>NW_022681471.1:50288597-50921938 GCF_009764315.1 Trachypithecus francoisi
ATAGGTAATTAATGTTTGCAAAGTGCTTTGAGATCCTGGGAAGGAAAATATTCTACAAATAAAAATGGAAGATTTACATAATATATTTTAATTTATTGTAATAGGCTTATTCAGACTTAAGACTCAGCAGGGAAAGCCCTTTGTTCCTGTTCTTAATTTCCCTTCATCAAATAAGAACATTTAATGTATTTTTCATATTTGTAATATCTTTTCTAGTTTTTGAATGGTGCTTTCTATTCTTGTAGTCTGTCTGGAATAAGATCAGCATTTGCCTTTTGGTGTTGTTCAATCATCCAGGATCTCTACCCAAATAAGATGGGATTACTCATTTGTGAAACAGAATTTTTGCCTGTTTGTTTTTAGAAATACTGCCCTAGGGAGGACAGGACATCTTATTTAGACATTGCTTTGCATCCCTAGATTTTACACCTTGTCTGTTCCTTGCATCCTGGGGCAACTAGAGGAGGAAAAGGTAGAGGACCAGCAACTAGAGGAGGAAAAGGTAGAGGACCACAGAGCTTCAGTTAGGTGGGTTGGACATGCTATTCCAGAGATAGACATTCTATCTTAGTCACAATTTGGAAAACCTGTAGGTATTGGGAAACCTGGTTAGACTGGTGGAGCATAGATACGGAACGTCAGATGTTAAGTCGGTCAGTTGGTGCTTAGCTCATCATCTCATATTTCTCTTCAAGTCTGCCCAAACCTGGAAGAGGATTGAGGTATTAGGCTGTGAAATCTAGTAGGGATTCAGAATAGTGACCAAGTCAGAAGCTTAGTGAACAATGTCACATGGGAGTGGGTGTTGAAGGAGAGGGTGGAAAGAAGAGCTACAAATTAGAAAGGGAGAGGGGAAACATTTCCCTGAGAAAATGGATCTCAGACTTTTAAAATTCATTACCATGAACATGAAGTGCTTATTATGTTCCAGGCATTAAGCACTTTACAAGTCTTCTTGCCTTTAATCCTCTCAAGAAGTTTATGAGCTAGATACTATCATTACCCCATTTTATAGATGATGAAACTGAGGCATATCAATGTAAAATGATTTGCCCAAAGCCACACGGCAAGTAATTGACAGAGCTAGAATTTTAACTCAGGCAGTCTAGCTTCAGAATCCATGCAAGTAATTACTATTCACTATTGACTTTTATTGTTGGTTGGTAGCAAAGGGGGTGTGGGAAAAAAGGCAAAAGCGTTGGAGATGTTAACTGAGCCATCAGATCTCAGGGGGGCTCATCTAAATCCAAACTAAAATGGATGGTGCGTCTGGATCTGCTGATACCTCCTTCAATTTGAATTGGATCAGGAGCTGGAAACAATTTAGGTTTGCAATTTAGGGCACCATGGTACTCAGCTATGAGGAACCAGGGAAGGAAAGAGGCAGAGAAGCAGAAGTGGGAGCAATAACCACCTCCTGGTACAATACTGGAATTAGAATTTGTTATTCTGCAGCCTTTCAGTTTCATCTACATAATCTTCATTGAGTCAAGTTGGTTATGACTTGTGGGTGAGCTTTATACTTTAGTAAAACCCACAGAACTATGCTAGAATATTAGCTTAGCCCTGACTCAAAAAGAAAGTTGCTGCCTTCCAGCCCAATAAATCTTGATTGTTTACTGCGATCCTGAATAGAAGCATTGACTAATCCTAATCCTTTTTAGTTAATGAGACCAGGTAAAAATCACAACCTAAGTTTGGGAGAATCATATATATAGAAACTTACCTTTTCACCTCCCACATTCTTGATGCTTGAACTAGATTTGCATGATCTTCCTGAAATGTAATTTACCAATTTGAACCTTCCAAAAATAATCAACCCTTTTGAAATGAAGAATATATACATACATATAAAACTCACGTATATAATATATATAAAAACACATATATATAAGTCTATATAACTCTTATCTGTGTAAGCTTCTAACTGAAATTGTAAACTGAATCCTTGAACTGTAAAACTTCTTATGCCACTGTAATGTCTGGAGGTAAGAAGGGAAAAGGAGAGTGAAAAAGATTTGATTGAGCTGGTGATATAATTTAGAGAAAGGATAGGGAACTAACATCTATTGTATGCCTACTCTATAATGGGCCTTATGACAAATGACTTACATATACGATATGGTCTTACAATAACTGTGAAGGAATATTGTGTTCATTTTACAGGTGAGAAAACTGAGGCTCAGGGAGGTTAAAAAATTTGTTCAAGGTCACACTGCTGGTAAGTGATCAAGTCAAGTTGTGAATTCAGATCTGTTGATTGTGAGGTATAATGCTACAATGGTCCTGTGTAATTTTTTCATTGTTTGTTCTTCTTCTCTATTGGTCTAGTGTCAACTTAAAAGTACAACTCATTTGGAAGTCACTTATTTTATCTAATTTATGCCACAGTTGCTACAGTATATTTTTGAGGCTAGTAAAATAATTATGATGATGATTTAACAATAATAATAATAATGTTAATAGTAACAAAAGTCATGTAGTGATCTGTACTAAAGGCCAGACAGCATAACAAATACTTTCCATGGATACTTTCATTTGGTTCTTTACAGCAAACAATGTAATCTAGGGACAGTGAATTTTCTTATCTGAGTAAAGCTCAGGAAGGTTACCTGACTTTTTTTTTTTTTTTTTTTTTTTGAGACAGCTCTGTTGCCCAGGCTGGAGTGCAGTGGCGCAATCTCGGCTCACTGCAAGCTCTGCTTCCTGGGTTCACGCCATTCTCCTGCCTTAGCCTCCCAAGTAGCTGGGACTACAGTTGCCTGCCACCATGCCCGGCTAATTTTTTTTATTTTTTTTTTAGTAGAGACGGGGTTTCACCGTGTTGGCCAGGATGGTCTTGATCTCCTGACCTCATGATCTGCCTGCCTCGGCCTTCCAAAGTGCTGGGATTACAGGCGTGAGCCACTGCGCCCAGCTGGGTTACCTGACCTTTTTAGCATGAAATAGCTGATGAGTATCCAAGTCAAGACAGAAATTCAGGTCTGTTTGCTTACAAAGCTCAAGTTCTTTGCTGTTACCTCTTCATGTTCTTCTGAAATATTTTGAGTTACATTCATCATAGGTAAAAATCTGGGCTTTAAGTACCTTTATGAAGCATTGTCTTCTCTGATGGCTTTTAACCTGTGCACTGCTGGAATGAGAAATGACACCTCAGCCTATAAAGCGGTCCTGTGTTGGGATCCAAAAAGAAGCACTATGAGTCTACTGGGTAGCCCTTTTCTTTGTTAACCCTTAAGTATGCTTCACTCTTACTTAAAAGTAGTATCCTCAGCTTTAAGTTCAATGCTTACACGGGTCATTTCAGGTCTGTTTTCTGGTTGCACTCTAGAATGTCACTTCTAGGAGTAGAATTGAGATGGGAAGGTGGGTTCACGGGATTTTCTTTCAATAAATTTTGGTGTGAAAAGTGGAAAAATTAATAAGGGGGTCTAAAGTGGACAGAGCAGCAAGAGGAATTTGTCACAAGTTTATTAAAATTACTGCCAAAGAGAAAAGGCCCTCATGAGAAGCCACACAGCTTCTTGCTGTCTTGCATAAAGTTTAAAGGTTTCTATTTCATGTGGCAATTCAAAGTGCTTTTCATCAAGAAGGCACAGCAGCGCCTCTCATTGCGAAACATAAAACCCCTAAAAGTTAGATTGCTCTCTCCAGTTTTTAAAAATGGAGGACACTGAAAACTCACCACTTCGGAAAGTAAAAACTGATACTTGGAATTCATGCTAAGAAGATCTGAGGTACAAAGGAAGCCAGTGTGAAAGCATCCTACTCATCCATAAAGCCGCATGCAAGCTGAGGTTTTGGGAATGCTTTTAGTTAGAAGTTTTAGTCACGAGTTAATAAGTTCCCAAGATTAGAATAATTGGTGCTGTCTTGGTGTTACTTGTGTAAGAATTTCTTGTTCAAAGGACTTGCGCCATGAAAGACATAGGTGACAACATTAAAGGTTGCAAGCCGACATTACAAAACAAGTTTGGTAAGGGACCTGTCAATCACAGATACAAGCAAATATGTTATAGCTTGAGTCAGGCTGGAGGCAGGCTGCCTGCATGCTGTTCCCTTCTGCAGATGGGGAACCACTTGGTAAAGCTGAGATGGATTTGGAATTTAAAATTACATGGTGATTTTAGTATTTCATTTTCTTGCAAATCAATAAGGATGATTCAAAACCAAACCAGATGGCCATGCAGCTACTGTGAAATATCAACTACAGGCCAACCTTTTATTTTTCTTTAGAGCATTACCTCTTACAACAACCTTACTTTCCAAAGTGTCTTAAATACAGCAAAATACACTTCATTGTGGGAGAGTCTATGATATGCCTTTTTTTTTTTCCCCTTAAAACTGCCATTAGGATTCTTAGAAACATCTAATGCTTCTCAGAACTCAGAAAGTCAGTATGTACTCAAAGGCTGGAGAATGTAGAGCAACTTGATAATCATCGGGAGTGGGTTCAGGGGATAGAAGGTTGTTGGAATTGCACTTTGTTGCCTGCTTTTCAATTGATTTTCTTTCTGACTAAAATACTGCAGAAGGAAGCCTGATGAAGACAGTTACAGAGCTGGGAAAAGAAACTCTAAGCAGTTCTAGCAGCCGATATAAGGTTGTTTTGGAAGAACTTTGTCAACTAGAAACATGATAGCTCTGCTAACTGCTGTTCTCTCTTCCCTTTTAACCTTTTTCCTTCCATATTTTAACTTTTTATTTTGAAATACTTTTAAGCTTACAGAAGATTGGGAAAAATAGTAGAGAAAGTTCTCGTGTAACCTTGACCCAGCTTGCCATCTTGTTAACATCTTACATAACCAGGGTAGATTTATCAAAACTAAGAAATTAACATTGATACATTATTATTAACCAAACTGCAGACTGTATTCAGATTTCTCCAGTCTCCCCACCAATGTCCTTTTTCTGTTCAGGATACGATTCAGGATTTCATGTTTTATTTTGTCATCATGTCTGCTTACTTTCCTCCAACCTGTGGCATTTTTTACCAATCTTCCTTGTTTTTTATGACTTTGACACTTTGAAGAACACTGAGCACAACATTTTGGAAAATTTCAATCAATCTGGTTTGGCTGATGATTTCTCATGATCAGACTGGAGTTATGGATGTTTGGGAAGAATGCCACAGAGTTAATATGCCTTTTCTTATTCACATCATACCAGGATACAAATGATAGCAACATGAGTTATCATTCATGATGTTAGTCTGGATCAGGTCTCTCTCTCTCTTTTTTTTTTTTTTTTTTTAACTTTGAAACACTTATTTAACTTCCCACATCACCAATCATCAATTATGTCATGATTGTAACTATAGCTTCTCATGGAGAAAATCCGTCTTTGGTCAGTACATTAAAAGCCCTTGGTTTCACAGCCCCACAAGCCCTATTTGTAATGGCCTGGGTCTCCTCATTTTAAATAATGTACCTGTAAAGTGGGTTGCTTGGGTAAGTGGATAACTTGATAGGACAAAGTAAAAGAGTACCTACCTGAATGCTAGACACTCAGCAAATGTTCATTCCTTCATTCATCTGGCAGTAATTAATTATTGAGCTGGCCACTACAACCCATGTGTCAAGGCTGTTTGTATATTTGTCTATTCAGTAAACAAATTTTTATTAAGTGATTTTTCATTTGTGTAATCACTTGTGGAATCAGAAAAATTACCTTACCAGCTATGAAAATCCAATACCACTGCCAAAAACACAACCACCAATCAGTGATATAATAAATGGTAAAATAAGGTAGTATCTTTTAAAATCTTTTTTCTTTTCTTTAAACTTTTAAGTTCAGGGGTACATGTACAAGTAGTATATTTTATTATTAATATTGTTGTTAATGTTATTATTATTGCCTTGAAAGGTGGAATGGGTCCCTACTATTGGCACCTGTAGAGCCTTCCCGCAGGAGTTGTCAAGAACTGGCATGTCTGAGATCTCGTCCTACTTTCAAGCTGTTACAGTTTCATAAATGCTGTTAAAAAGCACAGATTTCTGAATAAGAGACAAAGGATCTTATTACTCACATCAAATAGCAGTAGTCAGTACAGCATTTCTTTGCACCAGTTTCCTCAGCCCCAATTCCCACAGGGCAATATAAAGAGGGCCAAGTGATATTTGCACATGCAGTGGGTCAGTTACAGGAGATGAATCTTGAGCTTAGGAAACCCAAATAATTTATAATCAGCAGTAAGTATATCTTCTCTTTGTTCCAGAGGGAGCCACTGTCTCAATCTTTTAAGGCTGTTAGCTATGCAAACATCCTTGGAACGCTAGTCTGGAACAAAGCCATTCAGTGCCTCTGCTCACTAGATGTGCAGAAACACCAGATACCTATGGAGAATTGTGTCACAACAGGAAGTAGCACACATCTACACAATGTTATCTGCCCTACCAAGGGTGATGTAAGTGGGGAAAAATTCCAAAAGGCAGGCATTTCCTGATTGACTATCTTTGCCTCTGATTTGCCATTTAGGCCTGCTTATGCTGTTAAAATGACCTTACTCAGATTTTTAAGATGATAGTCTGATCTCTCACCCTGGAATGTATCCCAGAACAGGAATGCCTGTGTTCTTGGTATTAATGTAAATCTTACCTGTGTTCTGAGACTGAGTTTCTGCCTGGATGCTTTTGCCCAGTCTAGTACCATGGACTCATGCCCTGGCTTCCTTACTTGGCTTTTGCAATTGGCCTGCTTTTTCCAGTATGAACCAGTGTCTTGAATTAGACCTCAGATTTGATCTCTACATTGATTAATGAGTTCCTTTTCAAACTGTTATATTTTGGGTTGAGGTAAAGGTTTTTAGAGTACTTCCAATCGTGTATGTAAGCAGTCAACTATTTTCCCTATGTGTAGGTCTGGCACCACAGACCTGTATAAGTCTTCTCTTTAATTGAACTATTATTTTGAATGTAAAAAAACAAAACAAAACAAAAAACATGTTGTTGTCATTGATCTGGCTGTAGACACATATCATAAGATAGAGAGATCACAAGCAAAAATGCTAGAGCTCTCATTTATAAAGGCGATTTCAATTTTCTCACCTCTTTCCATTCTCAGCCAAGTAACATTTTTTTGGGTAATTTTTAATTTTTAAAATTTTTAATCGTGGTAAAATATACTTAACATATTGTTTTAACCATTTTTAGTTGTACATTTCAGTGGCATTAAGTACATTCACATTATTGTGCAACCATCACAACCGCCTATATCCAGAACTTTTATCTAGCAAAACTGAAACTCTACCCATTAAACAACTCCACTGTTGACTCATTCCCTCTAGCCCTTGGCACCTACCATTTTACTTTTTGTCTTTATGAATTTGACTGCTCTAGGTCCCCCATAAAAACGGAATCATACAATACTTGTCGTTTTGTGATTGGCTTATTTCACTCAGCATAATGTCATCAGGGCTCATCCATGTTGTAGCATGTGTCAGAGTTTCCTTCCTTTTTTTAAACTTTTATTTTTGGTTCGGGGGTACATGTGAAGGTTTGTTACATAGGTAAACACATGTCATTGGAGTTTGTTTACAGATTATTTCATCACCCAGGTATTAATCCCAGTACCCAATAGTTGTCTTTTCTGATCCCCTCCCTCCGCCCACCTTCCACCCTCAAGTAGACCCCAGTGGATGTTTTTTCCTTCTTTCTCTACGTAAGTTCTCATCATGTAGCTCCCACTTATAAGTGGGAACATGCAGCATTTGGTTTTCTGTTCCTGCATTAGTTTGCTCAGGATAATAGCCTCCAGCTCCGTCTGTGTTCTCACCAAAGACATGATCTTTTTCTTTTTTATGGTGCATAGCATTCCATGGAGTATATGTACCACATTTTCTTTATCTAATCTGTCATTGATGAGTATTTAGGTTGATTCCATGTCTTTGATATTGTGAATAGTGCTGCAATGAACATTAGCATGCATGTGTCTTTATTGCAGAATGATTTATATTCCTCTGGGTATATACCCAGTAATGGGATTGCTGGGTCGAATGGTAGTTCTGCTTTTAGCTCTTAGAGGAATCTCCAAAATTGTTTTCTGCCACAGTTGAACACTCCCACCAATATTGTATAAGTGTTCCCTTTTCTCTATAACCTCAGCAGCATCTGTTATTTTTTGACTTTTAATAAAAGCCATTCTGACTGGTGCGAGATGATATCTCATTGCGGTTTTGATTTGCATTTCTCTAATGATCAGTGATATTGAGCTCTTTTCCACATGCCTTTTGGTGCATGTATGTCTTCTTTTGAAAAGTGTTTGTTCATGTCCTTTGCCCACTTTTTAATTGGGTTGTTTTTCTCTTGTAAATTTAAGTTCCTTATAAATATTGGATATTAGGCCTTTGTGAGATGCATAGTTTGCAAATATTTCATTCTATTTTGTAGGTTGTCTGTTTACTCTGTTAACAGAGTTTCTTTTACTGTGCAGAAACTCTTCAGTTTAATTAGATCCAATTTGTCAAGTTTTGCTTTTGTTGCAATTGTTTTTGGTGTCTTTCATGAAATCTTTGTCTGTTCCTGTGTCCAGGATGGTATTGCCTAGGTTGTTTTCCAGGGTTTTTATAGTTATGGGTTTTACACTTAAGTCTTTAATCCATCTTGAGTTTGTTTTTGTATATGGTTTAAGGAAGGGGTCCAATTTCAGTCTTTTGCGTATTGCTAGCCAGTTAATTCCACACGATTTATTGAATAGGAGTCTTCTCTCCATTGCTTGTTTTTGTCAGCTTTGTTGAAGATCAGATGGTTGTAGGTGTGTGGCCTTGTTTCTGGGTTCTCTATTCATTTCATAGGTCTCTATGTCTGTTTTTGTACCAGTATCATGCTTTTTTGGTTACTGTAGCCCTGTAGTATAGTTTGAAGTCAGGTAACATGATGCCTCCAGCTTTGTTCTTTTTGCTTAGGATTGCTTTGGCTGTTAGGCTCTTTTTTTAGTTCCATATAAATTTTAAAATAGTTTTTTCTAGTTTTGTGGAGAATGTCATTGGTAGTTGGATAGGTATAGCACTGAATATGTAAATTGCTTTGGGCAGTATGGCCATTTTAATAACACTGATTCTTCCTATCCATGAGCATGGGATGTTTTTTCCATTTGCTTGTTTTTTTTCTAATTTCTTTGAATAGTGTTTTATAATTCTCATTGTAGAGATCCTTCACCATCCTGGTTAACTATATTCCTAGGTATTTTATACTTTTTGGGGCAATTGTGAATGGCATTGGATTCCTGATTTGCTTCTCAGCTTGACTGTTGTTGGTTTATAGGAGTGCTGGTGATTTTTGTACATTGATTTTGTATCTTGAAACTTTGCTGAAGTTGTTTATCAGCTGAATGAGCCTTTGGGCCAAGATGCTAGAGTTTTCTAGATATAGAATCATGTTGTCTGCAAACAGACCTGATTTGCAAACAGAACAGTTTGACTTCCTTTATTTCTTTCTCCTGCCTAATTACTCTGGCTAGGACTTCCAATAATATATTAAATAGGAGTTGTGAGAGAAGGCATCCTTGTCTTGTGGCAGTTTTCAAAGTGAATGCTTCCAGCTTTTGCCTATTTATTATAATGATAGCTGTGAGTTGGTCATAGATGGCTCTTAGTATTTTGATGTATGATCTTTCAATACCTAGTTTATTAAGAATTTCTTTTTTGTTGTTGTTGTTTTTTGAGACAGGGTTTCACTCTTGTTGGTCAGACTGGAATGCAATGGCATAATATTGGCTCACTTAAGTCTTTAATCCATCTTGAGTGTAAATATTTACACTTAAGTCTTTAATCCATCTTGAGTTTGTTTTTGTATATGGTTTAAGGAAGGGGTCCAATTTCAGTCTTTTGCGTATTGCTAGCCAGTTAATTCCACACGATTTATTGAATAGGGAGTCTTCTCTCCATTGCTTGTTTTTGTCAGCTTTGTTGAAGATCAGATGGTTGTAGGTGTGTGGCCTTGTTTCTGGCCACACACCTAAATCTTTTGATTTAGGCATTTAATGCTATGAATTTCCCTCCTAACACTAACTTAGCTGTTTCCCAGAGATTCTGGTATGGTGTATCTTTGTTCTCATTAGTTTCAAAGAACTTCTTGATTTCTTCCTTAATTTTATTATTTACCCCAAAGTCGTTTGGGAGCATGTTGTTTAATTTCCATGTAATTGCCTGTTTTGAGTAATTTGTTTAGTCCTGACTTTTATTTTTATTGTGCTGTGGACCGAGAGTATGTTTGGTATAATTTTGGTTCTTTTGCATTTGCTAAGAATTATTAGTGTCCAATTACGTGGTTTCTTTTAGAGTATATGCCATATGGCTATGAAAGAATGTATATTCTGTTGTTTTATGGTACAGAGTTCTGTAAAGGTCTGTCAGATCCATTTGGTCCAATGCTGAGTTTAAGTCCTGAACATCTTTGTTAATTTTCTGCTTGGATTATCTGTCTAATACTATCAGTGGAGTGTTGAAGTCTCCTACTATTATTGTGTGGTAGTCTATGTCTCTTGAAGGTCTTTAAGAACTTCTTTTATGAATCTGGGTGCTACTGTGTTGAGTGCATATATATTTAAGATAGTCAGGTCTTGTTGAATTGAACCCGTTGCCATTATGCAATGCCATTTTTTTGTCTTTTTTGATCCTCCTTGGTTTGATGTCTGTTTTGTCTCAAATTAGGATTGCAACCCCTACTTTTTTTCTGTTTTCCATTTGCTTGGTAGATTTTCCTCCATCCCTTTATTTTGAGCCTATGTGTGTCATTAAGTGTGAGATGGGACTCCTGAAGACAACATAGCATTGGGTCTTGCCTTTTTATCCAGCTTGCCACTCTGTGCCTTTTAAGTGGGGCATTTAACCCATTTACCTTCAAGGTTAGTATTGATATGTGTGGATTTGATCTTGTCATTATATTGTTAGCTGGTTGTCATGTTGGCTTCTTTGTGTGATTGCTTTGTAGTGACAGTGGTCTGTGTGTTTAAGTGCTTTTGTATTAGCTGGTAGCAATCTTTCCTTTCTATATTTTGTGTTCCTTTCAAGATCTCTTGTTAGGAAGTTCTGGTGATAACAAATTCCCTCAACATTTTCTTATCTGAAAGGATCTTATTTCTCCTTCATTTAGGAAGCTTAGTTTGGTTGGATATAAAGTTCTGGGTGGGAGATTTTTTCTTTAAGAATGTTGAATATAGGCCCCCAATCTCTTCTCATTAGTAGGGTTTCAGCTGAGAGGTCCACTGTTAGCCTGATGGGATTCCCTTTGTAGGTGACCTGCCCTTTCTAGTTGCTTTTAACATTCTTTCTTTCATTTCAGACTTGGAAAATCTGATGATTATGTGTTTTGGTTATAATCTTCTTGTGTAGAATATTGTACAAGTTCTCTGTGTTTCTTGAATTTGATTGTTGGCCTCTCTAGCAAGGTTGGGAAAATTTTCATGGATGATACCCTGAAATATGTTTTCCAAGTTGTTTGCTGTCTCCTTGTCCTTTTCGGGAATGCCAATGATTTGTAGATTTGGCCTCTTTACATAATTCCATACCTGTTGGAGGTTTTGTTTAGTCCTTTTTATTCCTTTTTCTCAATTTTTTTCTGACTGTCTTATTTCAGAGAACCAGTCTTCAGGTTCTGAGATTATTTCCTTGGCTTGGTTTATTCTGCTGTTAATAGTTGTGATTGCATTGTGAAATTCTTGTATTGTGTTATTCAGCTTTGTCAGACTTGTTAAGTTCTTTTTTACACCAGTTATTTCATCCTTCAGCTCCTGTATTGCTCTGTTATGATTCTTAGTTTCCTTAGATTGGGATTTGCCATCCTCCTGAATCTCAATGATCTTCATTCCTATCCATGCTCTGAGTTTTATTTCTGTCATTTTAGTCAGCTCAGCCTGGTTAAAAAGTCTTGTTGGAGGTCTGTTTTGGTCATTTGGAGGACATGTGACACTTTGGCCATTTGAGTTACCAGATTATTGTGTTGGTTCTTTCTCATCTCTGTGTGTGGATGTTCCTTTAACTACAGTGTAGATTGAGTACAGTCAATAGACTTTTTGTCTGGATGTTTTCACTAGACCAAGGCTTTGTACAGGGTCTTTATTTGAAGCTGACTTCTTGTCCCTGGTTTCAGAGTAGGGGTATTTTAGCAAGGTATTTTTGGTGTTGAAGCTTTGGGGTGTGATCCAGTAGGTGACACTTAGGCTTATTTGTCAGTTGGTAGACTCTTGTGTGGCTCCCCATATTTCCTCATAGTTATGCTCTGAAAGTGTGGGTTCCTCTCCCCATTGAGTGCTGACTGCAGATTTCAGCTTGGTATTCCTGGGCTGCCCACTGCAGCTCTGGGGTGATCTCAGTGTTTATTTTCCTTCCCCAACTTGGAGGCAGCAGAGGAGGGGACCTTATTAATGACTGTGGCCAAGGATCTTTTGCTTATCTCCTGGGGGCCCCACCCAAGAGAGATGCAGGTCAACAATCATTCAGTGCAATCAGCCCAGGATAGAGTGTCTGTGCTGTGGGCACAAGCCAGGGTGTTCCCTGTCTGTGATGAGCAGTGGGCGGTGTGTGGGACCTGTGGGAGATGGACTGGCCTCCTCTCCTTGGGCTGACTGAAGCTTGTTGAAGGTGTGGATAAGGCACTTAAGTTCTTTGCTCCTTCATTAGTCCGAGGGTAGCAAGGGCAGTTCCACTGCAGAAGAAGTGGCAGAGAGGCTTTCAGTTGTCCCTGGAGGCTCTGTCCAGGGAGTTGTTACTGGCTTAGTAGTTCTGGTTGGGGGTTCCTGGAGGCCCTGCCTGGTAAGGAGATATGAAAATGGGCACCCACGTAACAGTCTGGCCCCTTTTCCATAGGATTGCTACAGTATGCTGGGGGCCTGCTCCCTAGTATCCTCAGATTTTCTAGTACCTGAAGGTGTCACTAGTGAAGGCTACAAAACAGCAAAGATAGCAGCCTGTTCCTCCCTCTGGGAGCTCTGACCCAGGGAGGTATGGATCTGTTACTGGTCTGAAGATACCTGTAGGAGGTGGCTGAAGACCCTAGTTGGGTGGTCCTGCCCAGTGAGGAGGAACAGGATTGGGAACCTGCTTTAAACAGCAGCCTGACCATGTTTTATAGAGCAGCTATGCTGTGGTAGGGGTCCACTTTAGCCCCTCGTCACCTTGGACTCTCTAAAGCCTGAAGGCTCGAATAGCTAAGTCACCCAAATAGCAAAGATGGTGGCACACCCCTCCCTCTATGAGTTTTGTCCCAGGAAGGTTTAAAATCTCTGTCAACTGGAGAAAACTGGTGGGGGTGGCTGGAGGCCCCTGTTGGGAGGTCCTGCCCAGTGCAGAGAAATGAGATCAGGGACCTGTGTATAAGAGCAATCTGGCCATGTTTTTGTAGAGTAGCGGTGCTGTGCTGTGCTGGGGTACCACTTCCTCCCCCAGTCAGTTTGGACTCTCCAAAGCCTAAAGGCTGGAATGACTAAGTTGCCCAAACCACAAAAATAACGAACTCACCTCCCCTGGGAACTCCGTCTCAGGGAACTCCGTCTCAGGGAGGTACAATTCTGCTACTGGTGGTTGGACAGAGTTCCAAGTCAGTGAGTCTTATCCTGTGAGGTGCCATGAAAGTGGGGCCTGTGGAATGTCACTGCTCAACCCCCTGGATTCAGCCCCTTTTCTAGGGGTATGTACGGTATGTAACTTCCCACTTTGGGCGAGTTCTAACTACTTTTGCCTGGAAGGCCAGAAAGCCTGGGTATCTAAGACTCCCAGGTCTCCAAGTGTGCCTGAGCAGCTGCTCTCCTGAGACTTCACTATCTCTGTGTGTCAGATTGAAACTCCTGGTGGAGTGGGTTCACAAGGGGATCTTCTAACCTGAGAGTTGCAAAGATCTGTGGGAGAAGCCTGAGTGCCTGGGATTACCCATTCACTCACTGCTTCCCTGGGTGGGGGAGGTTTCCTTGGCTTCCTGTCACTCCCAGGTGGGCATCTTCTGGCCTTCCTTTTCAACATTCTCTGTGGGTCGAGTTGTTTCCTTGATTAGTCCCAGGACAAATACCTGGATGTTTCAGTTGAAGGTGCTGTATTTACTTGCCCCTTTCATTCCTCTCTGTGAGAGCCACACACACTAGCTGCTTCTAGTTGTCCATGTTGGCTGCTTCCACCACAAATTTTTATTTTTGACTGAACTTAGTAGCTCTTGGTCTAGGCCCAGGGGCTAAATGTCATAGAAAGTTAGAATTAAATCTATTTACTTGTTTCTGAGTTACATAAAGTGGAAATGAATAACATGTTTTGAGTGTATTTTTTCCCAGTGGGCATATCTTTGAAGACTCACTGTCTGTCTGCAGCATGAAAACAGTGACAAGCCTAAGCAAGTGATACTCAGGATAAAAACGGGGGCAAAAATATTTGGTCCCCTTTTCAGAAATAAGAATAAAGATACCGGAAGTGACTTTTTTGTCTATTTTATTGAAGAAGGACAAAAAGTAGAATGTCTTTGTAGTGGTAGATACAGACACTTTCACTCTATTGCTAATGATATTATAATAAAACTACCATTAGAGATTCTTGGTCCAAGTCCTGACTCATGTCACCTTAAAACTAGATGGGACCCTAGAATATAATAAGCACAATCTGCTTGTTTTTATGGAAGATAAAGGTCAGATAACTTATTATCAAAGATCATAAAAAAAGTACCTAAAGCAGTATTTATACTTTTTTTTTTTTTTTTTTTTTTTTGAGGCAGGGCCTCTCTCTGTTGCCCAGGCTGGAGAGAAGTGGAGTGATCGTAACTGACTGTAACCTCGAACTCCTGGGCTCAAGCATTCCTCTCATCTCAGCCTCCTGAGTAGCTGGGACTACGGGAACATGCCACCACAACCCAGCTAATTTTAAATTTTTTGTAGAGACAGGGTCTCGCTATGTTGTCAGGGGTGGTCTTGGATTCCTGGGCTCAAGCCATCCTCCTACCTCAGTCCCCCAAAATGTGGAGATTACAAGCATGAGCAGCTGTACCTGGCCTATACTTGTTTTCTTAATTCTATAGTACAAATTAACTTATAGTAGGTGCTCAATAAATAATTATTGAAAGGATAAATGGATGATTGAAACACTCCACCATACGTTATCTGTTCTGTGTTAGTAATTCTTGTTTTAAGTAAGCTTTATATCAAAGTGCCTACTGAAAAGTCCACAACTCACTAGTGTACAGAAGGTAAATTTTAACAAAACTAACATACCCACAAAATCACTACTGAGATAGAAATAATTCATTACCAGTATCCCAGAGGTTCCCCTGTTGCCCCTTTCTAGTCACTATGTCTTCTCCCCAAATCACTATTCTGACTTCTGTCCCAGTTGATTAGTTTTGCTTACTTTTTGAAATTTATGTATATGAATCACACATATATGCTCTTTTCTATCTGTTTTTTAGCTGAATATTAGGCTTACATATCTAAAGCATTTAATTATATTTTTGGTTGTAGCTGTAGTTTATTTTAATAGCTGTATAGTATTCTGCTATATGATTATGCCATAATTTACTTATCCAGTCTACTATTGGTAGATATTTGTGTTGTTTCCATAGTTTGCTCTCATGAACATGGCTGCTATGACCATTCTTGTTCATGTTTTTTTGCTTCACATGTGCATTTTTTTTTTTTTTTTGTAGTATAATTGTACACTTTAATCTTCAAGGGCTTTATTGTAAAACAAGGTACCAGTATTATTATTGGTGCAGATTATCCTATGATTCCAGATTTCTGCAATTACAATATATACAGTTGAAATGATTATTCCATTAAGCAATCCACTTGCCCCCTGTTGTGACCCTTGCTGTGGTGTAACTTTTAATGTTTCTGGTTTTGCAAAAGAATCTGCATCAATCCTTAAAGTTACATTTAAAATTTACATCACAGTACAACCAGATGGCATTCTGACACTCACTGTAGTATTCTAGGATTTTTCTTTTTTTTTTTTTTTTTGGTTTTTAAAAATATTTATTTTATTTTATTTTATTTTATTTTTTTATTATACTTTAAGTTCTAGGGTACATGTGCATGACGTTTATATCATGTATAACTCCCCAATGCAATCCCTCCCTCCTCCCCCCTCCCCATGATAGGCCCCAGTGTGTGATGTTCCCCTTCCCGAGTCCAAGTGATCTCATTGTTCAGTTCCCACCTATGAGTGAGAACATGCGGTGTTTGGTTTTCTCTTCTTGTGATAGTTTGCTAAGAATGATGGTTTCCAGCTGCATCCATGTCCCTACAAAGGACGCAAACTCATCCTTTTTGATGGCTGCATAGTATTCCATGGTGTATATGTGCCACATTTTCTTAATCCAGTCTGTCACAGATGGACATTTGGGTTGATTCCAAGTCTTTGCTATTGTGAATAGTGCCGCAATAACATACGTGTGCATGTGTCTTTGTAGTAGAGTAATTTATAATCCTTGGGTATATACCCAGTAGTGGGATGGCTGGGTCATATGGTACATCTAGTTCTAGATCCTTGAGGAATCGCCATACTGTTTTCCATAATGGTTGAACTAGTTTACAATCCCACCAACAGTGTAAAAGTGTCCTATTTCTCCACATCCTCTCCAACACCTGTTGTTTCCTGACTTCTTAATGATTGCCATTCTAACTGGTGTGAGATGGTATCTCATTGTGGTTTTGATTTGCATTTCTCTGATGGCGAGTGATGATGAGCATTTTTTCATGTGTCTGTTGGCTGTATGGATGTCTTCTTTTGAGAAATGTCTGTTCATATCCTTTCCCCACTTTTGATGGGGTTTGTTTTTTTCTTGTATATTTGTTTGAGTTCTTTGTAGATTCTGGATATTAGCCTTTGTCAGATGAGTAGGTTGCAAAAATTTTTCCCCATTCTGTAGGTTGCCTGTTCACTCTGATGGTAGTTTCTTTTGCTGTGCAAAGCTCTTTAGTTTAATTAGATCCCATTTGTCAATTTTTGCTTTTGCTGCCGTTGCTTTTGGTGTTTTAGACATGAAGTCCTTGCCCATGCCTATGTCCTGAATGGTACTACCTAGATTTTCTTCTAGGGTTTTTATGGTATTAGGTCTAACATTTAAGTCTCTAATCCATCTTGAATTAATTTTCGTATAAGGGTAAGGAAAGGATCCAGTTTCAGCTTTCTACTTATGGCTAGCCAATTTTCCCAGCACCATTTATTAAATAGGGAATCCTTTCCCCATTTCTTGTTTCTCTCAGGTTTGTCAAAGATCAGATGGCTGTAGATGTGTGGTATTATTTCTGAGGACTCTGTTCTGTTCCATTGGTCTATATCTCTGTTGTGGTACCAGTACCATGCTGTTTTGGTTACTGTAGCCTTGTAGTATAGTTTGAAGTCAGGTAGCGTGACGCCTCCAGCTTTGTCCTTTTGACTTAGGATTGTCTTGGCAATGCGGGCTCTTTTTTGGTTCCATATGAACTTTAAAGCAGTTTTTTCCAATTCTGTGAAGAAACTCATTGGTAGCTTGATGGGGATGGCATTGAATCTATAAATCACCTTGGGCAGTATGGCCATTTTCACGATATTGATTCTTCCTATCCATGAGCATGGTATGTTCTTCCATTTGTTTGTGTCCTCTTTGATTTCACTGAGCAGTGGTTTGTAGTTCTCCTTGAAGAGGTCCTTTACATCCCTTGTAAGCTGGATTCCTAGGTATTTTATTCTCTTTGAAGCAATTGTGAATGGAAGTTCATTCCTGATTTGGCTCTCTGCTTGTCTGTTACTGGTGTATAAGAATGCTTGTGATTTTTGCACATTAATTTTGTATCCTGAGACTTTGCTGAAGTTGCTTATCAGCTTAAGGAGATTTTGGGCTGAGACATGGGTTTTCTAAATATACAATCATGTCATCTGCAAACAGGGACAATTTGACTTCTTCTTTTCCTAACTGAATACCCTTGATTTCTTTCTCTTGCCTGATTGCCCTAGCCAGAACTTCCAACACTATGTTGAATAGGAGTGGTGAGAGAGGGCATCCCTGTCTTGTGCCAGTTTTCAAAGGGAATTTTTCCAGTTTTTGCCCATTCAGTATGATATTAGCTGTGGGTTTGTCATAAATAGCTCTTATTATTTGAGGTACGTTCCATCAATACCAATTTATTGAGCGTTTTTAGCATAAAGGGCTGTTGAATTTTGTCAAAAGCCTTTTCTGCATCTATTGAGATAATCATGTGGTTCTTGTCTTTGGTTCTGTTTATGCTGGATTACGTTTATTGATTTGCGAATGTTGAACCAGCTTGCATCCCAGGGATGAAGCCCACTTGATCATGGTGGATAAGCTTTTTGATGTGCTGCTGAATCCGGTTTGCCAGTATTTTATTGAGGATTTTTGCATCGATGTTCATCAGGGATATTGGTCTAAAATTCTCTTTTTTTGTTGTGTCTCTGCCAGGCTTTGGTATCAGGATGATGTTGGCCTCATAAAAGAGTTAGGGAGGATTCCCTCTTTTTCTATTGATTGAAATAGTTTCAGAAGGAATGGTACCAGCCCTCCTTGTACCTCTGGTAGAATTCAGCTGTGAATCCATCTGGTCCTGGACTTTTTTTGGTGGTAGGCTATTAATTGTTGCCTCAATTTCAGAGCCTGCTATTGGTCTATTCAGGGATTCAACTTCTTCCTGGTTTAGTCTTGGGAGAGTGTAAGTGTCCAGGAATTATCCATTTCTTCTAGATTTTCTAGTTGATTTGCGTAGAGGTGTTTATAGTATTCTCTGATGGTAGTTTGTATTTCTGTGGGGTCGGTGGTGATATCCCCTTTATCATTTTTTATTGCGTCTATTTGATTCCTCTCTCTTTTCTTCTTTATTAGTCTTGCTAGCGGTCTGTCAATTTTGTTGATCTTTTCAAAAACCAACTCCTGGATTCATTGATTTTTTGGAGGGTTTTTTGTGTCTCTATCTCCTTCAGTTCTGCTCTGATCTTAGTTATTTCTTGCCTTCTGCTAGCTTTTGAATGTGTTTGCTCTTGCCTCTCTAGTTCTTTTAATTGTGATGTTAGAGTGTCAATTTTAGATCTTTCCTGCTTTCTCTTGTGGGCATTTAGTGCTATAAATTTCCCTCTACACACTGCTTTAAATGTGTCCCAGAGATTCTGGTATGTTGTATCTTTGTTCTCATTGGTTTCAAAGAACATCTTTATTTCTGCTTTCATTTCGTTATGTACCCAGTAGTCATTCAGGAGCAGGTTGTTCAGTTTCCATGTAGTGAGCGGTTTTTGATTGAGTTTCTTAGTCCTGAGTTCTAGTTTGATTGCACTGTGGTCTGAGAGACAGTTTGTTATAATTTCTGTTCTTGTACATTTGCTGAGGAGTGCTTTACTTCCAATTATGTGGTCAATTTTGGAATAAGTGCGATGTGGTGCTGAGAAGAATGTATATTCTGTTGATTTGGGGTGGAGAGTTCTATAGATGTCTATTAGGTCCGCTTGGTGCAGAGATGAGTTCAATTCCTGGATATCCTTGTTAACTTTCTGTCTCGTTGATCTGTCTAATGTTGACAGTGGAGTGTTGAAGTCTCCCTTATTATTGTATGGGAGTCTAAGTCTCTTTGTAGTCTCTAAGGACTTGCTTTATGAATCTGGGTGCTCCTGTATTGGGTGCATATATATTTAGGAGAGTTAGCTCTTCCTGTTGAATTGATCCCTTTACCATTATGTAATGGCCTTCTTTGTCTCTTTTGATCTTTGATGGTTTAAAGTCTGTTTTATCAGAGACTAGGATTGCAACCCCTGCTTTTTTTTGTTCTCCATTTGCTTGGTAGATCTTCCTCCATCCCTTTATTTTGAGCCTATGTATGTCTCTGCATGTGAGATGGTCTCCTGAATACAGCAGACTGATGGGTCTTGACTCTTTATCCAGTTTGCCAGTCTGTGTCTTTTAATTGGAGCATTTAGTCCATTGACATTTAAGGTTAATATTGTTATGTGTGAACTTGATCCTGTCATTATGATATTAACTGGTTATTTTGCTCGTTAGTTGATGCAGTTTCTTCCTAGCCTCGATGGTCTTTACATTTGGCATGTTTTTGCAATGGCTGGTACCGGTTGTTCCTTTCCATGTTTAGGGCTTCCTTCAGGGTCTCTTGTAAGGCAGGCCTGGTGGTGACAAAATCTCTAAGCATTTGCTTATCTGTAAAGGATTTTATTTCTCCTTCACTGATGAAACTTAGTTTGGCTGGATATGAAATTCTGGTTGAAAATTCTTTTCTTTAAGAACGTTGAATATTGGCCCCACTCTCTTCTGGCTTGTAGAGTTTCTGCCGAGAGATCTGCTGTAGTCTGATGGGCTTCCCTTTGTGGGTAACCCGACCTTTCTCTCTGGCTGCCCTTAAGATTTTTTCCTTCATTTCAACTTTGGTGAATCTGGCAATTATGTGTCTTGGAGTTGCTCTTCTGGGGAGTATCTTTGTGGCGTTCTCTGTATTTCCTGAATTTGAATGTTGGCCTGCCCTACTAGGTTGGGGAAGTTCTCCTGGATGATATCCTGAAGAGTGTTTTCCAACTTGGTTCCATTTTCCCCCTCACTTTCAGGCACCCCAATCAGACGTAGATTTGGTCTTTTTACATAATCCCATACTTCTTGCAGGCTTTGTTCATTTCTTTTTCTTCTTTTTTTTCTTTTGGTTTCTCTTCTCGCTTCATTTCATTCATTTGATCCTCAATCGCTGATACTCTTTCTTCCAGTTGATCGAGTCGGTTACTGAAGCTTGTGCATTTGTCACGTATTTCTCGTGTCATGGTTTTCATCTCTGTCATTTCGTTTGATCTTTCTCTGCATTAATAGTCTAGCTGTCAATTCTTCCACTCTTTTTCAAGATTTTAGTTTCTTTGCGCTGGGTACGTAATTCCTCCTTTAGCTCTGAGAGGTTTGATGGACTGAAGCCTTCTTCTCTCATCTCGTCAAAGTCATTCTCTGACCAGCTTTGATCCGTTGCTGGCGATGGGCTGCGCTCCTTTGCAGGGGAGATGCGCTCTTATTTTTTGAATTTCCAGCTTTTCTGCCCTGCTTCTTCCCCATCTTTGTGGTTTTATCTGCTCTGGTCTTTGATGATGGTGACGTACTGATGGGGTTTTGGTATAGGTGTCCTTCCTGTTTGATAGTTTTCCGTCTGACAGTCAGGACTGTCTGTTGGTCTGTTGGAGATTGCTTGAGGTCCACTCCAGACCCTGTTTGCCTGGGTATCAGCAGCAGAGGTTGCCGAAGATAGAATATTGCTGAACAGCGAGTGTACCTGTCTGATTCTTTCTTTGGAAGTTTCCTCTCAGGGTGACTCCACCCTGTGAGGTGTGGGGTGTCAGACTGCCCCTAGTGGGGGATGTCTCCCAGTTAGGCTACTCAGGGGTCAGGGACCCACCTGAGCAGGCAGTCTGTCCGTTCTCAGATCTCAACCTCCGCGTTGGGAGATCCACGGCTCTCCCCAAAGCTGTCAGACAGAGTCGTCGCGTCTGCACCGGCCCCCGCTCTTTCCCCTAGTGACTGCAGCTGTGCGCTGTCCCCAGAGGTGGAGTCTACAGAGACAGGCAGGCTTCCTTGAGCTGCTGTGAGCTCCACCCAGTTCGAGCTTCCCAGCGGCTTTGTTTACCTACTTAAGCCTCAGCAATGGCGGGCGCCCCTCCCCAGCCTCGCTGCTGCCTTGCGGATAGATCGCCGCAGACGGCTGTGTTAGCAGTGAGGGAGGCTCCGTGGGCGTGGGACCCTCCCGCCAGGTGTGGGATATATTCTCCTGGTGTGCCTGTTTCCTTAAAGCGCAGTATTGGGGTGGGAGTTACCCGATTTTCCAGGTGTTGTGTGTCTCAGTTCCCTGGCTAGGAAAAGGATTCCCTTCCCCCTTGCGCTTCCAGGTGAGGCGATGCCTCGCCCTGCTTCAGCTCACGCTGGTCAGGCTGCAGCAGCTGACCAGCACTGATTGTCCGGCACTCCCTAGAGAGATGACCCCAGTACCTCAGTTGAAAATGCAGAAATCACCGGTCTTCTGTGTCGCTCGCGCTGGGAGTTGGAGACTGGAGCTGTTCCTATTCGGCCATCTTGCTCCGCCGCACATGTGCATTTTTTGGTTCGCATATGGGTACATATAACAAGGAGTGCGCTTGGTAGTGTATCAAATGTTGCTGATACTCTTCCTTATATGACTAAGCCCATCTACAAGGTCACTTACAACTTCAGTGGGCCATTCTTGTAAATGCTAATATCTTCCTGTATCAAGCACCTGGGATTCTCAACTATTCTTTCATTGGAGTGCACAGTCTACTATAATTAATGTATTTACTAATATACTTAGGTTTAAATTGTAATCTTGCCATTAGTTTTATATTTATCCACCATTTTCTATAGTCTAGTTCCCTTTTATTTTGCCTTCTTTTGAATCAACCAAATATTTTATTATTCCATTTTACCCTCTACTTGTTTATTTATACACACTTCTACTATTTTTTCAGTGATTGCCTATAAATTACATCATACCTCACATGTACCCTGATATAATTTAGTATTCGATTACTTTTTTTACAATTATAAGACTTTATAGTACTTTTACTACTACTATTCATACAACAATCCCAAATTATCTCTACCACATTTGTATTATTGTCATCATATATTTTAATTCTACATACATTTAAACTCAGCAATTTACTATTATTCTTTTATATATCTAATGTTGATTTATATTTATCCATATATTCTGTCTTTCAAGTGCTTTTTATTATCTCCTGAATTTATTATTTCCTGAATTTGGGATCATTTCCTTCTGCCTGAAGAACTCTCTTTGGGATTTTTTTTTTTTTTGGTGTGAGTCTGCTGGTACTGAAATATATTTTATTGTCTAGAGGTGTCTTTTAATTTGCCTTCAATTAAGAAGGCTGTTTTTTTTTTTTTTTCTGGGTAATAGAATTCTAGTTGGCTGCTATTTTCATTCAGAACATTAAAGATATTAATTATTCCATTGTCTTCTGGCTTCCATCATTCTGTCAAGAAGTTGCCTGCCAGGCTTATTGGTCATTTGAAACATGAACATGTTCTGTTTTCTTTTTCTTCTTCTTTTTTTTTTTGTTATTTTTAAATTTTTGAGATGGAGTCTCGCTCTGTCACCAGGCTGGAATGCAGTGGCGCAATCTTAGCTCACTGTAACCTCTGCCTCCTGGGTTCAAGTGATCCTCCTGCCTCAGCCTCCTGAGTAGCTGGGACTACAGGCGTGTGCCACCACACCCAGCTAATTTTTTGCATTTTTAGTAGAGACGAGGTTTCACCACGTTGGCCAGGATGGTCTCGATCTCTTGACCTTGTGATCCACCCACCTCAGCCTCCCAAAGTGCTGGGATTACAAGCGTGAGCCACCGTACCTGGCCCATGTTCTGTTTTCTTCTCTGGCTGCTTGTAAGATTTTTTTCCTTCAATTGTCAATAGTTTTACTGTGATGTGCCTAGATGAGAGTTTCTTTCTATTTTATTCACTTAGTGTTTGCAACAATTCTTAACCCTTTGGTTTGATGCTTTCAATCAATTAAAAATATTTGTGGCCATGCCCTTTGTCCAATTTTTTTTTTCTCCTTTATCCCTGGACAACAAGTAGATACATGTGAGGAGTTTCTATTACATCCTGTATGTTTCTTATGAATTTCAGTTTTTTCAATTCTTTATTTTTATCATTATTCAGCTTGGATATTTCTTACTAATTTATCTCCTGCTATACTACTGCTTAGTTTCTCTCCTAAATATCAGCCACTGCTCCAAGGCATGCAGAATATTGAGCTTACCTCAATGAGTTTACCTTTTCTCTGGGATCTTGGTCCCCACGATTCTGTCTTGGAAGCTATTTGAAATTTTCAGACAGGTTTTCTTTTGTACTTTATCTAGCTTTTCTAGGTGTTTTTATTGTATAGTTAAATCACTACATGCTACTCTGTTACAATTAGAAGAAGTGGTCATAACTTGACACATTTCAGATATTTAAAATTGTAAGATATCTGTATCCTGTGAGGAATAGCTATTGAATAATGTTTAGAGAGTAGTTGGGGTTATCTGGCTTGTTATGAGTTTGTTATTTCTGATGGAGTTTTAGTAAATATATGTTATGCCAAAGATAGATGTGTCTTTCTACTATATTCAGCTTACTGTAACCTAAGATTATAATGAGTTAATTAAAATTTACAAAAAACACAAACCCTCAAAACTTTATAACATCTCACTTGATATTCAGTGGAAAATCTCTGGTTAACTTGTCATGTGAATAGGGTTCTATTATGCACTTATTTTGATGCATGTGAAATAATTCTTGCTGAACACAGCATTATCTGGATTTAGGGATTTGTAAGTATTTTATTTTAATTAATATTTTAAATGTTAACATTTCAGTATATTTATGTATGTGCAAATGCTTGGATTACAAAATGTAAGCAAATTGGTAGAAGCAGCTGCCATGATTCCAAATTGTAGTGTAACGCAATGTTATTATTCTTTCTTAAAAACAAGGTCTTATTATTGTAGGGGAGGGAGTGGGGCTTGAAAAAGTTTAGTGAGTAATCTTGTGGTAGTAAGTATTTAAAACTCAACAGAAAACTAACTTAAGCCAAAAGGACTTTATTGGCTCATGTCTTAGTTTGTTCAGGCTGCTATATCAAATTACCATTGACTGGGCACTTAACACACATTCATTTCTCACAGTTATGGAGGCTGAAAGTCCAAAAAGAAGGCACCCAACCGATTCAGTGTCTGGTGAGGGCCCACTCCTTGGTTTATAGATGACTATCTTCTCCCTATGTTCTCACATGGTGGAAGAGGTGAAAGAGCATTCTGGGTCTCTTTTATGAGGTCACTGATTCCATTCATGAAGGCTATACCCTTATGACTTTATCATCTCCCAAAGACTCTACCTCCAACTATCATCACATCGGGGATTAGGATTTCAACATATAAGTTTGGGGGAGGGTGAACACTCATTCCATAACAGCTCATACAACTATGAAGTCCAAGAGTTGATTCTGGCCTGAGATCTATCTGGATCAAGGGGCTCGTTAGATGTTGTCAGGACTTGGCCTTTCTTTCCTTATTTCAAGTTAGTTTCCTTTCGTAATGTTTTTTTTGGGGGGGGGCTGGGGTGGGGTGGGGTGGGGTCAGGCTTTTTCTATACAATAAGAAAGATTACTCCAAGCCTACTTCCTCATGTTTGGTAGGAAAACAGAAGAGAAACCCTTTACTTACTATTGTTTCTATATTATATATTATGGGAAGGCTCTGGCACAGTATGAGTTGTGCACCCAAACACAAACCAATCTCTTACAAGGATATGGTATTATATTTGGCTGAACTTTGGTCACATAGCCATCTCTATTGTCAGAGGCAGATCACTGTGATTGATAGCCTCTACGTTATCACATAGGGAAGGGAGGCTGTTTATTACATGTTTGTTGCCTAGAATTGTCTCAGGAATGATTGTTGAAGAACCTAGAATTCTTCCGTAAATCTACGAGTTACATGTCATCCTAAGAAGTCTGGAAGACGTATTCAGAAAGCTCTATGTAGTGCCTTCTTTTTCTTTGCACTCAGCTACATGGCTGCATTTTGGTGGTTCTTAATATGTTCAAGTTTTGGGTTCAGTTCCTCTACATGAACTGGTGGCATAATAGCTTTGGCCTGAATATATTTAGAAATAGAAGAAACTTAGTGAGAGGAGCATCCCTCTCAGCTCATCCTGACACACTTGGTCTCAAGATCTTCCTTTAGGAGTAATTGTCTACAATAAGCTTTCACTATCCTTTCCTCTTAGCTCTAGATTTCAACCATGTGCTCCCACTTGGCTCTATTGAAACGCCCCAGATTATTCATGTTTGGGGATTGGCTAATGTTCGAAAGGGCAGTGTATAAAAACTCTTAGGCCAAGGCAGCTCATTACTTAAGTTGTCAGTGTTCTTTGTTCTGCTTACTGGCTTGTGTTCTGAATATTTTTTGTTAATCTTTTAGTTTATACAAAATTTCTGTTGCTGATAGTGTTAGAATTATGCTTTTGTTAATCATGGGTGTGATGAAGTGGTTGTGCCCCAGAGTGCTGAATCTTAAAGACTACTTGCACGTGGGAGGTGGAGAAGATACTAGTGGATTAACTGAGCGAAGAGAACTAACATTTATTGAGTGCCTAAAATCTAATAGATGCTTTGCAAATATTTTAAACTGTTACATGATCTTGATAGAGGGAGTAACACCTTAATTTTACAGAATTTATGGCTCAGAGAGGTGAAGTAACTTGCCTAAGGTCATGCAATTATTCAGTGGTGGAACTGGGATTCAAACTTGCAGGTAATTTTGACTCTAAAGCCTGAGTTCTTTTCGAGGAAACCAGTAATGGGATGAAATTTAGACAGGGAGGGAGGAGAATATGGTCACAGATATGTTCATGCCTTCTACCTTTCAGAGAAAATAAACCCTCTGAGGAACTGAGGACTATGGTGGTAATTAAAGACCAAAATCAGTATCTGGATTTCCAGGATTAAATCTGTAGCAGGGACACATACTGAAGATGTTTAATAGTACAGGTACTAGGAACCCAAGGGAAAGTCAAACAAAACCACTGGGGAAAACAGGTTATAATGCCAGAGATACCAAGTCTGTGTGTCAAGCTTAGATACCAAAGGCAGGTCAAGGCAAGGATCAAAGCTAGATGGAAATAGGGTAAGTACATAGAGGTTCAGAATGAGTAGGATGGGAAGGAGGGAAAATTTCTAAAATTATTGCCCTCCATATAAGTGGGTATTTGTGACTCACCATTAAGTAACATGATTTATATTTTAAACTGTTACAATGAGTTTAAAGGGCCAGAACACACACAGTTAAAAGAGGCAAGAGGTCTCAGTGTATTCAGCAAGGAAAAGGTCCAAAAAATAAAAATAAAAAAGAAATAGGTGAATGTCCTGGAAAGCAGTGATTAAGACTGTGTTGCACTAAGACTTGCAGAACGCTAATTAAAAGCTGCCAAGTATTCTGTCCCCAGGTCAAACCCTTTGAATGGGGGATGAGAAAGCAGCTCAGCCAAGGCTTTGAACTGGCTAGAAATCCAAGACAAAGAATGACAAATAAGTCTAGTTCCCAAATAGCAGTTGCTGCCACTAGTCAATGAACAGTTTTCCAGCTTGCCCAGTGTAAAAGGGATTGTTAATCCCCCCATTGTCTTTCTAGCCACACCCACAGATCAGTACTGCCATCAGTCTCTTTACCCACCAAGCTCTGGCAACTCTTAAAAGAAATTTTCCAAGCACTTTAGTTCAGTGCTCTAACTGTCACAGCTTACAAGCCATGCCCTGGTTCCTTCTGCACCTGGAAACTGTGGGTGGGGGCTGGTTTTCTGGTAGACCTCAATGACTAATGCACACCTGCACATTCTTTTGTTCCTATTGGCAAGAGAAATATTTCACAGAACAATTTGAAAAGTGTGTTGTTAAGAAATTTGGGAAACAATTCCTACATGGGCCTTGTTTTTTCAGGACTGAAATTTTTGAGATTTTGTGGAATCTTAAATTAGTATATTTTTTCTCATAACTTGTTTTTCCTTGCATTTAATTTAGTAGCCTTTACTTGGAGGAAAAGATTAAGAATTGCAGTTTCTTTTAACATGAATGGATCCAGGAAAGTATATCTCCTTTCTTTAGTTAGCATGCTTGCTAATTTGGGGAACTTGGATATGATTTGTAGATTATTGTGCTGTTTCTGGGAAGTAACTTTGAAGATCACCTTAGTTTGTGTTCCCTACTAATCTACTCAAGCTAACATTAACCAATTATTATGTCTTCACAAAGAAAAACAATCTGCTGTAGCAAAGAGGAGATTTTAAGGTCAGGGGAAATTCTAGTTCTTTGGAATGGAGTGAGTGGGAGCAGAAACCTAGGAATTGAAAAAGAGTGAGATCATGATTTGCATTCAGACACCTAACTCACACTGTTAAGAGTCAATCTTAATGCACAGTAGATACCCAACAAATGTTCTATCATGTTACTGCAGTAGATTATGGATGCCCATCAAGAAGCTAGAATGGGAGAAGTTTTGTTCTAAGCAAGGTTTTAGGAAATAAGATCTACTAAAGAACCCAAGAAAGAAAGTCTGAATCAAAGCAGCAAACCAGGTTCAGTAAAACCAATAATCAGGATAAAAGTTTAATCAGAAAGTCGGGTGAATAGAAAAGAACAAATGTACAGTTAATGAAGAAACAATGCAGGATGTACAAAGCTCGTGTTGTTTCCAAGGCAATTGGTAATGCAAGAAATCTAGAGGCATATGGTCCAAATATAGTCTTCAGAGAATATGCGGGTAAATAAGCTGAAACTGAAAAGGTAAAATAAGATGGAGGGACCAGACTAGAATTACCAGGCCAGTACCTATAAATTCATGGTAGTTTGTAGGTGTGGACAGGTTTTGCTTGGTATGAATGGTTTTGAAAGGCAATGTAAGTTGGCAGATGCCATAGTTGGTTCCAGTACTTTATACAGCACCCATTGAGCTGTATAAAGCCAGCTTCACACATTTGCTATTCTTGCCTGGTTTAGGTTTGATATTTGAGTTTGTGACTCCTGGTGGAGTCCATCTGCTTGAGGCTGTACCTCCACATCCTTGCAGTTCCTGTAGCCATTTAGTCCCAACCATCAGGAATGCCTTTACCTTCATCTCTGGTAGCACTAAACCTATTTTTAATCAGAAAGAGTTTAGGGAAGTTTGGTATAGTGCTTCCATGCTTCAGCAACATATTGTGATGCTCATCCAGTGTCTGGTATTGTCTCAGTAACTGGGATATTCCTCATCCTTGTAAATAAACTAAATCTTGTACTTCAATTTCATTATCCAGGCCCTTGAATTGTTCACTAGTGTTGAATTTCTGTTTTTACATCCTGTCTAGTACCCATTTCTGTTTATTGATATGTTGCAAGAGCCCTTAGTTATGGAATAAGTTTGTGAGTATTTGTCTAGGAATTGTAGTCATTTTAAAGCCTTCGGTTAACCACCTTCCAATCTTAAATGATCTGACTTGAAGAATATACAGCATGGCAATTTATAAATGAGAGTTACTCATAAAGTTATTACTGAACAACACCAATATTTGTCAAAAGACTGTATTACCAAATGAACAGCCTAAAAAAGATGAGGAGAAATTGGGAAAATGAAACCAAGGAGAAGGGAGAATGATAAATTACAAGTATGTATGTAAAGCATCCTCTTTCACACACATACATGCAGACATACACATGAAACAGCTTTGGCAAACTGAAATTGAAATGATTAAATGAAAAATTTGGTATGATAGTGTCTTAGTCCTTTCTGTGTTGCTGTTGCTATAAAGGAATACCTGAAGATGGGTAATCTATAAAGAAAAAAGGGCCGGGCGCGGTGGCTGAAGCCTGTAATCCCAGCACTTTGGGAGGCCGAGACGGGCGGATCACGAGGTCAGGAGATCCAGACCATCCTGGCTAACACTGTGAAACCCCGTCTCTACTAAAAAATACAAAAAACTAGCCGGGCGAGGTGGCGGGCGCCTGTAGTCCCAGCTACTCGGGAGGCTGAGGCAGGAGAATGGCGTAAACCCGGGAGGTGGAGCTTGCAGTGAGCTGAGATCCGGCCACTGCACTCCAGCCCGAGCAACAGAGCGAGACTCCGTCTCAAAAAAAAAAAAAAAAGAAAAAAGAAAAAAGATGTATTTGGCTAATGATTCTGATGCCTTGATAAGTTCACGATTGGGCATCTGCATCTAGTGGAGGACTCAAGCTGCTGCCACTCATGGTAGAAGTTAAAGGGGAACCGACTATGCAGAGATAATATGGCGAGAGAGGAAGCAAGAGAGAAGGGGGGGGGACAGATGCCAGACTCTCTTAACAGTCAGCTCTCTTGGGAACTGATGGAGTGAGAACTCACTTACCCTTGAAGAAGGGCATTAATCTATTCATGAGGGATCTGTCCCCATGACCGAAACACCTCACATTTAGCCCCATCTTCAACACTGGGGATCAAATTTCAGCATTAGATTTGGAGGACAGAAAATCCAAACCATAGCAGATAGTCTTTGGTGCTTTTCTGCAAATAGCTGTCATTCCTCTCCCTTTCTGTGCCCATTTTAAGATTGTGCTTCCTGACTCCCTAGTGGTTTGGCGGAACTGTATAGTGTTGGCCAATGGATTGTGTGCAAAGGTGACATACCTCATTGCAGGACCTGAAAGGACAGAACATTTAATTGCCTGAGTGAGATGCTTTCTAGATTTCTTTCCCTCTGTCTCCTTCTGGCTGGAGATGTTCCAGATGGTGGCTGCATTCTCAGCCCGAATCCCTGAGAGATCCCTGAGTAACTACGATGAGAAAATCATTCTTCTAGTACTACCTTCACCTCCAGCAACCCATGATAGAAATGTGGCATCAGCAGAAAATACACATTTATTATTTTAAGCCACTGACATTTTAGTGTTTTTATTTTTGTTATCCCTACTGCAGCATAACCTAGCCTATTTTGACTGATACCTAGCTTAGGTATCAGACTTCTCCCATCATGTTCCTGAAATCATAAGTCATATCTTTACTAGTGATGAATGGCATCCTGGTTTTTGAAAGGAAAAGTGTTTTTGAAAATCAAAGTGGGGATTGCTGATTTAGAAGAATGATTCCTATTAGCTATTTTCTTACTTGTTCCTGGACTAGAAATCCGCTGGCCAAATACTGACCAGGAAGGATGACACAGCTCAGCTTGATATTTGTATGAGAGCAAGGATATCAATATACAGGCTGTTTGCTGACTAAGCCTGTAGATTCCAGCAGGGAATTGGCAGTTTGATTTATTCTACAAAAATGGGCTTTAGGATTTAGTTTTGGGTCAAAATGAAAAAATGCCAGGGGACAGTAGAAAAAATTTATGATGATATATTGTTTAACTGTGAATAAGAAATATTTGAGATTAGATAACAAGCCTAGCCCCATAAGATGGGGTAGGCAGCCTTCATGTCATCTTACTCCTATCCTTTGCAAAAATTCTCATTAATATCTTTGTCTCCATATTTGTTATTTGTTTCACTTCAAGTCAACTAGCAATATTATATAACCCACACCTTGTTAAATATACTGATGCTTTCAGAATTAAGTATTATCATATTGGAAAATTATCAAACTACTGAAAATTGAAATATTTTACAACTGCAATGTTGACTAAAAATCTGTGTGCAGAATTCTGTTCAACCTCTGATTAGGCTATTTCACCTTGCTAACATTTATAGAAATCTACCAGGGAGTCTGATTAGAAGTGCTTGGCTTTAGCTTTTTTCCTTGTGAGCCAGTCCTGAACAAAAATTCAGATATCCAATTTTTAAAATAACTTTTTTTCTCATTTAAATATAGTAAATGATAATTATTGAAAATACAGACAAAAAAGTAAATAAAAGCACTCAAGTTTATTAAGAGAAATTAATGTTAATATTTTTATATACTTTTGTAAAAATTGGATCATACTCTGGTGACTAATTTTTTTCACTTACTATGTCATGGGGTTTTTCATCTCTTTAAGTAAACTTTTACAGTACATTTTGTGGCCTTATTCTATCATATGGATATATAATAATTTGTTTAACTGATATCCTTATAAATGCATAAATACATTGTTTCTAACTTTCCTATACCAAATACTGTAATGATTTTATAGTTAATATTTTCTCATTTTTGGACTTCTATAATATTTCCTTATGATACGTTTCTAGGTGACAAATCTCTGGGGCAAAGACTTTATACATTGTTAAGGCTTTTGATACATGTTGGAAAATTAAAAACTTCCCTGCTTGTAGTTTACATTTTCTTCCAGTTATGAATAAGAATATCTGTTTCTCTGTACCTTTACAGGCACTGGCTGTGACCATTTAAAAATATTTGCCAGTTTGAAAGGCAAAAGTCACAGATTTTACATTTGAAAGGTAAGCCTCCTGGAAAAAGAATGACTTGTCATACTGTGTGTTCTTAAATAGAGCTATATTTTAGGGTCTAGAAGTGGTTAATTTTTTTCCTAACTCTTCCTTTTAAATTTCTCACAGAGCTTTGTTTTATGTAATGTCATCAATCATAACTAGAGATGTGCTCCATACAGTAACTCACCAATCATTCAAGTCCTGGTAAACGTGTAATATTTGCAATTTGTGTCTATTGCACATATTTATCTATTTATTCCACTGTCATCATCTGTAGGAAAACAGCTATATTTGCCTCTGTAGCATCATTAGAGAGAGAAATAAGTTAGCAGTTTTCACCTGTTTGTATTCCTTTATCTGATATACTGTGGAATATGATTGTTTGATTTGTGAAGTAATGATGCTGAATGAGGAATCAGCATAGTGGCAAGGAAAATATTTTTTAACAGAAAGCCTCTTTTTTATTGTTTCACCAGTTGGAAAGGTAAAGTATTCAGAAGGGAAGAGTATGTCATCATAAAACTGAGTTGGATAATAGGCAATAAGGCATAACAGCATTTCCTAACCTCTTGGATAAAACTTGCAAAAATCTTCAAGAACCAATTACACAGAGCAATATATCACTAAGGTGTGAGTTCTGTTTCGTTGCTTTGTGATTTTTCCATAAATGGCAAGCATATTGCTTGGTGGAAATAGTAATAAACAGGAGCTCTCTCTAGTTTGGAATTCTCTGGTTTGCACTGGCACAACTGTGGTTCCTGGATTTTTTTTTTCAGATTATTTCACTGAAAGAGGAAAAGAAAAAAGAAAGTTAGCTTGTTTTCATGCCCCACCTCTGATAGCATCCAGTGGGAAAATACTGGGGTATGGGGCTTCCTTCTCTATTTCTGTGGCTAACCACGGTTTCAAGTTTTTGAAAAATTGCTAATGCTAGTAATATGTTGGGGTCTTTCTTCTCTTCCTTACTTTCACGTGGGACAGATAGCGTTTTGGATGTTGATTTCACCCACTCATTTATTTAGTACACCCATCCCTACTCCTAGTAGTATTTTACTCAATATTTACTAATTATAATACCTACCAAGAGAAACATCTACTGTTTGAGAAGAAAGTAGGTCAAGAAGATAACAATCGACTGTGCCAGCTCATGTGCAAGTTCATTGAAATGAGATCAAGAGTCATATACCTAGTGACAGCTCTATTCACTTTGATTTACTATTTTATTGACACTCCTGAAATTCTGTAGCATGTGAATTAATAGAATCCTTAACAGTGATTGGAAAGATCACTCTTCTTGGTGATTCTTATTTTCTTCTTCAAGTAATATTTAATGTAGCTTTTGTAATACACGATATAAAATTATTAGATTTTTCCACACCTAGACTTCCAGTTTTGAGTCATAGACTCAAAAAATACTTTTGACCAAAGTCTTTCATTAGTGTGATGGTTAATTTTGTGTATCAGCTTGACCTGGAACAGAGTGCCAAGATAGTTGGTCAGATGTTCTTCTGGGTGTGTTTGTGAGGGTGTTTTTAGATGAGGTGAACATTTGAAGTGGTAGACTGAGTAAAGCAGATTGCCCTCCCTAGTGTGGGTGGGCATCATCCAATCAGTTGAAGGTCTGAGTAGAGCAAAAAGGCCGAACCTCCCATGAATAAGAAGGCACTTCTCATGCCTGACTGATTTTGACCTGGAACACTGGTCTTTTTCTGCCTTTAGACTTGAACTTTAACATTGGCTCTTCCTGGGTCTTGAGCCTGGCAACTTTCAGACAAGAAGTGCACCACAGGCTCTCCTGGGTCTAACTGCAGATCTTGGGTCTTATCAGCTTCCATAATTTTATGATCCAGTCCTCGTAATAAATTTCTTTATGGATATATATACACACATATTAAATATCTTATATATTAGATATTTTAGGAATGCTTTAATATTTATTAAATATTTTATATCTATAATATTTTAGAGCCTCCATAATTTTATGAGACAATCCTTGTAATAAATTTCTTTAAGGATATATATGTATATTAAATATTTTAAATATATTTTATATATACATATATTAAATAGTTTATATTAATATATTTATGTACATATATTAAATATTTTATATCAATATATTCATGGATATATATACATATATTAAATATTTTATATCAATATATTCATGGATATATATACATATATTAAATATTTTATATCTGCATATGTGTGTATATATGCATATGAGTATATGTTATATACACATATACACAGATATAAAATATTTAGTATATATATATATACACACACACAGATACACAGATACACATATACACACATACTATTGGTTCTGTTTCTCTGGAGAACTCTAATATAATGAGTAAAGAGATCATTTAATTAGAAATGAGTGTATGCTCCATTAGGTTCTTCATTATTTATTCCTCACATGGAATTCAAATCCTTGTGGATATCTTCAGCATCTATGTGGCAGTGGACTGTTACTATCAACAGCTCATAGATGCTGGGATAAGGCTGACTCAGATAGTGATGATTATAGCAAAACTCTTTCCATATTTTGTTTTTGGTAAAGAATAAGAAAACTGTGGGAAATTATACTTTTAGATAAATTTGAATAATGACAGGGTTATTTCTTCTTGTACTTTAATATACCTAGGACATAGATTGCATGGATATTCCACGACTTGTACATAGTAGGTAACAAAGAAATGTGTATTAACTGGATATCGTCAGTTATATAATACTTTTACTTCTTAAGTCATAATGGGTGGTGATTAGGGACTTTGCTAGTTGCACCACACACAGCCTGGCCTTTTGGGTGTAACTCTTTTTTCACTTGAGCCATCTGCCGGCAGTGAAGGGGTGCCGGTTGTTGTCTGTGATCCTCACAGAATCATTCTGTCAGAGGCTTATGCATCTGTTAAGAAAGTATCACCCACTTAGTACTAGTTTCACAGAAGATCATGCAACCATTTTGTGTTTCTGAAAATTTATTATAAATATAAGAATTGACACAATTGACAATATAAAAGATCGATTAGTTTGGGGGTGAGATGGGGTCAGGTAGAGATCCAATTATCATTATCTTCCTTTCATCTGAATATCCTGTTTTCCTAACCTTCTTAGATTCTGCAGCAAAATTCTGTAAGGACAAAAATGAAACCCCTTACAGAATGACAGCAAGGAGGAATGAACTGGGTCAAGGGACTTTAGCTTTAGCCTGATAATTTCAATCTGACCCAAGTCAGTAATGAAACTTGCTAGATGCACTATGGGAAATTTGATGATAGTCTAGGGTCAAACTTAGTGGGCAAGTGCATCTATCAGCACAACACATCACCACTGAGCAATCACATTTATGATCTCAAAAGAATTAAAGAGGCAATGAAGGCAAAATCCTTCTCAAGGAAAACAGGTAGGCTCCTCTCTGTCAAGACTGAGATTAAAATCCTCTGAGCCAAGGTTCTATTTGCCACCTTTAGTGCTAGTGCTGCAGAAGTCAAGTCATGGACTTCTAATTTGATTAAAAACTTTAAGTGCCCTCAATTTTACTGCTTTAGGTTTGCATTATGCATCATTGAGTCATAAGATGGGAAGCATCTGTTTGAATTTGCAAGAAAGTATCAAACAGAGACTTTTTAACATATCTCATCAAGACCCAGCAAAGGCAGCACAACCAGCAGGTCAAATGGGTAATATTATGGACATTTCCAGATTCAGCAGGTACGAGGAATGCCTTGTAACTTGCCTTGTCACCAGGTTGCTAATTATTATTGTCCAGGTTCCAGGGTCATGGGATGGACACTGAAGCGTATACTGAATGAACATCTCTAGTGCAGGTGTGATTGAGGATTGGATGTCTATAAATAAGGTATAATATGGTGTCCAAAAGATAAAGGTGAAGACACCAGAGGACTCTTGTTCTCAATCAATAAGTGAGCATCTATTACAGTGTTTTCATTGTGGGATGGAATGCAATTGGCAAGGAGGAATTGATTAGTCTTTGCAAAAAATCTAATAAAGGCAGCCCTTAGTTTCCCATTTTTACTTTATTCATTGGGAAAAGTATATGAGATGATGTCTGCTTGCCTAAACTCTCAAAGGCTCTAAGACAGTGGCCCTCAACCTTGACTGCACATTAAAATCACCTAGGGAACTTTAAAAACAAAATCCAGTGCCTGAGTCCTGGGTCACTCCCCACCCTAGAAATTTTGACTTGATGGCTCTGGGATGAGATCCAGGTAAATAACAAATTTAAGGGATACAAGTGCGTTTTTGTTACATGAATATATTGGGAAGTGGTGAAGTCTTGGCTTTTAGTGTATCCATCACCCGAATAAGGTACATTTGTACCCATTAAGTAATTTGTCATCATCTACCTCGCTTCCACCCTCCCCCTTCCAGTTCTCCAATGTTTATCATTCCACATTCTTTTTGAGATCTCACTTATAAGTGAGAACATGAGGTATTTGACTTTATTTTTTAAAGTTCCTCAGTTGTTTTTTAAAGCAAGATTTTGAGAGTCTAATAATTCAATTAGACCCCTGTATTAGCTCCACCCATAGGCCAAATAGGTGGCACCCAAATGGTGAGATTTCAAGTGCTCTGAAAATATGTTGGTCCCTTGGTATTTTTCTGGCATCAGCCCTGCCATACCACCTATATAGCTATGTTAGGATTTGTATATCCTAGCTAAATTGCAGGTGTTTTTTTGGGGAGAGGTGATACATTAATACCTTACTTTGAATTTATTTATCAGATTAGCTAGCAAAGAGAGCATGGATTTTAACAGTGGAACCAAAGATCATTAGATGGAGTGATACCTATGGAAGGAAGTTATGCCTAGAGTGACTAATATTCCTAGTTTGCCTAAGAGTGGGGAGTTTCCTGGGATACAGGACTTTCAGTTTTAACAGTCCTGGGCAAACCAAGATGAGTTGGTATCCATAGGCATGGATATGGCATCAAGACCTATAAGGGCTTTGGGTACCTGGCTAGGAATGAAGGACTCTAAAGGAGAAGCAGAGAAGACATCAGAATGAAGGACCCATTTCTCCTACTTTGCCATTTTGTCTGGTGATGATATGCTATGACAATAGTGGGGCAGGATCATTGAAAATAGTGTGGGTTATTTATTTTCTTATTTTCTAGAAGACACAAAACAAGTTATATATTTTTTGTTGTGTTTTCTTTTGTATTTCTAGGAGATAGACCATTCTGTGGCTTTGCATAGGGGTGGCGTGTAGTTTATCTTGTCAATTCATGAATACGATGACTGGCTTTCAGAAAGCCTCAATCAGGAGGCTTTCCAGAGAGCTTAACTGGAAGGAGAGGTCTAGAAGTGAGGCCTTTGAAAGTGGGTTGGAAGAAGCAGTAGGATAGTGAAGGAAGAGACTTTGAAACTAGTTGGGGCGTTGTGGATTGGATTATCAAGAAAACTGGAATGCTTGGGCTGTGTGTGTGTGTGTGTGTGTGTGTGTGTGTGTCTAGAAGGCTGTGTGGTATACATAAGGATGCTAAATCTGAGGCCTATTCTTCACAAAGATTCCTATGTCCAGAATTGTACAGAAGCTTTTGAGTGGTCCAATTTAAAAGACCAATGAGAATTTATAAGTGGTGCCTGGTGTAAACCTATAATCAGTAACCTTCCCCAATGTTCTGCTCTATGGGAGACTGTTGGATGTGCAGTAATGAAGGCCATTAATTTACTGCAGGTCCAATAGAATGAGGGCTCAGAGTAAAATCTGGTTAAATTAAACAAAAATTGATGTTTCTAATATGCACAAGTATGTGGAGAAAAGTTTATACCCACTAAATTTGCTATCAAGAACCTATTATAATGTAGGCACTTTATTATTATATATTATTAATGTTTATAACATATGAAGGATGTGTATATGTGTATGTGTGTATATAAATATAACAAGTATATATGCATACACATATAATTATATAATAAATATTTATATGTAATACATACATTTTACAGATGAGGATCAGAGAGCTAAGGCTGACTCACCATATAAGTTATAGTAAGTGGTCATGGCAGAACTAGAAAGTTTAATCCATGCCTGTCCAATTCCAAATACTGTGCTGACACCACTCATCATGTTACTTCTGTATTGGTTAGATACAATAACAGGAAAATATAATGCTGCAATACTTCTCTGGCTGTTTGTTTCCTTTCTCCAAAGGAAAAAGCATAGGTACGTGTTAAAGGAGCAAATGTGATGACATGTTTTGTGGGTTGACCTCACTTCCTTGGATGACATTTTCACTGCTTTCAAAACCTCTGGACGGAACTTAGTCTATGGGATAGGCAATTCTGTGATAGAATTGTTTGGTGCAGATGTTTTGGGGGTGTGTCTGTGTTTTTACCTGGAAAAAACTCAACTTTATTTCTAGACACTTTTAAACGTGTTTCATGTGGCTTGTGACCACAATTCATCACCAGTGATTTTTCTCTTGGCCAGTTTCTATCTATCATTCTGTTGCAGCAAGAGAAAGGAGAGAAACTCTAGAAAGTGGCATATAGTCTGGTAATTATTTGCTTTCCTATCCTAAATGGAGCAATTTTTAGATAAGTGGTGCCTCTTTTGGCTTCCTAAGGTTACTGCATATAATTTGACAGGGCCTAAGTAGAGGAAAATTCATGGAGACAATCTAGCTTTAAATAAGGTGAAACCATTAAGGATTGAACATGAGAACAAGGATGGAAGTAGATCTAGTCACCAGTCATGTTCCTAAGGATTCTTGCTATGGTTTGTCTTCAAAGATATAATTAACACATGTTAAGAGTAGATAGACCTGAGTTTGATTCCAGATCCAAACTTGCTCTGTGACTTTAGGTAAGTCACATAAACTCTCCATACTCTATTATCTTCTGTCTTTAAAACAGAGATGATAACATATAACTCATGAGGCTTAAATGAAATAATATATGTAAGAGTGCAGTATCTGGCATGTAGCAACTGCTCAATAAATGTTAGCTGCTATCATCATCATCATCATCACCATCATCATCACCACCATCATCATTTTTCTTTTATAGTAAACGTCACATCTTATTTGTAAAGGAATCATATTATTTCCCTTTAGATTTAAAAAGTGCTTACAAGTTTATTTTTCTTATTTTGTGTGTCTACACATTTGTACAATTCTGTAAAACAATTTAGTCTAATGATTTTTAGGCAATGTGTAAATATACACAGAAAGTAAACAGCATGTATAAGCCTGATATTATAAATTAAAATATTGCCCTTAATGAGTCAGGAATAGTTTGGAAATAATAGGACAACCTATCTTCTAGGATCTTAGCTTTGTTTACCTTGTATTGTTGTCAAAACATGTTTTGATCTTTGATTATATATTTTTTTGCTTCTGTTGAAACTGCATTACCTCAATCAAAAATAGGTGTTCATCATCTAATATGTTCCAGAGTCTGGTGATATTCAGGACATGGTAATGAATTAGACATAATATTTCCCTGAAGAGAGTTCTAAATCTAATAACTGTGCCACTTCAGTAGCAGAAGTTGGTTTTCATGTGGACTTGACCATGTTTACCACGTATACAATATATGAATGATCAAGAAAAGTTTTGATGTACAATGACAGACTGGATTAAGAAAATGTGGCACATATACACCATGGAATACTATGCAGCCATAAAAAAGGATGAGTTCATGTCCTTTGTAGGGACATGGATGCAGCTGGAAACCATCATTCTCAGCAAACTATCACAAGAACAGAAAACCAAACACTGCATGTTCTCACTCATAGGTGGGAATTGAACAACGAGATCACTTGGACACAGGAAGGGGAACATCACACACCAGGGCCTGTTGTGGGATTGGGGGAAGGTGGAGGGATAGCATTAGGAGATATACCTAATGTAAATGATGAGTTAATGGGTGCAGCACACCAACATGGCACATGTATACATATGTAACAAACCTGCACATTGTGCACATGTACCCTAGAGCTTAAAGTATAATAAAAATTTTAAAAAAGAAAAGAAAAGCTTTGATGTAGGAGGTTAAAGTTTTTTACCAGTTGGCAAGGCAAATGTCAGTGCCCTTTACTGACAAGGATTTTCAGACGGAGGGAGGATTAGATTTAGATTTCTCTTTAGTGACTGTTTGGATCCACATCTATCCAAACTGGTAAAGATGAATAAGTATCAGGGGGCAGAGTTTGTTTCAAATATAAAACTTGGAACAATTTGAAAATTTAACGTGTGCCTCAGCGCTGTAGAAGTGTTTAAATAAATGCTAAATGACCGGAGGTCTGGGTGGTGGTAGAGTTCTTTCATGAATTTAGTAGGAGATTGACCTTGATGGTCTTTCAGATTCCTTTTAGCGCTGAGGTTCTATAAAACATGGAGAACTCTCTAGTGGATTAGATTTCCATGTTGTTAGCAATAATTGTTTTTTCAGCATTTCTCTGTTGGCATGATAAAAAAAACATGTAGTTTGTTGGGCAGTTTAATTCCTTAATTTCACCCTTGCAGAGTATAACTTGGATAATTTCTTATATAAAGGTACACATGACTCTTGGGATTCTAATGTTTTCTTATTGTCAAAAGAAAGTATCTGTAATGGTACTTGACTCACAGTAAACAGCAGAATAGTATGTGTCTATTGCTATGCACAAAGTATTTTCTCTTACCAAAGAGCACATCTTTATCTTAGTTCTTACCAAAGGAATCTCATTTTTTTCTGCTTCTACCTTCTGGGATTCCCCCAGTGTGGAGTAGTGAATTACCCCCTGTAGTATTACCCCCCTGTAGTATCAGCTTTGTTTCAGTTCCCAAACCAATCCCTCTTTAAGGCTTATGATTGTTATTCTCCCTGCTGGTCTTCTCAGGACACGATTGCCTAGCACTGATCTCTGGGCTCCTATAGTGTTCTTAAGTCACTTTGTATTTGTCTGTACTATACAGACTAGTGGCCTATAGGACCTATGATACAGTATTCTAATGTTGACAACTGTTCTTCTATATTGACTCTTGAGTTCCAGCTTTTTCTTCCTGAGTACCCCAGTTTACAGATTGAAACTATGGATTTGGACTATGCTCAACAGTCATGTTCTGATAATTGGTCTAGTGTATCTTCCTTTTTCATCTGGTATAATAATAGTAATAATAGCTCTCATATATTGGTGCTTACTATGTGGCAACTTCACCATACTTTTAAAATAGAGATGCAAAACTGAAAAAATCAGAGAAGAGTAGTAAAAAAGGTTAGAGTGGGTTTTTCTCTTCATATGAGAACATGCTACTGGGATAGGGATTTCACTTTAAAGGCAAGAGGTAATTGGAATCTCATCTTCAGTGGTTGTTATGGGGAGAGATATTTAATAGCATTTTATTCAGAGATTTAAAAATGGAAAAGTGCTTACAACAGAAGCAGTAGAAATTTCTGTTGAGCATAATGAAAACCTTTATGGTTATCAAGGTGTAGAAAACTCACTATGGGCAACCAAAGACTTTTGATGAACCTGTTCCTGGTTTAAAAACTTGCTTCAAAGCTGGCTACAGGAGGCTGTTCAATTCACAAAATAATCTAACACAGCTGTTTTAGGTACTGTGTAAACATGGAGAGAATGAAAAACACGTGAAAGATTGATATTATTAGAAGTAAAATATTTTGCTGATTCACTTCAAGAGACGTGATAACTGCTCCTGGAATGTTCCTATCCAGCCGCCTGAAGGCTGGAAGATGGACCCTCTAAGGTTCATCTAATGCTCAGATTCTCGACATTCTCTGAAGTTTCAATAGGGAATGAAAGCTCTTTTGGATCAGGCAGAAAACTTGGTTACTTCTCTCAGCATCAGAATTCAAAAATGCACATTTTTCATGATCTTTGTGATGAACAGGCAATTTGTATGTTTTATCACTCTTAATGATCATAGTTAAATATGATTCATCATTGTAGTTTTACTAATAAATCAAAGTAGATCACAAGGCAAAATCATTTGTCCTATATAGCCATTTGTGCACTTTTATTGAGAAAAAAAGATTATACAAGGGAGAAGAAAAATACTTAATTTAGATTCCAGTGTTACAACACCTTACTCTGCAAGACCATGGTAGCCATTTTCTCAATATCCACAGGAATTCTAAGAGTTGAGTCTGGGACTTCAGTTTTCTCACATGTAAGATGGTGCTAAACATATATAAATAAATTTGTGTACATAAATATATAAAACCTATATAGGTGCTATCTATGTGCTAAATATATTACTTTATGTGATAAGATATTGTAAGCATTGAATGAAATGTATGTATAAAACATTTAATAAACTGCATGGCACTCAGAAAAAGCCCAATAAATGTTAGTTACTTGTTCAGTATATTATTTTTCAGTACATTCCTGGGGCATCTTTGCAATAGTATTGCAATGCTGATTCATACTTAGCTTATAGTCAGTTATGAATTCCAGGTCTCTCAAGCTATACTAATTTTTAATGGGGGCTCTTCCATCCTGTATCTGTGGTTATAATTTTTTGATCTTTAAGTCCAAGCTTGTTCCGAATGCTTTATGTTTACTCCTGTTGGCATTATTCCCCTTTGTAGGACCATTTTACCAGTTTATCAGTGCCAATTTGTATGTTATTTCTGTATCTATAACACTGCCAGTTCTAAGATCGTATAAAGGCTGGGCATGGTGGCTCACTCCTGTAATCCCAGCACTTTGGGAGGTTGAGGCAGGTAGATCACGAGGTCAAGAGTACAAGACCAGCCTGACCAACATGGTGAAACCCCATCTCTACTAAAAATACAAAAATTAGTCGGTCATGGTGGCATGCACCTGTAATCCTAGCTACTCAGGGGGCTGATGCAGGAGAATTGCTTGAACCCAGGAAGCAGAAGTTGCAGAAGTTGCAGTGAGCAGAGATCGCACCACTAAACTGAAGCCTGGGTGGCAGAGCGAGACTCTGTCTCAAAAAAAATATATATATACATATATATATAAATTTGATTAACATGCTCTTACTTTCTTAGTACTGGAGACTTAGTCAAACGTCCCAATCCCTTTGCCTTTGCTCAACAGAAATGCTAGCTCTGCTCAGATGTCCACAGATACCTAATAAGGGGCTATGAAAGAAGGTGGAACATGCTAAATCATTTTGCAACTTGAATTTTTATTCTGAATAAAATAAAAAATATAAATAAAATAAAAATAAATATAAATAAATATAAAAATAATAAATATAAAATAAAAATAAAAATAAAAAAATAAAAAAAAATTTTATTTTTATTATGGGCCCTGGATGCACAGTTACAGTGTTACTTCTATGGCTAGAATTAGGTTGTTCATAGATGGTTTCTGTTTCCCAGCCACCCAAGATTTATTAATGTCACTTTTACTTTCAAACTACGTGGACAATAGTAGTCCTTGGGATGTGACTGTTATTACAACTCAATTAAATCCTCTTGTAAGTGTATAATAAAATGCAAAATCAAATGGGATAAGATTTAGCTACTCAGTTTTAATTTGCTGGTTGAAGAATTAAAATAAATCAGTTTGAAATGTTTTCTAGTTTCTGTGAAATGTAAAATGTAAAATGTAAAAATTTAAACGTAACTGTTGTTCATTGAAGATTGCTTGTGTTTACCTATTTTCCAAAATACAGTTTGTTTTTATGGAGGTAATTGAAAGAAATTTAGAATGAATCATTGAGTTTAGGTATAGCATGGGGCTGTCCAAAAGTTCATCAATTCATATTACATTTAGGGGTGTAAGTAATTTACAAATTACTTAGCTTATAGTCAGAAATTGGGAAACTAAGTAGGTATCATTTAGTCTAGTCTTCAGAGTAATTATTCAGTTGATTTAGCATACTAGATAAAAATGAAGGTTAATTCCTATGCTAATTGAGGAAATTTTGTTAGCTTTTTTATTGAGTATTGCAATGCACATAGATTATAACCTTTAGTATGTTGCATTCAGATCACTATTATATATAAAACACATAGATCAGAGCATGTCAAAATTTAGCTTATAATATGAATTAATGCAAGACACACTTGATCTTTGTAAGATAAAATATTTCACTGGAAAATAATAAATAATGAGGAAGGTAGCTTCTGAAATATTGTGTAGGGTTATTAGGGGCCACAGGCAAAGAAGAGGTGGTGACAGTCCTGCTTCTCCCTTGTGTTAATGAGAAAATAATTGTTTGAGAATGTCTTTGGTTTCAAGCAAAATCCCAGCAGGGAGGGCTTTGAAGATTTGTTCTTCATACCCTTTGACAGAAGAGAATGCTAAAAAGACCTTAGAAAGATGTTAATCAAAATTGTTAAAGTTCCAGTATTCTAAATCTCCTTCACTGGAGGAAAGAATACATTCAAATAAACTTTCTTCTGCATACAGATTCCAGTATTGTTTGTTGAAGTTGTCATTGTGAATGCATTGTAATGTACTTAATGTAGATCCATCTTGAGTTCCCTAAGCACCTTGATTCCACTTCATAGAGCACCCATTTGATTTATGCCTCAGCATACCAGGATGGCTCTAGTGTTGTCTTCCAGTACGTACCCTTTTCCTCTCCATAATGTAGATTTGATACCCATTTCAGTATTCAATAAATAACAAGACCCTGTGATTTTCTTCTCGAGAATAAATAAAAAGCTTCACCTGCTTATTCCAGGATCCTGATAGAGGACTCAAAAAAATGGAAGAAGTTTTCACTTGACCCATGGTTCTCAGTTCATTTACGTTTTACTTAGTATGGTGACTCGGCTTTGTGTCTCCATGTGCTGAAAAGGAGATCGACTTTCACTGAAATATATTTATATATTGCAGTAAAGATTAAATTCATCAAAATCACTAACAGATTTTTTTTTGACCTTGACTCCAGGAAGAAAGAAACAAATAAGATAATAAACTTTCATCAGTGATTTATTCTAACAACTTCCTTGGAGTGTCTTGAAGTCAGTATAAATTTGGTTTGGAACTCTATACGTTTACTTACACCTCTAAATAATAATGAATGCCAGAATGCTGCTTTAAGAGGCCCTGCAGTTTATCAATCAACATATATTTGTTTAGTTTACTACTCAAGTCACTAAGGATTTTTTTATATGCCTTATGTCCTATGTCACAAAAATGAATGAAGGCACATTATAATTATGGACGACAACAACAACAAAAAACATTGAAACGAAAAAGGATTTCAGTAACCAGAAGCCCTGTTCTCTGAGCATTTTGGCTTATCAAACTTCCTTAAATGCAGAAGTCTCACTGGTTCAATCCAGGTTAGCTTAGATGAATATTTATTCTTCCTGAAAAGAAATTTATTTTTGTCCAAGACTACCATTTTCGGTGCTTTTATAGGTTATTTTTAATTTTTATTTTAGGTTCACCAGTACATGTTCAGGTTTGTTATATAGGTAAATTGTGTCATGGGGGTTTGGTGTACCGATTTAGTCACCCAGGTGATAAGCATAGTACCAGGTAATAAGCATAACAGCATTTTGATACTCATCCTCCTCCCACCTTCCAGCCTCAAGTAGATGCTGGTGTCTGTTGTTCCCTTCTTCTGAATAAAATCTTATAATCAACATAATAACTGAAATATAGAAACTGGACCTGGCATCTGAAGACTGAAACTGAAATTCAAATTTTGATATTAATCAGCTATGTGACCTAATCAATTTCTCAAATGTTTCAGTTTTCTCATCTGTAAAATAGGGATGACATACGTAAGGTACAAGGCTGCTCTAAAGGTTAAATGAAGCTGGGCATGGTGGCTCACACCTGTAATCCCACCACTTTGGGAGGCTGAGGCAGGAGGATCACTTGAAGTCCAGAGTTCGAGACTACCCTGGCCAACATGGCGAAACCCTCTCTCTACTGAAATACAAAAATTAGCTGGACGTGGTGGTGTGTGCCTGTAATCCCAACTCCTCAGAGAGCTGATACATGAGAATCACTTGAGCATGGGAGGCAAAAGTTGCAGTGAGCCAAGATTGTGCCACTGCTCTCCAGCCTGGGTGATGGAGTGAGACTCTGTCTCAAAAAGAAATTAAAAAAACAGGTTAAATGAGATAACGTGAAAGAAAATGCTTGCAAACTGTAAAATGTCACATATAATTTTTATTCAAACAGTTGATATTTTAAAGTCTGGAGAATTGTTGCATTGATCTTATGCTCTCTGGAGTATCTAAATCACCTTGGTGCTTAATTCTTGTTTATTCAAACACTTGAGTGTTCCTCTACTACTCAAACTGCCCTTGAGTGGTGAGAACAATTTCCATATGATTGGTAGAGGTAAGAGATCAAGAAAGATATAAGCATACTTTGCTATATGATATTAACAGAAGTGCAATATATAATGTATTTGTATCTGTTAAAGCCTCACACATCACAAAACTGCCCTCTTAACTAGATGTTTAGATACTTATGTGATGGTTTAGTCCTCCAAAGTCCAGATTCACTACATAGTTTCTTTTGTTTGCTTTCCCTGTAGTACCAGTCCAGTCTGCCTGTTTCTGATTTATATTTATTGAATATATTGTATGGGTGAATGGTAAATAGGCATTCTGGTTTTTTGTTTGTTTGTTTGTTTTAGTAAGTTCATTTGGGCTTTCCAAAGGGAAAGTGTTTAGTTTCCTGAGGAGCACAGAACCTCTCACTGCATTTACCTACCTGTTCCTCTGCAAGAGAGCTAAATATTTCCACTGGAGCATTATTAGCTCCAATGTACCCCTTTCCTCTCCATAATGTAGATTTGATGCCCATTTCGGTGTTTCAATAAATTACAAGACCCTGTGATTTTCTTCTCTAGAATAAATAAAAAACTTCACCTGCTTATTCCAGGATCCTGATAGAGGACTTAGCTTGAGCCTGGACAGTTTTCCAAAAGAAGTCATGAAGGCTTTTATTGTCCAAATAATTTTAGGCTAAGCAAAACCAGTCTCTGGAGAAGGTCCTGGGGGGAACAGTGGTGCAACATTGTTTTCACACAAGAAGTAAAATTGATCTTTAAATGAGCTTTTATTTTGCTTCCCATCTGCTACAATTTTAAAGTTCACTTTTCTACTATTTGTTTTTATTCTTCACAAGTAACTTATGATATTAAACTGTCAGTTATCTGTGGAAATAAGGCTAAACTGTATAATTGAAATCCATTGATAATCATAAAGACTTGTTTTTAGCTTCTGCCTTCAATCTTCTTCCTAAATCCACTTTAAATAAAGACAGATCTGCTAATAAGCAGCCAACTGTGGTGCTTGTGCTTTCCTCCTTCCCTTCTCACCCTGCATTGGAGATCTTAATGAACAAAGACATTCCTAAAAGCCAGGCAGTCAGGAGGAGGAGAAGCGGAGGTCACAGATAATCTGGAAAAGGAATAATCAGTGCCTCGATAATGAGAGGTGACTACACTTATGTTTATGTACGATCTTCTCAAGTGACACTTGTGTCTTCCATCCCACCTGCTACTCCAGGAATTTGGTTTTCTGTCCTTGGGAAGTACAGAGTCACATAAGTTAAGAACTGCCTGCCTTCTTGTCTCAAAACCTTTATTTATAGCCATAGAATGACAGAGATAGAAGGGATGTCACAGGTCATCGAGCAACTCAATATATTTTGCAGATGAGCAATTAGGATCCAGAGGGAGAAATGACTCCTCCAAAGTCATGGAGCTTGTTAGCAGGAGAAATGGGATTGAAAGCCAGGTTTTTGGTCTCCTAAAGTTTATTCTGTCACATCTCACCTTTCAATTTCAAACTTTATTACTCTAAAGCAGAGGTCCCCAACCTTTTCGGCATCAAGGACTGGTTTTGTGGAAGACAGTTTTTCCATGGACCAGAGGTGGCGGATGGTTTTAAGATGATTCAAGTGCATTACATTTATTGTGCACCTTATTTCTATTATTACATTGCAATATATAATGAAATAATTATATAGCTCATCATAGTGTGGAATCAGTGGGAGCCCTGAGCTTGTTTTCCTGCAACTAGACAGTCCCATCTAGGATTGATGGGAGACAATGACAGATCATCAGGCATTAGATTCTCATAAGAAGTGCATAACCTAGGTCCCTCGCATGTGCAGTTCACAGTAGGGTTTATGCTTCTATAAGAATCTAATGCCACTGCTGATCTGACGAGGCAGAGCTCAGGTGGTAATGCAAATGATGAGGAGTGGCTGTAAATACAAATGAAGCTTCACTGGCTCACTCACTGCTCACCTCCTGCTGTGTGGCCCGGTTACTAACAAACCACAGACTGGTACTGGTCCATGGCCTGGGAGTTGAGGACCCCTGCTCTAAAGTAGTCTCTGTGAAGTCAGTTCTGTTGATCTCATCTGTTCATATTCTCCCTAGGATCGAAGATGCTAGACACTCTTTCTCCTAACTTTCTTTTACTGTGTTCACTTCCCTTTCACTCTATTCTCAGTGTCACTGCTTTAGTTCAGGCTCTCATTGCCTCTGAGATTTTGCACATATTATTCCATGGAGTGATCTCTTTTCCTTTGTCTACCTAGCAAATGTTTGTGCTTCAAGATGATGAAGCATTTAGATGAAGACTTCTGATCACTTGGACAGAGTTAATTATCCTCTTCGTGATATCACTGAACCATTTACATAGCTTCATTGTATTACCGTATGATAAATATTTGCATGTATCTCCTGTATTGCACTGTGAACTTCTTGAAAGAAAGAACTTTGTCTAATTTTCACTCCCTTCCTACTGTACACAGTGCCTGAATGTAGGGCTCAATAAATAAGCACTCAATATGCCACTGTCCAATATACTTTGTAGGTCACAGTGATGGCCAGACATTTAAGTTAATAAATACAGATGACCTTTTTTTTATGAGTTGGATATGTTATTTTGGTTAATATAGCCTTCATGTTCATTTTTAAAAGTGTCAATCAGTCATACTTTTGAAAATCTTGCATAGGAAGCAGAGTTTGGATTAATGAATTTGTTTGGAAAGCACATTTACAAGGTAAGCCCACAACAGAAAACTGTCTGTGTATGTATTTTTTTAAAAAAAATTAAATAGGGAGCAAGATGGCCGAATAGGAACAGCTCCAGTCTCCAACTCGCAGCGCGAGTGACACAGAAGACGGTGATTTCTGCATTTTCAACTGAGGTACTGGGGTCATCTCACTAGGGAGTGCCGGACAATCGGTGCTGGTCAGCTGCTGCAGCTGACCAGCGAGAGCTGAAGCAGGGCAAGGCATCGCCTCACCTGGAAGCGCAAGGGGGAAGGAAATCCGTTTTCCTAGCCAGGGGAACTGAGACACACAACACCTGGAAAATCGGGTAACTCCCACCCCAATACTGCGCTTTAAGGAAACAGGCACACCAGGAGAATATATCCCACACCTGGCGGGAGGGGCCACGCCCACGGAGCCTCCCTCACTGCTAACACAGCAGTCTGCGGGGATCCATCCGCAAGGCAGCAGCGAGGCTGGGGGAGGGGCTCCTGCCATTGCTGAGGCTTAAGTAGGTAAACAAAGGCGCTGGGAAGCTCGAACTGGGTGGAGCTCACAGCAGCTCAAGGAAGCCTGCCTGTCTCTGTAGACTCCACCTCTGGGGACAGCGCACAGCTGAAGTCCAATAGGGGAAGCAGCGGGGGCCCGCGCAGACGCGAACGACTCTGTCTGACAGCTTTGGGGAGAGCCGTGGATCTCCCAACATGGAGGTTGAGATATGAGAACGGACAGACTGCCTGCTCAGGTGGGTCCCTGACCCCTGAGTAGCCGAGCTGGGAGACATCCCCCACTAGGGGCAGTCTGACACCCCACACCTCACAGGGTGGAGTCACCCCTGAGAGGAAACTTCCAAAGGAAGAATCAGACAGGTACACTCGCTGTTCAGCAATATTCTATCTTCGGCAACCTCTGCTGCTGATACCCAGGCAAACAGGGTCTGGAGTGGACCTCAAGCAATCTCCAACAGACCAATAGACAGTCCTTCTCACTGTCAGGCGGAAAACTATCAAACAGGAAGGACACCTATACCAAAACCCCATCAGTACGTCACCATCATCAAAGACCAGAGACAGATAAAACCACAAAGATGGGGAAGAAGCAGGGCAGAAAAGCTGGAAATTCAAAAAATAAGAGCGCATCTCCCCTGCAAAGGAGCACAGCCCATCGCCAGCAACGGATCAAAGCTGGTCAGAGAATGACTTTGACGAGATGAGAGAAGAAGGCTTCAGTCCATCAAACTTCTCAGAGCTAAAGGAGGAGTTACATACCCAGCGCAAAGAAACTAAAAATCTTGAAAAAAGAGTGGAAGAATTGACAGCTAGACTAATGAATGCAGAGGAGATCATAAACGAAATGACAGAGATGAAAACCATGACACGAGAAATACGTGACAAATGCACAAGCTTCAGTAAACGACTCGATCAACTGGAAGAAAGAGTATCAGCGATGAGGATCAAATGAATGAAATGAAGCGAGAAGAGAAACCAAAAGAAAAAAGAAGAAAAAGAAATGAACAAAGCCTGCAAGAAGTATGGGATTATGTAAAAAGACCAAATCTACGTCTGATTGGGGTGCCTGAAAGTGAGGGGGAAAATGGAACCAAGTTGGAAAACACTCTTCAGGATATCATCCAGGAGAAGTTCCCCAACCTAGGAGGGCAGGCCAACATTCAAATTCAGGAAATACAGAGAACGCCACAAAGATACTCCTCCAGAGAGCAACTCCAAGACATAATTGCCAGATTCACCAAAGTTGAAATGAAGGAAAAAATCTTCAGGGCAGCCAGAGAGAAAGGTCGGGTTACCCACAAAGGGAAGCCCATCAGACTAACAGCAGATCTCTCGGCAGAAAAACTCTACAAGCCAGAAGAGAGTTGGGGCCAATATTCAACGTTCTTAAAGAAAAGAATTTTCAACCCAGAATTTCAATCCAGCAAACTAAGCTTCATCAGTGAAGGAGAAATAAAATCCTTTACAGATAAGCAAATGCTTAGAGATTTTGTCACCACCAGGCCTGCCTTACAAGAGACCCTGAAGGAAGCCCTAAACATGGAAAGGAACAACCGGTACCAGCCATTGCAAAAACATGCCAAAATGTAAAGACCATCGAGGCAGGAAGTAACTGCATCAACTAACGAGCAAAATAACCAGTTAATATCATAATGACAGGATCAAGTTCACACATAACAATATTAACCTTAAATGTAAATGGACTAAATGCTCAATAAAAGACACAGACTGGCAAACTGGATAAAGAGTCAAGACCCATCAGTCTGCTGTATTCAGGAGACCCATCTCACATGCAGAGACATACATAGGCTCAAAATAAAGGGATGGAGGAAGATCTACCAAGCAAATGGAGAACAAAAAAAGCAGGGGTTGCAATCCTAGTCTCTGATAAAACAGACTTTAAACCATCACACGATCAAAAGAGAACAAAGAAGGCCATTACATAATGGTAAAGGGATCAATTCAACAGGAAGAGCTAACTCTCCTAAATATATATGCACCCAATACAGGAGCACCCAGATTCATAAAGCAAGTCCTTAGAGACCTACAAAGAGACTTAGACTCCCATATAATAATAATGGGAGACTTCAACACTCCACCGTCAACATTAGACAGATCAACGAGACAGAAAGTTAACAAGGATATCCAGGAATTGAACTCATCTCTGCACCAAGCGGACCTAATAGACATCTATAGAACTCTCCACCCCAAATCAACAGAATATACATTCTTCTCAGCACCACATCGCACTTATTCCAAAATTGACCACATAATTGGAAGTAAAGCACTCCTCAGCAAATGTAGAAGAACAGAAATTATAACAAACTGTCTCTCAGACCACAGTGCAATCAAACTAGAACTCAGGACTAAGAAACTCAATCCAAACCGCTCAACTACATGGAAACTGAACAACCTGCTCCTGAATGACTACTGGGTACATAACGAAATGAAAGCAGAAATAAAGATGTTCTTTGAAACCATTGAGAACAAAGACACAACATACCAGAATCTCTGGGACACATTTAAAGCAGTGTGTAGAGGGGAATTTATAGCACTAAATGCCCACAAGAGAAAGCAGGAAAGATCTAAAATTGACACTCTAACATCACAATTAAAAGAACTAGAGAGGCAAGAGCAAACACATTCAAAAGCTAGCAGAAGTCAAGAAAAATAAGATCAGAGCAGAACTGAAGGAGATAGAGACACAAAAAACCCTCCAAAAAATCAATGAATCCAGGAGTTGGTTTTTTGAAAAGATCAAAAAATTGACAGACCGCTAGCAAGACTAATAAAGAAGAAAAGAGAGAGAGAATCAAATAGACGCAATAAAAAATGATAAAGGGGATATCACCACCGACCCCACAGAAATACAAACAACCATCAGAGAATACTAAAATGCCTCTACGCAAATCAACTAGAAAATCTAGAAGAAATGGATAATTTCCTGGACACTTACACGCTCCCAAGACTAAACCAGGAAGAAGTTGAATCCCTGAATAGACCAATAGCAGGCTCTGAAATTGAGGCAACAATTAACAGCCTACCCACGAAAAAAGGTCCAGGACCAGATGAATTCACAGCTGAATTCTACCAGAGGTACAAGGAGGAGCTGGTACCATTCCTTCTGAAACTATTCCAATCAATAGAAAAAGAGGGAATCCTCCCTAACTCATTTTATGAGGCCAACATCATCCTGATACCAAAGCCTGGCAGAGACACAACAAAAAAAGAGAATTTTAGACCAATATCCCTGATGAACATCGATGCAAAAATTCTCAATAAAATACTGGCAAACCGGATTCAGCAGCACATCAAAAAGCTTATCCACCATGATCAAGTGGGCTTCATCCCTGGGATGCAAGGCTGGTTCAACATACGCAAATCAATAAATGTAATCCAGCATATAAACAGAACCAAAGACAAGAACCACATGATTATCTCAATAGATGCAGAAAAGGCTTTTGACAAAATTCAACAGCCCTTGATGCTAAAAACGCTCAATAAATTCGGTATTGATGGAACGTACCTCAAAAATAAGAGCTATTTAGGACAGACCCACAGCTAATATCATACTGAATGGGCAAAAACTGGAAAAATTCCCTTTGAAAACTGGCACAAGACAGGGATGCCCTCTCTCACCCTCCTATTCAACATAGTGTTGGAAATTCTGGCTATGGCAATCAGGCAAGAGAAAGAAATCAAGGGTATCCAGTTAGGAAAAGAAGAAGTCAAATTGTCCCTGGTTGCAGATGACATGATGGTATATTTAGAAAACGCCATCGTCTCAGCCCAAAATCTCCTTAAGCTGATAAGCAACTTCAGCAAAGTCTCAGGATACAAAATTAATGTGCAAAAATCACAAGCATTCTTATACACCAGTAACAGACAAGCAGAGAGCCAATCATGAATGAATTTCATTCACAATTGCTTCAAAGAGAATAAAATACCTAGGAATCCAGCTTACAAGGGATGTAAAGGACCTCTTCAAGGAGAACTACAAACCACTGCTCAGTGAAATCAAAGAGGACACAAACAAATGGAAGAACATACCATGCTCATGGATAGGCAGAATCAATATCGTGAAAATGGCCATACTGCCCAAGGTGATTTATAGATTCAATGCCATCCCCCTCAAGCTACCATGAGTTTCTTCACAGAATTGGAAAAAAAACGGCTTTAAGTTCATATGGAACCAAAAAAGAGCCCGCATTGCCAAGACAATCCTAAGTCAAAAGGACAAAGCTGGAGGCGTCACGCCACCTGACTTCAACTATACTACAAGGCTACAGTAACCAAAACAGCATGGTACTGGTACCACAACAGAGATATAGACCAATGGAACAGAACAGAGTCCTCAGAAATAATACCACACATCTACAGCCATGTGATCTTTGACAAACCTGAGAGAAACATTAAATGGGGAAAGGATTCCCTATTTAATAAATGGTGCTGGGAAAATTGGCTAGCCACAAGTAGAAAGCTGAAACTGGATCCTTTCTTACCCCTTATACGAAGATTAATTCAAGATGGATTAGAGACTTAAATGTTAGACCTAATACCATAAAAACCCTAGAAGAAAATCTAGGTAGTACCATTCAGGACATAGGCATGGGCAAGGACTTCATGTCTAAAACACCAAAAGCAACGGCAGCAAAAGCCAAAATTGACAAATGGGATCTAATTAAAGAGCTTTTGCACAGCAAAAGAAACTACCATCAGAGTGAACAGGCAACCTACAGAATGGGAGAACATTTTTGCAACCTACTCATCTGACAAAGGGCTAATATCCAGAGACAAAAGAACTCAAACAATATACAAGAAAAAAACAAACAACCCATCAAAAAGTGGGGAAAGGATATGAACAGACATTTCTCAAAAGAAGCCATTCATACAGCCAACAGACACATGAAAAAATGCTCATCATCACTGGCCATCAGAGAAATGCAAATCAAACCACACATGAGATACCATCTCACACCAGTTAGAATGGCAATCATTAAGAAGTCAGGAAACAATAGGTGCTGGAGAGGATGTGGAGAAATAGGAACACTTTTACAGTGTTGGTGGGATTGTAACCTAGTTCAACCATTATGGAAAACAGTATGGCAATTCCTCAAGGCTCTAGAAGTAGATGTACCATATGACCCAGCCATCCCACTACTGGGTATATACCCAAAGATTATAAATTATTCTACTACAAAAGAACATGCACACGTATGTTTATTGCGGCACTATTCACAATAGCAAAGACTTGGAATCAACCCAAATGTCCATCTGTGACAGACTGGATTAAGAAAATGTGGCACATATACACATGGAATACTATGCAGCATCAAAAAGGATGAGTTTGCGTCCTTTGTAGGGACATGCATGCAGCTGGAAGTCATCATTCTCAGCTAACTATCACAAGAACAGAAAACCAAACACCGCATGTTCTCACTCATAGGTGGGAACTGAACAACGAGATCACTTGGACTCGGGAAGGGGAACATCACACACTGGGGACTATCATGGGGAGGGGGGAGGAGGGAGGGATTGCATTGGCGAGTTATACATGATATAAATGATGAATTGACGGGTGCTGACGAGTTGATGGGTGCAGCACACCAACATGGCATAGTATACATATGTAACAAACCTGCACGTTATGCACATGTATCCTAGAACTTAAAGTATAATAAAAAATAAAAAAAATAAAAAAAAAATAAATATATAAATACTAGAGCTGCCATTTCAATCCTTAGTACTGAAGCCTTACATCACTATCAGGAGAAAATATAATTTGGTATATGAAATGTAAAAAATTATAGTACATTAACATGAGAGTATGAATACATTGTTTTTCTTGGCATATAATTGAGAAACATCAAGGGAACACAGTGTTATTCATTCATATCTTGAGCTGGAACCAACCTAATGCAATGGGATGATTTTCTGTGCTAAGACCTAAACAAGATATTTAAAGAATGAATACTTGGCTATTTTTGCTTGTTTATATTTCTGTCTGAAAGTTTACATACCTGAAAAGTTGCTAAGTATTGCAAATATGGGACTATTGCATGCAGGCAGAATTTTTTTGCCTGTTCCACCACTGCTTCTGCTTCTCTGCTTCCTTCTTCATCTCTTTCATCTTCTTATAGCATCATTTGCTTTGTTGTTATAATTGCAAAAAGTTGTGACAATTGTAAAAAGAGCTGCATGGGTCATGGTCATTTTAACAATAACTTTATGTATACAGCTGACGTTCAAGTTTAAGCATCTTTCACTATGAATCTAAGGTCGTGCCTCCTATGTCCCAGAGGTTGTGCATCTCTGGACAGCTCTTGTGGTACTATGCAGGGAAATCAGAAATGAGTCCATGCACTCATTTTGCCAGATGCTGGTCAAAAGCACATCAATAAAGAATCAGCACCACCAAAGAAGTAAATTTGTCATCCATAGTTTAAAAGAACAGGTGATCCAACAGAGTAGTGTTATTCACTTCATTAACTAATTGATGGATTTTTTTAATTTTTGGAGTGTGGTCAAACTACCAACATTTGATACTGTCCTAGTTATCATTTCTGCACATTCACATATATCCTCAAGATGTTAAAAATCCCAAGGCTCATTTATCAGAAAATGTAATTAGGTCTTTCCACATTGGAGTGCCATGCCTAATAGATCTGTGTCTCCCATACTAAGGTTTATGATATGTATATATATAAATGAAGCTGTCTATCATTTAATTTTCCTCATATTGTTACGAATTTTATATGCCATAGGATAAATCCAACCATTCAACATTGTGCCATTGGTGTTTTATCAGTCACATCATAGCTTGGAGCAATTTGAGAACAGATTAGGGGATAGCTTTAAGGTATAATACAAACCAGAAGGTCTAATTCCTCTAATCCCACAAGTCTACTTCTACTTGCTTGAGTGTCCAGAGGGGGTTTGCTTAGCCTTTTGTTCTAGAAATAGATGACCTTAGAAGTGAAATAATAAATGAGTGAATAAATGAATGAATGATTGATGATGACAAATCTTTCATCCAATCCTAGCATGATAGAATAATACAGAATGTGGGGTCCATTTAGCATTAAAGGAGATGAGTAATATTACTAATTGGATCCTTTTTTTGGGAAAAGTAAAGTAGCACCTAACTGTATTCAAGGCCAATCCTGAGCATGATAGAAAATGTAGCACCATTTGACTTGAATTCCCCTTTGGCCACTTTTATGCATAATTTTTATATATTTTCCTTTTTATATACACTTATCCTTGGGAAAGACTGTGGCTCCCTAAAGGTATGTATGCTGATCTTCTTCAGCTCACATGATTTCAATGCTCCAGACCTTTCCAGATCACTTTTCATCACCTAAACACCTTGGGATCCACCCTTTTGGGCTCTTGCTCTGTGATGGGGTGACTGGGATGGCCTAAGTAATGCATTAATAGCTGAGTGGGTAATTACCCATTAAATAATATTTGCATTTCAATTGAGACCTTCCAAGTGTTAACCTTATGAAGCAATTATAATGGCAAATATTTTAACAAATGTGTAGGAAAAAATGTGTGTCTTGGCACATTCTGGATATAAAGAGATGAGGAAGATGTAGTCCCTATACTCCAAATGTAATGAAGAATAGATGTATAAGTAGGTGCATAACAGTGTGATATATTAATTGCTACAATGGAGAGATGGGCACAGAAGGAGAAGACTATGCCTGGGGCATTGGGGTAGATTTCATAGAGGGAGTGAAGTCTGAAATATCATAAATAGTATTTTCCAGATTCGTATTTTAAAAGTTACCCTGGTAACAGAGAAGAAACTGGATGAGGCCAAGATCAGAAAATGTTTAATCTTCCAGAAAAGAGATGACAATAATGTGAAGTAAGGGAATAGAAGGAAAATGGAGGAGAGTTGGCAACTTTCATTTTTATTTTGTAGATAGAATCAACAGGACTTGACTGGTGATTGTTTTGTATATGTAGTATGATGAACAAGGTGTTGAGGACAAATCCAAGGATTCTGGTTTTGAAACTGTAAATGGTGAAACTATTAAGTGAGATTCAAATTATAGGTGAAGTAGTAGATTTAGAATGTGGGGAAGGAAGACAGACTTTTCCCTTCCTGTTCAAAGGATGAGTAATTTGTAATGGCCACAGTTGGTAGGCCCAGGTAAGTCCATTCTTTGGTTCTTTTCCTGTTAGAGAGTTCTGTCCAAATTGTTCAATCTGGATAGCATTATCAATATTGTCCAGAGCCCTGCACTTGTATTCTTTTTTTTTTTTTTGAGGCACTTGTATTCTTGATTGTCATAATCATACTATATATTTGAAGCAAGTATACCCAAGACTAATCTTCAATAATGTAGACTTGGGAAAAAAATCCACCAAACTTTTTTTTCCCTTATCAAAAAATATTTTGGTACTCTCTTTTGTCACAGTTTATGAAATCTGCCATTTATCGCATCTCTTTGGGATTAAGATACTGTGGTATCTGGTAACAATTAGACAGAGTTAAGTTTATTTCAGTAAATGAATGCTACTACCCTGAGGGGTTAGATTTTGGGAGTTGGGAAAAGAGAATTTGAGAGCATAGGATGGCCACCTTCTAGGTCCAGTAGGGCCTTTGTGGCAGGAAGACATGGGCTATATGGGAGTAGCTTGTAGGTCCTTGGTGCCTGGAAGAGGAGGGTACATTGAAGAAATTATGTCCCAGTTTCTCAGTTTTGATGAGGGCTGGGCTTCTGTGAATGTTTCTTTTTATTAGAAAGCTACCTATAGGAGTGTTATGAGATTTAATTAATGGTTGCCAAATGCTTTGCAAAGATAATGTTGCGTGTAAATGATTAATAATTGCAGGCAAAAGCAGCTAAGTCTCTTGTTTGTGAATGTACCCTGAAGTATCATTTTCTGCTCTAGATCATGGGAGCACATGTGAAAAGAATCTAAGTAAGGAGCAGATAAATCTAAGTAAAGAGCAAATTACACATCTTACTTTGATCAGAGGGTAAATTCCTTGTCACGAGAAAGTTGAGGGATAGGTAGTAAAAGAGGGCTTGGTTCTGTTTCCTAATCCAACTACACTGATGTTCCAACAGTTGGCAAGTCTGTCGTTCTGAATAACCTGAGTCCTCCAACACTGATCTTATTCAAATTGGCTACAGGATGCCAAGGCAGAATTACTAGTTTTCTTGACTCATTCTCTCAAACAAATTAGAAGCATTTCCTTACCTTCTTTTTTAATGCCTTCATTCTTCACAATCAATTACCACGAGTCTATACATTCAACCTGCAGAATGTCTCTCTTATCTGTCCCTATTTTCCACTTCCTTTCTATCCTTTCTCAGGACCTCAGAATGTTTTTTTCTGAGGTATTGTGATAGTCTTCCTCTTCCTCTATAGGTAACAGAAAGATAACAATTATCCACTATGCAGATAGCATGGCTTTAGTTGCCTATCTTGGATTTCTCCCTGCAGATTCATCTTCCAGCCTTCTCCACCCTCCTTTGTGCCTTGGACGGTGGGCTTCTTTGGACTGTACCAACAATCTCCACTCTGCTTTCACTTCTCGTTGGTTATAGCCCATGCACTCACAGAAGATCAGAAGGCTGGAGAAAAGAGAGATCAGGTTACAAGTTGACTGTGGGTTCATTTTTTCCCCAAAGGCTAGAGTCTCAGCTTTATTTGGATACCTGGAACCATTTTTTTCTCATTATCCCTTTAGCTTTAGGGTGGTGATGCATCTGTACCTTTGCTAGTCTGGAGTATTAATGAGAACTTGGTTTTTCTTACCATATTATTTTATTTTAACCCTGTCAACAATTTTTAAGTATCCCTTTATTAAATTGTCCTCAATTATTCCATTTGAATATACTGCCTTTTTACTGCCAGGATCCTGTCTGATACAGTGGCTTTACTGGACACTGGCTTATTTAATTACTGCCAGAAATAAAGAATTCACAGAATTCCCCAAAACCAACTTTGTTTGTTTTTGTTTATTTCGTAGATATTACCTAACATTTATCTGACATAAATAGCGAGCCTATGGAGTGCATTCCTTCAATTCCTTCAGTTATTTAGAAGTACGTTTTGCAGCCAGTTTATCTGGGTATTCATTAGAGAACTATACTTTATATGGATGCTGTATTAGTTACGATAGTCTAAACTCATGCTACAGTAACAGTTCTTCAGTGATTAACATAACAGAAATTTATTTTTACTTTTTTGAAGTCTGCTGGATGTCCTGGGGTGATTCCCCAGGAATGTAGATCTTTCAGGAAGTTACTTGGCAATCTAAGGATCTTGTTATTCTGCGACCCCAACCTGAGGTCTTCTCCAGTATTATCCTAATAGGATAAGAGGAAGATTGGAGAGTTATCCAGGGACTTTTCATTGCCTCAAGCCATAAATGACACATATCACTTCCAATCACATTTCATCAATGAGTGACAATTAGATTGCCTTGCCCAACATCAAGGGGGCTGGGGAGAGGTTTTTGTTTACCAATGAAAGAGGGCCATATGTCCAGGAAATGAGATTTGGTAAACAAATCTGCTGTATAACAAGGTTGGCTTTATACTTAGGTGGGTATTTGGTTACACATATGTACCTATATTATTTTTTACAGATTAAAATTATTGTAGCTTTGATCTTCCATTTGTTTCCTAGGGTAAAGCCAAATGTTTTAATGAGACAGAACCTTTGACTTGCCTGTAATACTTTCTTGGCATGTTCCCAGGCAGAGTTATAGTTTTCTTCTATTAAGGTGGGTGCCCTTGGACAATACATAGCATGTACCTCTGCACTTAAATGAGCATGATAGAATAGCTCCATAGCTCTATTCAGCTAATCATCAGAAAGTATAGGCTTGGGCAGGGTGGGCAAAAAAAAAAAAAGTATAGGCTTGAAGTCCTTATATAAGGAATGTTGTAATAAACTACCCCTTGAAAGTAGTTGTTGTATTTCATGGAAGGTTGCTGTTAAGTATTCTTTACTACATTTCACAGCATCATAAAGAGGACCCATAGATGAATTCTTCTCTTGATAACAGGAAAAGTGATACTTTCTCTGAATAGCTTAAAATAATCTCAAGGACAATGAAAATTGCGTAGACAGACTTGTTTCCCTTTCATGTTCGCTGCTATTTCCTTAGAAACTAAATTTGTTTCCTTCTAGCAAGTATAATTTGCTTCACAATGTGCATTTGGCTTCACTCCTTGTTTCATTTTATTTATTCATTTTGGATATATTGTATTGAGATACTTCTGCAACTAAGCTAACTTTTCCCTTGCTATCTCACAGATTCCTATATCAGTTTGTTAATTGGAGCTCTTTATTTACATCTAAGTCCCTCCTGGATTTACAACTCACCTAATAAACAAAGTTAATTATTAATAATAACATATACATATAAAATCAGAGAATAACAGAAACATTAAAACAAGAAGGAACTTTAGAGAATTAACTAGTCCAGCCTTCTCATTTTACACGTAAAAAATCTGAGTCTCAGAAAGGTTCAGTGACTTATCTGGGGTCATAGATGTAATGGAGTAAGCAGAGAAATAATATTTTTTATTTTATTTGAGTGACTTTTAAAATTACACCATCCTATTCTCTATGCCTGTATGTGTACCAAGAGATATGCAGATACACATGCAAATACACTATTTCATACAGCAAATACCATGGCTAATATTCGGCTGAGTTCAATAGCTAGATAACTCTTTTCTATTTTTCTTTTTCTTTTTTTTTTTTTTTGAGAGAGTCTCATTTTGTCTCCCAAGCTGGAGTACAGTGGGGCGATCTCGGCTCACTGAAATCTCCACCTCCCAGGCTCAAGCAATTCTCCTGCCTCAGCCTCCTCAGTAGCTGGGATTATAGACATGCACCAGCGTGTCTGGCTAATTTTTATATTTTTATTGGAGACTGGGCTTTGCCATGTTGGCCAGGCTGGTCTTAAATTCCTGACCTCAAGCGATCTGCCCATCTTGGCCTCCCAAGGTGCTGGGATTATAAGTGTGAGCCACTGCGCCCAGCCAACTCTTACATTTAACAGAAACTGAACCAACAGAAAAACCTCCATGAAGTATTTTTATGGTTGTACTTTTCATAACTGATCCAGTAAATTGGACTGATTTTTACATCAAAGAGAAAGAATTATTTCATGAGTTTCAGATTATATTAAACATTAACCATTTTTTTTTGCTAACGTTAGCCATTTCCCAATCATTGAGCATTAGCTGCAATATACTTACAACTTTAAATATATTCCTTATACAGATAAGCTTATAAATATTATTGAAAATTTGAGAAGTTCTGACTTACAAATAAGTGCCCCTCGATTTAAAATAAACATTTTTAAAGATTTTGTCAAAATAAAGATTTTTAACAAAATTCAACCTATTCTCATATAGAAAAGTGATTCCACAGAATTGGAAGGATCTAGTTTGGGTTTATTTAAGTTATTTGCAGATGGGTGTGTGTATTAGTCTGTTCTCACACTGCTATACAGACATAACTAAGACTGGGTAATTTATAAAGAAAAGAGGTTGAATTGGTTTACAGTTTTGTGGGTTGTACAGGCTTTTGCTTCTGCGGGAACCTCATGAAACTTACAATTATGGCAGAATGTGAAGGGGAAGCAAGGACATCTTTACATTGCCAGCATAAGAGAGAGGATGAAGAGAGAGGTTCTATACGCTTTTCAACAATCAGATCTCGTGAAAGCTGTATCACCAGAAAAGCAAGGGGAAAGTCTGCCCCCATGATTCAATCACCTCTCACCAAGTCCTTCCCCCAACACTGAAGATTATGATTTGACATGAGATTTCAGTGGGGACACCAAACCAAACCAAATCATTCCACCTCAGCTCCTCCCAAATCTCATGTCCTTCTCACATTTCAAAACACAGTCATGCCTTCCCAATAGTACGGCAAAGTGTTAATTCATTCCAGCATTAACTCAAAAGTCCGAGTCCAAAGTCTCATCTGAGACAAGGCAAGTATCTTCTGCCTATGAGCCTATAAAATAAAAAAAACAGTTAGTTACTTCCAAGATACAATGGGGGTACAGGCATTGGGTAAATGCTCCCATTCCAAAAGGGAGAATTTGGTCAAAACAAAGGGACTACAGGCCTCATGTAAGTTTGAAACCCAGGAGGGCAGACATTAAATCATAAAGCTCCAAAATAATCTCCTTTGACTCCATGTCTCACATCCAGCACACATTGATGCAATGAGTGGGCTCACAAGGCCTTGGGCAGCTCTGCCCCTGTGGCTCTGCAGGGCTCAGCTCCCCTGGCTGCTCTCAAGAGATGGTGTTGAGTGTCTGCAACGTTTTTGGGTGCATGGGGCAAGCTGTTGATGGATCTACCATTCTGGGGTCTGGAGGACAGTAGCCCTCTTCTCACAGCCCCAATAGGCAGTGCCCCAGTGGGGACTCTTGTGTGAGGGCTCCTAACCCATGTTTCCCCTCTGCACTTCCCTAGTAGAGGTTCTCCATGAGGGCTCTGCCCCCTCAGCACACTTCTGCAGGGACATTCAGGTGTTTCCATACATCCTCTGAAATCTAGGTGGAGACTCCTAAGCCTCACCTTCTTCCTTCTGTTCACCTGCAAGCTCAACACCATGTGGAAGCCACCAAGGCCTGTGGGTTGCACCCTCTGAAGCAATGGCCAGAGCTATACCTTGGCCCATTTTAGCCATGGCTGCAGCTGGAGTGGCTGGGACAGAGGGTGCCCTATCCCATGGCTGCACAGAGCAGTGGAGCCCTGGGTCTGGCCCACGAAATCACTTTTCTCTCATCTGGCCCTTGAAACCACTTTCTCTCCTAAGTCTCCAGGCCTATGATGGGAGGGGCTGCCACAAACGTCTCTGAAATGCCTTGGAGGCACTTTCTCCTTTGTTTTGGCTATTAACATTCGGCTCCTCTTTACTTATGCGAATTTCTGCAACAGTCTTGAATTCCTCTACAGAAAATGGGTTTTTCTTTTCTACCACATAGGCTACAAATTTCCCAAACTTTTATGCTCTTTTCCCTTTTAAATATAAGTTCCAGTTTCAGGTCATTTCTTTGCTTATGCAAATAAGCATAGGCTTTTAGAAGCAGCCTTGAACACTTTGCTGGTTAGAAATTTCTTTCGTCAGATACCCTAAATCAGGGTACAATGGCACCAATCTCTTTGCTAAAGCATACCAACAGTGACCTTTACTACAGTTCTCAATAAGTTCCTCATCTCCATCTGAGACCACCTCAGCCTACACTTCATTGTCTATATCTGTATCAGCATTTTGATCACAACCATTTAACAAGTCTCTAGCAAGTTCCAAACTTTCCCTTATCTTCCTCTCTTCTTCTTACCCCTCCAAACTGTTCCATCCTCTATCTGTTACTCAGTTTCAAAGCTCCTTCCACATTTATAGTATCTTTATAGCAATGTTCCACTTCCAGGACCAATTTTCAGTATTAGTCAGGTCTCACACTGCTATGAAGACATACCTAAGACTGGTTAATTTATAAAGAAAAGATGTTTAGTCCACTCACAGTTCTGTAGCCCTATGGGATTCTGCTTCTGGGGAGGTCTCAGGAAACTTATAATCATGGCAGAAGGTGAAAGGGAAGCAAACAAATCTTCACATGGCCAGCATGAGAGATAGAGAGTGATGCAAGAAGTGCTACACACTTTTAAACAACCAGATCTTATGAGAACTCTCTCATGAGAATAACAAAGGGGAAATCTGCCCCCATGATTCAGTCACCTCTCATCAAGCCCCTTCTCCAACACTGAAGTTTGCAATATGACATGAGATTTGGGTGGGGTCATAGAGCCAAACCATATCAGTGTATGTGTCTGAAAATGAACACATCTTTGTAAATGGGATGTAATATAAATATTTTATGTGTCAACTTGACTGAATCATGGAGTGCCCAGATACTGGGTTAGACATTATTTCTGGGTGTGTCTGTGAGGGTGATTCTGGATGAGATAACATTTGAAGCTATAGACTGAGTAAGGCAGATAGCCCTCCCCAGTGTGGGTGAGCATCATCCAATCCATTGAGGGCCTTAATAGAACGTTAAGACAGAGGAAGGTAGAATTTACTTTCTTTTCCTGACTGCTTGAGATGGAACATCGGTCTTTTGTCTTTGGAGTAGTACTTACACCACTGGCTCTACTGGTTCTTAGATATTCAAACCTGGGCTAGAACTTACATAATTGGTTCTCCTGGTTCTTGGCCTTTGGTCTTGGACTGGAACTACACAACTAGCTTTCCTGGGCCTCCAGCTGGCAGGTAGGAGATTGGGGATTCCTCTGCCTCCACAATTGTGTGTACCATTTCTTTAAAATCTATCTATCTATCTATCTATCTATCTATCTATCTATCTATCTATCTAATCTATCTGTCCATCCATCCACCCATCCATCCACCCATCCATCCATCCATCCATCCATCCATCCACCCACCTACCTACCTCCCTCCCTCCCTATCTACCTACCTACCTATGTATGTATCCATCCATCCTCCTATTCTGTTTCTCTGGAAAACCCTGGCTAATGAAAGATGTGTGTGTGTGTGTGTGTGTGTGTGTGTGTAATTTTTGTCTTTCAAAATTAGCATTTAGAGAAGGAAACCTTGGATTCATGGTAGAAAGAAATAATTCTCAAACATTTTTGTTATTTGTAAGGGAGAATATTTTAAAAGGCAGTAGAAGAAAACTAAGACGTTTATGTGGTATTCCTGAAATAACCATTGCCTATGCTGACACTTCATGAGTATAATGTCTTATTTAATTGATAGTTTTTCCATTCTCATTGGGAGGCTTTAGAATATGTGTTTTTGGATGTTAATTCTGGAAATGTGGTATGTTCTGTCTACACTTATTTTTTTGTCTCTAAGGCTTAGTTTAAAAAGAACTTTCTTGGGGTGCTATATTAAGAACTCTAAATGACACCAAAATAAAAAATACGTATGAAAGTGGACTATTAATACTTGTGGAATTTATAATGTATAATAAATTACTGAGTATTTATCAGAACATGTATAATGTAAGCAATTATGTATAGACATTAGTTTTATCTTTAAAGCTGCCAAGTGTTTTTCTCTTCAGTTTTAACAGCCTTAACAAGATGTCTACCTCGTTCTCATGCTGTCAAATTAAATATAGACAATGTTATTATCTCTTGGGTCTTCTTCCCAGTTTATCTCTCAGTGTGCATACACCCAATTGCAATTGGAATTCTCTTTCACTGTCATTTTCCTTGATTCCTGAAGCTATCATTTCTCTGGGTTCATTCTTCATCTGGTGACAGATGATATACCCTTTCTGAGATTCAGTTGGTTCCTACCTCGTTGATTGCTTTCTTACCTGAGTTCAATTTTTTCCCCCACTCCAACATGGCTGTTTTCTACATGTTTCACCCTCTTTTACAATTTCAGTCAGTCACTATTAGTACCAAGGTCTGAAAATCGATTTTCCTACAATAGGAAAACACTCTCTATGATTTTAGTCAGTCTTTCAGAAGGAAGGTTTCAGTGAAAGCATGATTATTCTTTTTGTCTCAGTTCTTCCAGCTTGGATAAGTTTACAGCATAGCATTTGAAACACATGCCATGTTTTATGCATCTGTTGTTCATCATATAGTTTCAAACAAGAAATGAGAAACTCATCTTTAACCTAATGTTATTTAGCTTAAGAAAAGGGCATAACAGAGACAGATAAGATTTTTCAAAACTTCCCCTTTTTATCCTTAAAAAATCTGTAGTTTCCTCTCTAGTTTTGAGCAGGTAGATACCTTGTCAGCTTTATTGGCCTGGAATACAGTTTTTAGGTAAAAATCTCTTTTTGATTGGAGTCTACTTCATCTACAGGAAGATTGAAGAAGTCTATTTTTTCTAAATAAATACAACATGTCTCATGGTTTCTTTAACCAAGAAATAATGATTGAGCCAATCTGGACTGAGCTAAGAACAGGCCTGACTTCCTTTATGTTTTTACTTTTTATAATTAAGAGAAGTAAAACTAAATTTATAGAATTTATTGAAGTACTTGACACAAATCAAAATTAGTTTTAGCTTTCATACAAGGTATAAATTAGTGAATATTTGTTAACACCTAGACAGCAATTGTCTATGTATACTACTTTCAAAGGAGATCTTTTTCCTCACCCAAAGAATCTTCCTTTGTTTCAAAGCCAAAGATGTTGAATTGCACAAAGCTTGAATATTCAATAAAGGGATGTGACTTTCACAGTCAAAATAGTCTTTGCATATGAGAGAAACTTTTAAGGAAGGATTCTGATGAATTTTTGGTTCTCTTCTATCAAATATTTGGTGGTTATCTCTTGATAGGCTTGTTCAGTAGACACACCTCTTGAAGTAGCTGACCATAACCGTTAATATGTGACTCAGTATTCATGGCAGTGACTCCTGATTTATGCCTTTTTAAAATTACAAATTACTGGCCATCTGGTCTCTCAAAAATAATCATATTCTTTGAAGGTTAAAAAAAGTAGGTTTGACAAGGATATTCTGAAAATATTTCTGCCAATATGTGAAAGTCAAAAAATTTTCTGCTTATCAGTTTTTATACCTATATTATTTGAATACCTTATCTGACATGAGTCTGTGTTAGTTCACTTTTCAGGCTTAACTTGTTTCTGTTTTACTTGTTTTGTGAGAGATGATGTTTCATGAAGTAATCAAACTCTTCCATAAAGAATGTTTGTTTAATTTACTTCCATTCCTTTTCTTTGGTTATAAATTGTGCTTTAGCACAGGGGCATTTTACCTTTCCACTTTCTTACTTTTTTTTCAGGGATTTTTGTTACTGCTGGTAGGCAAAAGAATGCTCCAACTGATTATAAGAATGTTAGGCTAAAGCTGGGAGTGGCACACTCTCCAAGAAAGTTAATGGAGATGGGGCTAAGGCAGAAGCAACATGAAGTTCTGGGTTTATGCAGAGATGGACAGTTCTGCGCCAGGAGGTATCCGAAGAACGAGCAAAGTGATGGTGAACAAGCTTGTTATTTTCAATACTATTCTGTAATCAAAGAAACCAGGGCTTCCTGGAGAAATGGTGAATCCTGGGGCTGGGGCACAGGATGAATAAGATGAGCCTGTCATTTCTTACAGAGTCGTAAATTAAGGAAGTATTCAAAAACAGAATGATGAGGATGTCAAAGGACATAAGAGCCAATCTGAAAAGGCTCACAATGGCCAAAGCTGAAAGAATTTGTTCAACACAATAAATAACAGTATTAAATTATAATCATAAATAGTTATGTTCGTGAACAAATAAAGAGTACAGATAAGTCTCTAATGAATAGTTTATGTAGATAACTTCTTTTCCAAAAGGTGGAATTAATTCTATCCTCTTGAATTAGTAACTTGCAAAATTGGTACCAGAAAAGTAGAGCATTGCTGTAAAGATACCTGCAAATGTGGAAGTGACTTTGGAACTGGGTACCAGGCAGAGGCTAGAACAGTTTGGAAGGCTCAGAAGAAGACAAAAAAGATGAAGCAAAGTTTAGAATTTGCTGGAGAATTGTTGAATGGTTGTGGCCAAAATGCTGAGAGTGATGTGGACAGTGAAGTCTGGGCTGAGGTGGTCTCAGATGGACATGAGGAACTTATTGAGAACTAGAGTAAAAGTCACTCTTGCTATGCTTTAGCAAAGAGACTGGCAGCATTGTGCCCCTGTTCTTGGGATCTGTTGAGCTTTGAACTTGAGAGAGATGATTTAGTGTATCTCATGGAAGAAATTCCTAAGCAGCAAAGTGTTCAAGATGTGGCCTGGTTACTTCTAAAAGCCTATGCTCATTTGCACAAACAAAGAAATGACTTGAAACTGGAACTTACATTTGAAAGGGAAGCAGAGCATAAAAGTTTAAAATATTTGCAGCCTGACTATGAGGTAGGAAAGAGAAAACCATTTTCTGTGGAGGAATTCAAGCCTGCTACAGAAATTTTCATAAGTAAAGAGGAGCCCAATGTTAACAGTCAAGACAATGGGGAAAGTGCTTCCAAGGCATTTCAGAGACCTTTTTGGCAACCCATCCCATCACAGGCCTGGAAACCTAGGGGGGAAAAGTGGTTTCATGGGCCAGACCAAGAGCCCAACTGGGGCACTGCCTATTGGAACTGTGAGAAAAAGGCCACCATCCTCCAGACCCCAGAATGCTAGGTCCATCAACAGCTTGTACCATGCACCTGGAAAAGCTACAGGCACTCAACACCAGCCCTTGAGAGCAGCCAGGGAAGCTGAGTCCTGCAGAGCTATAGGAGCAGAGCTTCCCAAGGCCTTGCAAGCCCACTCACTGCATCAATGTGGCCTGAATGTGAGACATGGAGTCAAAGGAGATTATTTTGGAGCTTTATGATTTAATGTCTGCCTGCCCTGCTGGGTTTCAAACTTACATGGGACCTGTATCCCTGTTGTTTTGGCCGGATTCTCCCTTTTGGAATAGGAGCATTTATCCAATGCCTGTACCCTTATTGTATCTTGGAAGAAACTAACTTGTTTTTTGATTTTATAGGCTCATAGGCAGAAGGGGCTTGTCTTGTCTTCAATGAGACTTTGGACTTGGACTTTTGAGTTAATGCTGGAATGAGTTAAGACTTTGGGGTACTGTTGAGAAGGCATGATTGTGTTTTGAAATGTGAGAAGGACACGAGATTTAGGAAGAGCTTGGGTGGAATGATATGGTTTGGCTCTATGTCCCCCCCTCCACCAAATCTCATGTTGAATTGTAATTGTCAGTGTTTAGAGAGAGACCTGGTCGGGGGTGATTGGAACATGGGAATGGATTTCTCACTTGCTGTTTTTGTGATAGTGAGTGAGTAATCATGAGATCTCATTGTTTAAAAGTGTATAGCACTTCCCCTTTTAGTCTCTTTTCCTCCTGCTCCAGCTTTGTAGGATGTGCCTGCTTCTCCTTTGCCTTCTGCCATAATTATACGTTTCCTGAGGCTTCCCCAGCCATGCTTTTTGTACAGTTTCTGGAACGATAGGCCAATTAAATCTCTTTTCTTTATAAATTACCCAGTCTCAGGTATATGTTTATAGCAATGTCAGAATGGACTAATACAGTCACTAGCAAAGAATACTTGTGTATGAAAAGAGTCAGGGAAAAGTGATTTTCTGGAAGAGAAAGCTGACACACATCAGGTGGTTAAGGCTAACATCATCAATGATAAGACATGTACCTCTCTATATGATGGGGTGAAAATGGCACTATAGCTCTGTATTCTTTCTCCCCAAAACCCATACCAGACAGTTCTCCTAAAAACTGGGAGTTTCATCAAGCAAAACAAGCAGACATAAACTGTCATAGGTCAGTGAAAGCTAAAGTGACGTACACGATTAATAAGTAAAATATGGGATCTTCAAACAGATAAAAGACAATAATGAAAAACTAATGAAATCTGAATAAAGTGGCTTTTTTTCCTTGAGCCAGGGTTTTACTCTGTTTCCCAGAATGAAGTGCAGTGGCGTTACCCTAGCTCACTGCAGCATTGAGCTCCTGGGCTCAAGAAATCCTCTGGCCTCAGTCTCTCAAGTAGTTTGGACTACAGGCACGTGCCACCAGGCCTAACTTAATAAATATATATATATATATATATATTTTTTTTTTTTAAAGAGATAAGAGTTTGATTATGTTTTCCAAGCTGGTCTCAAACTCCTGGCCTCACATGATCCTCCTGCCTTGGCCTCTCAAAGTGTTAGGATTACAGGTGTGAGCCATGGCACCTGGCCTGAATAAAGTCTTGAATTTGGTTAGTAGTAATGTACCAAAGTTATTTCCTTAGTTGTGACAAATGCGTCATGGTTATGTAGATGCTAATAGTAGGGAAGACTAGGTGAGGAGTAAATGGGAACTTTCTGTAATGCCTTTGTAATTTTTCTCTAAATTTAAAATTATTGTGTATATAAAAGTTTGTTTAAAAACTGAACTGTAGTAACCTTTTCCAAAATGAATAGACCATGGGACAAAAACTGTGCACATGTTCAAATTGTCACTTTATTCACACCTTAGTTGTTGTGTTTGTCTATGAGATTTATTAATCTCATATTACATGTGTCCTCAAGCCAGTTCCTAGAGAGAATGGTGAAATTCCTAAATAATGGATGTCAGAATTGTTGAAAAGGTGGTGTGTATTTCCAAGTACTTGTAGCATGTGGTATGAGAAGAGTGTTAAGTAGAATGAGGCTGTGTATAACTAGATAACTATTTGTAGGTTCAAATTCAAGGATAGGATCTGTTGGAGACAAACAAAGAGGAAGGGAGCAGAGGGAAGATGAGAATAGTGCCCCCACAGGAATAATTTTGCCATTGTGGTAAGTTTATAATCAAATAGGAGACAGAGGTAGCTGAAGTTGGGGCCAGTTGGTGAAGGGAGGAAATTTGGAGAAAAGGAACAAAAAGTTAAAAGGTACATATGCAGGTGGGGTATAGGGGAAAGCTGATGACACTTCCATTTCTTTCCAGACTGAATGGAGGAGAAAGGGAAGAGTGAATGGTATCAGTCTCTAGGAAAAAAAAAATATGATTGTTTAATTAAGCTACAATGGGAAGCCAACCAAGCAAAATTTCTTCTTCTGCTATATCAGACATTTAAGCAAGTGATTCCATATTTACCAAATTTGAACTGATTGACATCTTTGGAATGATCTCAAGGTGTATGTTGTCATCTAGTTACTAGGTCTCGAGGAGGAGATTGAGACATATTTAGATCTGTGGTGAGTTAACAGGGAGAGACAAAATTATTGGAACATTATGTTGAAAATGTCTGAAATAGATCTCTCTGCTTTATTTAGCAGTGGGAGCAGTGACATTAGGAAAACTTGTGATTGAGATGATATTAGAAAAAATATACTGCCAGAGCATTTGGGTTAGGGAGTAAAAGCATAAGCGAGAATAGAGGGTGCTAAATTTCTTCTCTGGGAGTTGGAATTAAGAAAATAGTCAACAGTTTACATGTAGCATGATTGACAAGAGCAAACATGCTTAATAGCCAGCTTTCACATTTGGGAAACAGCCAAATTTAAGGATAACACTCTGTATTACTTTTGCCAGAAAGAATACACTTAAGTGCAAAAATTGTCCAACAGCACCAAACAAGCAAACACACAAACAAACAGGCAACCATAGTGGGAAGCAAAGTAATGTGTGATGCAACAATGTTTTATCCAAATGTTATCAAAGACGAGAGCAGTGTACCTCAACTTTTGATGCTTCATTGACTCTTACCAGAACCATGATCAAACCAGAGTAGAGCTAACTCCAATTTCACACACTCAGTGTGATATTTCTTGACAATTGTGTAGTGGCTGAGAATACGAATTGGTAAGTTCAGTAACTTACTCTGAATTGTCTATGATGTTATAAGGAATACTTTTCAAAACAGTTTATGTTTTTTGTGTTACACTATTTCTACAAAGAGTTATATTTTTTCTGTTGTGAAAAAGATAATTGAATAGCAAAGAACATTATATCTTCTTTTTTTTTATTTTTATTTTTATTTTTATTTTTATTTTTTTATTATACTTTAAGTTCTAGGGTACATGTGCATAACGTTTATATCATGTATAACTCCCCAATGCAATCCCTCCCTCCTCCCCCCTCCCCATGATAGGCCCCAGTGTGTGATGTTCCCCTTCCCGAGTCCAAGTGATCTCATTGTTCAGTTCCCACCTATGAGTGAGAACATGCGGTGTTTGGTTTTCTCTTCTTGTGATAGTTTGCTAAGAATGATGGTTTCCAGCTGCATCCATGTCCCTACAAAGGACGCAAACTCATCCTTTTTGATGGCTGCATAGTATTCCATGGTGTATATGTGCCACATTTTCTTAATCCAGTCTGTCACAGATGGACATTTGGGTTGATTCCAAGTCTTTGCTATTGTGAATAGTGCCGCAATAAACATACGTGTGCATGTGTCTTTGTAGTAGAGTAATTTATAATCCTTTGGGTATATACCCAGTAGTGGGATGGCTGGGTCATATGGTACATCTAGTTCTAGATCCTTGAGGAATCGCCATACTGTTTTCCATAATGGTTGAACTAGTTTACAATCCCACCAACAGTGTAAAAGTGTTCCTATTTCTCCACATCCTCTCCAACATCTATTGTTTCCTGACTTCTTAATGATTGCCATTCTAACTGGTGTGAGATGGTATCTCATTGTGGTTTTGATTTGCATTTCTCTGATGGCGAGTGATGACGAGCATTTTTTCATGTGTCTGTTGGCTGTATGGATGTCTTCTTTTGAGAAATGTCTGTTCATATCCTTTCCCCACTTTTTGATGGGGTTGTTTGTTTTTTTCTTGTATATTTGTTTGAGTTCTTTGTAGATTCTGGATATTAGCCCTTTGTCAGATGAGTAGGTTGCAAAAATTTTCTCCCATTCTGTAGGTTGCCTGTTCACTCTGATGGTAGTTTCTTTAGCTGTGCAAAAGCTCTTTAGTTTAATGAGATCCCATTTGTCAATTTTGGCTTTTGCTGCCGTTGCTTTTGGTGTTTTAGACATGAAGTCCTTGCCCATGCCTATGTCCTGAATGGTACTACCTAGATTTTCTTCTAGGGTTTTTATGGTATTAGGTCTAACATTTAAGTCTCTAATCCATCTTGAATTAATTTTCGTATAAGGGGTAAGGAAAGGATCCAGTTTCAGCTTTCTACTTATGGCTAGCCAATTTTCCCAGCACCATTTATTAAATAGGGAATCCTTTCCCCATTTCTTGTTTTTGTCAGGTTTGTCAAAGATCAGATGGCTGTAGATGTGTGGTATTATTTCTGAGGACTCTGTTCTGTTCCATGGTCTATTTCTCTGTTGTGGTACCAGTACCATGCTGTTTTGGTTACTGTAGCCTTGTAGTATAGTTTGAAGTCAGGTAGCGTGACGCCTCCAGCTTTGTCCTTTTGACTTAGGATTGTCTTGGCAATGCGGGCTCTTTTTTGGTTCCATATGAACTTTAAAGCCGTTTTTTCCAATTCTGTGAAGAACTCATTGGTAGCTTGATGGGGATGGCATTGAATCTATAAATAACCTTGGGCAGTATGGCCATTTTCACGATATTGATTCTTCCTATCCATGAGCATGGTATGTTCTTCCATTTGTTTGTGTCCTCTTTGATTTCACTGAGCAGTGGTTTGTAGTTCTCCTTGAAGAGGTCCTTTACATCCCTTGTAAGCTGGATTCCTAGGTATTTTATTCTCTTTGAAGCAATTGTGAATGGAAGTTCATTCCTGATTTGGCTCTCTGCTTGTCTGTTACTGGTGTATAAGAATGCTTGTGATTTTTGCACATTAATTTTGTATCCTGAGACTTTGCTGAAGTTGCTTATCAGCTTAAGGAGATTTTGGGCTGAGACGATGGGTTTTTCTAAATATACAATCATGTCATCTGCAAACAGGGACAATTTGACTTCTTCTTTTCCTAACTGGATACCCTTGATTTCTTTCTCTTGCCTGATTGCCCTAGCCAGAACTTCCAACACTATGTTGAATAGGAGTGGTGAGAGAGGGCATCCCTGTCTTGTGCCAGTTTTCAAAGGGAATTTTTCCAGTTTTTGCCCATTCAGTATGATATTAGCTGTGGGTTTGTCATAAATAGCTCTTATTATTTTGAGGTACGTTCCATCAATACCGAATTTATTGAGCGTTTTTAGCATAAAGGGCTGTTGAATTTTGTCAAAAGCCTTTTCTGCATCTATTGAGATAATCATGTGGTTCTTGTCTTTGGTTCTGTTTATATGCTGGATTACGTTTATTGATTTGCGAATGTTGAACCAGCCTTGCATCCCAGGGATGAAGCCCACTTGATCATGGTGGATAAGCTTTTTGATGTGCTGCTGAATCCGGTTTGCCAGTATTTTATTGAGAATTTTTGCATCGATGTTCATCAGGGATATTGGTCTAAAATTCTCTTTTTTTGTTGTGTCTCTGCCAGGCTTTGGTATCAGGATGATGTTGGCCTCATAAAAAGAGTTAGGGAGGATTCCCTCTTTTTCTATTGATTGGAATAGTTTCAGAAGGAATGGTACCAGCTCCTCCTTGTACCTCTGGTAGAATTCAGCTGTGAATCCATCTGGTCCTGGACTTTTTTTCGTGGGTAGGCTATTAATTGTTGCCTCAATTTCAGAGCCTGTTATTGGTCTATTCAGGGATTCAACTTCTTCCTGGTTCAGTCTTGGGAGCGTGTAAGTGTCCAGGAAATTATCCATTTCTTCTAGATTTTCTAGTTGATTTGTGTAGAGGCATTTATAGTATTCTCTGATGGTTGTTTGTATTTCTGTGGGGTCGGTGGTGATATCCCCTTTATCATTTTTTATTGCGTCTATTTGATTCCTCTCTCTTTTCTTCTTTATTAGTCTTGCTAGCGGTCTGTCAATTTTGTTGATCTTTTCAAAAAACCAACTCCTGGATTCATTGATTTTTTGGAGGGTTTTTTGTGACTCTATCTCCTTCAGTTCTGCTCTGATCTTAGTTATTTCTTGCCTTCTGCTAGCTTTTGAATGTGTTTGCTCTTGCCTCTCTAGTTCTTTTAATTGTGATGTTAGAGTGTCAATTTTAGATCTTTCCTGCTTTCTCTTGTGGGCATTTAGTGCTATAAATTTCCCTCTACACACTGCTTTAAATGTGTCCCAGAGATTCTGGTATGTTGTATCTTTGTTCTCATTGGTTTCAAAGAACATCTTTATTTCTGCTTTCATTTCGTTATGTACCCAGTAGTCATTCAGGAGCAGGTTATTCAGTTTCCATGTAGTTGAGCGGTTTTGATTGAGTTTCTTAGTCCTGAGTTCTAGTTTGATTGCACTGTGGTCTGAGAGACAGTTTGTTATAATTTCTGTTCTTGTACATTTGCTGAGGAGTGCTTTACTTCCAATTATGTGGTCAATTTTGGAATAAGTGCGATGTGGTGCTGAGAAGAATGTATATTCTGTTGATTTGGGGTGGAGAGTTCTATAGATGTCTATTAGGTCCGCTTGGTGCAGAGATGAGTTCAATTCCTGGATATCCTTGTTAACTTTCTGTCTCGTTGATCTGTCTAATGTTGACAGTGGAGTGTTGAAGTCTCCCATTATTATTGTATGGGAGTCTAAGTCTCTTTGTAGGTCTCTAAGGACTTGCTTTATGAATCTGGGTGCTCCTGTATTGGGTGCATATATATTTAGGAGAGTTAGCTCTTCCTGTTGAATTGATCCTTTACCATTATGTAATGGCCTTCTTTGTCTCTTTTGATCTTTGATGGTTTAAAGTCTGTTTTATCAGAGACTAGGATTGCAACCCCTGCTTTTTTTTGTTCTCCATTTGCTTGGTAGATCTTCCTCCATCCCTTTATTTTGAGCCTATGTATGTCTCTGCATGTGAGATGGGTCTCCTGAATACAGCAGACTGATGGGTCTTGACTCTTTATCCAGTTTGCCAGTCTGTGTCTTTTAATTGGAGCATTTAGTCCATTTACATTTAAGGTTAATATTGTTATGTGTGAACTTGATCCTGTCATTATGATATTAACTGGTTATTTTGCTCATTAGTTGATGCAGTTTCTTCCTAGCCTCGATGGTCTTTACATTTTGGCATGTTTTTGCAATGGCTGGTACCGGTTGTTCCTTTCCATGTTTAGGGCTTCCTTCAGGGTCTCTTGTAAGGCAGGCCTGGTGGTGACAAAATCTCTAAGCATTTGCTTATCTGTAAAGGATTTTATTTCTCCTTCACTGATGAAACTTAGTTTGGCTGGATATGAAATTCTGGGTTGAAAATTCTTTTCTTTAAGAACGTTGAATATTGGCCCCCACTCTCTTCTGGCTTGTAGAGTTTCTGCCGAGAGATCTGCTGTTAGTCTGATGGGCTTCCCTTTGTGGTAACCCGACCTTTCTCTCTGGCTGCCCTTAAGATTTTTTCCTTCATTTCAACTTTGGTGAATCTGGCAATTATGTGTCTTGGAGTTGCTCTTCTGGAGGAGTATCTTTGTGGCGTTCTCTGTATTTCCTGAATTTGAATGTTGGCCTGCCCTACTAGGTTGGGGAAGTTCTCCTGGATGATATCCTGAAGAGTGTTTTCCAACTTGGTTCCATTTTCCCCCTCACTTTCAGGCACCCCAATCAGACGTAGATTTGGTCTTTTTACATAATCCCATACTTCTTGCAGGCTTTGTTCATTTCTTTTTCTTCTTTTTTCTTTTGTTTCTCTTCTCGCTTCATTTCATTCATTTGATCCTCAATCGCTGATACTCTTTCTTCCAGTTGATCGAGTCGGTTACTGAAGCTTGTGCATTTGTCACGTATTTCTCGTGTCATGGTTTTCATCTCTGTCATTTCGTTTATGATCTTCTCTGCATTAATTAGTCTAGCTGTCAATTCTTCCACTTTTTTTTCAAGATTTTTAGTTTCTTTGCGCTGGGTACGTAATTCCTCCTTTAGCTCTGAGAAGTTTGATGGACTGAAGCCTTCTTCTCTCATCTCGTCAAAGTCATTCTCTGACCAGCTTTGATCCGTTGCTGGCGATGGGCTGCGCTCCTTTGCAGGGGGAGATGCGCTCTTATTTTTTGAATTTCCAGCTTTTCTGCCCTGCTTTTTCCCCATCTTTGTGGTTTTATCTGTCTCTGGTCTTTGATGATGGTGACGTACTGATGGGGTTTTGGTATAGGTGTCCTTCCTGTTTGATAGTTTTCCGTCTGACAGTCAGAAGGACTGTCTGTTGGTCTGTTGGAGATTGCTTGAGGTCCACTCCAGACCCTGTTTGCCTGGGTATCAGCAGCAGAGGTTGCCAAAGATAGAATATTGCTGAGCAGCGAGTGTACCTGTCTGATTCTTCCTTTGGAAGTTTCCTCTCAGGGATGACTCCACCCTGTGAGGTGTGGGGTGTCAGACTGCCCCTAGTGGGGGATGTCTCCCAGCTAGGCTACTCAGGGGTCAGGGACCCACCTGAGCAGGCAGTCTGTCCGTTCTCGGATCTCAACCTCCGCGTTGGGAGATCCACGGCTCTCCCCAAAGCTGTCAGACAGAGTCGTTCGCCTCTGCACCGCCCCCGCTGCTTTCCCTATTGGACCTCAGCTGTGGGCTGTCCCCAGAGGTGGAGTCTACAGAGACAGGCAGGTTTCCTTGAGCTGCTGTGAGCTCCACCCAGTTCGAGCTTCCCAGCGGCTTTGTTTACCTACTTAAGCCTCAGCAATGGCGAGCGCCCCTCCCCCAGCCTCGCTGCTGCCTTGCGGATAGATCGCCGCAGACGGCTGTGTTAGCAGTGAGGGAGGCTCCGTGGGCGTGGGACCCTCCCGGCCAGGTGTGGGATATATTCTCCTGGTGTGCCTGTTTCCTTAAAGCGCAGTATTGGGGTGGGAGTTACGCGATTTTCCAGGTGTTATGTGTCTCAGTTCCCCTGGCTAGGAAAACGGATTCCTTCCCCCTTGCGCTTCCAGGTGAGGCGATGCCTCGCCCTGCTTCAGCTCACGCTGGTCAGGCTGCAGCAGCTGACCAGCACCGATTGTCCGGCACTCCCTAGAGAGATGACCCCAGTACCTCAGTTGAAAATGCAGAAATCACCAGTCTTCTGTGTTACTCGCGCTGGGAGTTGGAGACTGGAGCTGTTCCTATTCGGCCATCTTGCTCCGCCTACTCCCATTATATCTTCTTTTCTCATTCATGGAGGTCTTGGTTATTCGGACCAAATTCCCAGTCAAGGTACTGGAGTTGGAGATAGCATGTCTGAATTGATGACAATTTTCACCAATCATGAGTAGGTGAAATCATAATCATAATTGACAATCATGAGCATGTTGGAAATAATTCACAGAGTATTGGTCTTGCAAATTGTATAATCAGAGCAAACACAGGAACTTTGTTTAAGTACTAGTGGAGTGCATTGTGTATTCAGAATATGAGTGAAAGAAGGAAGTATTACAATGAGAGACTAATTGGTGATGATAGTAGAAAGAGCTTCAAGTGGAACTGGAAGAGAAGACTAGAGAAAAAGATGCAAAGAGAGGCTAAAAAAAGAGAGCTGCAGGAACTTAAGTTGAAATCTTTCCTTGTCAAAGCAGAATCATGGATGGGAGGAATGAGCTGATGTGTCATTGGTGGCAGGTGTATGAAGATGGAGCTAGGTGAGAAAAGGCCCAGATAAAGAAAGCCTGGCCACAATCTTCAAAGAACATTCTGAGCCATTACATGGATGTTTCTTTTTTTTTTTAATATTCAAAAAGAGAATTCTAATGCAACTAGTTGGGATTTTGCTTTTTGGTTTGTTTCTTTGCTTTAAAAACTTTCTTTTATTTTTTATTTCAATAAGTTTTTAGGGAGCAGGTGGTGTTTGGTTAGAAGAATAAGTTCTTTAGTGATGATTTCTAATATTTTGGTGCACCCATCACCTGAGCAGTGTACACTGTGCCCAATGTGTAGCCTTTTATGTTTCTTCTTAAAATTGCAACCATTTTTATTTTAATGGGCCCTTAGGGCCACTCTTGAAGAAATTCCGTCAGATGTACAATTGATAACAAATTGCAAAAGCATTTTGAAGGTTGCATCTTGTCCTCACCTGGTTGGCACTGGCTGCATTTCACAGTGTCCATCTTTCCTTCCCACTTGTCTTAGATCCCAAATTGCAAGGTTATTTAGTGAATATGAAGCAACAAGGAAAAGAAATTGCAGCAGCTTGAGATTTATGCAGAGACTGTGTCATCCAGACTTTTGTTCCCTCTTCCAACTTCCCAAAAGTGATGGATTACTAGACAAAGATCCATAGGATTTATAAATCAGCTCAAACATAATAGTGATGTTTGGAACTGGTATCAAGTTTACTGGAGCTACTTCTTTCAATTTTAGAGCTTTATATAACCCTTTCTTGCATGCACTGTGATTGCCTTTATAGATGGATTAATAAATTACTCCTCGTATACAGAATACATGGGAGGCTGACTGTTTGCACAGCGTGGGACCAAGACCTGAGTGTTCAAATATCAGAAGACAGCTGGAACACAATCTGTGCAAAGGCAATCAGAGCCACCAGGTCTATTCAATACTAACTTCGAACATCTAGTGAGAATTGGGAAAATCTCATTGAGTTATACATTTATAAATTTAGTAACCTGACATCCTCCCCTCTTTTTCCCTCTCGTTCATATATTTTGATCTATAAGACTAGCTCACTAGAGCAATTTGTCTTTGATATACTGAGCTCCATTTCCAAAATATGATATATGATCAGACAAATTTTTCTTTGCAAGAATCATGTATATATGTCTCTTTTATAAGGAGGAAGAAATCTTGGTTTTGATATGGGGTTCTCTGCTGCCAACAATGGATAGCAGAGACTGAAAACAACAGTATTTAAATTAAGCTAACTTTTGTGTCTCTCTTTGTTTAAAATAATCTCTCCAAAACTATAGATGAGACAGTTGTATAGGTTTACATTGCTTGCTTTTATATTTTTAGTGGTTTCCGTTAGTGTATTAATTACTCAATGTGTGGAGGATAAATGATGTTGGAAACAATATTAATGCTTTCAGGTCTTCAGAAGACTATATACACCAAGGAAAAAGCTTCACAGTGATGCTTTTTATCCATGGGGAAGGCCCCAGAGTTTTAGATTACCACAGACCTGCCTTAGCGTTATTCTGGTGAGGGATGGTCAGTGGTTCATTCCCATGGTTCAGTGGCTCTTTGGCTTGGGCTTAACTGGCTACAGATAGAGCTTCTGGAGGGATCCAGGTTGTTGAGACATTGAATATAAATTTTTAATGAAGTTGTGGAAATTCTTATTAAATGGTAAATCACCAGATTAAGAAGTCAGGGGTAGATGGGAGTAGTTGTTTTTGCCAGAGAAAAAGCAAATCTAAAATCCATAAAAGTTACTCTTTACCTCTAAACTTCTCATATAATTATGATTACAGACCATCATCATTGAAAATTCTCTTTTGAAATTAGTTATCTAAAAGTCATGACCCAATAAGATACATGCACATGTTTCTGAGGAATACTGTCTTTTGAAGGGAGTTTTGTACTATAAATGTGTACTAACAGAGTTTAAAATAATACTATCAATGATAGACTGAATTAAGAAAATTTGGTACATATACACCATGGAATACTGTGCAGCCATAAAAAAGAAATAGATCACTGCACTTATGTATGTTTTTGTTTAACTTATGGACAAAGACTTATGGATAAGTACAAAAAATAAATCCTCTTTTGCAACCCAGAACTCATTGTACAATATGAGTTTTGATACATATAAGAAGGGATATTATTATACCTGAGACAGTTAATTGATGGGAGTATTGATAACCGTAAAGACTGGTTCCAGGCCGGGTGCAGTGGCTCAAGCCTGCAATCCCCACACCAAGGTGGGAGTATTGCTTGAAACCAGGAGTTCAAGACCAGCCTGTGCAAGAAAGCTTTTATCTTGAGAACATGATGTCTGGAATTAAAGGTATTCCACACATCTGTACTATTCTTGAGTGATCGCTTAGGAATGAATGTGATTTGAACTCATTCATGTTAAGAGAGGGTATCAAATTGAGAACCAGGCAGATCCCCCACCATCTACAGTAGAAAGGACCCTGAAGTAAATTGGTTGAAGAAATTAGGTCCCAAAGATTCTTGGTGAATTTTGAAGACTTCATCAGTATACCCATATTAAAAGGAGATGACAGAAGCCAAAGTAATTATGGGCTGACAGGACAACTGGATCAGTTTCATTAAAAAGGGCTAACTTGAAGATAAATCTTTTGACTCCAGCTCTTTAGAGTATCTAAAGTGACCTTGATGGACAGTGGAAGAAATCACAACATGGAATTCCTTGAATAAAAATTTATTGACTTAAAAAAAAAGAAATAGATCATGTCCTTTGCAGGGACATGGATGGAGCCAGAGGCCATTATCCTAAGCAAAGTGATTCAGGCACAGAAAAACAAATACTGTATGTTCTCACTTATAAGTGGGAGCTAAATAATGAGAACACATGAACACATAGACAGAGACAACATAAACTGGCCCTACCAGAGGGCAGAGGGTCAGAGAACGGAGAGGATCAGGAAAAATAAATAATGTGTACTAGGCTTAATACCTGGGTGATGAAATAATCGGCACAACAAACCCACATGACGCATGTTTACCTATGTAGCAAACCTGCATATGTACCCCTGAACTTAAAATAAAAAGTAAAAAAAGAAAAAAAAAAAAAAGACTTAGAGCTTTTAAAAACTTTTTATCGCTTTTCACTCACCAGTCTGATTTCTTTGGCTTCATCAAGATAAGGTGTTTCAGAGTCAAAGGACCAAAGATAAGCAAATGGAAAGTTTCCAAACACAGGATTACAAAGATTTTTTATGTGACTCTTCAAATAGAAGTGTGAGTGGGAAAATACCCTAAAGTTAAAGCTGATTAGCTGTTTGGGTCCCCTGGAGCTGATGCTTTTAGTTTGCCAGCCTTTCATGAATACCTTCAGATTGATTCATTCAACCATTTTCTCTGATTACACGTATTGTTACCGTGCAGTGTGTAAAACTATGAAAAAAGTTAAGGCATCTGTTTTGTTTGTGTGAATATATATAAATACATATATACTCACACCTCTTATCATTTCTGTGCTATAATAATTTACTTTTGTAATTTAACTCAGAACTTTTGCAAGTTTTTATATAATGTAGTTAATATAATGTGACATTTCAACTATATTAAAGTATGAATATTAAGGACTATATGCTATCTAAGTTCACATGGGCAAAAGCTCAGTGTATACTGAAACAAGTTGTACATGTCAGTCAAGGGTGGAATGAAAAACTATCAATGCTATATTAGGGAAAGCATTTGGAATTTTGTTTTCTTTTTTTTTCTTTTCTTTGATGATGGTTTGTACAAGCAGCCATTGAGTTTCTGTTGAACCTCATTGTTCTACAGCAGCCCTATGATCATTTAACTCTTCTGAGGTGTATTAATCCAATTATCTCACCTTGATGCATGTTATGTGTTTGGCAGAAATAATGCCACATATTATCTTTCATGTTTGCCCCATGACTGAATTGTGGAAACAGCTCACATTTCTTAGGCTCGACCTGTTGAGCTTATATAAGTTCAGTACAATTTATTTAATGCTTGAGTACAATACCTCTACATTTTATAGCAATTTATAGTTAAGTGTGACTTTTATCCCCTATCAGGATGCAATAAATATTTGCTTCTACTGACTTCTGCTGGGAAGTAATATCTAGGCATTTCATAAAATCAGCACGCTAATTTTGTCTGGAGGGCCATGTTTGTTAAAGCTTTTAATGCACTGTATATTGTAGTTCACTTTTCATCATTTATACCTATCCAGGGCTGGAAGGGACTTAAAAGGTCATATAGTCCTCATAGCAGCTACACCAGCCCTGTCCCTGACTTTAAGTAGCACCAGAAAGCCTTTCAAATTAGGAGGAATTGATCTGTTTTCTTAAAGATCTTCTTATAGGAGATTCCTGACACCCATCAGTCACTAATTTATGTAACTAGCAATTCTTACTTTTGGGGAATTCTTCTTTATGTTAAACAAGCTTGTTAAGTTGCTGTTAAGAGCAGCTTCTTTTAATCCACCCTTAGTAGGTATGGAAAATTGTTACTTTTCTGTGATAAACAAGATAAAAGCAAAAACCCTGAAAACAATTATGAAACCACCATTCTTAGCCTACTCTTCTCTGGACTGAAGAGTTTCAAATTTTCCCTAGACCTTATTTGAATGTTTTAGTCACATATGTCACTCTTTTCCAGATACTATTCAAACTTCTTATGCCATTAAAAAATTGTGTATTCCAACACTGGACACAGTATCCTAAGATTAATATATGGGTGCAAAGGAATCACATCTCAAAATCTCAATTCCCCAAAGCACTTTTACTCTTTGATGAACCTCAAACTTCTGAAATCAAATTATATAGAGAAAAAGGCAGTTTCTGCCACTAGTACTTGCTCTGTTCCTCCTCAATTTCTAGTGTGGATATGGGCCACTTTTTCCATTTTCATTTTAAATACTCCTTTAGAAAAGAATTTCTTCTACATATTTTCTTAATTTGTCTCATTTGGCACAATAGTGAAATCACTCTTCATTGTCTGCTAAGTCAGTCAATGAACAATAGTTTATTAAACTCCAAATTATGTGTATGGCACTGTGCTCACTGCATCCCTATGATGGCTTAAATAGTACGACCACCTCGTTGCTTGAGCTTGAATCCAGTCTTGGAAAATTTTGATGTAAGCCTGCTACTGGGATCCCCTGGCATTCTACAGATGTGAGAGTATGGACTCTGTTTCTCTGAATCTATATATGGAAGTAAAGGGTCATTCATTCACTGATTTATTCACCATTTATTCAAAAAATATTTTTTCAGCATGTGCTATGTTCTAGGCTCTATGTTCTGTGCTGGTATTCAATGGCAAACAAAAACACACACTAGACCTTCTCTCATGGAGCTTTCAGTATAGTAGGAGAAGACATTAGAGAATCATACAAGTGCATGTATGGTCACAAGAATAAAAATGCTGTAAAGGAGAGGTGTAAGTGTCATGAGAGCATGGGAACTGACCTGCCAGGGAGAGAGGGGAAAACTTTCCTGAGAAAAGAACACCTGAGTTGAGATGTAAAGGAAGAGCAATGGATTCTTACTAACCTCCATAATGTCACTATACTTGCCTCCAAAAGCGATTAGATTTGTTGGGAGAAGGATGGGGCTCAGGTAGGGAAGGGTAGAGACAAGATGGTAGTTGTATGGAATAATGCAGATTCCCTCCAGAAACTGGAGGATCAGAATGCAAGCAGCAGATATTTAGGCAAATTGCTGCTTAGCTTAAAAAGAGAAAAAACAGAAAAAAGTAAAAGTCACTTGCCTCAGGTTTTCAGGCTGGAGGGAAAAAGGAAGAAATTAAACCCTGGTACACAGGTGTGAAGACCATGACTCAAGTAGTATTGCCTGGCAGAGGATTTTGTGATGACTGCTTTTTCTTTCTTAATTGATAGTGTTGATAGGTGATGAAGCACTTTGGGGAATGTAGTTTTTTAATTTAACTTTTATTTTAAGTTCAGGGGTACATGTGCACATCTGCTATATAGGTGAACTTGTGTCATGGGGATTTGCTGTACAGATTATTTCATCACCCAGCTCTTACGCCTAGTAACGATTATTTTTCCTGATCCTCTCCCTCCTCCCACCACCCCTCCACCCTATGGTAGGCCCCAGTGTCTCTTCTTTCCCTCTATGTGTTCATGTGTTCTCATCATGTAGCTCTCACTTGTAAATGAGAAAATACGGTATTTGGTTTTCTGTTCCTGCATTAGTTAATGGCCTTCAGCTCCATCTCTGTTTCTATAAGAGACATGATTGCATTGTTTTCCATGGTTGTGTATTATTCCATGGTGTATACATATATTTTCCTTATTCAGTCTACCATTGATGGGCATTTAGGTTGATTTTCATGTCTTTGCTATTGTGAATAGGACTGCAATGAACATATGTGTGCATGTGTCTCTGTGATAGAATGACTTTTTAAAATAATAAAGTGATCCCATGGTTACTACTACATAGAATCCAATAGGATGGTAGATTTAAATGTGGGAGTTTAAAGCAAAATAATTCAGAATGAGTAAAATAATTATGGAGTGTTCCCTAGAATGTTACAACAGAGGGTTGAAGACGGTGATTAAACAGAACTAACTCAACACATTAAATACCTCATAGGGTTATTTTAAGGCATAAACATGTTGATGTATATAAAACCCATAGAAAATGCACAGCCAACAATAGACACACTATGAGTAGTATTGTTATGTGCCAGACATGATTCTAAGTCCTTTTGTATGTATATTCTCATTAAATTCTTAAACAATTGTACTCGGTTAGTATAATCCTCAATTTATAGATTAGGAAGCTGAGTCACAAAGAAGTTAAGTGACTTGTCTAAGATACACAACTGGCAAAGCTTGGTTTTGAACCTAAATAATTTGAATCAAGAACCCATACTCTTATATAGTATATTATATTTTATCCCTTATAAGTTTCATTCACATGTTTGTGTTCTATATAGTCTTGATTAGGATATATATGTGAAATTTATTTTTTCTATTTTTAGTAAGCATTGTTTTGTGAATAATTTTTATGATGCTACATTGTGGTCTTAATTGGTATTTTTAATTTATAAAAATAGTCCATTATGTTGATGTGCCCTAATTCATCTCCCTATTACATTATTATGAAGCTGTTAGGTTGTTTATAGAATTTTGCTTTTATAAATATCACTATTATGGGTAACTTTGTGATACAGCTTTTTCTTCCTTTGAAGATCAGTTCTGAGGAACTAAATTGCTGGGTTATATGGTATAAACACCTTGAAATATATAAGAAACTGAAACATACAAAACACATACACAAAATTAACAATCACCTATAATTAATCCTTTATTCTTTTGATTGTATATGAATTGAAAGCATTCTCTTTTCCTCACTTCTAGAACCATATCACACAGGAGACCACTGTCGGCAGTTCAGCATACATCCTTTTCAGGACACATGCACATTTTCACATCCAAAAGATATTTCCTCCCAGGTGACATCAATTATTAAAGAGTGCCTGTGAGTACATTCGTGACTCTATCTCAGAGGTGCTTAACACTGGTGGTACATCAAAATGACATATGGCATTTTAAAACATACATATACCTGGAGAGACTTTGCTAAATTTACTGAATAAAAATCTTTGGATAATAGGACTGAAGTATGTTTCTTAAATCCCATAAGTGATTCTGAGAGTATCCAATTGGTTGAGAACCAATTATTTAATGAATAATATTATCCAGCTCACATTTCTCTATCTTGTCCACAAATATATCATTAGTTCAATAGATATTAATTGAGCCAAATTATATATGAAAATCCTAGATACTAGGCCAATAGGAATGATACAAATGTACCCTACTCTTTAGAAGCTCATACTCTGTCAAAGAAAACCAAAATTTAATTGGATAAATTAAAATATAACTTGGTAAGAAATAAAAACAAAGTGTTTTGGGAATACAGAAACTGAATAATCACATATGACAAAATAAGTAAGACATAATTGAGGAACTAGCATTTATGCTGGGTCTTGAAGATATGAGTAGGAGTTTGTAAAAAGGATGTCTCAGGCAAGGAGAACAGCATCCAAAAGGTGCGGTGTTACGAACAAGGCTAGGCATATTTAGCAAATGTTGATAATTAAATATGACAGAAATGTAAAGTGAATACATTCTGAAAGGTGGACTGAGTGACAAATTGAAAGTGATAATTATGTAAATAAAAGTTGATGGCAGCTTGTGAAAGATTATCCATTGTGTTCCCAAGTAGGACAAGCAGGTGGGTATGTCCAGAGGACACTTGTATATAAAGATGTAGAACTCATGGAAGAAATTTGAGCTGTGAACATCCACATGTAGATGATAGTTGAAGGTATGGTAGTGGATGAAATCATCCAGAGAGACTGTGTAGTGAACTAAAGGCAGAATTTAAGGTAACACTAGCCTTTAAGGTGCCAAAAAGTGGTAAAATAAAAACAGAAGGAATGGTCAAAAGAGGAATCAGAGAATCCAGAGAGGATAATTTGCCATGAAAGTCAAGTAAGAAGAGCATTTTAGAAAGTTTTTTTTTTTTTTTTAATGTTTTTGCATTCAGACAGGGATGAATTGAACATCATTGTAAGCATAAGAAAATAGCCAGTGAGATGGCAGATATTGAAGATTTCACAATGTCTTCTGGAAATCCAGGTAAATTGTGTCTAAAGTGCATCTATGAGCTTCCAGCCTAATAACTCTATTTAAAAGGGAAATGAGGTGTAAAAATATGAAATAACAAAAAGACATAACTAGAGTGTTTTTTTTTTTTCCTGATCTTTGAAAGGGAAAGGACTTTTAAAGTATAAAGGCGGTGGGGGGGGGGTGCGGGCGGAGCAAGATGGCCGAATAGGAACAGCTCCAGTCTCCAACTCCCAGCGCGAGTGACACAGAAGACCAGTGATTTCTGCATTTTCAACTGAGGTACTGGGGTCATCTCACTAGGGAGTGCCAGACAATCGGTGCTGGTCAGCTGCTGCAGCCCGACCAGCCAGAGCTGAAGCAGGGAGGCATCGCCTCACCTGGGAAGTGCAAGGGGGAAGGGAATCCCTTTTCCTAGCCAGGGGAACTGAGACACACAACACCTGGAAAATCGGGTAACTCCCACCCCAATACTGTGCTTTAAGCAAGCGGGCACACCAGGAGATTATACCAACACCTCGCCATGAGGGTCCCACGGCCACGGAGCCTCCCTCATTGCTAGCACAGCAGTCTGCGATCTAACCGCAAGGCAGCAGCGAGGCTGGGGGAGGGGTGCCTGCCATTGCTGAGGCTTAAGTAGGTAAAGCCGCTGGGAAGCTCGAACTGGGTGGAGCTCACAGCAGCTCAAGGAAACCTGCCTGTCTCTGTAGACTCCACCTCTGGGGACAGGGCACAGCTAAACACCAACACAAAAAAAGCAGCAGAAACCTGTGCAGACGCAAACGACTCTGACAGCTTTGAAGAGAGCAGTGGATCTCCCAACACGGAGGTTGAGATCTGAGACAGACAGACTGCCTGCTCAAGTGGGTCCCTGACCCCTGAGTAGCCTAACTGGGAGACATCCCCCACTAGGGGCAGTCTGACACCCCACACCTCACAGGGTGGAGTACACCCCTGAGAGGAAGCTTCCAAAGTAAGAATCAGACAGGTACACTCGCTGTTCAGCAATATTCTATCTTCGGCAACCTCTGCTGCTGATACCCAGGCAAACAGGGTCTGGAGTGGACCTCAAGCGATCTCCAACAGACCTACAGCTGAGGGTCCTGACTATTAGAAGGAAAACTATCAAACAGGAAAACCCTATACCAAAACCCCATCAGTACGTCACCATCATCAAAGACCAGAGGCAGATAAAACCACAAAGATGGGGAAAAAGCAGGTAGAAAAGCTGGAAATTCAAAAAATAAGAGCGCATCTCCCCCTGCAAAGGAGTGCAGCTCATCGCCAGCAACGGATCAAAGCTGGTCAGAGAATGACTTTGACGAGATGAGAGAAGAAGGCTTCAGTCCATCAAACTTCTTAGAGCTAAAGGAGGAATTAAGTACCCAGCGCAAAGAAGCTAAAAATCTTGAAAAAAGAGTGGAAGAATTGACAGCCAGAATAATTAATGCAGAGAAGGTCATAAACGAAATGACAGAGATGAAAACCATGACACGAGAAATACATGACAAATCCACAAGCTTCAGTAAACGACTCGATCAACTGGAAGAAAGAGTATCAGCGATTGAGGATCAAATGAATGAAATGAAGCGAGAAGAGAAACCAAAAGAAAAAAGAAGAAAAGAAATGAACAAAGCCTGCAAGAAGTATGGGATTATGTAAAAAGACCAAATCTACGTCTGATTGGGGTACCTGAAAGTGAGGGGAAAATGGAACCAAGTTGGAAAACACTCTTCAGGATATCATCCAGGAGAACTTCCCCAACCTAGTAGGGCAGGCCAACATTCAAATTCAGGAAATCAGAGAACACCACAAAGATACTCCTCCAGAAGAGCAACTCCAAGACACATATTGCCAGATTCACCAAAGTTGAAATGAAGGAAAAAATCTTCAGGGCAGCCAGAGAGAAAGGTCGGGTTACCACAAAGGGAAACCCATCAGACTACCAGCAGATCTCTCAGCAGAAGCTCTCAAGCCAGAAGAGAGTGGGGGCCAATATTCAACTTCTTAAAGAAAAGAATTTTCAACCCAGAATTTCATATCCAGCCAAAGTAAGTTTCATAAGTGAAGGAGAAATAAAATCCTTTACAGATAAGCAAATTCTTAGAGATTTTGTCACCACCAGGCCTCCCTTACAAGAGACCCTGAAGGAAGCCCTAAACATGGAAAGGAACACCGGTACCAGCCATTGCAAAAACAGGCCAAAATGTAAAGACCATCGAGGCTAGGAAGAAACTGCATCAACTAACGAGCAAAATACCAGTTAATATCATAATGGCAGGATCAAGTTCACACATACAATATTAACCTTAAATGTCAATGGACTAAATGCTCCAATTAAAAACACAGACTGGCAAACTGGATAAAGAGTCAAGACCCATCAGTCTGCTGTATTCAGGAGACCCATCTCACATGCAGAGACATACATAGGCTGAAAATAAAGGGATGGAGGAAGATCTACCAAGCAAATGGAGAACAAAAAAAGCAGGGGTTGCAATCCTAGTCTCTGATAAAATAGACTTTAAACCATCAAAGATCAAAAGAGACAAAGAAGGCCATTACATAATGGTAAAGGATCAATTCAACAGGAAGAGCTAACTATCCTAAATATATATGCACCCAATACAGGAGCACCCAGATTCATAAAGCAAGTCCTTAGAGACTTAAAAAGAGACTTAGACTCCCATACAATAGTAATGGGAGACTTCAACACTCCACTGTCAACATTAGACAGATCAACGAGACAGAAAATTAACAAGGATATCCAGGAATTGAACTCATCTCTGCACCAAGCGGACCTAATAGACATCTATAGAACTCTCCACCCCAAATCAACAGAATATACATTCTTCTCAGCACCACATCGCACTTATTCCAAAATTGACCACATAATTGGAAGTAAAGCACTCCTCAGCAAATGTACAGAACAGAAATTATAACAAACTGTCTCTCAGACCACAGTGCAATCAAACTAGAACTCAGGACTAAGAAACTCAATCCAAACCGCTCACTACATGGAAACTGAACAACCTGCTCCTGAATGACTACTGGATACATAACGAAATGAAGGCAGAAATAAGATGTTCTTTGAAACCAATGAGAACAAAGATACAACATACCAGAGTCTCTGGGACACATTTAAAGCAGTGTGTACAGGGAAATTTATAGCACTAAATGCCCACAAGAGAAAGCAGGAAAGATCTAAAATGACACTCTAACATCACAATTAAAAGAACTAGAGAAGCAAGAGCAAGCACATTCAAAAGCTAGCAGAAGTCAAGAAATAACTAAGATCAGAGCAGAACTGAAGGAGATAGAGACACAAAAAACCTCCAAAAAATCAATGAATCCAGGAGTTGGTTTTTTGAAAAAAATCAACAAATTGACAGACGCTAGCAAGGCTAATAAAGAAGAAAAGAGAGAAGAATCAAATACACGCAATAAAAAATGATAAAGGGGATATCACCACCGACCCCACAGAAATACAAACTACCATCAGAGAATATTATAAACACCGCTACGCAAATAACTAGAAAATCTAGAAGAAAGGGATAATTTCCTGGACACTTACACTCTTCCAACTAACCAGGAAGAAGTTGAATCCCTGAATAGACCAATAGCAGGCTCTGAAATTGAGGCAATAATTAATAGCCTACCCACCAAAAAAAGTCCAGGACCAGATGGATTCACAGCTGAATTCTACCAGAGGTACAAGGAGGAGCTGGTACCATTCCTTCTGAAACTATTCCAATCAATAGAAAAAGAGGGAATCCTCCCTAACTCATTTTATGAGGCCAACATCATCCTGATACCAAAGCCTGGCAGAGACACAACAAAAAAAGAAAATTTTAGACCATATCCTTGATGAACATCGATGCAAAATCCTCAATAAAATACTGGCAAACCAGATTCAGCAGCACATCAAAAGCTTATCCACCATGATCAAGTGGGCTTCATCCCTGGGATGCAAGCTGGTTCAACATTCGCAAATCAATAAACGTAATCCAGCAAATAAACAGAACCAAAGACAAGAACCACATGACTATCTCAATAGATGCAGAAGAGGCTTTTGACAAAATTCAACAGCCCTTCATGCTAAAAACGCTCAATAAATTCGGTATTGATGGAACGTACCTCAAAATAATAAGAGCTATTTATGACAAACCCACAGCAATATCATACTGAATGGGCAAAAACTGGAAAAATTCCCTTTGAAAACTGGCACAAGACAGGGATGCCCTCTCTCACCACTCCTATTCAACATAGTGTTGGAAATTCTGGCTATGGCAATCAGGCAAGAGAAGAAATCAAGGGTATCGTTAGGAAAAGAAGAAGTCAATTGTCCCTGTTTGCAGATGACATGATTGTATATTTAGAAAACCCCATTGTCTCAGCCCAAAATCTCCTTAAGCTGATAAGCAACTTCAGCAAAGTCTCAGGATACAAAATTAATGTGCAAAAATCACAAGCATTCTTATACACCAGTAACAGACAGCAGAGAGCCAAATCATGAATGAACTTCCATTCGCAATTGCTTCAAAGAGAATAAAATACCTAGGAATCCAACTTACAAGGGATGTCAAGGACCTCTTCAAGGAGAACGACAAACTACTGCTCAGTGAAATAAAAGAGGACACAACAAATGGAAGAACATACCATGCTCATGGATAGGAAGAATCAATATCGTGAAAATGGTCATGCCCCAAGGTAATTTATAGATTCAATGCCATCCCCATCAAGCTACCAATGAGTTTCTTCACAGAATTGGAAAAACGGCTTTAAAGTTCATATGGAACCAAAAAAGAGCCCGCATTGCCAAGACAATCCTAAGTCAAAAGAACAAAACTGGAGGCATCACGCTCCCTGACTTCAAACTATACTACAAGGCTACAGTAACCAAAACAGCATGGTACTGGTACCAAAACGAGCTATAGACCAATGGAACAGAACAGAGTCCTCAGAAATAATACCACACATCTACAGCCATCTGATCTTTGACAAACCTGAGAGAAACAAGAAATGGGGAAAGATTCCCTATTTAATAAATGGTGCTGGGAAAATTGGCTAGCCATAAGTAGGAAGATGAAACTGGATCCTTTCCTTACTCCTTATATGAAAACTAGTTCAAGATGGATTAGAGACTTAAATGTTAGACCTAATACCATAAAAACCCTAGAAGGAAACCTAGGTGGTATCATTCAGGACATAGGCATGGGCAAGGACTTCATGTCTAAAACACCAAAAGCAACGGCAGCAAAAGCCAAATTGACAAATGGGATCTAATTACACTAAAGAGCTTCTGCACAGCAAAAGAAACTACCATCAGAGTGAACAGGCAACCTACAGAATGGGAGAACATTTTTGCAATCCACTCATCTGACAAAGGGCTAATATCCAGAATCTACAAATAACTCAAACAAATATACAAAAAAAAACAAACAACCCCATCAAAAAGTGGGCAAGGATATGAACAGACATTTCTCAAAAGAAGACATTCATACAGCCAACAGACACAAAAAAATGCTCATCATCACTGGTCATCAGAGAAATGCAAATCAAAACCACAATGATATACCATCTCACCCAGTTAGAATGGCAATCATTAAAAAGTCAGGAAACAACAGTGCTGGAGAGGATGTGGAGAAATAGGAACACTTTTACACTGTTGGTGGGATTGTAAACTAGTTCAACCATTATGGAAAACAGTATGGCAATTCCTCAGGATCTAGAACTAGATGTACCATATGACCCAGCCATTTCACTACTCGTATATACCCAAAGGATTATAAATCATGCTGCTATAAAGACACATGCACACGTGTGTTTACTGCGGCAGTATTCACAATAGCAAAGACTTGGAACCAACCCAAATGTCCATCTGTGACAGACTGGATTAAGAAATGTGGCACATATACACCATGGAATATTATGCAGCCATAAAAAGGATGAGCTTGCGTCCTTTGTAGGGACATGGATGCAGCTGGAAACCATCATTCTTAGCAAACTATCACAAGAACAGAAAACCAAACACCGCATGTTCTCACTCATTGGTGGGATCTGAACAATGAGATCACTTGGACTCGGGAAGGGGAACATCACACATCAGGGCCTATCATGGCGGGGGGGCGGAGGGATTGCATTCGGGGTTATACCTGATATAAATGACGAACTGATGGCTGCTGACGAGTTGATGGGTGCAGCACACCAACATGGCACAAGTATATATATGTAACAAACCTGCACATTATGCACATTTACCCTAGAACTTAAAGTATAATAATAAAAAATAAAGTATAAAGGCAATGGAAAAAAATCAATGAGAAGACCAATAGATTTGACCATAGATTTTTAAAACTTCCATATGCCAAAGATATAATATGAAAACAACATAAAAAGACAAATTTGGGAACATTTACGAAAAATGTGACTGGAAAAGTGTTATTTTCCTGTATATTATATGAGCTTGTACAAATCATTAAGAAAACATTAATACCCAATGAAAACTGTCAACAAGCATGATCACATACATCAAAGAAGAGGGATTAAATGTAATAATATAAAAAAGAAGTACAATATCACTGCTGTTCAGACAATTGCAAATTTTGAAATTAACATATTTTTTGTTTTAACCAATCTGTCTGAGAAATAAATGCTGTGTATTGGTAAGTGTTCAGTGAGATGGACATCCACTTACAGTGATGGGACTAGAAATTGGTAATACCTTTGTAGGAAGCATTTTGGAAATATATAGTAAGGGTATTAAAATGCTCGTATCCCTTGACTTTGTAATCACATTTCTAAGAAATACATCCCAGGGAAAATTCAAAACACAAAAATGGCTTTTTGCTAGTGTATTTAATATAACATTGCTTATAATAGTGAAAAGATATAATAATTTAAAAAATCATAATTGAGAGAATAGTGACACACATGCATAATAGACTATCAGTCAAATAAATTTCAAATATTTAAATATTAAATTTGAATATGAATAATTTAATCAGTTGGGAAATAGCCTGTAATTCAGCATTCTATGCTCAGAGCACAACACAGTGTTTGGCCCGTAGTAGAAATCAGGTACATATTTATTGGATGAATACTGAGGAAAATAATGTTAAATAAAAAGAAAGACGTTAAGCTGTGAATTTATAACATATCAACTATGTAAAAATAATAGGCAATTAAAAAGATCCTAAATATACCAGTTGGAGTAAGGGGCAAATTATAGGTAATTTATTTAGACTTGGCATGACATGGTCTTGGTGAATCCATGTTGGCTCTGAATAAATCACAGCTTCCTTTTCTAAGTGCCCACAAACTGTTTATTTAATATTCTATTTTAGATATTGCCAGGAATAAACATCAAGCTCATTGTTTTTAATATTTGAATTATGTATTCTTGTTTATACTGAAAATTAGAATAGTTGCCTGTCTCTAGACTTCTAGAATGTATCTATCTAGATTTTCATAATTTCTCGAAGTTAATAGTAGTATTTGGTGATTATATGGAAGTTACATGGTCACTCAGAATCCTTAGGTGTAACTCCCTTGGGCCAGGAGCTTTCAATCCCTTTAGAGCTACAGTGTTTTTACTTATTAAGGACTTCAAACATTTTATCTTAAGGAGGTTTATTCTACCGGTTTCTTTTGGAGAATCATTATCTTTGATGGATAAAACAGGGGTGGGGAAGTTCTTTCCACTCTAATCCAGGCAGGGTTCTATCTCAATTCTTCATCTTGTTCCAAAGGGGCAAAAAATACAAAAGGAACCCAAAATCCATTTTCTTATTCAAAATTCACTCTCATCTTTTACCTTTCTGACTGCTCTTATGAGTCCAGATAACATTTCGTTTTTCCTTTTTCCTATTGAAAAAATATAAAGAAAATCTGGATGAGACGTTAATTCTGCCATTTGTAAGGAAATTGCTTTCACTCCTAATCTGAGCTTCAGTTTCCTTGGCTGTAAAACGTGGATCATAAAAATTTCCTTACCTGTTTTTCAGGTATATTATAATGATCAAATCAGATAATAGATAAGTAAATGCTTTGTAAATGTTGTGTTAGTGCACATGCAGTATTCTTTTCATGAAATGATTTGCTGACCTGCTTCCTCTTGTCAGTCTCCTTGATTCCTAATTATCATACAAGTAAGTGCCATCTCTCTGAAACTTCCCCAAACATTTGCATGCATTTAATCCTCTAACTTCCTTAAAGGAGCAGTTATATTTTTGCTTTCCTCTGTGCTCCTGTTACTTGACACATATTTTGAATGCTTAAAAAAACCCTCATAACTGACAACATTAATTCATTGTGTTTTAAGTGTTTATGTCCATGCCTGTCATCCCTCTCTAAACTCCAAACCTCAGTCTGAGCTTTGGCTCCTTGAGACAAATTTGATTCATTTTGTAACTCCAGTCTAGTGCTCCATACATACCAATGTTTGCTGAATGGATGAGTAAATCAATTAATGAATGAATGACAATACCAAGTGTAAAATGCTATGCACTTGGCTCCATAGCTCAAGGATTAGAGCACTGGTCTTGTAAATGCTATGCACCCATAAGGAATTGTTCTTGGTTGTTTCATCTTCCTTTCTTTTTTTATGTTATTTAAAACCTAATGAGCTACACAATATTATTCAGGCAATTAATACTTTTCCTTCCTTCCTTCCTTCCTTCCTTCCTTCCTTCCTTCCTTCCTTTCTTCCTCTCTCTTTCTCTCTTTCTTTTCTTGTTTCTTTCTCGCTTTCTTCTCCCTCTCTTCTTTATTCTTTCTTTCTCTTTCTCTTTCTCTCTTTCTCTCCCTCCCTCCCTCCCTTCCTCCCTCCCTCCCTCCCTCCCTCCTCCTCCCTCCCTCCCTTCCTTCCTTCCTTCCTTCCTTCCTTCCTTCTCTTCTCTTCCCTTCCGTTCCTGTTCCCCTCCCCTCCCCTCCCCTCCCCTTCCACTCCTTTTTGACAGAGGCTTCCTCTTTTGCCCAGGCTGCAATACAGTGATACAATCATAGCTCACTGCAGCTTCCAACTCCTGGCCTCAAGGTATCATCCCACCCCAGCGTCCTAAGTAGCTAGTACTGCAGTTGCGCTCCACTATGACTAGCAGATAGATAGATAGATAGATAGATAGATAGATAGATAGATCTCTGTCTCTCTCTCTCTCTCTCTATATATATATGTGTGTGTGTGTGTGTGTATACACACACACACATTTTGTAGATATGGAGTCTTAGTATATTGCTCAGACTGGTCTCAAACTCCTGGGCTGAAGTCATTCTCCCCGCTCAGTCTCGCGAAGTGTTGGGATTACAGGCATGAACCACTGTCCTTGACCTTGTTGTTTATTGATTGTACTGTTGATTTCACTTCTTACAAACTTTGAGCCAAAGACCCTCTTCGAATTTCCTGTCACAGAATTATACACAGTTATTGAAATCTGCCCACCCATTACTTCTTTGGCTGTCACAAAACCCTGAAATGATAGGATCACTTACTTCCCATTCCCAAGATTCATTTCCATTTCACTGATCCTTTCTAGTGGAATTGGATTTGCACTAACAAATCCTCTCTTTGCTTCTTTCACCTTCTGAGTAAAAAGCTTGAAAAAAGGTCAAAGAAAACCTGGCGTTACACCCTTACTCCAGCTTAGCTATTCAGATATAATAAATGGCGTTATTCTGAATTCATACTTGGGTACAGACTCTTTACTCCATCTTGAACATGTGCTTCTGATGACTTTCATTCAGTGCACTCTAGTGCCTGTTTTATATTCTGTGTTCTCTGCATGAGCTCAACTGTCCTTGTCCTGGCTTCTCACTCCTACACTTGGTACTTATGTTTTTGACTCTAAATGTTAAGGTTAAAACCAGGAAGGGTAAATTCTTTTAATTTATAAAAGCTGTATTGAGACATAATTCACATACCATAAAATTCACTCATTTAAATTGCACAATTAAGTGGTTTTTAAATCATATTCACAGAGTTGTTGTGCAACCATTGTCACTACCTAATTTTAAAATATTTTCATTAGCCCCCTGAAAAACCTCTTACCTATTAGCAATTACTCCCTATTCCCCCTTTTTGCCAACTCTGACAACCACCAGTCTCCTTTCTATCTCTATCGATTTGTTGTCTGGACATTTCACATAAATGGAATCACAAAGTATGTGATTTCCTTCTTAATTTCTTCACTGACCCACCAGTAATTCAGGAGAATATGATTTAATTTCCATGTGTTTCTGTAGTTTTCAAAATTCCTCTTGTTGATTTCTAGTCATATTGCATTGTGGCCAGAGAAGATGCTTGATATTATTTTCATGATAAGATTGTTTTAAGACTTGTTTTGTGACATAACGTATGGTGTATCCTTGAGAACTATCCATGTGCTGAGGAGAAGAATGTGTATTTTGCAGCTTTTTGGTAAAATGTTCTGTCCATATATATTAAATTCATTTGTTTTATAGTGCAGAATAAATTTAATGTTTCTTGGTTGTCGTTCTGTCTGGGAGATCTGTCCAATGCTGAAAGTGGGGGTGTTGAAGTCTCTAGCTATTAATGTATGGGACCTATCTCTCTCTTTGTCTCTAATAATATTTGCTTCATATATCTGGATACTCCAATGTTGGGTGCATTTATATTTACCATCATTTTATCCTGTTGCTGGATTCATTTCTTTATCATTATATAATGACTTTGTCTCTTCTTACAGTTGCTGTCTTGAAATCTGTTTTGTCTCGTATAAGCATAGCTACTCCTACATTTTTTGGTTTCCATTGTTATGGAATATCTTTTTCCATCCCTTTATTTTCAGACTATGTGTATCTTTATAGATGAAGAGTGCTTCTTGTAGGTAACATATCATGGGGTCTTGTTTGTAAATCCTTTCAGCCACTGTATGTCTTTTGATTGGAGAGTTTAGTCCCTTGTGTTATTATTGATAAGTAGGGACTTACTCCTGCCATTTTGTTTTCTGATTGTTTTGTGGTCTCTCCCTTCTTTCTTTCTTTCCTCTCTTCCTTTTAGTGGTGGTGATTTTCTCAGGTGGTGTGATTTAATTACTTACTTTTTCTTTTTTGCCTGTCAATTGTATATTTTCCAATTTGAGGTTACCACGAGGCTTGCAAATGCTATTTTGCAACTCATTATTTTAAACTAGTGTCAACTTAACACTGATAGCCCAAAAAGCTAATAAAAACTCTGAAGTTTAACTTCATCCCCACCACTTTTTACCTTTTTTGTTTCTTTTTGTTTTAATTATATTGTCTATGTATTGAAATGTTGTAGTTATTATTTTTCATTGGTTCATCATTTAGTCTTTCTACTTAAGAGTAGTTTACACAATACAATTACAGTATTAAATACTATGTTTCTCTGAGAATATATTATTACCAGTGAGTTTTGTACATTCAGATGATTTCTTCCTGCCCATCAACAACCTCTTCTTTCAAATTGAAGAACTACCTTTAGCATTTCTTGTAGGACAGTTCTGTTGTTGACGAAATCTCTCAGTTTTTGTTTGTCTGGGAATGTCTCTATTTCTCATTCATGTTTAAAGGATATTTTCACTGGACATACTGTTTTAGGGTAAAATGTTTCTTCCTGTAGCACTTTAAATAAGTCATTCCGTTCTCTCCTGATCTATAAGGATTCCACCGAGAAGTCTGCTTCCAGACGTATAGGAGCTCCATTGCATGTTATGCTTTTCTTTTCTCTTGCTGCTCTTAGGATCCTTTCTTCATCCTTGAGCTCTGGGAGTTTGATTATTAGATGCCTTCAGGTAGTCTTATCTGGGTTAAATCTGCTTGGTGTTCTATAACTTTGTACTTGAGTGTTGATATCTTTCTCCAGGTGTGGAAATTTCTCTGATATTATGCCTTCGAATATACTTTCTACCCATATCTCCTTCTCTACCTCCTGTTTAAGGCCAATGTCACTTAAATTTGTTCTTTTGAGGCTGTTTTTTAGATCTTGTAGGCATGCTTGGTTGTTTTATATTCTTTTTTCTTTTATCTCTTCTGACTGTGTATTTTCAAGTAGCCTGTCTTCAAACTCACTATTTTTTCCTTGCTCAATTCTGGTATAAAGAGACTCTAATGAATTCCTCAATATGTCAATTACATGTTTCAATTCTGTAACATTTTCTTGATTTTAAATTATTTCAATCTCTTTGTTAAATTTATGTGCTAGAATTCTGAATTTCTTCTCTGTGTTGTCTTGAATTTTGTTGAGTTTTCTCAATATAACTATTTTGAATTATCTGTCTGGAAAGTCACATGTCTCTGTTTTTCCAGGATTGTTCCCTGATGCCTTATGTAGTTTCTTGTGGTGAGGTCACATTTTCCTGAATGATCTTGATGCTGGTAGATGTTTGTCAGTGTCTGGGCATTAAAAAGTTGGATATTTATTATATTTTTCACACTCTGGGCTTGTTTGTGTCTGTACTTCTTGAGAAGGCATTCCAGGTATTAGAAGGGTCTTTGGCCCCAAGCCCAGTATTTCTGTGCTTTGTGTAGACACATATACTGCCTTGGTGGTCTTGGATAAGACCACTCAAAATTCTCTGGATTATCAGGCAGAAACCATTGTTGTTTTTGCTTCCTTCTCCCAAATGACCTCTCTTTCTGTGCTGAGTGACCTGGAACTAGAAGTGTGGTGATGCTAGCACTCCTATGGGCACCACCAGTATGCCCACGCTGGATCAGACCTGAAGCCTGCACAGCACTGGGTCTTGCTCAATCAATGCCCTTTCTAACCACTACCTAGCTACAACTACCTGGCTACCATTTACATTCACTGAAGGCCCTAGGGCTGTAAAATCAGCAGGTGGCAAAGTTAGCTATGTTTGTGTACTTCCCTTCAGGGTGACAAGTTCTTCCAGGCCCCTGGTGGGTCTGGGGATGTTTTCTGGAAGCAAGGGATTGTAGTAAAAACTTTTAGAAATTTGCCTGATGTTCTATTTCTACTGCAGCTAAGCTGTCACACAAACCACAATGTAAAGTCCTTCTCGCCCCTCCTCTTTCCACAGGCAGGAGAGTGTCTCCCTGTGGCCACTACCACCACTGGCAAATGGAGTGTTTTGCCAGGTGATCACCAATATTCATTTAAAGTCCAGAAGCTCTTTAGTCAGCTTTTGGTGAATGCTGCCAGGCCTGGGACTCACCCCTTAGAGCAGGGGGCTTCCCTCTTGCACAAGGCAGGTCTGGAAATGCTGTCCAAAAGCCTAGGCCTAAACTTAGGGACCCCAAGGCCTGCTTGTTCCTCTGTCCCACTGTGGCAGAGTTAGTACCTAAGGCGCAAGACAAAATCTCCTTTACTTTTTCCTCTGCTTTTCTTAAACAGAGGGAGTCTTTCATTATGGCCATCACAACTGGGAATGTGCTGGGTCACATGTGTAGTCAGCACGTCTCAGAGCTCAGGTTTCAGAGCGTTATACTTGTACATTGCTGCTGGTTATTCAGGGCCCAAAAGACTCTTTAGTCAGCCAATGATGAATCCTGCCAGGACTGTGTCCTTCCTTTAAGGCAGCAAGTTACCTTTTGGCCCAGGGCATGTCTAGAAATGTCATCTGGAACCTGGGCCCAGAATGGGGTCCTCATGTCTGCCTGGTGCCCTATCCTACTGTGGCTGAGCTGGTATTCAACATGCAAGCAAAGTTCTCTTTACTCTTCTCTCTCCACCTCTTAAGGAGAAGGAAGGAGACGCTTACGTTGTGTGAACGGAGCTGCCTGGGGTTGGGGAAAGGGTGATGCAAGCTCTACTTTAGCTGCTCTAGCTGGTGTCTCCCTAAGTCATGTGCCAGCGTAGTCCTCTGGCTCTGAGGCCAGCTCAGCACTAGGAGTTGCCTAGGAGTTTCAGTCCTTGTGTTTTAGATTTCCTTTCAAGTTTACCTAGGACCCCAGAGCACTTTGACCCCCAGTGGAGAGGCTTGCTAAGAAACTGAAGTTCTAGCTAGTGGAATGGGCAGTTCCCCTCTGGCTAGGTCTTGTCCAAATGCTCCCTCTGTGCATGGGCACTGGCTGAGCTCAGCATGGTTTTACCCTCTGCTATGACAGGGCAGCACTGAGTTCAATCTAGTGATCCCATTCACTGAGCTCTCACTCCCTCAAATCTGCAGACTCCAGGGTATAGGGGAAGGATGACATTGGTGATTCAAGATTGTCTCTTTGACCCTTCTCTATGGCTCTTTCAATGATATAAAGTCAAAACCAAGTACTGTGATTGTTCACCTGATTTTTGTTTTTTGTGATGGTGCTTTTCTGTGTGCAGATGGTTGTTAAAATTTGGTGTCCCTGTGCAGGTACAAAAAGTGTAGGTTTCTATTCCACCATCTCGTTTCACCCTTTCTGCATACAAGTTTTAGTATGAACATATATTTTTAGTTCTTTTGGGTATATTACTACAGTGGAATTGCTAGGTTATATGGTAATTGTATATTTACTTTTCTGAGGAACTGCTAACATATTTTCTGCAATGGATTCATATTTCTACATTTCTACCAGCAGAGTGTAGTGATTTCAATTACTTCACATCCTCACTAGCACTTGTTATTGTCCGTCTTTCTGATTATAGCATTATAGCTATCCTAATTGTTGTGAAGTTGCATCTTGTTTTGGTTTTGGTTCGCATATCTCTGGTGGCTTATGATATTGAGCATCATTTCACATGGTTATTGGCCATTTGTGTTTCTTCTTAGGATAAAGCTCTATTTAGATTCTTTGCCCATTTTTAAATTGGCTTTTCTTTTGATAATTGAGTTTTAAGTATTCTTTACATATCATGGACACTAGTCAATTATCATATATATGATTCATAAATATTTTCTTTCATTCTGTTGGTTGTCTTTTTATTTCATTCATGGTGTCCTTTGAAGCACAAATTTAAACATTTTGATTAAACTCATTTTATCTATTTTTCTTTTGTTGCTTATGCTTGCAGTGTTTTATCTATGAAACTATTGTTTAATCCAAGGTCATGTGAAGACTTTCTCTTATGTTTTCTTCTAAGAGTTTTATAGTTTTAGCTCTTACATTTAGGTCTTTGATCCATTTTAAGTTTTGTATATGGTGTGAGGTGGGGGTCCACCTTCATTCTTTTGCATGTTGATATTATGCTGCCACAGCATTTTTGTTGTTGTTGTTGAAAGGACTATGCTTTACCCGTTGAATGTCTTGGTACCCTTGTCCAAAGCAGTTGACCATAAATGTAAGAATTTGTTTCTAGATTCTCAATTTTATTCTATTAATCTATATTCCTATCCTAATGGCAGTATCATACTGCCATGATAACTGTAGTTATTTAGTAAAATTTGAAATTAATGAGTGTGGCTGGGTACGGTGGCTGACACCTGTAATCCCAGCACTTTGGGAGGCTGAGGTGTGCAGATCACGAGGTCAGGAGATCGAGACCATCCTGGCTAACATGGTGAAACCCTGTCTTTACTAAAAAATACAAAAAATTTGCCAGGTGTGGTGGCAGGCACCTGTAGTCCCAGCTACTTGGGGAGGCTGAGGCAGGAGAATGATGTGAACCTGGGAGGTAGAGCTTGCAGTGAGCTGAGATCGTGCCACTGCACTCCAGCCTGGACAACAGAGAAAGACTCCATTTCAAAAAAAAAAAAAAAAAAAGAAAAGAAAAGAAATTAAGGAGTGTATGTCCTTCAACTTTATTCTTTTTTTTCAAAATTGTTTTGACTATTTGAAGCCCCTTGCATTTCCATACTAATTTTAAGATTAGCTTGTAGATTTCTGCAATAATCTAGCTGGGATTTTGATATGGGTTGCATTGAATCTGTAGGTCAATTTGAAGAGTGTTATTATCTTAACAAAATTAAGGCCTCCAACCCATCAACACAGGATACCCTTTTATCTACTTACATCTTTACCTTCTTTCAATAATTTTTGTAGTTTTCACTGTATAAGTCTTATACTAATTTTATTAAGTTATTTTCTAAGTATTCTTTTTCCTGTATGATAAACATAATTGTTTTTTTTTTTTTCCCCACAATATTGATTCTACTCATCCATGAGCATGGGATATGTTTTCAATTGATTTTGTCATCTGTGATTTCTTTCAACAGTGTTTCCTAGTTTTCCTTGTAGAGATCTTTCACCTCCTTGGTTAGGTGTGTTCCAAAGTATTTTGTTTTGTTTTGTTTGTTTTATTTGCAGCTGTTGTAAAAGAGGTTGAGTTCTTGAATTGATTCTCAGATTGGTTGCTGTTGGTGTATAGCAGTGCTACTGATTTGTATACATTGATTTTGTATCTGGAAACTTTACTGAATTTATCAGATCTAGGGGCTTTTTGGATGAGTATTTAGGGTTTTCTAGGTATATGATTGTATCATCAGCAAACAGTGACAGTTTGACTTTCTCTTTACTGATTTGGATGCTCTTTATTTCTTTCTCTTGTCTGATTGCTCTGGCGAAGATGTTTACTATTCATATTTCACTTATTTCCACTTTAATGTTTATTATTTACTTCTTTCTGCTGCCTTTGATTTTAGTGTTCTCTTATTTTCTCAGTTTCTTATGGTGAAAGTGTTGGTTATTGATTTGATACCTAATTTTTAAAATTAAAAGAGGCTTTTAAGATGTAATTAAAAATTCCCCATAATCACTGCTCAGCTGCATGCCATTTGTTTGGGTATGTTGTATTTTTATTTTCATTAATCTCAAAGTATTTTATAGTTTCCTTGTGATTTCCTCTTTCCTCTATTGGCTATTTAGTAGAGTGTTGTTTAATTCCCTATATTTGTGAATTTCCTAAATTTTCTTCTTTTATAGATTTATGATTCAATTCTATTGTAGTTGAAGAACATGCTTTTTATAATTTCAGTTATGTTAAATTATTAAGAACTGCTTTATGGCCTTATATATAGTTTATCATAGAGAATGTTACACATACACTTGAGAAGGATGTGTATTCTTTTGTTGTTGAGTACAGTGTTCTATTGACTTCAAATCTGCTGTTGAATCCTGTAGCATATTTTTTATTTTAATTATTGCACATTTTAATTCTAAGGTTTCTATTTGATGTTTCTTTTTAGTTTTGATCTCTTATTAATATCCTTTATTTGGTGAGAGATTGTTTCCTTAGTTTCCTTTAATTCTGTGCACATAGTTTCCTTTAGCTTTCAGTATATGAAAGGCAGCTGATTTAAAGTCGTTGTTAAGTATAGCCCATGTCTTGATTTTCTCAGGAATTGTTCCATTGACTGCTTTTATTCTTGCGTATGCATCACACTTTCCTGTTTCTTTGTGATTTTTGTTGGAAACTAAGTATTTAGAAAATATAATGTGGTAACTCTGGAAACTGGATTAACTGAATCCCTACCCCCTGAATTTTTTTGTTGTTTCTGTTTGTTGTTACTGCTCTTTGTTAGTTTAGTTTTCTGAATTAAATCTGTAAAATAAGTATTTTTTGTCACATGTGATCACTGATATCTGTACTTAGTTATCTTAGTTGTCAGCTAATGATTGGCTAGAGATTACCTTAGGTGTCTTGAAACAATATGTCCCCCTACCTTTGCAAAGGCTTTGTATGTTTTGGGGGGCATGTTATCTGCTTACACATAGAATCAACATCAATCAGATGGATAAATTAAGGCCTTCTCATGCCTGGTGATGGGCACAGCTCTAAATATGCATGTGGCTTTCTAGATTCATAGGCATGTGTTGGAAGTTTTGAAAACTCCCTGTGACATATTGTTTTCCAGTTTTCCTTTTACGTTGTTTTTGTCATCTTGTTATTACCCCTAACTGGAATTTCTACTGCAGGCAGCTACAATATTAAACAATTGCTGAAGATTGTTTTGGACAAACACCCTAGGGATAGAGCTGTTTGCACAGAATGAGCTCTGAGTCAGGTCAAATAAAGACAAGTCTTAAGAATGTAGCTGTTTAGGTGGTTGCCTGATGGATTAAAATGTGACAATTTAGAATAAGGCTTTTAAGAATTCCAAACCCATTTTGACACCTCCAGTGTCTGCTGGGCTGTTGGTATGCACAGATACAGCAGTTGTGAGGCTGTTAGTTTTCAGGTTAGTAGAGAACTAGAGAGCGATAGATGGGAATAGAGCAAGTTGAAATGCCATAAAACTCACTGTTCTTACTAACATTAAGTCATTTTTCTTGAATAAACACTTCTAGAATTGTTGCAAATGATAATTTTCATTGTTCCTAAAAAGTTGAAAACTTTTGCAGGTATTCTCGTGCTTTTATAGAATAGTGATTTTCAGGAGATTTTACTTTAGAAGAGTTTCTTCAGAAATGGTAAGTTCTGTTCCTAGAAGTAAAATAAATTACTATATTAAGGTGCCATGGTGAGGAAAAAACTCATAGGTTTTGCAATTAGATGCACGGTAGATTGAATCCTAGCTCACTTGCTTGCTACTTACGTAATCTTGAGTAAGTGATTTATCCTCCCAGAATCGCAATTTTCCCATTTATTCAATGGGGATGATAATACATACTTCATAAGATTGTTGTAAAAATTACGTGAAATAATGTATGTAAAACTTCTAGTGAAGCAGGTGTTCAATGCATGTTAAATTTGCTGCTCACCTTTCTGCTTAACTGCAAACTCAATGATTTCAATCTTAGTTTGTTCCTATGCTTCACATTGGAGTTTCCCAGTTTATTTGTCCCCAAAAATATGTAGTAATGGTGTTAGGGTGCCCAGTCAGTTGATACCACCCCATTAGCTGTCACCTTTTAGCTACAGCCTTATTTGCAAGGTACCTTTAGGACTTAGTTGTTGCATTGCAACTACATTTTTATTTGTACCTCCCAGCTTTACAAACACTGATACTACACTGTGGACTTACTTTCAGCCTCTATTCGTCACCACACCCCATAGATCTTTTTTAGACCCACTCACACATAGCCAGTTATTTCTGTTATTTATTATTTATTTATTGTTAGATTTATATACTGTTTTCCTCCCTAAAAGCTTAAGGCACTGTACAGAGAACTTAAATACATGGGCTATCGAACATTACAAATCTACAATAAAATTGAAAATGGGGAAAGTAGACAAGTAAACAGAAATGGAAAATCTGAGGGAAAATGGATGATCGGGGAAAGGGAAGAAGGTTATTTTGGTCAACTCAGTTTGTCTCTTTTAGTATGCCACCCTGAGAACTTTTCCCTTGTGAGCCTTTTATTTTCAGGTCTCTGATCAGTCTCAAGATGTTTGAGGTAATGTATAGTTCAAAAGAGATTAGTATTTTTTACATGTACACATTTGGGTGACAGAAAGTACAAGTTTAAGTGGTTTTTTTTTTTTTTTTTTTTCTATCCCCCAAGTTACAGATTTAAATAGTAAATAACATTAGTCTTAGAACAAATTTCTTTCTTAATTGGGGGAATGTGCTAATGAAGTATGAATTGTTAGTGGAAAACTGTATTTTGCATGGAGAAGCTTATTGCATTCTATGCTTAATGGTGATAGTGCTAAAAGGAACAGGGTACTTCATATGCTATGAGTCACTAAGAGCATGTAAGGGGGTAGTGAATTGCAAATATTAATAGGGTCAAAGTTATAAGACAGAATGATAATAGTGCCTTTGCTCATCATTCCTCCAACTCTGGCATCCCAGTATGCAGTTTTAGTTTATAAGTAGAAGTCAAATAAATCTGATATTCATTGTACAGGCCTGGTATTATGGAATTTTGAGGGGCATGTATGAGTGAATATTGGTCTACTGCCTCTCACATTGCCTTGCTGAGAAGTCAACATTTGAGTCTACTTGGAAGACTTTCTTTGTTTATATAAGTGTTTTACACAAACACATACATGCACACACACACACTTTTCCTCCAGTGTATTAAAATGTGGTTTATGTGATCAGAGTTTATTATTCATTTTTGTTATTTTGATTGCCTTTAATATTTATCCCAGAGGAGCTAAAATAAACTTAGATAATTCAATAGCTTGTTAGCAGATTAGTAGGAGAAGCTTTCAAAATTAATTTTTTCCTCAAACTTCTGTTATCACAAATGAGTGCAAGTTAACTTTGACTTTTTTGTGTGTGATTCACAGTGGGTTGAGGGCTCTGGAGTTTTGCCAATTATTTCATTAAATGACAAGTCAGGTGAGATTTTCTCTGAATTTCACCTAGAAGAGATGTGTTCTGAGAATCTTCAGAAAATGCAAATCAAATTTATTTTTAAAACTAAACAGATCACAGGTCTTCTACTGTGACAAAAGCCCTGGATAAGGATCTTATCTAGATATTCTTGGATCCAGGCCTATTTCTTTTTTTCTTTTCCTTTGTTGGCACCCAGTACCCTATTATTGCTCTCTGTAGCATCCTATCCCTTCAGGAAAAATTATTGCATCCTTTAGAATTTGGTTACTGTCCCGAGGGACATCCTGCTATAAAACAGTCATGATATCTGTAATTGTGTTTCAAAGTCTTGGCTGTTTTCCTGAGTTTTGTATTTGATTCCTTTTTTTTTTGTTGTTGTTGTTTAAGAAAGTTGAGTCATGTTTTGGTAATACTTTAATTTTATTGTAACATTTCTATAACATTTAATATAGTAGTTATATTAATTATTTTGGTTACGTCAAAAGAGTTTATCCCCTCTCCTCACTCAAACAGCACACAACATAATAAATTCATCTTGAGGGATACAGGATAGAAGACATGGTAAAAACTGATGGTTTTAATATTTGTGATGTGACTCTTTTGTACTGGTGAATTAATGCTGTGTGTAGTATATCTTTGAAAAGTACACTAATGTGGCCTCAGTACTAAGGGAAAAACAAAATTACTGAGTTTTTAAAGTTTCATTAGTAAACTATATGATGAACTAATATTATAGATTATTTTAGGAAATCTTTTCCCCTGACAGCATTCTTTGCCAGTCCAAGGAATTTTTACATCTTCTCTCCCTTCCATCATTTATTTGAAATTAACAATCTCTTTAAAATGATCTTTTTCTGTTTTTCTATTTTTTGATAGCATTTTCCTTGCCCTGATTGATTTCATTTTAGTGTGGCCTAATTATATTCAGGTGCAAGATGTTAGACTGTTGTAATTAGTCAGGTTGGAGGGCTGGGAATGTGTTGGCTGTAACATTTTAAGCTATGGCTACAATAACATTTTTTTTTTTTTTTTTTTTGGTCTAATTGTTGTCCCTGTATTAGTCCATTTTCACACTGCTGATAAAGACATACCTGCGACTGGGCAATTTACAAAAGAAAGATGTTTGATGGCATTACAGTTCCACATGGCTGGGGAGGCCTCACAATCCTGGTGGAAGGCAAGAAGGAGCAAGTCACATCTTACATGGATGGCAGCAGGCAAAGGGAGAGAGCTTGTGCAGGGAAACTCCCATTTTTAAAACCATCAGATCCCATGAGACTTATTCACTATTGAGAGAACAGCATGAGAAAGACTTACCTCCATGATTCAGTTACCTCCCACTGGGTCCCTTGCATGATACGTGAGGATTGTGGGAGTTACAATTCAAGATGAGGTTTGGGTGGGGACACAGCCAAACCATATCATTCCACCTCCAGCCCCTCCCAAATCTTATGTCTTCACATTTCAAAACCAATCATGCCTTCATAACAGTCCCCCAAAGCCTTAACTCATTCCAATATTAACTCAAAAGTCCAAGATTAATGTCTCATGTGAGACAAAGCAAGTCCCTTCTGCCTATAAGCCTGTAAAATCAAGAGGAAGTTAGTTACCTTTTAGTTACAATGGGGGTATAGGCATTGGGTAAATACAACCATCCCAAATGGGAGAAATTGGCCACTCCTTAGATACAGTAGGGGTATAGGCATTGGGTAAAAACAGCCACTCCAAATGGGAGAAATTGGCCAAAACAAATGGGCTACAGGGCCCATGCAAGTCTGAAATTCAGTGGGGCACTCAAATCTTAAATTAAGCTGTAAAATGATCTCCTTTGACTCCATGTCTCACATACAGGTCATGCTGATGCAAGAGTTGGGTTCCCATTGGGTCCCCATTGTCTTGGGCAGCTCCACCCCTGTGGCTTTGCAGGTACAGCCTCCCTCCTGGCTGCTTTCACAGGCTAGCATTGAGTGTCTGTGGCTTTTCCAGGTGGACTATGTAAGCTGTAGGTGTATCTACCATTCTGGGGTCTGGAGGACAGTGGCCCTTTTCTCATAGCTAATCTAGGGAGTGCCCCAGTAGGGTGGGGACTCTGATCCCACATTTCCCTTCTGCACTCCCCTAGCAGAGGTTCTCCATGAGATGCCCACCATGGCAGCAAACTTCTGCTGGGACATCCAGGAATTTCCACATGTCCAATGAAATATAGGTGGAGGTTCCCAAACCTCAATTCTTGACTTCTGTACACCCACAGGCTTAACACCACATGGAAGTTGCCAAGGCTTGAGGCTTACACCCGCTGAAATCATAGCCTGAGCTGTACCTTGGCCCCTTTCAGTCATGGCTGGAGTGGCTGGGATGCAGGGCACCAAATCCCTAGGCTGCACACAGCATGGGGACCCTGGGCCCAGCTTATGAAACCATTTTTTCTTCCTAGGGTTCTGGGCCTGTCATGAGAGAGGCTGCCGTGGAGGCCTCTGACAAAGGGCTTGAGTTTCTCCTCAGAAAATGGGATTTTCCTTTTTATTGCATTGTCAGGCTGCAGATTTCCCAAACTTTTATGCTCTGCTTCCCTTATAAAACTGAATTCCTTTAACAGCATCCAAGTCACGTCTTGAATGCTTTGCTGCTTAGAAATTTCTTCTGCTACATACATTAAATTATCTCTCTCAAGTTCAAAGTTTCACAAATCTGTAGGGCAGGGACCAAAATGCCAGCATTCTCTTTGCTAAAACATATCAAGAGTCACCTTTGCTCCATTTCTCAACAAGTTCCTCATCTCAATCTGAGACCACCTCAGCCTGGATTTCATTGTCCATGTTATTATCAGGATTTTAGTCAAAGCCACTCAACAAGTCTCTAGGGAGTTCCAAACTTTCCCACATTTTCCTGTCTTCTCCTCAGCCCTCCAAACTGTTCCAACCTCTGCCTGTTACCCAGTTCCAAAGTTGCTTCCACATTGTTGGGTATCTTTTCAGCAACACCCCATTCTACTGGTACCAATTTACTGTGTTAGTCTGTTTTCACACTGCTGATACAGATATACCCAAGATTGGGCAATTTACAAACAAAAGAGGTTTAATAGGCTTACGGTTCCACATGACTGCAGAGGCCTCACAATCATGGTAGAAGGCAAGGATGAGCAAATAACATCTTACATGGATGGCAGCAGGCAAAGAGAGAGAGCTTGTGCAGGGAAACTCCTGTTTTTAAAACCATCAGATCTCATGAGACCTTTTCACTATTGAGAGAACAGCATGAGAAACACCTGCCCCCATGTTTCCATTACCTCCCAGTGGGTCCCTTTCATGACATGTGGGAATTGTGGGAGTTACAATTCAAGATGAAATTTGGGTGGGGACACAATCAAACCATATCAATCCTATATCTTGGAGTCAGATTATGTGTGCTTAGGTGTTTAGCTAAGTGATCTATAAAGATCAACCTGATTTTGGGATAAATTTTTAAGAGGCCTATCTCCTAGGTAAGACTGACCAGGGAGATAGGGGCACTGTCTTTGCCCTTTCTCTCTCCTAAAGCAGATTACCACCCTAAGGTATAGAACTGCTGTTTGAGTGAAACAAGCAGCTGATAATAGGAAATGCCTCCTGGTTTGGTAAAGGGCAGTGTAATTGCAGCTGACACATCCTTGCCCTCCCCACCCAGCTTAATTTAAACAAGTAATAATATTCCTTTTCTATTAACATATCCACAATTATTCTGTCCTCTGGCTCATAGAAAAAGAAAGATTCTAATAATTGCTATGGAGACTTTGAGTTTAAAATGGCACCTGGCTAAGCATCACTTAAGATACCTCTCCTGGTTCCTACTAAAATGCTAATAGAAAAACAAACTAATGGAAGCTCACAAAAATTTGGAAAACTAAGACAGACTGAAAAATGACTGCTGGAACTAAAGTGAAATGACATCATCTTATGTATGTTGCTGTAAACTTCTTTTTCCACTCAGTACTATGTTGTGGAGTAGATATATTTCTATGTCAAGAAATAAAATCCACATCAACATTATAATTACTAAGTAGGGCTGAGTAAACCATAACTATGTCAGCCATTGACCTTCTGTTGGTTGTCATCTGTGTATGGATGGATGGATGGATGGATGGATGGATGGATGGATGGATATATGGATGTATGTATGTATATATTTCTCTTTCTTCTGGGCTAAGCCAGTCTTACAGTGGCTGACATTGGTTTAATTCCTCACCCATGCCATGTGAAGGATACTGGATGGTACTGAATTCTGGTGTAAATTAATGTAGGACCCTATAGAAAAGAAAAATAATTCAACTTTCTTGTCTAATGCTACAAGAGCTTTATTTTATTTTTGTTTTCTCTTTTAAAAAAGTTTGATATTTTTTATTCATACATGCTAGATTCACATATTTTGGAGGCACATATGATAATTGAGTGCATTTATATAATTTGTAAAGGTCAAATCAGTATAATTGGGATAAACATTACCTTAAATATTTGTCTTTTCTTTATTCTAGAAACATTTGAATTATTCTCTTCTAGTTAATTTGATGTATACAGTAGGTTATTGTAATCTATATTCATCCTGCTGATCTATCAAACACTGGGTCTTATTTCTTCTATCAGACTGTATATTTGAAGAGCTTTATTTTAACAAATATTAGAGATTATTTTTAGTGTTAAAATGCCATTAAAGGTTCCAGATAGGAAAGATAATTCCGTTAACATTGTGGTGTTTATACTGGCTTGTAAGTCATTTTCATTTAAACATTTTAATATATTTCTATTGTATTAGTAAGAAAATAAAACATAAATGTGAGCAAGTAGTAGTACTAAACCTAAAATTTTACTTCAATTTATGAGTAAGGAAGAAAGATCTTTCTCCCTTGGTTGTTTTGTGGTAGATGAGTTAAATTGGAGAGTCTCAAACACAAACAGAAATCAGAAAGGTAATACACATGAGTACTGTGGACCTGGTATTAGGGAAATAAGAGAGACTGGTGAAGATTGTGGTGAGCCCCCAAAGCGTGTATCTATCTAAACAGAGTCACTGTTTCTCAGCTCTAGTGATTGCTAAATGAGAACTTGCACCCATTGTTGCTAGATTTTCAGGAAATCCAGATTATTTTGTGTACTCTTTTGAGTTCTGAATATTGACAAACAACTTAAAAATCGTATCAAAGTGTGTGTATATGAAGGGGAATGGGTGCCCATGGAACTCTTGCTGTCTAAATGCCTTAAATTTGTGACTTCAGATTTAGTCTTTTCCTCTATAGTGAATGAATGAGTTTCTATTTTTTGTATAGCTTTTTTATTTCCACTTGTAAAATTCTGTTTATTATGTAGGATCATTGATTAAATGCCCTAGATGTTATGGGGGGAATATAGAGAAAAGACAAAAAGTAAAAACTCTGTGCAATACATATTACTATTTCATTTAACCAAGAGCCAGTTATGGGGGTCAGATGGTACTAATTCCATGTATAAGTTAAAAAACTAAAATTTGAAGGTTTTAACTAATTTATCAGTGTCACACAGCTGAGAAATGGCAGAACTATGATTCGAACTCAAGTGTGTATGAATCCAAAGCCTTTTGAGTTTTTTTCTTTTTGTAAAAGCAATACAAGCTTACAGTAGAGAATTGCAAAATGTAAAAGACAAATTGTAGAAATGTCACCCCAAATTACTATTATATAGAGACAACTACTATAATATGTTAATGTGCATTAAAATGTACACACACCAAAAAAAGCATAATCGGTATCACACTGTCATATATAATTGTATCTTGATTATTGTTCCTTAACATCATATTGAGAACACATTACCATTTTATTAACTATTTTTTATAACAATACTATGTTAGTGACTAATACTTCTTTCAATAGCTGCACCATTGTTTGTTAAGCTGGATATTTTAGACGTCTAATTTTTCACTATTATAAATAATGCTTTAATGGACATCTTTGGGATATAAATCTTTGTTTTATTGAGACTATGATTATTTTATAGGATACGTTTCTGAGAATTAGATTACTCAGGCAAAGCATCTAAGCAGTTTTAAGGTTTTTAATAACATGCTCAATTTTCAAAAAAGCTTTACCAATTTACACTCATGTCAGTCTATTAATGTCTGTTTTCTTGTCTCCTTGCTAGCGTTAATGATCATAAAATAGTTGTAAATAAGATAGACAATACTCATACCTCATTTTAATTGTATTTCTTTGATTAGTAGAGATGCTTGATGTTTTTTCTTATATGATGAGTAATCATTTGTATTTTGCTTCTGCAAATAATCTGTCCCACTTTATTTACCTTCTAAATTTCTTGTGTCAAATCAACCCATCTTTTTCTGCATTTTTTTCACTGCTTTTATACAGAGTGCTTTTCTGTCTTAGGTCAAATAAATATTTGCTTTTATTTTTCTGCAGTATTTTTATCTGTTGTTTGATACTTATGTTACTGAAAGTCTATGCTCTCTCAGTTATGCTACATTTCATTCCCAAGAAAAGGACAACCGTTCCTGTACTTGGGGTATATGGCACATAAGACAAACACTAATGTAGCAATCCATTCTATGACCTTTATATTACCAACTTCTTAAGCTAAAACGCTGACAGGGTGCTGGAGTGATAAGAGTAACTGATGCCAGGAGGAGTTAGTCTGGACTCGTGTGGTAGAGGAAATGAATCTTGAGCAGAGGTAACTTAGCAAAGGACATAATCTGGTAAAATGGCATACTCCACACATGGAGAAAATTTGTACACCTAAAAAAGTTTGTATCTATTTCTCTGTAGCTATTGCTTTACATGTATTATGTATGTATGCATTTATGCAAGTGGCATTTCAACTATTTTAATTCTCATATATTTCTTTGTTTTGGTCCCTTTTTAAATGCCATCAGAGAGTACTGGTATAATGAAATAAGACTTACAGTATGTCACAGCTAGTATTTCAGATATTATTTTATGGAATGTTCATAAATTAATTTCTGCAATGATGAAATTATTTGCCTCAAATCACACAGCTAGAATTGGCCTTGGAATCCAGATTCCTGATTTCTAGTTAAGTGCTTTTGCTATTACGACAAACCATTGAAAGGCCCATTTAATTAGATGTAGATACTCATGGTGAAATGATTATATTTAATTCAAATGCTGAATATGCTTTGTTTTTATATATCTTATCACATGCATTTATCATTGACGATACAAAATATAAAATATGTAGAAATAAAACAATTGAGTTTATCTATAATAAAACCATGTCAGCATGCTAGCAAGCTTTCCCCTCTTCTTGAAAGAATATGTCAAATTCTAATTAATCTCATCATCATTTCTGCTTTAAACTCTTTTAAATGCCATAATGATTGTGATGTATGGTTAGACTACCTGTCAATTTTTAAGCTTTGTGACTTTCCAGCTTGATAATTTTAGTTATTTTGTTTTTATTTGTTTCAGTTGTACAGAGGCAACATGGTCTCAGCTTTCAGACATGCTCCAGATTTTAAAACGCCAGTGTCCTGAGCTCTGTTGTGTGTGTGTTAGTGTGCGTGTGTGTGCATGCACCTGACATTTCTGACACAAATCAATATTTGGCAGGTATTTTATGTACATCTTCTATGTGCCTGCTACGGTGCTTGGAACTTTTGGGAATGCAATATTTCTTGCTAACTTTTTATGAGGTTCTTCTTTTTCATTATAAGGATTGGCTTTGGATTTTGATGTTATTGGAAAGTCACCAAGATTCAATTTAGGATTACATCAGGAAAGCCAGATGAAGGAACTTACAAAATTAAGCATAATCATTACCTCCATCAACACTGACAACTACAAACATTTACTAGATGCTTAGTATGTATAGGGCATAAATAAGTGGGACAAATTCATGCTTATAAGAAGTTTATGGCCGGGTGCACTGGCTCATACCTGTAATTCCAGCACATCGGGAGGATAAGGCAGGTGAATCACTTCAGCCCGAATGTTTGAGGCCAGCCTGGGGAACGTGGTGAAAAACCATCTCTACAAAAAACTACAAAAATTACTTTGGCATGGTAGCATGCACCTGTAGTCCCAGCCACTGGGGGGCTGAGGTGGGAGGACTACTTGAGCCTGGGAGGCTGAGGTTGTATTGAGCCTTGATGGTGCCACTGCACTCCAGCCTGGGTGATGGACTGAGGCCCTGTCTCAAAAAAAGAAGAAAAAAGCTTATAATTCATTCAGAAAAAATAATGGTTTCATAAAAGAATCAGTAATAATCTTAGGTAGTATATACTGGGAAAAAAAACTGAGTTGAACATGTGTGATCATGTGCGTGCTCGGCTTCAAAGAACGCTCCAATACACATGGGGTGAGTCAGTTTTTGGAGTAAGTGTTGAGAGGAGGTGAAGAGGGCATTTCTGACAAGCAAATCAGTATGAATAAAAGGGCAGAGGTGAAAGGTTCATGACTTGTTTTGAAAAATATGAAAACACTAAGTGAAAGGTGCTATGAAGAGAGTACTGATATAAGAATAGGGCAGATATGTGTTAAAAATCCTCTATCAGTCAAACAAGTATAGTATGACCTTGGACAAATCATTTCTTTTATCTGATCCTCAATATCTACTTCATCAGAACACTGATAATAGGATTTCCTTTATAGTGTTGGTGTGAGGATTACGTTAAATATATGTAAAGTGCCTCACACAATGTTTGGTACATGTAGGCACTGATTAAATGACAGTTCCATTTTTACTTGTTTTAGTTGGAATAGAGGTAGGTATAGGAGGATAGAGAGAGATATAGTTGTGGTAGGCCTTATTCTTTAGTCCATGGGGAGCCATTAAAGTTTATGAAGGAGGAAATAACATATGTACAGTGCCATTTCATGATAATGAATGTCTTCATCATTTAGAATGTGGTTTGGAGAGGAGGAAAAATGGAGACAGAATAATTGTTACTTTAGGCAGAAGGTGAAAGTGATCTGTTCCAGGGTAGTGTGGTTAGATTGGAAAGGAAGCCATAGGCAAAAAGATATCAAAATGAAAGAATTGCTGCATCTTGGAGAATGGTTATAGAGGGAAGAAAATGAGGGATAGGACTGAGTGAATAGGGAAAATAAAAAGATGAGGGGAGATGATTTTGGAGGAAATATAATTGTTTTGATAAATATTAACTTAGCAGCAATCATATGGTGTTCAAATGGAGAAGCGAGAGTATTTGTAGTGCAAGGGTGAGTGTAGAATTGGCTATGCCAAGGGGACGTTTGGACTTTCAATGTACAAAGAGATTGTGCTGATTTGTGACATGTGTTAATACCCATGTTCATGTTTATGTATCGTATTTGGTTGATTGGATCCTTAGGGCATAGTAATCCATGTTAATGTTATGAGCACTCTCTAATTCACAATTAGAAGATCCATTCATATGCCAACCTTAACAAGGAGAAAACATTGACTTTTTCCTACCAGCTGATTTCTCCACAGTAGGAAAAGATCTGTACTGGAAGAGGAATTTAGGCACTTAGGATAATAATACGCTAAAGGTGCAGGCTAGGGTAGGGGGAGCTGCGGTGACAATGTGTCCACTAGAAATAGAAAAACTGTTAACATGAAAAGGGATAAATCTTTGAGAGGCTTTTTGTCCTGGTGGGACAATGGCAGTTACTTGCTGGATGTGTTTGAACTTCGCACTTCGATGGATTCATTTGGGAATTTTTTTGTTTTTCTACTTAGAAGCTTGGGTGCCATTCCTAGGCATTGGGAGGTGTTGAGTTGTTGAGAAGGTGGCCCCTGTGAATTGCTTTAGACAATAACAGCCACAGTGTGATGTTTTGTGCATTAACAGAAAACTACTCCAAATAAAACTCTATTTGCATAATTTCTGTTTTAGAAGAGATCATAAAATTGGACAAAATTAGCTAAACACAAAGTGGTTTTGCTCAGGGAGGTCAGACTTAAATGTCCCAGTATGTGTGTCTACCAATGTGTTTAATGACAGCCTCCTACACCTTCAGCATGTTTAATGGATTTGTTCAGCTTTGGCCTTAAAAGCTGCAGCTTTTCTGTTAATTGCACAGAGGCTTTCAGATGATATTTTTTCCCCAGCAATTTATGCCCAAATAATTTATCTCCTTTTTACTTCAGCTGGTTGGGGAAAGCAGTGGGGTAACCTTTTTTTTTCTCTGGGGTGGGGGCACTCAGCATCTCCAGAAAGGAAGCAGGCATTCAGGGCCAGTTGGTTTGAAAGGAACAGTTTTTTTTAATCTGTAGGTTGTATTCATGGCAGTCAATTTGGGATCCACATCGTATGGGATTGAAAAGAGACTGATTTTAACTTGCTAAGTTATCTTTGTCACCTGTTGATTGATCAAAAGGAAATGGGAGTTGGGGCAGTGCTACATATATTCAAACAGTGTCTTCAACCAGGAATGTGACTACATGCCTACCAAAGACTGCAGAATACCTTCTGCCTGTTTTTATCTACTTAAAGATATTGCTTTGTGTTGCTAGAGAATAGCTGACCCCGTCATCCTAGTCACACTTTATACTTGAATAATGAGAAGAAACTCTCCCTGCAGTAAATGTTCAGTTTATGCTGTGTTTTTCCTCACTTCAAAAAGAAAAAAAAGAAGCTTCATGAAATAATGATGCTATCCTCAACTGAACATAAGGGTTTGTTCTTAATATGATAATCAATAGTTAGAGTTAGGAAGGGCAGCTCATCTCTAAACTAAAGCTGGAATCAGTTGTTCAGCACAGAAATAAAATCTGGTAAAGAAGGCCTCAGGCTCATCTAGCAGCTCCAGGTCTGCATCTCAAATGAATGAGTTTAATAGTCAGTTTTCAGTATTTATCTTTGACATCTTGACTAAGGGTCTTAAGAACTTGCATAGCCTACCCACAGACTCCTGTAAATCCCCATTGGTGTTTCTGTTTCAATTATTCTGCTCAAAACTGTGAGCAAAAGTTTGAAATCTGTCCCTGTAAGACCCCACATATCAGTTTATGAAAATCACTATGGCATTTATTAATTTACTTATGCAATCAGGTATTTTTTGGCAAATATTTTTTGAGAAATTGTTATATTCCAGGCACTTAAATTGACCTAAGAATGTTAAATTCAGCTGCTTTCTTTATTCTATACTTGTTTAGTCCTTTCTTTTCCTTATTTTGAGATGTGGTATTGTCTGAATATGAGTTCAAATGCTAGTTCTGATATTTATCAGCTACATAATCTTGGGAAAGTCACTTAATCTTATTTATTTTTCTTCCTTGTCTTTCTTGTCTGTATGTCCTTATCCATAAAACATGGAGAGTAACAGTATCTGCTTTACAGCATTGTTGTGAAGATTAAATCAGGTAGTGTTTGGCATAGCATTACATACAATTCAATAAATATTAGGTAATGTTAGATCTTTTACTTTGAAAGGAAATCATTTTACTTCTCCTCTATTGTTCACAGGAAGTGGGGAAAAGAAAATCAGCATACTGGAAAATAGTATAATTCTTACTCCTCTCTCTTTAAGAAAGTCAAAGACTTAATGTCCGCATTAATGCCATTTTAAAATTCTGGTTACTTTAAAATAAGTAAGGCTATGTGATAATGTCCAGCTCAGTGACAGAATTACTCAAGTTTTATTAGAGGTTAAGTACTTATGTTCTTACTTTTTGTCTATTGACAACAATTTTCTCATGATTTCTCTTTCAAAATCAGAGAGCTTGACCAATTTACCTAATTTCTACTGCCTCACAACTTATGTCTACCCCGTAAGCTTTGAGAGGCACATATATGAGTGATATGTTTTCTAAAAGTGAGAGCTGCTAGAACTTTGAAAATTATCCCTCTTTCTTTCTCACTCCCTGAAAAATGTTTTTCTTTTAACAAGGCAGTTTTTTACTCATGATATCTAGTGATGAAAAAGGAGATTACTATTAGCTCATTCTAAAAGGAGATATGAGATATTTCCTTTTTTTTTTTTTTCATAAAGAAGCAATGACTTTTAGTGTACGTCAACATAATTATCAAGGTAGCAACCTTTCTGTTCCTTATAAACTCTTACCTGTATTCCCTCAAGCCACAGTCAAGTACTGGAGAATAATAAGTGTTTCAAATCAAGTTGGTAGTTTTATGTGAATGAATGTCATTTAGAAGATAATTTCCTTTAAAAACCAACACATCCTCAGAGCTATTGTATGACCTGGTTGTTTTATGGTGTTAATGAGCTTTCTAAGGGTAACATTGGGGTAACAAAAATTGTGGAGTTTTCTTTCTGTGAATTTTAAATTGTATCATAAGGCTCAACAATCTTTCATGTACAATGTTCAACTTAATATTCTTTGGTTCAGTCCAGATAATTATTCTTATATATCTGCCTTTAGGTACATGTTAATACATACATGTAAATTTTTTTGTCTGTATTCAAAAACTAGCCTACTTGAAGATAGATATGTCTAATCTGCAAATGAAGCAGTAGGCCACATTCTAATGTGATGAAATATCAAGGACCATTTAAAGCTATCGGCACAGTTGGTTCTAACTTTGGATAAATGGGCCAAACAAGATGATTTCCCTTACTTAAAGGAAAATCATCTACTGTTTTTGGCTTTTCTAATTAACTTAGGAAAAGTTCTCAAATCTTAGTTTACTCAGGTACCATTGAAAGTGTTTAATTGGCCGGACGCGGTGGCTCAAGCCTGTAATCCCAGTACTTTGGGAGGCCTGCGGATTACGAGGTCAGGAGATCGAGACCATCCTGGCTAACCCGGTGAAACCCCGTCTCTACTAAAAAAAATACAAAAAACTAGCCGGGCGAGGTGGCGGGTGCCTGTAGTCCCAGCTACTCGGGAGGCTGAGGCAGGAGAATGGCGTAAATCCGGGAGGCGGAGCTTGCAGTGAGCTGAGATCCGGCCACTGCACTCCAGCCCGGGCGACAGAGCGAGACTCCTCAAAAAAAAAAAAAAAAAAAAGAAAGTGTTTAATTGCTTTGTTCATTATTCCTGATAACTCCAAGTTTTCATCATTAGTAGACCAGTTTAACAGATGTTGATATTCAAGTTGTCATTGGGTTAATAATTTCTTTATTTTAGTGAATCTCTAAAAATAGACTAGTTTTCATATAGGTAGTGGGTAGTAGTTGTGGGCTTGAATCTAATTTTTGCAATTGATGGCTGTAAAATATGGGAAAATAAATATATCTTTGAGACTAGTTACTTTATAGAGCTGTTGTGGTTACCATTGGGATGCCCATATAAAAAACCTAGAATGGTGCCTAATACTTAATGAGTACTCATTAATTGGTAGCCATTATCTTTATTATACCTTCAAACTGGCCCCAGAGAGAATACTTAGTATTAATTCTATCACATGGAAGATAAAAGCAGGCATTTTTCCTTCCTGGAGAACTGGGAAAGAGTAAGGCATTCAGTATACAGAGTTGATCAAAATTTGCACAAATGGGCATATTGTAGATGGGGTATTATGGCTCCTCAGTAGGATAGATGCCCATGTCCTAGGCACACAAACATGAAGAAATGAAGCACAGAAATCCACAGACCAACTTCAAATATCTTGAAAAGCATACATCTCCAGAAGCATATTGAGGAGCTCAATTACATGGTTAGAATTTGTGGTCACCAGTGAGCAACTGGTTAACATAAACTTGAATGTCCTGTGATAAACACAGTTAAAAATTCCAGGAGTAGTGCTGTATAAAATAAATGAGTTTTATAGAACTGTGTGACTATAGGTTGTGCACGTCAACTCAATCATGTTTCTCACTCCTTATTATTAATTTTAAACTCTTGAAGCATTTTGTGTTTCTGGTCTTAAAATTTTTGTTCACAAAGAAAAAGTAAAGAAAAGAAACATGAAAGCAAAGCCCCTAACAATCCATTAAAACACTGCAAAAAGCAGTGATGGCTAGCTGCATCTACTAATCCATCATGGTATACTACTTATCAGCAGTAAAACTGTCATCCCTAAAAGGTGATTATTAGAGCACAAATGTAGTTGAGTGTTCATACTAGTGTGTTACGGTGCTGTTGGAGCTGGAGTATTTTGGGAGCAAGCACAAATGAGACTTCCTGTTCACACTAAGGTGATAAGGTATTTTCAGCAGGTCTTTGTGAGGCTGTGGCTGTTGAGAAAAACAAAGGGAACCTGTGTTTGTGCTCACACGTGTGTGCGGGGGTGCGGGAAGAGAGAAAGATTTGTTTTCAATGGAATAAAAAAGTAAGATATGAGTACTGATCATTTAAGAAACCTCTAAGGGTTAGGATAGTGTCCTATTCACTGCTTTACCATTACATTCACGGCTATACCATTACATTTCCAGAACCAAGCACAGTGCTTGCCTCATAGTACATAGCTGTCATGCGTTGGGTTGAATTTTTTAAAAACTTTGTCTGATATACTCAATGTTTCATTTTGTCCAGTATGTGAGGCAGTGGGATGGACAGTAGAACTCTTCCTACTGACATCTTTGGAATATGAATTTCCTTACTAGTCCCTAGCCCCACAGGAGGAATCAACACTGCAGAAGTTTTCCATGTCACGTCCTCTGCCAACTTCTTGGAGGTCTTAAAATTCACAACTCTTAACTATCTGGAAAAGAAAAAGAAGCTAAAAGCTCAGATATGAGCTCTTCCACATTTTATAGATGAAATATTTAGTGTTTTAAATTAAACATGCCTAAAAATCTTATTCCAGGGAGGCTTTTGCAACCATCCTGCTTACAGAGCTCTAACCTTGGAACAGAATCTGCATATGAATCAAGGTCAGCCTGTTGGAGTTTATGTAACCAAAGTCTAAATTCAAAATCTCAACCTTAGGGAAACAGCAGGAGCTGAGTAGAGGGTCAGAATGGAGAAAAACAGGGGGATAGCATTTAGGGAACTATTGAAAACTCTATGTGATATTTGACTTTGATATATTTTGGCTTCTTCTATTCTGTTTGGTATTTTTTAATTCAAATCAAGACATTGTAAATGAAAGAAAAAATAATTTTTAGAGGCTGCTGAACAAAGCAAATCAAAACTTAGTTTGTGTTGATGAAAATATAGTATGGGCCGGGCGCGGTGGCTCAAGCCTGTAATCCCAGCACTTTGGGAGGCCGAGGCGGGTGGATCACGAGGTCAGGAGATCGAGACCCTCCTGGCTAACACCGTGAAACCCCGTCTCTACTAAAAATACAAAAATCTAGCCGGGCGAGGTGGCGGGCACCTGTAGTCCCAGCTACTCGGAGGCTGAGGCGGGAGAATGGCGGGAACCCGGGAGGCGGAGCTTGCAGTGAGCCGAGATTGTGCCACTGCACTCCAGCCTGGGCGACAGAGCGAGACTCCGTCTCAAAAAAAAAAAAAAAAAAAAGAAAATATAGTGTGTAGTTTAAAGAAATCCATGGTCCCACTCTACTCTGCAATTGTCAGCTTATATATTTAGTGTAATAGTCTGTTCTGGGTATCACATTTTATGTGGAATATAGGTCAACCAAGAAGTATTCAGAGGAAGAGGACTGTAATGAGGATGGGTTTGAAAATTACACATGAGAGGAACTGTTGGTCCATAACAAGAATCATTCATCTTGTTTAAACTCTTGGTTTCTTATTTCATTTAGATAGAGACTAAACTCTCACTATAGCCTAAGGTGCTTTAAAGTGAGGAAGATAGGAAATTGTATTTCTGGCAAGGCATTCTGCTCCACAATCCTACCTGTTTTTATTTGGCCATTCACTGCTACACCCTCCATCCATTCTCTGCACAGCTTACTTATAATAAAATAAAAATAAAATGGAATACAAACCAATATTTGCATGATCTAGTTCTTGCCTACATTTACAGCTTCATTACTTCTCTCTTTCCCCATCACTCTCTCTTATTCTTCAGTCACAGTAGTGTTATTTCTTCTTTTCTTTAGAAAGATGTTCGTTCAGTAGTTAATGAAGAGCAAAGTAATTACATATTGGCATCTAAGCATATATTGGATGTTTTAATACTATGTAATAAGCTGATTTTGAAGACAAGCGTAGGCTGAAGAACATGTATTCTATGTGGTTTTCCTTTTTTGTTTATTTCCCAGCCTTGACATATACTTGACAAATAAAAATTGTATATATTTGTGGTGTACAATGTGATGTTTTGATATACACTTATACATACTTCATGAAATGATAACCATAATCAAGTTACTTAATATATGTATCATCTCACACAGTTTTTTTTTTTCTTTTTCTTTTTTTGTGGTAAGAACACTTGAGGTGAAACCCTCTTAGGAATTTCAAGTATACAATATAATATTGTTAACTACAGTCAACTATAGTCAACATGTTTTACAGTAGGTCTCCAGAAGTGATTCATCTTGCATAACTGAAACTTTGTATCCTTTGACCATTATCTCCCCATTTCCCCCACTAGAGACCCAGCCCAGCACCTAAAGACCACCCTTCTACTGTCTACTTCTGTGAATTTGACATTTTAGATTTCACACACAGGTGAGATCTCATGCAGTGTTTGTCTTTCTGCGTCTGGCTTATGTCACTTGACATATGTTCTCTAGGTTCATCCATGTTGTCACAAATGACAGGATTTTCTACTTTTTATGGCTGAATAGTATTCTATTTTATTTATACCAATCATACCTTAGAGATATTGTGAGTTCCATTCCAGAACATCACAATAAAGTGAATATCACAGTAAAGCAAGTCACATGAATTTTTGGCTTCCCAGTATATATAAAAGTTATGTTTATACTGTTCTGTACTCTATTACATGATCTATAGCATTATGTCTAAATGAAGTACACACTTCAAAAATACTTTATTGTGAAAAAATGGTCACAATCCTCTGAGCCTTCAGTGAGACATTATTTTTTTGCTGGTATTGGGGGATCTTGCTTCAATGTTAATGGCTGCTGATGATCAGGGTGGTGGTTGCTGAAGGTTGGGGTGGCTATGGAAATTTCTTAAAATAAGGCAACAGTGAAGTTTGACACATCAACTGACTCTTCCTTTCATAAAAGATTTCTCTATAGCATGCAGTGCTGTTTGATAGCGTTTTATCCACAGTAAAGCTTCTTTTCAAATTGGAGTCAATTCTCTCAAATCTGCTGCTGCTTTATCAAGTAAATTTATGTCATATTATAAATCCTTTCTTGTTATTTAAAGCAATGTTCACAGCATCTTTACCAGGAGTAGATTCCATCTCAATAAATTGCTTTCTTTCCTCATCTATAAGAAGCAACTCCTCATCCATTCACGTTTTATCATGAGATTGTAGCAATTCAGTTCCATCTTCAGGCTCTACTTCTAATTGTAGTTCTCTTGCTATTTCCACCACATCTGCACTACTTCCTCCACTGAAGTTTTGAAAGTCTTAAAGTCATCCATGAGAGTCAGAATCAAATTCTTCCAAACTTCTGCTATTGTTGATATTTCGACCTCCTCCCAAGAAGCACAATTTTTTTTTTAAGATGGAGTTTCACTCTCGTTGCCCAGGCCTCGGCTCACTGAAACCTCTGCCTCCCGGGTTCAAGTGATTCTCCTGCCTCAGCCTCCTGAGTAGCTGGGATTACAGGTGCCCACCACCAAGCCTGGCTAATTTTTGTATTTTTAGTAGAGATGGAGTTTTGCCATGTTGGCTAGGCTGGTCTCAAACCTGACATCAGGTGATCCACCCGCCTTGGCCTCCCAAAGTGCTGTGATTACAGGCATGAGCCACCGCACCCAGCCAAATGTTCTTAATAACATCTAGAATGGTGAATCTTTTCCAGAGGGCTTTCAATTTACTTTGCCCAGATTCATCAGAGGAATTACCTTATAAGGCAACAAAATAGCTTTATGAAATGTATTTCTTGAGTAATAAGACTTGAAAGTTGAAATTACTCCTTGATTCATGGACGGCAGAATAGATGTTGGGTTAGTAGGCATGAAAACAACATTAATATCCTTGTGCATCTTCATCACAGCTCTTGGGTGTCCAGGTGCATTGTTAATGTGCAGCAATATTTTGAAAGAAATCTGTTTCTTTCTGAGTAGTAGGTGTCAACAGTGGGCTTAAAAATATTCGGTAAACCATGCTGTAAACAGACTTGCTGACATCCAGGCTTTGTTTTTCCATTTATGGAGCACAGGCAGAATAGATTTAGCATAACTCTTAAGGGCCCTGGGATTTTCAGAAATAGTCAGTGATTATTGGCTTCAACTAAAAATTACCAGGTGCATTAGCCACTAACAAGAGAGTCAGTGTGTCCTTTAAAACTTTGATGTCAGGCATTGACTCCTCCTCTCTATCTGGGAAAGTCCTAGATGGCATCATCTTCCATAAGAAGGCTGTTTCATCTACATTGAAAATCTACTGTTTTGTGTAGCCACCTTCCTCAGTTATCTTAGCTAGATCTTCTGCATAACTTGCTGCAGCTTCTACATCATCACTTGCTGCTTCGCCTTGAACTTTTACATTATAGAGATGGTTTATTTCCTTCAGTCTCCTGAATCAACCTCTGTTAGCTTCCAGCTATTCTTCTGCAGCTTTCTTACCTCTGTCAGCCTTCAGAAAATTGAAAAAAAAAGAACCTTGCTCTGAACTAGACTTTGGCTTAGGAGAATGTTGTTTCTGCTTTGATCTTCTATCTAGACCATTAAAATATTCTCCATATCAGCACTAAGAGTATTTGTTATCATTCATGTGTTCACTGGAGTAGCACTTTAATTTCTTTTAAAAAAATTTTACTTTGCATTCACAATCTGGCTTTTTGGCACAAGATGCCTAATTTTCAGCCTATTTTGGCTTTCAGCATGCCTTCTTCACCAAGCTTAATCATTTCTAGCTTTTGATTTAAAGTGAGGGACATATAACTCTTTCTTTCACTTGAACAATTACAGGCCATTGTAAAGTTGTTAATTGGCCCAATTTCAATATAATTGTGGCTCAGGGAATAGGGAGGCCCGAGAAGAGGGAGAGAGATAAGGAAAAGCTGGTCAGTGGAGCAGTAGGAACACACACAACATTTATCTATTAAGTTTGCTATATTATAAAGGAATGATTCATGGTACCCCAAAACAATTACAACAGTAACATCAAAGATCTCCAATCACAGATCATCATAGCAGGTATAATAATGAACAAGTTAGAAATTTTATGAGAATTGCCAAATGTGATGCAGAGACATGAAATTAATACATGCTATTGGGAAAATGGTGGTGATATACTTGCTTAACCCATAATTACCACAAACCTTCAATTTATAAGAAGCACAATAAAGTGAAGTGCAATAAAATGAGGTACCTGGAATAACGGAATAGCATGTGAGTCACTTTAAGTTTACAGACAAATGTCTGAATGATACTTTTAAAGGAAGTGGTGGGAAAGTAGGGAGCCCGGTCTGCTCATAGTAGGGATGTCTCTAAGTTCTTATCTCTGGCCACTGGCTTGAGCCATTTGGGTGAGGTGTGGAACTGGAAACTGTGTCAAGGATGACTGAGTCATGCTTCTGGTATGAGAAAGTTAAATTAGTATTTCAAAATGGATGTTGAGGCAACATAAAATTAAAAGAATTTACTACAAGAATTCCTATCGGCCTGGACAAAACTCTCTTGCTTGAACTGTACTGCGATCTTTCTACCCAGTCCTCTTTACTGTCCTCTCTTCTTCACAGGTGTCTGATCTACACCAAAATCTGATAGCTCTCTCAGACTTATCCAACTTTTCCCCCTTGATCCTTCAAAGGCATTTCCCTCGATAAATCTATTGCAAATCTAACCTCATCTTGGTTTCTTCTCAGAGGATCCTAATATGAATGGTGCTAATGGTAGCCAGTATAAAGTAGGCAGTAATATGGGGTTTGAAGACTGGCTTACTTACCACCTAGTGGACAGAGTATACTATCCTGATACAAAGTGGCAACCTAAATGATAATTTCACTGGTAGTGACCAGAGGACATGTGTCCCAGAAACCAAAACGGGAAAGCCTTTGCAGAAACAATAGCTCAGACATTTGACAGATATGGGGAGAGTATTCTTACAAGAACAAAGGAGTAGACTGTTTATTGCTAAGTTGTAAGGATGACCTAAAAAGAGCTAATGAAAAATTGAAGACTGTTAATAAACAGTTAAAGGATAAGGGCTACAACCACATAAACTCTTTGGTAGATTAATAGAGGTCCTTATCTTCTGCAGTGGAAGATCAAACAGCTGAGAACAGACACAGGATCTTTTAGTAAGGATCACAGCGTTCCAGAGACATTTAAAGGTTCAGCCAAGGCAAACTTATTATGGTAAAGTTAGGGTCCTAAGTGAGAAAACCTAGGATCTTGAAATGTAGTGGGGGGCATCTGGATGGATTCCCTTGAGAACATTTACTTTGCAGACTCCCAAGCCCTTAGATCTTGCACAGCTGTCCCATCTTTTTCTGTAAGAGCTAACACTACCACTGTGCTGGGAGATGCAGCAAAGGCCTCTCTCCTGCAAGATTATAGCATTTATCTTTTCACCCCCCATCCCCCAAGAGCTGCTCCTATCCGCTCTCCTGGCTAAAGATATATAACCAGGGTTAAATTCTAGGATAACCTGTCAGGATATGTTGGGCCTAATAAGGAATAAAAGAAATTATGTAATGAAGGAGTTGCAAGAATTAGCTAACATGTACCTACAGGAATCAGAAAAGTCTACCTGGGATCAGGCTTTGAAGGTGTTTGATCAAGGTTATCAGAATATAAGACTGGATAACAAGAATTTATTGACTTAGTGGAACTTGTGGGAACATAGGATTTTACCCTCTAGCAATAACCCCAGAGGACAGGGCAAATTCACTGCTAGTGTGGTTCTTAGAAGCCTGGAGAAGCTCTTGCTAAGTGAAGGGAGCAGGAGGTGCCCTGCATCCATTAGAGGAAGAAATACAAAGTCTCAGGGAAGTGGGCAGGCCAGAATGACTATATTATGGGAGGCCAGAAAACTCAACCAAGGACAGTGCTTCACAGGAGGGCACAGAGAATCAACTATTTACTCTAAACAGGGTCATCAGGAATTCATTCCTGAGAGGGGCAACAGCATCACTAGGAAGTTCAGTAGTGGGTGTCCTGTAAAGACCAGGAATGATAGTAGGAGAGGGAGTCACAGACATGGGCTCATTAGTATTCATGGGGATGACAGAGCCCTGCAGTAACAGAAAACAAGGGGTAAGGCTTAACTGCCAGAAGCCAGGAGGCCACAATTATGATAAGAACCAATACCATCAGAGAGCCAGTCAAGAGGGCTTTACCCATAGGAAGTTATGAAAATGGTTGGAACATGGTGTCTTTATGAGCAACATAAATGGACAGACAACTAAGGCATTTATCAATATTTACAAGCTGAAAAAGACAAGAGTATAGGACCAAGAGGCTGAGGGAGGTTTCCCCAATAAGTCATGATTTTTCGCTCAGTTTTCAGACTGTTTTTAGGAATTTTGCTTCAATGTAAGGCTCTTCCTATTTAATCTTCCTTCCTTTTCTTTCTCCTTCATAGGTGTCAGGTCTGCAATATGGTAACACACGCAATGTCTCCTTTATGACTTCTCTGGATCCCTCACCTTTATTTTCAGCATTTCCTTCGTTAGATCCTTGCACATATTAACCTGCCTTGGTATCTGTTTCTGAAGGGACTGGACTAACATACTTCTCAAAAACTTCACAGAAGTAGCTTGTGTCTAACCTGTTGCCAGAAAATGACAAAAATGACCATGATTCTTTGCAGCTTCTTCCATCAAGAGATGGAGACTCCTTCTGTGCTGCTTGAATCTGGCCTAGCTTTGTGACTTACAAGATATTTTAGGAGCAGTGATATTTTGATAATTCTGAGCATGAGTTTCAAGAGGCTTAGCAGATTTCTTCTTCCACTCTTAGTTACCTAGCCACTGGCACCTGGTACCATATGAATAAGCCTGAGACCACCAATATCTTTTCTGTGTATCTTCTTGAGGGAGATGTTCTAAGGAAGTACATTGTGGAAAATACAAAACCCATTCAGATAACATTGTTGGAAACTGGAGGCATAGTGGCTTTTTCTAATGGAATTCTCCAATAGGGGAGATTTCAAGTACAATTGTGATATTATTACACAGAGAAAATGTGTTAAGGCAGTAAAACTTTGGGAATCCTTCAATCTGGTGGCATGAAGGTGGCTACCTACTCAAAATGTACATAAGCTCATATATTATGCTAGCAATAATTAATTTTAAACTTCTACTTAATAATTCTGTTTCCAGCTATGAATTCTATGAGTAACATTTTACCAACCAACATATATGCCAAGAAAACTATAAAAACAAGATAAAATACCTAAACAAAAATTGTTTGAAGGCATAGGTTACTTCCCAGTCAACCAGGAACTAGGAAGTCAAGATCCCAGAGAGAATAAAGGCTCACTGACATGAGGCCAACTCTCTATACACTGCTTTCCCTGCGAGGGCATTTGCCAATTTTTCTTAAAGGATAAGAAAGTGTGAGAAGCTGAAGGCAATAGCTAAGAGGCAGAGATGCCAACAGATAATTTTGGTGAGCTCACAGACTGGGGAGACAAAAGTCGATTCTGGATTTGCCAGTGCAAATCTATAACATGTATGTAACTGGAAGCTCAGAAAGAGAAGATAGGAAGAGTCAGATAGAAAGCAATATTTGGCTGAAAATTGTCTAAAGCTGATAAAAGACTGATAGATCTGAGAATCTAATTGAAAGAAGTATAAATACAAAGAAAATTATACATAGGCATATATTAGTAAAACCTGTGGAAAAAAATGAAAACAAATGGATTAAGTAAAAGCAGCCAGAGAAAAGAAAAGACATATTACTTCCACAGGAGCAAATATTACTCTTGACATCTGAGTTCTCAACAAACATCCTAGATGCCAGGATGCAAAACTTGTCCCTGAGGCAAGAAGAACCTTGGTACATGCAAAGTACAGAAATAAGGCTGGTCTACAACAGGTGTATAAAAAGGTGCTCAATATCAGTAATAATCAGGAAAATGCAAATCAAAACTACAGTGAAAGATTGTAATTGGACCCCTTGAGATTTCAGCACCCCACAATTTTTAGTGACAATGACGAAAATTCTGATGAGGCCCTTGCTTGCTTGCACATGTTAACCACTCACTTTTTGCCCAATAATCCTTGTTCCCACAATATAATTATAAACTGCTGCTGTACTGTTTCTTTGTCAAGTAGGAGGAGATATCATCAGGATCTCGAAGAAACCTGCAGAAGGAATGAATGCTTTGAAAGATATTGTGTTCAACTGCTGACACCCAGTAGTCTGGTTGTTATCTGAGACTGAAGGAACATAGACTTTTCCCCTGGATTCCCTGAAAATCCCCCTCCCTTACTCTATAGCTGCATAAAATCTCCCTGCTTCTTCTTTTTGCCAAGGCAGGATTGAGATATCTTGCCCTCCTGCATTCTTGCTTTGGCCAAATCAAATAAATCTTTTTTAATCTTCAAGCACTGGTGTTTCAGTGGCATCAGCTACACGTTGGGTACATGAGCCTGAATTGGTCTTCTACATGATAACTTCACTCAATTAGAACAGCTATTATCAAAGAGTCATAAGATAACAAGTGTGGCAAGGAAGTGGAGAAAAGGAAACTTTTGTACACGTTTGTTGGGAATGTAAAATGGTGCAACCACCGTGAAGAACTTTATGAAAGTTCCTCAAAAAATTAAATGTAGAACTACCATATGGCCCAGCAATGCCACTGCTGGGTACATACCCAAAGAAAATGAAATCAGTATGTCAAAAAGATAGCTGTACTGCCGTGTTAATGCAGCATTACTCAAAACAGACAAGATATGAAATCAACCTAAGAGTTCATCAGTGGATGAATGGATAAAGAAAATGTGGTTAGTTGCCACACCCTCTCTGCCTGAATTTTCATTCCTGCCTCACATGACCTGTGGACAAAGGACTGCCCTGCCAACTCATTACACCTTCCTTGCTCAGGATCTGTAAGAAAAAAAACCTTTGAGCTTTTTTCCCTATTTTGGTAGTGTATTGAATTTGTGCCTTCCATTAGGAACAGCCCCAAGTAGGGTTTTCCCCAGGATGGTGGGGAGAACACAAGGTCAAGTTCCTAGGGCCAGAGAGAAGGTCAGACAGGCATAAACTGGACGGGGGTAAGACAAAAGCCACAAGTCTGTCAGTCATATAACAAGTTATTGTGTGAAAGGCTCCCCGTCCATGGGTCAAACAAGTAGGCATTAGACCATATGGCAGGTAAAAGGCATATCCAGTGAAAACACACTTTAAATACCGTGTCCAGCTCCCCTTCATTTTCAGTTAGGGCAGTCTTGGTAGCTGCTCTGGCACTGGAACTCCAATGTAGCTTGGGGCTCTCAAAACAGTTACTGAGCTAAACTTACCCACTGGAGGAGTCCCACATCTTACAGTAATGGGTCCCTTTGCCATGCTAAGTCATTGGCTGGGACCAACCCATTGGAAGAGTTATCATCTTGCAAACATGATGATGAATACATAGGGGCAGCAGCTAGGGCCATCAGTCAGTTTTGCTCAGCGAAGTAGGAGATCTGTGATAGAGACAAATGCCTAGGCATGTGGGTTAACATAAGCTATGCAAGTTTTTAACTCTTTTAGATATTATTGTTACACAAAGCAATTTCTCTTTGCTATTATGTTTTTAACCAATCGTCCATAAACTTACCGATTTTCTTCCTAATTACATTTGAATTTGACATCTGTTTTTTTCAGTGCTAGGTCATAAATACAGAATTACCCTCATTTGCATGTTTTACTTTGCATTTGCTCAAGGCAGGATTTAGACAATAAAATGTTTGGAGGACCCAATTATTTTCTGCTCTTAACCTGGTCAGTCTCTTTATAAAAGAGATAGATCCTTGGTAACTAAATAGCCTGAATGAGAGAGTAGGGATAACTCAATTTGTCTCCTCTCTTCAACTAAAAAAAACTCACAGAGTTCATGTCCAATTGCTGTTGGGTCATTTTTATTATTCTCTTATCACATTGGTATCCACCTACACTTGTATAGATGAATAGCTAAGTGCTGATGATGCAATTCTGATGGTGTTTTATTTTATGAAAGCCAAGAAATGCCAGCTATGGTTCCCATGGGAACCTCACCTCTGTCCTACTCTGTACTACTCTAGTGATTGGAAAATAGCAGGTAAAGCAGCAATAATTGCTACTTTAGCTGGATAACACTGAAGGCTATAGCACAGTGGGTGACACAAATAGGTAGGATCCACATATGGAAGTTGTTTTTAAAAATCTTGATTCTGATCCATTTATGAGCAGGACTCTGAGGATGTGTATACACTGTAGGATAATTTCTACTCTTTGGGCTTTGATGCCTTATCTGCTGTTATACTACAATAGCGCACACACTGTGTTCATTGACTGCTGAAATAATTCTCAGTAATTACATCAATATCTCCCCAACTCTAGGCATAAAGGCACTATCCTCATATCTTTAAGTGGCTTTTCTTACAACCTGGCTAAATACAGCATAGGCCAGATGATATTGGGTGAAATTTTCAAGAGAAGATGTTTTTAGTCAAGTAGGCTCTCTTTCCAATTCTGGATCTTGGTTTTTGATGCTGGGTAGTCAGTCTCAATTTTTATTTGAATAGGTTGATATCCGTTGTCCATATGACTGGTCCCTGGTAAGGTGAACAAATTCAACTCAGGACCAGTTCGAAATATGACTGTGCAGTGCCTGATCACCAAATGATGTCATATGAAAGGTACTAAAGTAAGAGTGTTCGGGGGTCAAACAACTCCTTACTTTTGTACTGTGACCCGGAATGTTTCCCCGTAAGAGTTACTTCTCTGGCTTCAAAAATGATATAGTGTTGAAGGACATGGTGAAAATATGTGTTATTTGGCTTTTAAACTTCAGTCAGAACTGGTTTAAAATTCTTGTGAGAATTAATATCTGAAAACTCACCCACCTTAAAGTCATATAATAGTATCATGTATGATATGATCGTTTGTAAAAATAGAGATGGGGAGAGGTCTTGAAGCCTTAGCTCTTTTAATCCTCAGCTCTGGTTCAGAAGAATAGTGATTGTTGAATCAATGAAAAGGGAGGGAGAAGGTATCTTACAGCTCTGAGGAGAAGTTTAAAGGTATTATTTAGTGCATTGTCATTAACATATATTAAATGAGCACTAATGGTTACCAGGTTCTATTACTATTGTCACAGTATACCAAACTGAATTTCTATTCAGCCCCAGACAGCTAATGTATCTCCAAGTTATTACTAGGAAAGAATGATCCATCAGATAAAATGTAATTTACTATAATTATAATAAATTTAGGGTGAACCTGTGTTTATGAATGTGTGTGTATATGTTTCTTTGTGTGTGTGTGTGTGTGTCTTTACATATGTTCCATATGTATTTCACGTTCTGTCTTGCTTATCCTGTGTGGCTCTGCTGGACACAGCTGAACCTCTCAGACACTATAGCCAACATCCTTCATGATAATAATCCGGTACCCTTTGTTCTGCATAGCATATTAGAGTTTCAAAGTGCATTAATATTGGTTATCTCACTTAATGCTGTCCACAAATATATAAGGTATTCAAGTCTGTTAGCTATGTAGAATCAAAAGCACTAGGGCTTAGGAAAGTTAAATAATTAGTCTAAGGTCACACAGTTTGTAAGACACAGAGATGGCTTTATAAACCTTCTCTGATATTATTCTGGGTAGAAGTGAAACGACTGAGGAGATCCTATAGAGGAAAATTCCTCTGGATGCATGTGTGTTTCTAGGCACACCAGGTGTTGTGAGATTAGGCTGAGGTAGAAGAAAACACTTCTCACCTTAGACCAAAACCTGATGAAAATCACTTACTGTATGTCATTGTTCATTGTTCAATGCTAAGGTCTTATGAGGTCCTCTTTTTTTTCCAATTATTTTTAATACTCAGCAATTCTTTCTGCCATCACTTAACGTGGATCAAAATAACACAGTAATGATTATATTTAGCTGTGAGATTCTTTACTTCTTTAATTTTTATCATCAACCCTGCTTACTTATGATTAAACAGGTTCAAAATCCCATAGAGAAACTATTCTGGGTTTGGGGGAGACGCAAATTCATCTGAAGATATACCTCATTTTTAAAGCCTTTTAACGATTTTACCAGTATTGAGTAAACTTAGTGACAAAGCTAAGACAGATTTTTTATAAAAAAAAAAAAAAGTTAAGCAGAAATATAGCTCTCCTCACTGTCTTTCACTTAATGTCCATTGGTTCTCTTAGAACTCAAAATGCCTGACAGTCATTAGATAGTCAATTATCTCTTTATTTCTTGGCTACAGGTAATAAGATAATTATCTTATTAATGAAAGAAGAGAATCAGGTGGCAGTCCAGTATTTCATCTACCATTGCCTGTAATCTAAACCTCTAACCCTCCCCCTCACCTCCACCACCAATATTTGCTCTGTGCACCTCCTTTTAATTTCATAACTCTTCAAGGCAGTAATGACTTATATGATCATGTTTTGGGCATAGCACTGCAATGAGTTTGAAAATTTCCAAGTATATTTTCTTTGCAATTCTTATTAGTAGCCTCACTCTTTTGTGAGCCCTCCCACAAATCTGCCCCTCCCTAGTGCTCTCTATTTTAGACTGTATTATTTCTCTTTCCATTTTATGACAATTATTGATGTAATACAATTTATCTTATTTGACTGCGAGTTCTTTAAAAATAGGCACTGCATTTTTCTCTCTCTTTTGTCTATCACCTAAAATTATAATGGACTCATAGTAGTAAGGACTTAATACATATTTATTAAAGGAATAAATTGAAGGTGGGAAGGTTGGTATTAGGTATGTGTGCATATGATTAAAATAACTTAGTGTTTCTTTGTGTAAATCCTTCATAACTATCAACTTTCACAAGTTTTTAGAACAGGTTCTTATGGAATTTTGTTTTTTATGTGTGTTTAATTGTTGATATCTATGGGTCTTGTTTTTATGCTTTGTTTCAATTACAGTTTTAACAAAACATTGATATATTTTATAGTATAGTACAACCACTTATTTTTTTAAATCTCTGAGTTCTTGAAATTCCATTTGTGGTGAAACATATATAAAGGTTAATCTGGGCATGCCTGAATAAAAACTTGGCCTTGTTATCTTCCCCAGAGTTAAAAAAACTGTTTACATTCATAATCTATTTGTCTAATATTTTTAAGCAGAATGTTTTATAAAACGTACATTTTCTGAGAGCCCTTTTCTTTTATCTTTCTCTCTATCCTTTTTTAAATCTATTTATTTCATATTTTCTTTGTGTTCCATATAGCTCAACAATCGTTTTGTCTACACTGATTAACATTTGTTGAATCAACAAATAATTTCATTTGGGAATTAAAATTCATAAAAGTATTCTGTATTATGAATCCAGTCACAAACTTGTCACTTGCCTCCATTTTTCATTGCTGAACACATAATAACGTGCACTCATAAGAATACATTTGATATCACAGGTATAATCTGTACTCCTGATGTTGCCCTTCAGTCATTGGGTTCTAAGAAAAAGTTTTGCATTTTCTATGAAATTTTTGCCTTATTGACATATCTTCAGAACACCGGCATATCCAGAGCATTTAAAAATTCAATTACTAGATGTTTCTTTTGCAAAATTCCAAGCATATTGATGTTCCACTTATCCAAATGTTTGGTGTAACGGAGAGAGTGCCAGTGAAGTAGCCAACAAAGAGGAACCTCACTGCTTCTAGACAAAACGTTTAAATAGAAATATTTTGGCAAACTTTCATCTCTTTTTTCTTTACTACCTTCGCCCCCCGTTATTCCTTCTTCACTTAATCTTCCATAAAGCTCAGCTTGTCCATTTATGAAATATCTACCACATAGAATCAAGAATTAAATGAGATGATGGAAAGTTTATTATGTACTATACACAGATACATAGGATTATTTTATTAATATTAATAAAGCCCCTGCTTTTTATTGTGTTACTTAAAGCTAGTTTTCATAGAGAATAGCAATCAGATAAATGAAGGTGCACTAAAGCACATTAATAATAGTTGAATTTACATATCAGGTGCATAATACATTACAAAATCAAAGAAATGAACCTCTATTGATGGATATTTGGGTACCTAAATAGTGGGTATGGGAGTGGGTGATATATAAAGAATAAAACATTTTGTTTGGGGAGTCTTTATGGAGCTTCTGAAAGCACATCTCAGTGGTGATCATCTAGTTTTTCTATGAATTAGGTTTTTTTGGGGGAAACCTCAACATTTGGAGGGATCCGTAGGTACTTCTATATTATTCAAACACAGATGGCAGGTGAAGAGGTGAGAAGATATGTGGCTGAAAAGGCAGGTAGGTTGTTTTGTCATGGATGACCATATTTGATGGTAAGGAGTTTTAATTTTTATCCTCAATGAAATGGTAAGCTCCCCCCAAAATTTAAAGAAGAATGTGATATAATCGAATTTCTATTTTGCAGAGAATGCTTTAAGAGAGATAACAGTAAACCAGTTCAAATGGGCATGACTGTGACTGTAAGCTAGAGAATGAATCAGAGTGGGAAAAAGTAGAGGTAAGGATCAAGTGGGAGGCCATTGAACAAATCCAGGATAGAGATGGTGTGAGTTTAAACTAGAGTATTTACTGGAAAGAAGCAGATGTATCTGAAAGGTCAGGATAAGAAAGCCTATAGTAATTTGTGGAGCTGAAAGAAGTCCAGTAGAGCTGGAGATTTGAGTGCCAAGTATGTTGTGTTGAGAGATAGAGCAGGGATATATATAGGAACAAGGTCATGTAAGACCATGCATGTCGTATCGAGGGGTTTGGATTTAACTTATGGCCACATGAATCCATGGAAAGTTTTTAAGCAGGGGAGTAAAATGCTAGAGTAGAATTTGGAGTGAGTTTGGTCAATGGATGATAGGGGAAGAAAATCAAACCAGCTAGAAACAGAGATGCCAAAAAATTATTCACTTAAAAATTATTTTTTTTTGTGGCCCCTAAACATTCTAACAAAGATGTTTTGTTCTTTTCCACTTGACATGTCTAAAAGCCTTCTTCATTATTTGAAAAAATATAGATTGAATAGGCATGTTATCCCCCTTGGTTTGTATCGCCTCTAGTTCCCTTGGAAGCAAAAAGTAAAAAGTAATGAATGAAAACACATGAAGGTTAAAAAAAAATGGAGGCCAGGTGCAGTGGCTCACGCCTTGTAATCCTAGCACTTTGGGAGGCCAAGGCGGGTGCATCACCTGAGGTCAGGAGTTCAAGACCAGCCTGGCCAACATGGTGAAACACAGTCTCTACTAAAAATACAAAAATCAGCCAGGCATGGTGGCGAGCACCTATAATCCCAGCTACTCGGGAGGGTGAGGCAGGAGAATCGCTTGAACCTGGGGGGCAGAGGTTGCAGTGAGCTAAGATCATGCCACTTCACTCCAGCCTGGAGTGTATTTACAGTTACATAGTCAGGGTCACCAGATCCCTTTTTAGTCCCTCAAACATGGAGACAATGTGATACAGGGATTGATAGTAAGGGCTTTGGAGTCAGACAGGTCTGAGTTAGCATCTTGGCTCTGCAGCTCACTAACCTTGTAATCTTGACAAGTTGTTTAACCTTTCTGAATTTCCATTTCTCCATCTGTTACCTAAGTAGACTAACAGTGCCTACCTTATGAAAGTTATCATAATAACTAAATGAAATTATGCATGTCAAATTTTTCAGTGCTTGGGATATTGTAGTCACCCAGTAAGTGTTACTTATTATCATTATCGCCCCTCACTGTATAACATAATTGTGGTATATACATTACTTGTACTTTTAACATTCTCATTGTAAACCAGGCACCTCTCTTTCTTCCTCTCTATCTTCTTTGTTTACCCAAGGGAAATAGGATAAGAAGGAGAAACTTCAGCATGGCTGGAAAGAGGTAATCTAGACTTCTGCCTCACTGTCTTCTACTCTTTCCCTAAGCCTGAGTCTTTGAGGGGAAAGTAGAGCTGGCTTAGTTATCATTATGAATAGATAAATTCAGTCTCTTCCTTTTCATTTGTCCTAAACTTACCGCCTTCAGTCTTGGCTGCTCTTCTCTAACCCACGTAGATATCCACATTCCTGACACTATCTTCAGATACCGTATGGTGGAGACTTGCCAATTGCAAAAATTGATCCATTGCCATAACCCATTCCTCTTCAAGGTCATTCTCTTTATCTTCCCCTACCAAGGGAAAAGTTGCCACTGACAATCACATCTGAGCATTTAAAACCTTATCACCTCAGAGAAGCTATCTTCTATAGTTCTTGTCTCCAGAGATTTTCTCTGAGAGTGAAATACAAAGCAATTTATTTATAACTTTTGAATGCCTACACTCCTTCTTGGTTCTGGTGGAGTGCATTACTCCCAGGTTGCATTTTCAAGGCTGTTTTTTGAACGAACTAGTCCAAGACTGGTCTTTCTTTAATGTATTGGACAGAGGATTTTTGTCTTCTGAATACTGTATGGATGGAATTCTTTTCCATCCCTTTTCTGCTCTTCATACCTCTGGGAGTGCTGTGAGGGTTAGTTAATATTTTGCAAAACTCTCTGAGCTCCTTGGATGAAAGACATCACAGAGAATGAAAACATGTGGAAAATAAATAAGTCATGCTAATTGGTTGCAACGGATCGCTAAAAGTGCCCCAAGACTCTGTTTCTCCAATCCAGCATTGTGCAGTGTTTATCATATATACAAATTCGGGAAATCTCCTTGGAGAGAAGCAAACCAAATTTTGAGTTCTAAAAAGCAATATACAAAGTCAGAGGGAAATGTCAAGGGAGGCAACCAATAGCCAAGCAGTCAGCCATCCTGAGACACAAAGAAACAAACTAGATTGTAGTGCAGGATGAGGCAAATGAGATTTTTCAAAGGGCATATTTTGAACACACAGGGAAACACCAATTTGTATTATTTCTAAGCATAATGTGGCAAGCACTGGCTAAATGCTATAGCTTCAGGGATCTCTATTTAAATAATAGTGTAGTTAGTGGTTGACATGGAAGACATGGAGTAGATGTGAGAGAAAATAAAGAGGCTCAAGTGACTTGAGTCACATTGAAAAACAATTTGAAAGTTTTATTTATGAGCTGACATTTGACTTCCTAAAGGGCAGGATACATGTCTTCCTCAGTGCCCAAGATTCATGCATTTACAATAATGGTTCATTTCAGCTGTGATGTTTATACTGTAAGAGAGTTACAGATATGTGAACATTAGCGTTCAATACCCTTCTGTCCTTGATTACCCTGTTCCCTGTCCCATGTACTCATTATACTTATTCAGCCCTTTACCTCATTGATCACCCTGGGTAGCCTTCCAAACTCCAAAACATTCTTGTCTACCCTAACCTCCTCCACTCATCAAAACTTAGCAATCCACTGTCATATTCTCTTGAGGCCATTGTCTTTATTAAGCATGCTAATTCATTTCCCTTCCTAGAGCATACATTTACATTTTGTCTGTGTCCTTCAGTTACTAAAACCAATGGAGAAACAGTTGAAATTTTAGGAATTAAACTGGGGTCAGTAGAAGAGAAATTTATTATTATTATTATTTTGGAAGGAGGTAGAGAATATTTTCAGCACCTATCATCTGACGTCTTCAAGTTATCTAGTGGCTTTACATACTATTTACAGTTAGAGCAGATCTGACTATAAAAATATGTGTACGCACAATATTGAGCTAGCCTAGTAGAACAGCAGGAGAAGTCTTGGCTTGGTCCTTCAGAGGACAATGGCTATGGTCATAGCTCTACAGTGCTGCCAAGCCATTCCAACCCTAGATGAAGAAAGGTTTTTAAAAAATCCTGTCTTCAAAATTTAAGAAATAAGCATAGGCTTAATATCAGATTGAACAGATGCAGGGAAGAAGGATAAATGCCCATTAGTGAGGAGATATAGTAAAACAAATATGTTGTTAACATTTTGTAATAGTTAATATTTTTTCAGTTGTGATAATTAATAGAATATAACTTGAGCACTTGAGCTAGGTTAGTAGGCCTTTCTTGTATAGAATTGTGGCAAATGAGTGTGGTTGCTGATGGGTGGAAATGAAAAGATCCAAGCCTGGCTTTATAATTTGTATTGGAAAATGCAAAAAGTTAGTTATGGAATAAGGAAATAATAGATCAGGAATGAGAGAAGGGAGGGTTAGATATGACTTAGAGTAAAGATCAGGATTAGCTACTATGTTATGATGACTAGGATTTTGAAAAGATGAGTGGATGAGGACAATTTTAAATAACTTTTGTGATGTGTCAACTTTGGAACCTCTTCATGGCATTTCCCAAGATATTTCAGTAAATATGTTAATAGTTTTCAATTATTTTTTTCTATTTTGTTTTTGCATATCTTTGTATGCAGCACTGAGTTGAGACTGAATTACATGGTGGCTTAGCTTTGTATAGGTTATGTAACAGTACAGATTTGTCTTAAGGAATCCAAGGACAGTGTTATGGGCCGAATTGTGTTCCCCCTAAAATTCATATATTGAAGTCCTAACCTCCAGTACTTAAGAATGTGACAGTATTTGGAAGTCGTTAAAGAGGTAATTAAGGTTAAATAAGCTCACTAGGGCAGGCCCTAATCCAGTATGATGGGTGTTCTTATAAGAAAAGGAAATATGACAGGGACACACAGAGAGGGGAGACCACATGAAGGCACAGGGAAAAGACGGTCATCTACAAGCCTCGGGCAGAGGTCTCAGAAAAAAACCAACATTGATGACACCTTGATCTCAAACTTCTATCCTCTAGAAATGTGAAAAAATAAGTTCCTGTTGTTTAGGCCACCCAATCGTAGGAGATTGTTATGGCAGCCCTAGCAAACTAATACAGGCAGAAAAGCATCTGAATCTCAAAGATCCACTAAAATAAGAAAATAGAAAGCTGCCATAAACCCAGGGAATACTGTTGATTGCTTGTTTTCCTTTCTCTGCTTCACTTTTGTCCTATACTGAAGACAGTTTTCTTTGTTTCCATGCCCATGTGGCAAAATATGGTTGCCCTACTACTCTCGAATTTAGAACCACATTATAAAGATTGACTTGCCATTTCTGAATCATGTATATAAATCTCCAGAGGAGAAAATTTCATCATCTCAGTTTGGCTCATGTGTCTGTCACTTGCCAAACAGGTGTAAACCAGTGAGTGGCGTGAGTGTGGTGGTACATACATGATTGTCAGAGGCCCATTTCTGTGAGCCTCAGTTATTACATTTCCTTGTCATTTCTAGCCCCATCAATGCTCTTATTTTACCAGTGCAGCCAGGCTTTAAAATAGATATCTAAAGATATTTTATCTAGCATTTTGAGATATTCTGTATGAAGAGGTGTTATGGCCAGAAACATATATTATAAAGTATATGTAACATACTAGGCTAGATCAGTTCCTAGATATATAATATATACAGTAGGGGTGCATAGATCCTTAGGTTTGTGGTTGATGAACTGAAGGAGGCAATAGAAGGAGGACAAAAATTAAGAATGCTATCAATAAGGAAATGGAGTGCAAGATAATTCCATTGTAAAGGTATATTAATATCATTTATACAGTCTAGGATAAGAGAAAGACAGCTAAACCATTTAGCCATTCAGCAGGTGGTTAAATAGCTCTCTGGTTATGTGAGGAGGCATTGCATTTTTTTTCCCTTAATGGAAAGCAAAATAAACATTTATTTTTAAGAATTTCAATTTCAAGTGAGACATTTGCATAGCACCACTAGCATCTAAATCTTTTGAAAGGCTTTTTGTAAGTCATTTCAAGGACTCTAAAATAATGCTCCTCTTTATAGTTTGACTGCTTGGCATTAAAGACAGAGCTGAATGTTGCCCTCATGATGCAGTATGAAAAAAACAACATAGATTTTCTTTCTTTCTCTGCTCTTAACAGCTTTGTGACTCTTAAAGGAGAAACTGTTTGATACTCAGACTGTGTAGTTGTGCTTGGTCATTCTCCTGTTTGACAAACATTTTCCCCCTTTTCATTACTTTAATTTCAAAGTACATCAGACCTTCATGTCTCTGTGTGAAGAACTAAACTGCATATTTAACCAGACCTTTTTTTCTAAGGGAAGCTAGTCAAGAGTTTTAAGCAAATAAACAAGCCCCACCAAAAGATCAAAAAACACATTAAGTATATTTATTGTTTAGCTAATATTATCTTTCCTTCTATTACTTTCCAAGTAAAAGAATGGCCCTAACCATACACTTACAGGATATATATGGTTATGTATATCATGTAAATATACACATACATATATATATATCAAATATGTGTGTATACATACAAATTACTTGTATTATATCTGAGGGCAGCATACCCTAAAATATATGGCAGCCCACTTAAAAACACTTTGAAACTTTATTTTTTGTTTAATGGAGAAAACATTGAGCAATAATGGTTATATTATAATCAGCCCCATGAGGGTCAAATGAAATTTGTGACCTTCTCTTCAACTACACTGATCAAGTGTATATTTTTCAAATCCTTTTATTCTGGATTCATCAAAACAAGTTAAAGGTCCTGTGAAAATTCTTCAGATTTACATTCTACCTCAGTTATCAGGTGTCAGGTCATCAAAACAGAGTCAGGAAATGTTTAATAGGTGTGGCTCATTGATAGGTTGTATGACACTCTGGGGGACAAAGAAGAAGCAAGTGCAAATACACTTTGAAATGGAGTTTGAGGGCGAGCTAAAATTTGGCACTAATATTCACTGAAAATTCACTAGCTTCACCTACATTTATTACTGACAGGATCTTTTGACCTCATGCACAGAAAAATTTGAAGATAACTGATATTAAAGTACTTTTAGGCCTTGAGCACATAGTTAAGGATTAAGTGAAGGCTGAAAGCCTAAATTACCCTCTGGGTTGGAATAAGTGGTTGCTGATAACTAGTAATGTATTTGTTCAGTGCTTCTAGTTTCATTTGCAAATGTTGCTTCATTAATTCATTTATTTTTTTCATTTATTCATGTCGTTTATTGCTATAATAAGTGCTGACTGAGAGCTCATTTCATGCTGGCATTGTGTTAGACACCAAGAATCTAGTGGTCAACAAATGCCCTCATTCTCCTTTCTTCCTGACCCAATTGCTTCTGGGTTGAAACCTTAATTACAGTCAATATCTTTTTGGGGTAGAAGCTAAATCCCTTGTAAAAGGAAAATGTGGAAGTTTTAAACTTAAAGTCTCTTATCTCTTGGTCTTACTCTGGCTCCTTAACAACATAGTCCATGTGTCTGTTACTTTTCCCATGACAGGATGAGCTAATCAGTGGCCATTCTTAGTTGTGTATCCCATCTCTGAAAATATCAGTTCCCAGGGCTAATTCACCAACCCTAAAAGTTCTTACTAGAAAGCGACCATTATTTAACAAGAACAAGAGAGAAAAAGGCTGTGGGTGATGTATTGGCTACAGGAAAATGGTTTTAGGATCATTGACAGAGGCTAATTTCTTTCCATTAGAAGGTATAGCCACAAACTCCTAGTAAATAAATAATGTATTTAATCAGAGATACAAAGTTAGTATGTTTTCCATCTACACCTTTTTGGAAGTATTACTGTAACTATAACATATACAGTGTCATACCAATATATACCTAGTTTTTAAAAAAAATTATACTAGCTTTATGAGTTTTATTTAGTCACATCACATGCATGCCTGTCACTAAGATACCTATTGAAATTTCAAAAATGAATAATTGCATCTTGTCTATCACCACATGCTATTTGCCTGTTAAAAACAACCCTGTGATAGAGGGATTATTACTTTTCTATTACAGGTGAGAATATTGAAGCATAGAGAGGTTATGTTCCTTGAAAAGTCTAGGATCACATAGCAAAAATAGATACTAGCTAAGACTAATCTGGGCAATCTGACTCAAGAACTCATTATGTGCCAAACGTAATGTTAGATGCTGGGGATGCAGTAGTAAGCAGCTAAAACAAGTTACCTGTTCTCTTCAAGCTCACTGACTAGTGTGGAAGACATATATTTATCAAATAACCTAACAAATAGTTGTGAAATTACTGATGTGGTAGTGCTATAAAGGAGAGGCAAATGGTCAATGAGATTTTATAATATGGAAATTTGACTAATTTTAGGTGATTAAGGAAGGCTTCCCTTAGCTAGTGATGCTCAAGTTGAATTCATAGGTTGAGTTGGCATTAAAAGTGGGGGTAGAGGACACCTTCATATAGAGAAGGTGGTCTTAGAATAAGCTGGAGAGGTAGTTTCAGGCTGAACCATAAAGAGCTTAGACTGGTTACATTAATGAGTCTGTATCCTATTTACAATGGAAATCCAATGGAGAGTGCAAGCATAGATGGAGTGAGGTAACATGATTACATTTGCCTTTCACAAAGATTCCCCTGACTGTAGTATTGAGAAAATATGGAATATTGGTAGATTCATGTACATTACTGAGGAAGCAGTCTTATTTGTTTGGACAAAAATGATGATAGTTTAGAGCAGGCTAGAGGAGAGAAGTACACATATTTGAAAGAAAGTTAGGAAGTAAAACTGTTATGTCTTAGGGATGAATTGGATATGAGGAGTAAGAGAGAAGAATGTATTCAGGGTCAGGGACCAGACGTATGTTTTAAAAAGGTGATTTCTGAGCCAGTGATTTTTCTTTTTCATTGTGGTCACTTTATTATACTTTCAAAAACTTTAAAACTGGAGAGGGACCTCAGAGAGTCATAATGATTGCTTCTGTATTGCTCCTTATGTAAAGACAGAGAAATTATGGTTGCTAAAGTACACAACTAACAAGTGGCAGAACCAGGATTGGGTCCAGGTTTCCAGACCTCCATCTACAATTGTGGCTCACTCCAGAATGGAAGATCCTTATATTCGTAGTTTACACCAGTTAGTGTGAGAGGTCTGGGATTGTGAAAAGAGATTTGCCTTGGAGGTAGTAGACAGGGTGATGATCAGAAAATTTGAGCAGAAGAGACAAAGGGCAAAAATTTTTACAAAATTATAGAGATGGTAGGCTTGGGTAAAGATGATTGTGTTTGAAATATATCCTATTCTTGAAGTGGCTGATGCACAGTATCCATCCCCCGCAGCTGACTATTTCTATTTAAATGAATAAAGAGCAAATTCTTGTCAAACCTGATATATAGATATGCATCATTCTGCAGTAGACTGCCACCAATGGATTTTGAAGTCTGTAAGAATGAAACTTATTTCTCATCAAAACCATTTAACCATCTTTGAACTACAGAAAAGAATACATTCTGATATTTGTATTATGCCTATCTTTTTAGTTTTTATTTTAGTTTATTTTTGAGATGGAGTCTCACTCTGTTGCCAGGCTGGAGTGCAGTGGCGCAGTCTTGGCTCACTGCAACCTCCGACTCCCTGGTTCAAGCGATTCTCCTGCCTGAACCTCCCGAGTAGCTGAGATTACAGGCACGCACCACCACGCCCAGCTAATTTTTGTATTTTTAGTAGAGACGGGGTTTCATCATTTTGGCCAGGATGGTCTCGATCTCCTGACCTCATGATCTGCCCGCCTTGGCCTCCCACCGTGCTGAGATTACAGGCGTGACACCGTGCCCGGCCTATGCCTCTTTTTATAACTTTATCTCTTTAACATTTTCCATTCTCCAAGGAGGGACTTGGAGACAAGCAATCCCCCATGCACCATGTTGCAGCTGTGAGCAGGTTTTTGGAGATGTGTTCATGTGTGGCATTGTGATGGAGTGTAGTGATTAGAAGATTGAAAAAGTGAAGGAGCTTTCAGATAGGACTGTCTTTCCACCTAGAAAATATCTTCCCATGACAAAGCATTATTGGTGTAATGTGCAAGAAAGTGGTGATGGAAGCATATGTGCTTATGATAGTTCAAAACGAATTTTATCATTCTGTTCTGATTCTTTAAAAAAAAGTCATAACTTTCCTTTTTATTTTCCCTTCCCTTCCTCTACCCATCCCTTGCATTTCTTCCGTTTCATTTTCTTTCCTTCCTTTCTTCCAGAAGAATTCAGTCTTCAGTCCACTAAGTAGGGCACAGAAATATAAATATCTGAGCCTGATTGGATAGGGAGCTGTGGTGGTGCAGAGGTATGAGAGCCTAGAGGGGATAAAGAGGGCATCTGCATAGCAGGGCTGTATGGGATGTTACAACACGAACAGGGTGAAGAGGGCATCTCCATGGAGGAGCTTGAGTAGGACGAGGAATGCATTCACCCAAAGGAAACCCTCATAGGGTGGCATAGTTTGGTTGGGGTAAGATGAAATAAAAGCCTACACTAGTTATATGTACATTATTACATTATTTCTTGTGAGTAGCTAGTACATATAACTCTCCTATGTTTTGTTTTAATAACATTTAGAGGAGAGAAATGCACTTCATAAACATGTTGACAGGAATAAAAGACATTTCCAAGCATTTCAGCAAGCTCAAGGTATTATTTTTAACTTTCATTCAGAATAAAACAAATGATGCTATAGTTTCAAAATTCATCTTCAAGTGTTCACTGATAATTATTACTAAAAATTTCCCTGTAAAGTTATAGTCAAATTATCTTTTGTTGAAGGAAATGGATTTTAGATTTTTAGATTCTATTTAAACATTTGGGTTTAGTTCATGAACTAATCTTAAAATATTTATTGTTGTAATGTGGTTCTACCACACATATATCTATGACACAGCTTTCATCAAATATGAATCATCACATGAGTTCAACAACATCTGAGTTTAATGACAAAGGCACTTTCTTAGACACTGGGATTATGTCCATGTGGCTTTAGAAGTTTCTAAACTCAGTGGCTATACTTATTTCCTTGTGGACTGGTAACAGCCTGGGCAGCAGAGTGAGAACCTGTCTCAAAATAAATTAAAATAAAATAAAAAATAAAAGACAGTAACACGAGGTTTAAATAGTTTACTCAGGTTATTGACTGCCGAGTCTCTTAATTTCTAGGAAATATACCGAACTTCAGTTAAGTCAGGAAGTTCCTGACAGGCACCCTTACATTTCCTGCCCTTACTGGGGAAACATGAACTGGGGAGCTGATATTTTGAAGTTGCCGAATGGCTTCATGGAGATCCCATGAGATTACAAAAGTGCCTGAGGTGAACTTTCCAGATAGCAGTCTGGGCGAGTATACTTGATTCTGGGTCACTTGTCGGAATTTTGAGGGCCTCTGGCAGCTGCTTCTCCTCTTCTCTTCTCTTCTCTTCTCTCTCTTCTCTTCTCTTCTCTTCTCTTTTATTCTATTTATTTAGAGAGGGAGTCTCAGTCTGTCGCTCAGGCTGGAGTGCAGTGGCGCCATCTTGGCTCACTGCAAGCTCTGCCTCCTGGGTTCACACCATTCTCCTGCCTCAGCCTCCCAAGTAGCTGGGACTACAGGCGCCTACCACCACGCCCGGCTAATTTTTTGTATTTTTAGTAGCGACGGGGTTTCACTGGGTAAGGCAGGATGGTCTCGATCTCCTGACCTCGTGATCCACCCCCTCGGCCTCCCAAAGTGTTGGGATTACAGGCGTGAGCCACCGTGCCCAGCCTTCTCTGTTTGTTCTTTAACATTTTGGGGCTTCAATAAGTGGTCTTTATAAGTAAGATCACTTTATTGGTAATAGAACAAATGCCATGTACTCTTCCCTTATTATTCCACCTTGAGTATTAAGCCGCCAAATTTAGCCTTATAATCATCAAAAGTATGAGCTAGGTATAAGAGTAATGAAAGACAGCACAGCAGACATGTATTAGTACGAATACACCAATAGAGAATTCCTTGGCTAAGAAATTCCCAAAGTGAATTGACCTCTTCCTCCTATATTACAGAATGATCTCAGATTGCATTTATGGGCCTAAGATACCTAGAGTGTATCTATTCTTCTTTTATCTGGCATGTTTATTATTTTTTGTTAGTGGTGTTGTTTATGGGATTATTCCGCTCCTGTTTGCATGTACACGCACATTTTCTGTATATAGTTGCACTTTTTTGTGGTTCAGTTGTTTTAATTATGCATTTTATTTTAAGGACATTGTTTTATCATGGGTATTATTAATTGTTCAATTATCATTCTGTTCCTGATTTTATGTGCATGACACAGCAGCCTTGAAATATTAGAGAAGGACCAACGTAGCCTCCCATCCCACGAAGGGACAGCTTCACTGTCGGCCCGTCTTTTTTTTGAATTATCTCTGAAAAACAACCAGAATGGGGAAAGAATAAAAAGTGGCGGCAGCCATCCTAATCTCTGTCTTCTAGTTAACTTGAACTAGCCACTGAGCCCTGATTCCAATAAGATATTTCTCTTTTTTTTTTTCAATTTTTATTTTATATATGGGGGTACATGGGAGTATTGTGTGATGCTGGTTTGGAGTATGGATCCTGTAACCCTGGTAGTAAGCATAGTATACAATAGGTAGTTTTTTTAGCCTACCCCTCCACCCACCTTCTAGTAGTCCACAGTGTCTATTGTTTGTATATTTATGTCTATCCATACATGCTCAAAGCTTAGCTCCCACCATAATTGAGAACATGAGGTATATGTTTTTCTGTTCCTGCATTAATTTGCTTAGGATGATGGTCTCCACCTCCATCTATGTTGCTGCAGAGGACATGATTTCATTCTTTTTATTGTTATGTACTGTTCCATGGTATATATGTACAGTGTTTTATTTATCCAGTCTACCATTGATGGACACCTGAGTTCATTCCATGTCCAATAAGACATTTCTAATAATAAATGCCACCACTACATTTCATTGTAACAGAGAGAGAGAAAAAAAAGATGACTCTGAGCAATCCATAGCCCAATTTTGACTTTAAAATACACACTAGAAAATGACTATCTTCAGATTTGGGGATTTGTTTTTTAGTAGTAGCAATAATTACAGTCTTTCCGAATTTCTTTTGGTAAAAAATTATAGAAACAAAATAACATTTTAACATTTAAAATCAACTCAAATTTGTTTGAATTTGATAAGCAACATCTTTCTGTTTTCTTATATTTGAATAACATATCCTGGGTAATACTTAAAGGAAAATGAATTAATTTGGACATTGTTGAAATTAATTGAAAATCGCAGTTTCTGAATGAGTATCACAAAAAGCCTACCACGCTCTAATTGTATTATTGTTTTTCCTAAATGTATATATCTTGATGTTTCTAAGATATGGCTTAATTACTGTTACTGCAGGTTTAACTATTGTATATTTAGAAGAGAAAAACCATATATGTGTACATATATATGTACCACATATGTATTTCATATACATATTCTTATTAAATATTATTTTATGTATCACATCTTGATAAAGTAATTGTTTTTTGTTGTTTTCTGTTAAGCATAGTTTCCAGTGTTTAACACTTCAAGCTTCTGAAGAGAATATCGTTGTTCCTCATGACATATGTATGTGGACAACTCACATATATGTTTCTTAACAGTAGGATGTGCTTAAATCATTCTTAGAGAGTGCTTTACTGATCAGTATAAAGTAGGTCCCATTCCTTTCTGCCATTCTTTATATGTTGTCCTTGTTTGCTTATTTCAAGGCCCTTATCACAATTTTAAATAACTTTATTCATTTTCTATGTACTTTATTTGTCCTCCCTCTCACTTCCACCAGTATGTAAGCTTTATGAGGCAGGGCTTGTGCCAGACATGTTCACTATTGTATTCTTATACTCAAAACATTGCTTGGTACATAGTTGGAGCCTAATAAATTTCAATAAAATTAACAAACGTTCTTTTAATTCTTAATGTACTATGTCACTGTTCCACTGGGTCTGTGAAACATATGTATCCCATTTTTTCTGTTTGTTTTATTAACATGTAATAGAGAAGCCAAGTACCATACATGACCAGTAAATCAATGCCTCCAACACAAATGATGCAAAGATGGTACCTAACACTGGATAGGAACAAGAAAGGGTGAAGTAAAAAAAAGAGAGAGAGAGAGAAAAAAAAATGGAGTCATTAAGCAGGCTGTATAGTAGAAAGAAAAACAGCAGGTAACAAGCTGGTAATTTACCAGGTCTCTGTGTTAGTGTTAGAGTGAGAAGGACCCTGGTTGGGAAATCAGGAGATCTTGGTTTGATTCTGAGCTCCGTTACTTACTGGTTGTATGACTCCAAGCAGATGACTGAAATTTCTTGACTCTTGATTCCACAACCCTAAAAAGAGGGTAGTAATAGCCTCATATTCTACGGTGAATATTAAATGAGATAATATATATGTGAGTTCACGGACAGACAACTACATTTTATATTAACCATGAAATTTAAATTCAGCCACTTTTAAAATTCTTTTAAATTATTGTTTTTTAGGCTTTACCACTTACTTCAGTAAGTTATTTAACATAACTTACTGGTTTCCTCATCTGAAAAGTAGGCATAATTGTGCCTACCTATTTGGGTCACTGAAAATTATCTGTGACATTACCTTGAATGGTGCCTAATACATAGAAACAGGTGCAGTTGTTTTGGCTAATAATAAACTTTGATCCTTTCAAATCCTGTTGGGGGGTGAGAGGGAGGTAAGAACAAGAACTTGCATTATAGGAGCCAGCATCAGAGAGGCACATAGAAAGTAAAGAGGGGGCACTAGTACTAATACGCTACAAAGATTGATTTAGAGATTCTGTGATCCACTATAAGCTCCCAGATTAGTGCCTGAGTTAAAGAAAACATCTGAACTTTCTGGAGTTTGGTGTTTTGTAACAACATAATGCCATTTCCTTACTCCCCAATTCCTGTAACTGTTATAAAATTAATCGAAATAGTGGTTTGGTGACACTTTGGAAGTATGAACATGTTATAGAACTGCTTAATGAGAAAGTACACAAGAATATACTTCATCTTGTTCAACAATAAGTGTTGGACAGATAATACTATAAAGTCATATTAATGACAATAAATGGTATATGTTTCCACCCTTAGAGTCAAAGAAAATAGACCAGGCAAATTTGCAGAATAACAGGATCATTTTCTTAGATAGAACATGTGGTGATAAAGATTTGAGGGAGGAGAGTTTGAAAATAGTTTAATGAGATTCAATAAAAATAAACTTAAATACCCTTTGCTGAGTTAAGGCAGCTTGTCCTAAACTTTTTGGGAGTGAAGGCTGAGACTGGGAGAAGCCTCCTCCTGAATCACCACTCCTCTCACCATTCCTATTTATCTGTCTCGTTCAACTGGTTTGCTCTACAACTGTTTGCATTGTGAAGAAGCTTTGCATTGAATGAGCTCATCTGGACTATGGCCAATGATGTGCTGATAAATGTTTAAAAACTGCCTCCCTGACCACAAATCCTGATTTGTAACATTTGCCATTTCCATGGTAGAAACATTCCCACCATGGCTGATTTTCAGCTACCAGTGGTTTAACTGTTAGCTTGAAAAATACTTGAAAATATAACAATCAGCTCTTGTAGCCTAGTCGTAGGCAGCTCCAACACACCACTCACTGTGGCTACAATGCACATGGCTTCTGGAATAGGTTGTGTGGGATGATTGAAGCAGAAAGGGATGACTCCATAGGAAGCTCAGCTGAGATATACTCAACATCTTATTCCATCATGGGAGCAGTACTTTATATTGAATATCTCACATTATATTCTCTTTAGTAAATACAATCTATATTTTAAGTTTCTGCAAATGCTTAATTATTAATTCCCTAGGGTTTGGCTTCTTTCAATGCTGCCTTCCATTATTTTATGTTGGTTCAGATATTCTGAAATATCCCTATCTATTGTTTTAGAAATGGAATTTTAAGCCTGTGTTTTTGTTTACACTGAATGTGGCCATTTAGTTAAACTGGCCAGTCATTTCACTCTAAACATTCAGGAAAATTGATTCAATTCTCAAAAGCAGTTGATATCCAGCAAGTACTTATTCTCTGCCTGGCTTTATGCTAACCACATGCCAATATGAGTGCAGAAAATGCAACTCCTGCCTTCACAGAAGTCATCATTTTGCACACAAGACAGTTACTGTTATGGGCTGAATTGTGTCCTCTCAAAATTCACATGGTGAAGTCCTAACACTCAATACCTCAGAATGTGAACATACTTGGAGATTGAGCTTTTAAGAGGTGATTAAATTAAAATGAAGCTGTTAAAGTGGGCCCTAATCCAATCTGACTGGCATCCTTAGAAGTAGAAGCAATTTGCGCACACAAAGAGACACCAGGGATGCATAGCATAGAGAAGAGACCATGTGAGGATACACTGAGAAGATGACCAAGGCCAAGGAAAGAGGCCTCAGAAGAAACCAAACCTGCTGACACCTTGATCTTGAACTTCCAGCCTCTATAACTGTGAGAAAACAAATTTCTCTTTAAGCCAACTGGTCTGTAGTGTTTTGCTTATGGCAGCCCTAGCAAACTAATACAGTTGCCATAACCAGATATTTATAATATCTATCAGTTAGCATTAGGTTCAGTTGTGAGGAACATAAAACTTAAAATGGCAGTGGCTTTATGGAAATAGAAGTTTATTTATCTTTCATATAAATGTTTCAGTTATAAGCAGTGTAGAATTGGCATGCCACCTCTGGTTCATGATATGCATTTGAGACCCAAGTTCCTTCTAATCTATCATTATGTCATATCAACTATGTCCTCCTTGATTTTATGTTGCAAGATCGTGGCATCTCTATTCCAAGCAGAAGGATGGAGGAAGATTTGAAATAGAGAATGGAAAGTTGTTAATGGTGGAAGACTCCTGGAAGCTGCTATAGGATATTTCTGCTTATGTTACATTGTGTATAACTGTGACCCCTAGCTACATCTAGCTTTAAGGACAGTTCAGAATGTAATATTTACCACAGCTGAAAAGTTTGTTATTATGAAAAAAGTAGGTACTAGATCGGAAAACAAATTGTAACTTCTGAGACACTCTGCCTTATTGACTACCCAAATAAAAATGCTCATTCTTCTTTCTATGCATAGAACACATTTCTCTTTTTCCCAAGAGAGAGGACCCATAGTCCTATCTAGGTTACTGTGTTCATCTCAAAGTTCAAGATACCTGATGCTGTACCCTTTTATCACATTCAGATATAATTCATTGTGTTGTGGTCACCTATAAACTAACAGACAAGTTATCTGCCCTCTCTTTCACCCACCTGGTATACAACTGTAGAGAAGAAACAGGATATTTGCCACAAAAATCCCCACTTAGAAAAGGGAGAATTGGAACCACCCAGCAGTTATTGGTCCACAGCAATGATCAAAATCATTTGGGCACAATTCATAAAAACCATGAACAAAGGGATGAAGATATGAAATTGAATTTTATGAATTGAACAGTTGTTTCATACAACTTATTAGTTATTTCAGTTAACTGACCAGTTTAAGTGTTCATAGATAACTGAATTTTCTCTTGATAAGGCTATTTCAAATAATTTAAAGATAATAAAACCTCTCATCTAACATAAAAGAAGGGGAAGAGAATGAAAATGACATTTACTGGTTGCCTATTATATTTATTGATTCAACAAATAATTTTTAAAAATAACGATTGTCCACTCTGCTAGGCACTGAGAGGATAGAGGAGTGAAGAAAACTACCATAGTGCATGCTCTTGTGGAGTTTACATTCTAATAAGAAGCAGATAATGAATAAAAATACAATTAAATATATGCCGCACCAGGTCTTAGGTGCTATAGAGAAAAATAAAGCTTAGTAACAGTGTTAGGAAGAACCAGTGGTGGTGATATTTTACAAAGTTGTCAAGGGAGATTTGAGCAGAGACCCAATGTGACCATTTGTGAAATGTTGCTTTTTAAGTCTCATGAATCTTAGAGAAGAATCCTTGATGGCAAGATGGCCAAATAGAGCCTCCACCAAACATCCTTCCTGCAGGAGCACCAAACTGTACAACTATCCACCTAAAAATGTACCATCATAAGAACCAAAAATCCAGGTTTTAAATTCACATCACTGAAAGAGGCACTGAAGAGGGTAGGAAAGACAATCTTGAATCACTGATGCCACCCCTACCCCATCCCCACAGCAGTGGCAATGCAGCATGGAGAGAGATTCTGTGTTCTTGAGGGAGGGAGAGCAGAATTATTGTGGGGATTTGCATTGGAACTCTGTGCTGCCATGTCACAGCAGAAAGTAACACAGGCAAAAGTCAGCCAGTGCCCAGGAAGGAAACATCTACACCAGCCCTAGCCAGAGGGGAATCCCCTATTCCCAGTGGTCAGAATCTGAGTTCTGTCAAGCCTTGCCTCTGTGAGCTAAAGTACTTTGAGGTCCTATATATAAACTTGAAAGACAGTCTAGGCCACAAGGACTGCAACTCCTGGTAAGTCCTAGGGCTGTGCTGGGCTCAGAGCCAGTGGACTAGTGGGACATGCAACATAGATGCCAGCGGGGACCACCAAAGGAGTGCTTTTGCCTCCCCTCCCCTGACCCCAGGCAGTGCAGATCCAGGAAAGACTTATTTCTTCTGCCTGAGGAGAGGATAAGTAAAAGTTAAGAGGACTTTGTCTTGGAACCTGGATATCAGCTCAGCCACAGTAGGATAGGGCATCAGAGTATTGAGGTCACCATTCTAGAACCTTGCTTCTGGATAGTTCTAGATACATCCTGGGCCAGAAGGGAACCCGCTGCCTTGAAGGGAAAGACCCAGTCTTGGAAGGATTCATCACCTGCAGACTAAAGAGCCCTTGGGCCCTGCATAATCAGCAGTGGTACCCATGAAGTACTCGCCATGGGCCTTGAGTGACACTTCAGGTATGACTCAGCACATTCCGAGCTACGGTAGCTATGGGGAGGCACTCCTTTTGCTTGACAAAAGGAGAAGGTAAGAATAAGGAGGGTTTTGTCTTGCAGCTTTACCAGCTTGGCCACAGTAGGGTAGAGCACCAAACAGGTTCTTGGTGTCCCTGATTACGGGCTTTGGCCCTTGAACAACATTTCCGGACTTGCCCTTGGCCAGAGGAGAGCCCACTACCCTGAAGGGGAGTCTCAGGTCTGGCAGCATTCACCACAGTCTGACTGAGGATCCCTTGGGCCTTCAGTAAGCATCAGTGGTGGCCAGGCAGTACTTACCATGGGCTTGAGTTGGTGAAGGCCATGGGGAGAAACTCCTCCACTTGTGGAAAGGAGAGGTAAGAGTGGGAAGGACTTTGTCTTGTGGCTTGGGTGCCAACTCAGCCACAGTAGAATAGAGCACTAAGTAGATTCTTAAAGTTTCTGACTCTAGGCCCTGGCTCTCTGACAGCATTCCTGGACCTTTCTGGGACAAGAGAAAACGTGCTGTCCTAAATGGAAGGACAGAAGTCTGTCTGGTTTTATCACTTACTGATTATAGAGCCTTAGGGCCTTAAGTGAACATAGGCAGAAGCCAGGCCATGGTTATCGTAGGCCTTGAGCACAACTCACTACTATGCTGGCTTCAAGTCTGACCCAGCACAGCCCCAAGATTGGTGGCCACAGGGACACTTGTGTCACTCCCCCACAGTTCCAGGCAGCTCAACATGGAGGAAAGGAGGGAGGGAGGAAGGAAGGAAGGGAGGGAGGGGAGGGAGGGAGAGAGACTGATGTTTGTTTAGGAGAAGTTTAGGGAAGAGAACAAGAGTGTCTGCCTTGTAATCCAGAGAGTTCTTCTGATTCTTATTCAAGACCACCAAGAGCAACAGCATTCCTGAGTTTGGGGTGCCCTCATTTAATGCAGATACAACTGCAGTGACCAGAATCTTAGATCACAACCCCCAAGTCCATTCAACTACCTGGAAGCTTTTCCCAAAATGGACGGACACAAGCAAGTCCAGAATACAAAGACCACAATAAATACCCAACTCTTCAATACCCGGACACGAATGAACATCCACAAGCATCAAGACCATACAGTATAGCATAACCTCACCAAATGAACTAAATAAGGCAACATAGACTAATTAATCCTGGAGAAAATAAGATTTATAACCTTTCAGAGAGAGTATTCAAATTAGCTGTTTTGAGGAAACTAAAAAATTTAAGATAACACAGAGAAGGAATTAAGAATCCTATCATATAAATTTAACCAAAAGATTGAAATAATTAAAAAGAATCAAGCAGAAATTCTGGAGTTGAAAAATGCAATTGACATACTGAGGAATGCATCAGAGTCTCCTTACAGCCAGATTGATCAAGCAGAAGAAATAATTAGTAAGCATGAAGACAAGCTATTTAAAAATACAGTCAGAGGATACAAAAGAACAAAGAAAAAGAATGAAGAGCACTTAGAAGATCTAGAAAGTAACCTAAAATGGGCACATTTAAGAGTTATAAACTTAAAGAGGAAGGAGAGAGAGAGAGAGAGAGAGAGAGAGAGGGATGGAAAGCTTATTCAATAGATAATAACAGAATTTCCTGAACTGAGAGAAAGATATCAATATCCAAATACAAGAAAATTATAGAACAGCAAGTAGATTTAACCCAACTAACACTATCTCAAAACATTTAATAATCAAACTTCCAAATGTCCAGAATGAAGAAAGTATCCGAGAAGCAGCAGGAGAAAATAAACAAATAACGTACAATGTAGCTCCAATATGTCTGGCAGCAGACTTCTCAGTGGAAACCTTAAAGGCCAGGAGAGAGAGAGGCATGACATATTTAAAGTGCTGAAGGTAAAAAAAAAAAAATCATTTTACCCTAGAATAGTATACTTGGTGAAAATATCCTTCAAACATGAAGGAGAAATAAAAGCTTTCCCAGAAAACAGAAGTTGAGGGATTTTATCAACACCAGACCTGTTACAAGAAATGATAAAGGAAATACTTTAATCATAAAGAAAAGGACATTAATGAGCAATAAGTAATCATCTGAATGGACAAAACTCACTGGTAAATAATAAGTACACAGAAAAACACATTATAACACTGTAACTGTGGTGTGCAAACTACTCTTATTATAAGAAGAAAATCTAAATGATGAGCCAAGCAAAAATAACACCTACATCAGTTTTTCAAGAAATATACAGTACAATGAGATATACATAGGAACAACAAAATGTAAAAAGTGGAGGAATAAAGTTTAGGCATAGAGTTTTTATCATTTTTCTTTTTCATCAACACCAGACCTGCCCTACAAGAGATGTTAAAGTTTAATTATTAAATACCTAGAGGTAGTCTTCTTTGCTTGTTTATTTATGCAAACGGTGTTATGTTATTTAATAATAATGGGTTATAAGATAGTATTTGCAAGTCTCATGGTAACCTCTAACAAAAAATCATACAATGTATACACAGAAAATAAAAATCCAGAGGAAATCACCTTTACTAAAGGAAGACAGGAAGGAAAGAAAGAAGGATGAGAAGACCACAAAATAACCAGATAACAAATGACAAAATGGCGGGGGTAAATCCTTACTTACCAATAAAAACATCGAATGTAAGTGAACTAAACTCTCCAATCAAAAGACAAAGAGTGGTTGAATAGAGGAATAAACAAGACCCATTAATTTGCTTCCTACAAAAAACATACTTCACCTATAAAAGCACACATAGATTAAAAACAAAGGGATGAAAAAAGATATTTTATGCTAAAGGAAACACACAAAAAAGAGCAGGAGTAGCTATACATATATCAGGCAAAATAGATTTTGAGACAAAATAAGACAAGAAAAAGCAGATCACTATATAATGATAAAGAGTTCAATGCAGCAAGAGAATATAACAATTTTAAATATATATGCACCCAACACTGGAACACTCAGATATATAAAGCAAATATTATTAGAGCTAAAGAGAGAGACAGATTCCAATACAATGATAGCTGGAGACTTCAACACCTCAGGTTCAGCATTAGACAGGTCTTCCAGTCAGAAAATCAACAAAGAAACATCATTCTTAATCTGTACTATAGACCAAATGGATCTAAAAAATATTTAAAGAGTATTTCCTCCAATGGCTGCAGAATACACATTGTTTTGCTAAGCACATAGGTCATTCTCAAGGATAGACCATATGATAGGTCACGAAAGAAGCCTTAAGAAATTCAAAATAATTGAAGTTATCTCAATTATCTTCTCTGACTGCAATGGAATCAAATTAGAAATCAATAACAAGAGGAATTTTGGAAACTGTACAAACACATGTTAATTAAACAACAGCCTTCTGAATGACCAGTGGGTCAATGAAGAAATTAAGAAGGAATGTTTTAAATTTTTTCAATCAAATGATAATAGAAACATAATGTACTAAAACTTACTGGATGCAGCAAATGCAGTACTAAGAGGAAAGTTTATAGTGCCTACGCCAAAAAAGTAGGAAAATCTCAAATAAACAACTTAATAATGCATTTTATAGAGCTAGAAAATCAAGAACAAACCAAACACAAAATTAGTAGAAGAAAAGAAATAGTACAGAGGAGAAATAAATGAAATGGAAACACAGAAAAAAACATAAAAGATCAATGAAACAAAAAGTTGGTTTTCTGAAAATATAAACAGTATTGACAAACCTTCAGCCAGAATAACTAACGACAAAAGAGAAGACCCAAATGAATAAAATTAGAGATTAAAATGGAGACATTATAACCAATACTGCAGAAATTCATAGGATTATTAGAGGCTACTATGAACAATTACATGCCACTAAATTGGGAAACAGGGAAGAAATAAATAAATTCCTAGACACATAGAACCTACTAATATTTAAACATGAAGAAATCCAAAACCTGAACAAATAAGTAATGACACTGAAGCCATAATAAAAAGTCTCCAAGTAAAGAATTGCCCATGACTCAAAGGCTTCACTGCTGAATTCTTCCAAATATTTTAAGAATAACTCATACCAATCTTTCTCAAACTGTTCCAAAAAATGGAGGAGGGACTACTTCCAAACTCATTCTACAAGGCCAGTATTACTCCGATACCAAAACCAGACAATGACACGTCAAAAAAAGATAAAACTACAGACCAATATTCACCCCATAAATATATACAGCTATTATATACCCATAAAAAATATAAACACATTTCTTCACCCTCAAGACATTGGTATTTCTTAGTTGTTAACATTATCTTACAGAAAACTAAAAAGAGTGTAGGAAAACTACACTTCTCAAAGAAATCAGGTGTGATACATCAAGGCAATTCAGAGTGGATTATACTCAGATCTTATCAATGGACTCTGTTCCTCAGATACCGTTCAAATGCATTTTTGTAATTTTTCACTTTATATAATTACTTATATATAAACAGGTTTTTAAAAAATTATTATTATACTTTAAGTTCTAGGGTACATGTGCACAACGTGCAAGTTTGTTATATGTGTATACATGTGCCACGTTGGTGTGCTGCACCCATTAACTCGTCATTTACATTAGGTATATCTCCTAATACTATCCCTCCCTCCTCCCCCTCCCCACAATAGGACCCGATGTGTGATGTTCCCCTTCCTGTGTCCAAGTGATCTCATTGTTCAATTCCCACCTATGAATGAGAACATGCGGTATTTGGTTTTCTGTTCTTGGGATAGTTTGCTGAACAGACACATGAAAAAATGCTCATCATCACTCGCCATGAGAGAAATACAAACAGGTTTTTATTCATTTAAGACACATGTGGCCAGGCATGGTGGCTCACTCTTGTAATCCCAGCACTTTGGGAGGCTGAGGAGGGCATATCACCTGAGGTCGGGAGTTCGAGACCAGCCTGACCAACATGGAGAAACCCTGTCTCTACTAAAAAATACAAAATTAGCCGGGCTTGGTGGCACATGCCTGTAATCCCAGCTACTTGGGAGGCTGAGGCAGGAGAATTGCTTGAACCCAGGAGGCAGAGGTTGTGGAACAGGGAGCCAAGGTAGCACCATTGCACTCCAGCCTGGGCAACGAGTGAAACTCCTTCTCAAAAAAAAAAAAAAAAAAAGAAAAAGACACATGGTATTTTTCTTTTCTTTTTGTTTGAGACGGAGTCTCACTCTGTTGTCCAGGCTGGAGTGCAGTGGCCGGATCTCAGCTCACTGCAAGCTCCACCTCCCGGGTTCACGCCATTCTCCTGCCTCAGCCTCCCGCGTAGCTGGGACTACAGGCGCCCGCTACCTCACCCGGCTAGTTTTTTGTATTTTTCAGTAGAGACGGGGTTTCACCGTATTAGCCAGGATGGTCTCGATCTCCTGATCACCTGATCCGCCCGTCTCGGCCTCCCAAAGTGCTGGGATTACAGGCTTGAGCCACTGCGCCCGACCTACATGCTATTTTTCTATATCTTATTATCTTATTTTGGGTGAACAAAGAAATATGGGCTGCACTGAGCAGGGGTATGTACTGAAGAAACCAAGCTTTAAAATCAGATTGACTTGAAGGTGAATCTTAGATCTGTTCCCTTCCAGTCATAAAGACTTGGGTATTGTTTCTTGACCTTTTGGCTAAGATCAAGTGTTGTAAAGACTTGGGAAAATTAATTTGATTCCTGTTTTCTTAGACTGTAAAAATGGGTTAATACCCACCTATCTTATAAGTGGTACCTCTGGTAGAATTCGGCTGTGAATCCGTCTGGTCCTGGACTTTTTTTGGTTGGTAAACTATTAATTATTAATAATTAACTATTAATTATTGCCTCAATTTCAGAGCCTGCTATTGGTCTATTCAAGGATTCAGCGTCTTCCTGGTTTAGTCTTGGGAGAGTGTAAGTGTCCAGGAAATTATCCATTTCTTCTAGGTTTTCTAGTTTATTTGCATAGAGGTGTTTATAGTATTCTCTGATAGTAGTTTGTATTTCTGTGGGGTTCATGGTGATATCCCCTTTATCATTTTTTATTGCATCTATTTGATTCTTCTCTCGTTTCTTCTTTGTTAGTCTTGCTAGCAGTCTATCAATTTTGTTGATCTTTTCGAAAAACCAGCTACTGGATTCATTGATTTTTTGGAGGGTTTTTTGTGTCTCTATCTCCTTCAGTTCTGCTCTGATCTTAGTTATTTCTTGCCTTCTGCTAGCTTTTGAATGTGTTTGCTCTTGCTTCTGTAGTTCTTTTAATTGTGATATTAGACTGTCAATTTTAGATCTTTCCTGCTTTCTCTTGTGGGCATTTAGTACTATAAATTTCCCTGTACACACTGCTTTAAATGTGTCCCAGAAATTCTGGTATGTTGTATCTTTGTTCTCATTGGTTTCAAAGAACATCTTTATTTCTGCCTTCATTTCGTTATGTACCCAGTAGTCATTCAGGAGCAGGTTGTTCAGTTTTCCATGTAGTTGAGCAGTTTTGATTGAGTTTCTTAGTCCTGAGTTCTAGTTTGATTGCACTGTGGTCTGAGAGACAGTTTGTTATAATTTCTGTTCTTTTACATTTGCTGAGGAGTGCTTTACTTCCAACCATGTGGTCAATTTTGGAATAAGTGCGATGTGGTGCTGAGAAGAATGTATATTCTGTTGATTTGGGGTGGAGAGTTCTGTAGACGTCTATTAGGTCCGCTTGGTGCAGAGATGAGTTCAATTCCTGGATATCCTTGTTAACTTTCTGTCTCGTTGATCTGTCTAATGATGACAGTGGGATGTTGAAGTCTCCCATTATTATTGTGTGGGAGTCTAAGTCTCTTTGTAAGTCTCTAAGGACTTGCTTTATGAATCTGGGTGCTCCTGTATTAGGTGCATATATATTTAGGAGAGTTAGCTCTTCCTGATGAATTGATCCCTTTACCATTATGTAATGGCCTTCTTTGTCTCTTTTGATCTTTGATGGTTTAAAGTCTGTTTTATCAGAGACTAGGATTGCAACCCCTGCTTTTTTTTGTACTCCATTTTCTTGGTATATCTTCTTCCATCCCTTTATTTTGAGCCTATGTATGTCTCTGCATGTGAGATGGGTCTCCTGAATACAGCAGACTGATGGGTCTTGACTCTTTATCCAATTTGCCAGTCTGTGTCTTTTAATTGGACCATTTAGTCCATTTACATTTAAGGTTAATATTGTTTTGTGTGAACTTGATCCTGTCATTGTGATATTAGCTGGTTATTTTGGTCATTAGTTGATGCAGTTTCTTCCTAGCCTCGATGGTCTTTACATTTTGGCATGTTTTTGCAATGACTGTTACCGGTTGTTCCTTTCCATGTTTAGTGCCTCCTTCAGGATCTCTTGTAGGGCAGGCCTGGTGGTGACAAAATCTTTAAGCATTTGCTTATCTGTAAAGGATTTTATTTCTCCTTCACTGATGACACTTAGTTTGGCTGGATATGAAATTCTGGGTTTAAAATTCTTTTCTTTAAGAATGTTGAATATTGGCCCCTACTCTCTTCTGGCTTGGAGCGTTTCTGCCGAGAGATCTGCTGTTAGTCTGGTGGACTTCCCTTTGTGTGTAACCCAGCCTTTCTCTCTTGCTGCCCTTAACATTTTTTCCTTCATTTCAACTTTGGTGAATCTGACAATTATGTGTCTTGGAGTTACTCTTCTCGAGGAGTATCTTTGTGGAGTTCTCTGTATTTCCTGAATTTGAATGTTGGCCTGCCTTACTAGGTCGGGGAAGTTCTCCTGGATGATATGCTGCAGAGTGTTTTCCAACTTGGTTTCATTTTCCCCGTCACTTTCAGGCACACCAATCAGATGTAGATTTGGTCTTTTCACATAATCCCATATTTTTTGTAGGCTTTGTTTATTTCTTTTTATTCTTTTTTCTCTACACTTCTCTTCTCACTTCATTTCATTCATTTGATCTTTAATCGCTGATTTTCTTCCAGTTGATTGAGTCAGTTACTGAAGCTTGTGCATTTATCATGTAGTTCTCGTGTTATGGTTTTCATCTCTATCAGTTCTTTTAAGGTCTTCTCTGCATTGATTATTCTAGTTATCCATTCATCTATTCTTTTTTCAAGGTTTTTAGTTTCTTTGCGCTGGTTACATAGTTCCTCCTTTAGCTCTGAGAAGTTTGATCGACTGAAGCCTTCGTCTCTCAACTTGTCAAAGTCATTCACCCTCCAGCTTTGTTCCGTTGCTGGCAATGAGCTGCTTTCCTTTGGAGGGGGAGATGAGCTCTGATTTTTTGAATTTCCAGCTTTTCTGCACTGCTTTTCCCCCATCTTTGTGGTTTTATCTGCCTTTGGTCTTTGATGATGGTGACGTACTGATGGGGCTTTGGTGTGGGTGTCCTTTCTGTTTGTTAGTTTTCCTTCTAACAGTCAGGACCCTCAGCTGTAGGTCTGTTGGAGATTGCTTGAGGTCCACTCCAGACCCTGTTTGCCTGATTATCAGCAGTGGAGGCTGCAGAAGATAGAATATTGCTGAATGGCGAGTGTTGCTGTCTGATTCTTTCTCTGGAAGCTTCGTCTCAGGGGTGTATCCCGCCGTGTGAGGTGTGAGGTGTCAGTCTGCACCTAGTGGGGTATGTCTCCTAGTTAGGCTAATCAGGGGTCAGGGACCCACTTGAGCATGCAATCTGTCCATTCTCAGATCTCAGCCTCCATGCTGGGAGATCCACTGCTCTCTTCAAAGCTGTCAGACAGGGGCATTGACCTCTGCCGATGTTTCTGCTGCTTTTTGTTTAGCTATGCCCTGTCCCCAGAGGAGGAGTTTACAGGGGCAGGCTGGCCTCCTTGAGCTGTGGTGGGCTCCACCCAATTCGAGCTTCCTGGAGGCTTTGTTTACCTACCTAAGCCTCAGGAATGGTGGGTGCTCCTCCCCCAGCCTCGCTGCCGCCTTTCAGTTAGATTTCAGACTGCTGTGCTAGCAATGAGGGAGGCTCCGTGGGTGTGGGACCCTCCCGGCCAGGTGTGGGATATAATCTCCTGGTGTGCCCTTTGCGAAGACCCTTGGTAAAGCGCAGTATTAGGGTGGGAGTTACTGATTTTCCAGGTGTTGTGTGTCTCAGTTTCCTTTGGCTAGGAAAAGGAATTCCCTTCCCCCTTGCGCTTCCCAGGTGAAGCGATGCCTCGCCCTTCTTCGGCTCTCGCTGGTTGGGCTGCACCCATGGACCAGTGCCAACTGTCTGACACTCCCCAGTGAGATGAACCCGGTACCTCAGTTGAAAATGCAAAAATCACCCGTCTTCTGTGTCGCTCACGCTTGGAGCTGGAGGCTGGAGCTGTTCCTGTTCAGCCATCTTGGGCGTGCCTCCTTATTTTGCCTTTTTAAAGCCAATGTCTCACTGATTATATATTCAGCAACCACTTTTTCATTTACGGATGGGATACAATAAAGAAACTTTGTTGAGGAACAGTAGTATCCTTAGTAGGTATACTTCAGTTTATTTAAGAAAAATGAATGCTTGGGGCTTCTTATAGCTTTATTGATTCCACATGTAATATTGTGCCTATTTTTTTAAACCATTATTTGGGTGTACATAACTAGATTCCTTCAAAGCAACGAAAGGAATCTAAACATGTTCAAAATTAGCGGTAGTCTAAATAGACAATCAATTTGTTTTTCTAGTGAAGGTGATTGTGTAGGAGTTCTCCATAGGAGACATAACAATTGTTGACAGGTTTTGGAGTTTGAAAAAGACAATCAGGAATTTTAACAGCACCAATATCAAAATAATTCCCATTCTTTCTGCAGAATTAAAAACTTACGAAAATTATCACATACACACATTAGGTGAGATGAGATTTTATTGTTTATTCCTAAAAATAAAACAGGAAAAAAACCCGCAGCACTTTTACTCTGAGTTTTATGCTTTCTAAAACAATTGAAAATAATCCTGCATATTTCCAGAGAAATCATATTTGACCCAAGAACATCTGCAAAACTCTGAAACATATTTTTCCCAGCACTTCACATTGTTTCTCATCAATATCAAACTTTCTCTTAGTTTTTTAAATGATATATCTTAGTTTTATTAAACCAATATCAGTGATTTTGGAGTCTTGCCAGTGTGTTTAACATCATCAGTAACAACCGTTGTAGATAATCTACTGATACTGTCCGTAGCAGTTCACTGTTGTGTTATAAATAGAAATTCAAGAGCACTTCTCCCATCTATAGTTTACTCTTTGAGTTATACAAAATACTTTTACAAACTGAGAATAAATTAGTGATATTTCCTGTATTAGTGTCATGCTTCTGACTCAAGAAAAAGAGGAACATAGCAAAAATTAAATTACTGGTTATTTATTGGATGCCTAGTCTATGACAAGTACTTTCCTAATGTTACCTAATTTAATCCTCACAACACACTTTATGAAAAGTATTATTATACTCATTTTACAGATAAAGAAATTGAGGCTTGTAGAAGTCTTGTAACTTATCCAAGTTTATGTGGCTAATTTGTAGTAGAATCAGAATTTAAACCCAGATACATCTGGCTGCAAAACTTGGCCATTTTTATTAGATAAAATTTCTTCCTTAGATTACATCAAATAAGAAAAGTCCTGGAGAATTCAAGACACATGTTCTTCATAAGTCTGGGTTATTTTCTTTGAGTAAACAAGCTGCTTTGGCCCTTGAAAACCGAATTTTCATTTGTTATCAAAGCTCAAAATGTCATTTTTTATAAATATATTTTTTTGTTCTGGGCCTATTCTGTTTTTGTGGCCTCTTGATTGTGAAATTGGGGGAAAGGAGACAGGACTGCAGTATCACTTCTAGGAATTGTGTCATATGGCATTTGATTCACTTGAATTAAAAGTTGTGTCTTTCATCTTCTCAGTTTTCATGTATGTTTCCATTCTATGATGCTTATGTAAATTGTTTCATGTAAACCTGGTGTTTAAGAGGTACATTGTATCAAAAAGATCATGTTCATCTTGAGAATTACCAAACTATATTGCATTTTTATGAAGAAATGCATATTTCTCAGGGAAATACTTCTTTTAAAAGGTTAAAATGAATAACAATGAGGAAAATTCTAGTTGGTTAAATATAGAGAACTGAAATGTCAAATTCAAGAGTATTCCTTGGCACTAGACCCATGGTGTTTTCATTCAATTGTGAAATATATAAAATTTCAGTCTTTTAAATTAATTGCCTCTTAGTAATCTACTTAGAGAGGCAGACAAGTGTCAGTGGCTATGTTGTTCTTACTTAAATGATTCATTTTAGGTACATTACTGGCTGTTAAACACAGCCTCATGCTTGCCAAAATGAAAATTTATCTAGTGAGTGATTACATAAGAAATTGTAATTGACATGTAGCTGGGTTACCTTCTTCCAAAGAGAGGTAGGCAGGGTTGTCGGTCAGAATTCTGAGATGCAAGCAACAGAAAGTGACTAGGGGTGATTTAAGTAGAGCAGGAGTTGCTGAGACGGTGAGTACCTAAGTATTTATTTTCGTACCTACTTTGCTTTCTTTAATTACCAGTCTAAATTTTCTTCCTTGTATCTTGCAGACATTTTGCAAAACATAAGAAAAAAATCCAGAGTGATTCATTTTGTATTTTGAAGGCCTCCCCCATCCACTCTTCAGCCCTCCTGTCTAACTTAACCTGATTCTCAATTAGAAATATGGTGCTTCCGTGTCTTGACTCCACTTTCATCACTACTTACTGTGGACAGTACTCACCCACCCGGTGTAAAGTCAACAGCTTTCTAGATGTGATTTAAGGAACATTAAAGGTTCCTCTGCTTCAAACAGCTTCCTTAGTCAACGTATCAGATGTATTTTTTTTTTTTTCAATTTCTTTGGCTTAAGAGTTGAAGTTTTTCAAATGCATACATTATATGGGTAAGGTAAGCTACTACAAGACATCAACTTTCTTCTTGTTTTACTAATTAATGTAATGTTGGAGCACCTGCTGTGTGAAAATGTACATTACTTGTTGCAGAAGAGAAAGACAGATTTAGAAACAAAAGACAGTCTCAGTTTTCAAGGAACATAATTGGGGAGTTAAGATAACTCCAGGGCCTGTAATCCCAGCACTTTGGGAGGCTGAGGTGGGCAGATGACTTGCAGTCAGGAGTTCGAGATCAGCCTGGCCAACATGGTAAAACCCTGTCTCTACTAAAAAATACAAAAACTAGCCAGGTGTGGTGACTGGCGCCTGTAATCCCACCTACTTGGAAGGCTGAGGCAGGAGAATTGCTTGAGTCCAGGAAGCAGAGGTTGCAGTGAGCCGAGATCGAGCCATTGCACTCCAGCCTGGGAAACAAGAGGGAAGCTCCATCTCAGAAAAGGAAAGGAAAGGGAAGGGAAAGGGGAAGGGAAAGGGGAAGGGGAAGGGGAAGGGGAAGGGGAAGGGAAGGAAGAAAGGAAAGGAAATAATAAAATAAAAAAATAAAATATATTCTCCAGCTACCTGGCTGTATTCCTGAGTAATAATATAGCCAACATTTGATATGAGTTGAGGGATATCAAATAAATGTTTGGCAGATTGCATTAGGGACAAGGTTGAGTGGATCCCTTCTTTGGAGGGAGTTGAAGGTAGGCAATAAAGAAACAGTATAATTGTATTGAATACCATGGTTTTTATTTTCCGTGTGTGTGTGTGTGTGTGTGTGGTGTGTGTGTGTATGTATGAAAGTGAGTTGTACCCTAAGGTAGAATGAAGCCCCTAAAGAAAGTTACACTTTTTTCAAGTGTTTTCCCTGTTTGTAGGGACTGTGGCATTCATCTATAATCACATATCACTTGTTGGTTCCACTTTTCTGGGAAGTAGAATGACATCTACCTAACTAATAGACTTTATAGAAAATGAAGTGGTCATCGGGATAAATAATATGATGTGTGTAGCGAGTTTGGTGAGAAAATGTAAGAAAATATAATTTCCAATATAGCTTGCTTCATCTTTGATCCATTTCCACTTCTTCTGCATACCTGGGAAACCCTACTAGCCTCTACCAAACTGCAGAATTTTTAACTTGTAAACAGGACTTAAAAGCATGTTTCCCATTAGAATGTAAAATTGCACAGCTTCTGTAAAAAGCAGCATGATGATTCCTCAAAAATTAAACAGAATTACAATATAATCAAGTATTTCTTTCTGTGGATATATACTCAAAAGAATTGAAATCAGAGACTTGGACAGATACTTGTACTTGAGTATTATGGCAACATTCTTCACAGCAGCCCAAAGTTGGAAAAAACCCAAATGTCCCTGGATGAATGAATGAGTAAACAAATGATATATACAGAGAATGGAATATTATTCAGCCTTAAACAATGAATAAAATTTTGACACATGCTACAATGTGAACAAACCTTGAAGACATCATGCTAAGGGAAATAAGCCAGACACAAAGGGTAAACATTGTATGATTTCACTTATATAAAGTATCCAGCATAATCAAAGTCATAGATACAGAAACTCGATGGTGGTTGCCAGGGGCTAGGGAAAAGTGAGGAAGGAGGGATTTATTGTTTAAATATGGGATGTTTCAATGTGGGATGATGAAATAGTTCTGGGATAGATGGTGGTGACTGTTGCAAAACAATGTGAATGTAATTAATGCTACTAAACTATGCACTTAAAATAGTAAAATGGTACATTTTTTGTTATATATATTTTACCACAATAAAAAAAATAAAAAACACATTTCCCTAAGCCTCTCTAAGTAAGCAAAAAAATACCATGGCACATCTGCATTATACATTTTATATAGATTTAAAAATCTGTATGTTTAAACTTATTTTTGGAAGGCAAAGTCCATTTTTTTTCTTTATCAAGTACTGCAGTGGTATGTTTCAGTGGTTCCAGGGCCCCTCACCTCCCAAACCTCCCCACCCCCACCTCTCCAACCCCCATTCTTCCCCATATACCAAAATCTGTTCCTATTTAAATCCTGAAGTTGGCCCTGCGGAACTTGTATATACAAAATTTAGCCCTGCATATAGGCAGGTTTCACATGCCTTAAATACTGTATTTTTAATCTGCCTTTGGTTGAAAAAAATCTGCATATAAGTGGACCTACCCATTTCAAACCTGTGTTGTTCAAAGATCAACTGTATTTTTGATGCCATGGAAGTATACAGAAAGATAAAGCATACTTCTTGCCTTCAAATAATATATAAACATGTTAGGTACAGAACAATAACAGAGAAGAAACAAAACTTAAGACACTATATGCCAGACATCACATATTACAAAGCTAAACTCTACAGACCATAGCTACTATAATATTTCAAAGAAAACTTTTTATTGAGAATTGAGTTATAAGAAATAATTTTATGGAAGAAATGATTGTTGATTTGGGTTTGAAGGATGAATAATATTTGGGTATCTAGGGAAGATACGGTATGAAATTTTAAGTCATGGGAAGACAATAGAAGTGAAAGCACATCTATGGCAATGAGTTTGGCTTATATGTAGGATGGTGAGAATAAATATCTGACTAGCGAGCATAGTAAATACCAGGAAATAAAGTTGAATAGATCTGTTGGGGCCAGATTATGAAATACCTTAAAATATAGGCAATTTATTGAGGCTGACTGGTATCTGGCTAATTGTACAAGATGCAATCTCTCCCAACTTCCCACTAAACACTTTTGAAGACACATAAAAATGAAAACTCATAACATTAATAAAACTGGGAACATTAATCAATCAGTTTCCAAAAATATGGAGAAAAGTGTGTACTGATAGGCCATTGGAACTCACTCTAGAAACACAGCTGGTAACTGACATATGCTGCTAAACTCCTATGAGTAGAACAAACCTGCTAATATGAAAAAAATAGGTGTACTTTTTCCATCTATTCTTTGGTTCTCTGTTGCAAATTCATACTATAAAACTGGGTGCTAATATTTCCACTGCATAGGCCCTGCTTTTTTAGCCTTCCCACCATATTCTTTCACTTCTATGAGTACTTCACTTTCTATATGTAGTTAGAAGCTACAACTCCCACGATGTCTCAGTCATGATGTAGGGAGGAACTAACAATAATATACTAATTTGGGGGTTCATAGTTTCTTAAAGTACTGTGGACCACCATGGCAGAGACAACTAGCTATGTTCTGAATACTCATACTCTTTCCATAGAATAGAATTGTTTGAGGGTAACAGCTGTCCCTCCAGAAACTATGTTCTTTGTCCTTCTTGCATCTATATATGGTGATGTTCCCTGCCAAAAGAAGGTGAACAAAGTGTTATGTGTTGCTTCCAGGTAGAAGTGGTTAGGAAGCAGGCATTCTTTACTGTGATGACTTTTCCATTTTCCAGCTGAAGGTGAAGAAGGACTCCAAGGCCCTAGGGTATGGCAGAGCAGACTGGAAGTTAACCCACTGAATACTCACTGAAGAGTTGTTTCAGCAAGAAATACTGTCATGAGCCATTGAGATTTTAGATTTGTTACAGAAGCTAATATTGTTGTAACTAATGTAGCATGGATGGACAGAGTAGGGTGTCTTTAAGCAATGTATGCTTGTGTAGTGATTTTAGAAACCATCTCCATATAATAAGAATCTTAGAGTATGGGTTTGTGAGGACAATAAAAGATCTTCTTTTAGTTAATTTAACACAACAAATAAAAAGTGAAAACCCATTAGATACTTATAATTGGGCTATTGGGCTAGTAACTATGCACAAGACCTTATGTTTAGTATATAATACTATCTGTGTGCCATGCATCTTTGCTATATGCACCAATTCACATCCTCCTCACAATCTTGTAAGCTAAGTAATATGAACCTAGTTTTACAGATGAAAAAATGCAAATAGCTTCCCAAAGTCACACAGAAAATGGTAAAGCCAGGATATGAACCCTAGTGTTCCTTATTTTAATGTCATTCTTTAACTATTAATTTCTAACACTTATTTTAAAATAGTTGAGAAAAATATTTGTCCAACTGACAAATGGATAAAGAACAAAGTCAAGAGAAATCTACATATGCTATCTGTTACAGAATTTTAGATCTTGGTAGATTTCTTTTTATTCAAGAATAGTAAGAGGAAAAATAGTCAATTTGGAGATGATTACCATGTAACTGGTGCCTATATCAAACATGACTTGTGGGATATAATCAGAAAGCAGCTATGTTTTCATTTTCTATGAGTCCTTTAAACTTATTCTGTGAGATGACTTCTTCCCTTGCCCCTGGGTAAACTCAAGGAAAGTTCAATAGCTTTTATGGTTCTTTTTAAGTAATAAGAGTCTCATTTTAGTAATCAATATATCTAAAATAGTGTAATGATCAAAACTATAGGTTTTATTCAAAACTTCTCTCTTTTCCCAGCTCAGGCCTATTGCAAGCTCACTAGTTTGTACAGGAAAGAGGACATGTTTTCTCTACCTTACATTTTCTTCCTCCTCTTCTATTATGTTAAGCCTGTGTGTGTGTGTGTGGTGTGTGTGTGTGTGTGTGTGTGTGAGAGAGAGAGAGAGAGAGAGAGAGACTTCCTCATGGTACTAGAAAGGCAGAAGGAGAGGAGAAAAAGGAGGGCAGGAAAGGAAGTACTTTATTATACTGTCAGGAGAAGGCAAAAATACTCCCTGGGGTTGGTAGGGATTTTAGCTTGATTCTTTGTTTCATGAAATGCAATATTTGCTTTCAGAAACCACGTGATCACTGAAAATCCATCACTTGCAATTCTCCTGATGCTTATCAGTACATCTCTTGTGGCTTTTTATTTGCAGTTTCTTTTTCATCCTGTAGGAATCTGGCTATTTATTCCTTTATTGGAAGTCTCTCTCTCGGCCTATCTGGGCAAAGTTCTAAGGAACTCCACGCTGGCTTTTTCTTTTGTGGACATCATATGATCTACAGGATATACTCATGTATCCTTTGTCCCAACAGACTTTAGGAGTGCGGACATTCCTCAAATACAGCAACTTCCCTTTGCTCTGCTTTCTTTTTTTTTTTTTTTTCTGAGGCAGAGTCTCGCTCTGTCGCCCAGACCGGAGTGCAGTGGCCAGATCTCAGCTCACTGCAAGCTCCGCCTCCCGGGTTTACCCCATTCTCCTGCCTCAGCCTCCTGAGTAGCTGGGACTACAGGCGCCCGCCACCTCGCCCGGCTAGTTTTTTTGTATTTTTAGTATGGCTCACAGCATCTGGATAATTTAAAGGCAATGCTTGCTTTCAAAACAACTTGCCAACAAGCATTGCCTTTAAATTATCCAGATGCTGTGAGCCATGCATCAATCCACTATCTATCAAGCTACCAGAGACATATTTTAAACTCTTCATATGATTCTGTTGAAGACTCTTCAACTTGTGATAAGGGGCAAGCATCCCACACTATTCACCCTTTGAGAAAGTGTTACTCATGGCATACCAACAGCTCTTTCCTAAAATCCCCTCCTAAACACCAATTTTTATTTTTTTAATCAAACTCTCCAACCTTTGTAATAGGCTGAAAATGAGATATCCTAATATCTTCATAGGAGTATTCAACCACCTTTGTCAATTCTGCATGATGGGTTTCCACCTGTTGGGATGTGTCATCTGACATTTTAGGGCTTCAGCCAAAACTCAAACAAATATTTTTATTTTGACATCATATTACAAAAAATGCCAAAACAAAATAAAACAAAACAGCAAAAACAAAAACAACAATGAAAATAACAGCAGAACAAGGGAAAGAGCATATTGAGAAGTACAGAGATATTGTAGTATTAATAATCTAATTAAAAATAGAAACTGTTTTAATGTGATATTATGGCATCATTGAAAAAAAAACTCTTTTCAGGATGGGGATCTAATTTGTATGCCAATTCTGTAGACAGTGGGATATCTAAAGAGACAATCAAGGGATACTATTTGAAGGTGTATCTCCTGCCTCTTGAGGGAAATGTTGGAGCAATTTTTGAGGACTAGAAGTTGCATCCTTCAGAACATTAGAATTTACAGTTCTGACAAAATGAGGAGAAAACACCACCCTCAATTTCTAGGAGTACTGATCAAAAACATATAATCAATTGTGACGGGCCTATAGGTGGGAGGGAGAGGCCTTTTTTGCATGTGTCAAGAGAGGCCTTTTTTGCATGTGTCAACAAGTGATCCATCCAAATAATCTTTGACACAAACTCTGTTCAAGAGTACAGAACTCAGAAGGATAAGTTACTTTAAGGTGCCTAATTGTACTTATTGGTTGGAAAGTTACCCTTTCCCAACTTCAAGTTTCATTGTAATGGAGAATGGAGTGAGTGACACTGAAAGTGGAGACAGTAGCCAGTGACTGGAGCAGTAGCCTTGATATGACGAGGGTGCAATCAGCAATAGGACTGCTCACATTTTGTTAGTCATTTTGGCAGTTGCAGACAACATAGCCTCAGAATAAATCACCTATCAGAGCAGCAGTGTGGAATAACAGCAATAACAGCAAAAAAATTCAGGAATCACGAAGGCACTATCATCTACCCATCACTCAGAATAGGAAGAAGACTTGAGGCATTTGGATAGGATGATCATATTATTTATTGTCTAAAGATGGGCACTTTTTAAGAGTGAAAAGGTGTATGTTAATAATTATTCTACTACTACAGACATAAACTAAAACTTCCTGGGAAAATCAGGACATGTCATAGTTCTGGAGTGGATGAAAAAAATTTTCAGGATTGGGGCTTGGAATCAACAAACGTTATAGTTATTATCCAGATTTTTGGTGGCTTACAATGTGAGGGACTAAGGCATACACAAGCAATGCCATCATATCTATTTTTAAGATGAATACTTAGGAATCAATAAAGACCATTCTCTATATTCTTACTCCTTCACTTATTCTCAAGACATCTAGTCTTATTTTCAGCCATGAGTTATCTATATCTGTATGCACCTATTGCACATAAATTTAGTATAATTTATAATCTCTACCTTGAATCAAAGAATAGGGAGAGGTTTGCTTGCCTTAATTCTCTGCCATTGAAAAGCCTTTATATTTTTAATGATTTTTGGAAAATTAGGTTGATTTAGACAGTATGAGAAGTGATGTAGATGACTGGGTAGTTGGAAGAATAACAGCAAAGGCTAAGGAGCTTAATTTTGATGTGGAGGATTATAAGAAGCTCTTACAGAGTTTGTAGAAGTGCAATATCATCCAATTGAATTTAGTAATATTTAGCACCTATTCTGTGCTACATATTATGTGTCCCTGATGAATGTATAATCTGTCTGGAGAGACAAAAAAATCTGCACATGAAACAATTCATGTGCAAAACAGGATGGTGGAATGTTAAAGTCGAATTTCAGATGATGAATATTATAGTATGTCATGGCTGGAAGGTGGTAAAGGAAAAAATAAAATGTTAATTATAATATCCCACTCCATCCAGACATTTAATCAGTTTGGAAGTATGGTTAATGGCACTGACAGAGATGGCTTACCATTCAGCAAACACTTATGCTCCTCCATTTCCATAGTGTGGAGTTGTCACCTAAAGATAGCTGTCCAGCCAGTGGTGACATCTCCCTATAGTAATCTTTGCATTCTGTTGTGACCATGTGACTAGTTTTCACTAATAAAATGTGGGCAGAAATGATGCATGTCACCTTGGCAATAATTTATCTTGATAAATCTGGTGTGCTTTCACTACTTAATTCCTCTGTCTGCCAGCTGGATGCAAAGGATTTCAAGGCCTTAAAAAGGAAACTAGGTTCCTAAATCACCATGTGGGAGAAAGCTACATGCTGACCAGGAAAAAACTGCATTTGGCTATTAACATTAATGAGAAATTAACTTCTATTTTGTTAAGCCTTTGGAACTTTCAGAGTTTCTTGGTTATAGCTATTAATATACCCTAAGTAATATAGGCACTAAATTTTACAGGAGTCCTCACAAACAAGCCATCTCACTGTTGTCTGGAATTTCATTGCTTAGTGATTCGTATGCTCCATTATCAATATAATTAGGAAATACATTAGTTTTCCCTCTGTGTTACCTAATAATAAGTGAATCTAAAATAAAAGAAGAAAATACTGATTTTCCACTTAACCCTTCAATATCTTTACTTATTTTAAAGTAATTTTAAGCTGGCTTAATCAACTGTTGACCTCTTTACACAGGCTTGTAAGATGAAAATGAAACAGAGTAGAGAATACCCCAAGAATCTGAAGTCTCAATATGTTCTGACTAATTTGGAAGAGTAGTCCTTTTTACCTGAACAAACTTATTTATCATGTGTGATAAATTGTATCTTAAATTCAGAATGTATTCCCTCCCACCCAGCTTTGAACTTCAGAAGTTTTAAAATCTCTCTTTTGCTGTTAGATACATTGACTGCCAATTAGATTAGATTTTCCTTAATCATGAGATTTTAGCTAAAGACTAAAGCATGGGCTAAGGAGTTTTACCTTATTTTCTTAGCAATGCAGTAGCATTAAAAATTTCAAATAGTAGAATTTCATGTTGGGGACGCTGCTTTTGGCAAATTGATCTGGGAGTGTTGTTATGTCATGTTGTAATTAGTAGGAAAATTATGGAAGATTATTGCAACAGTCCAGGCAAGAGATAATAAAATTTACTAAGGTACATATAAGCAGATTTGAATAGAGAGAATTTTCATATTCTTGACATGAACAACTTAAATAAAATTCTTTCAAAATTAATATTTAAATTTAACATAAACCCAGTAAAAATTTCAATGGGATTTTCTTTTTATTTATTTCTTAGAAAAATGATTCTAAAATTTATCTGAAAGGCCAAAAAGTTAAAAAAAAAAAAAAAAACTTGCAAGGATAGATGGGCATTTTGGAGTAAGAGCAACAAGAGGAGACTTATTCTAACAAATATTAAATTATGTAGTTATAAAAATTAAAAGTGTGATTCTAGTGCTTGATTAGGCAACCAGGTCATTGTGAGGAAGTCACTGGAGTGCTAGTAATTGGCCCAAATGCATGTTAGTTTATAATAAGGGGATACTTTAAAAACAATATCAAAATGAAGGAATATTTTCAGAGCAAATTGCTATTTGGAAAAACTAAAATCAAATTAGCTCTTCTGTAGGTGAGGTCGAGTGGTGGTTTTCTAGATGTATCCTCTGGACAAGAGTGTCCATATCATGTGGGAAATTTCAGCAATGAAAATTTTCAGGCACCACTCCAGAACCCACTGAATCAGAAACTTTGGTGGTGAGACCCTGCAATTTGTGTTTTAATAAACTTTCCAAGTGATTCTGCTGCATGCTGAAGTTTGAGAACCACTAGGCTATATAGTATGCTACAGTAACAAATCACCCATGAAATTTCAGTGGCTTATCAAAACCAAAACTTATCTCACAGTTGAACTACATGTCCATTGATGATTGGCAGTGGGATCTCTGCTTCACATAATCACTCAGGGATCCATGATGACAGAAGTAGCAATATCTTATATTTGCACTCTCTGGAGCATGTGCCCTTTTTAGACATTGCAAAAAAGGAAAAGATAGCTGTGGTATCATAAGTTAATTTTTTTATTCTTTCCCACATCCTACCATAACTAGTTTTATAATCTTTCCTAACAATAAGCTGTTTGGGAAATGAAGGAGAGTACTTGAAGTGTTTGATGATTGATCACTATTATCTCTGCCTCAGATCTCTATATAACATCTTATCCAAATATCACAGATGGACACAAAATATTTAAATGCAAACAATGAAATCGTACTATAGGATAATGAGGTCAATGTTTATAAAATAGTTTTCATGGGTGAAGCCTTTCTAAGCATGTTTTAAAAAAAGAAAAGCAGAAATCAGAAAGGCTTAGAATGGTTTTTCCCATGACAGATACTTTACAAACATTGACCTATATTTTCTGATCCTTCAGGTTTTAGCTCCCTCAGAGAGACCTTTCCTGACAACCCTGTCTATATTAGGTAACCTGTCATTCCTCATTACAGCATGCTATTTATATCTCTTATGGCACCAATCGCAACCTGTAATTATTTGTTGCTGCCCATTTTTCCACTAGAAGGTGAGTTTGGTGATAATACATTTTGTTGTTTACAGGTGTATATTTAGCAATTAGCACAGTGTCTGGTGCATAATAGGAGTTTAATAAAAATTTGAGAGGTAGAATGGAAGGAAGGAAAGAAAGAAGGAAGAAAGGAAAGGGAGGGAGGGAGGAGGAAAAGAAGGAAGAAAAAAGGAAGAAAGGAAGGAAAGAGAGAGGGAGTAAAGAAGAGGGAGGTAGAGATGTAGGAAAATTTATATAGAAAAAATCAGGAAGGATTTATACCAAAATGTTGACAATGGTTATTTATGAAAAGTGAGATAGCAGACGATTTTTACATTTTTCACTATATTTCTGCATTTTCTGAAAATTCTTAGTGCAATGAGTTTGCATTACTTGTATAAGCAGAACAAGAAACTAAGTAGTTTTGTTTTAACAAGAGGAAATCATATGAAAAATGATGAGGACCTGAATTATGTTAGTGATAGTAGGAATGGAAATAAATGTTAGAGACACTCTAGAGTTAGAATGAACAGGATGTAGCAGCTAAATGTGGGAGGAACATGAGGAGGGGAAGGAGTCAGATGACATTCACATTTCAAGAAGTGTAATATAATTAGAGAGTGCTCCACAGTTTCTTCCTCCTTAATATGATTGTCCTCTTAATCCTTCTTTTCATTTAATGATAGAGTGAATAATATACACATTTTGCCTTCAAAACATATTTCTGATATCAATGGTGTAGTTTGGAAACTGACATCAGGGGGAGGGATGTTAAAGGTCTAGTCTAGAGTCGTGGCTGTGGGGATATGATGTAGACAGATTTGGGAGTTATGGAAAACAGAATTCTCTGGTTTTATTGAGAGAGAAAGGAGAGAGCTGAATGGAGATCAGAGGTAGGAAGAGGAAGAAATCTGTAATCACTGCCAAGTTTCTGGCTGGTGTCACCGGGCAGATGTGAATGTGTTTCCTGGAAAAGAAAATACAGGCTTAGAAGCAGAAGTTTTTCTGATTTGTTTAGTTGGAGGAGGCTCCTGTACTGCCTCAATTCGGAAATTGATGAATTACAGGCAATGATGTCAGGCTTCTGGCTTAAGCAAGGAATGCTATTGACTTGGGGCAGGTAGCACAGGAGAAAAATACTTGGTAATTTTGTGCCATTAGCGACATTTAAGTTTAAAGTTCTGCTATTTAGTTGGATCTTTGTATCTGCCACTGAAGGAAATATTTGGGGATGGAAATATTGATTTGGGGTCATCAATATTAAATGAAATAGAGATGTTCAGAAGCTATAACATTTAGACTGACCTTTCTCCAAAAGCCTAAAATATCTCCCTTTCCCCTTAATAAGAAAGCACTCCACTGTTGAAAGTATCCCAGCACTACATCTGGGCCTGCTACAGACTACAACCTATGTTCCTTTAAGAATAATTTTTGTGATTCTGAGATTTGCTTCTCAACTCTTACTTCTGCTTTGATTATTTCTTCTAGCTGTCTATCACATATAATTGGAGAAAAAGTTAGAGTAATGTTGGAAGATTATATTTTGTTATTCTTTGAGTTCTGAAGTCATTCTTCAAAATTGAAATAAAAGAAGTAAGTCACCAATGTACCATTTTTATTACTGGCAAAAAGTTTGCTTAATGCTTTCAATCTTGTACTATAAGTTATGTTACACAAAACTCACTCTATAGATTAGGACTCCAATAGCTTGGATGGAAAATGTTCAAGGAGTACAAGAAACAATAATGATTTAATAAGGAATCAGGTTTTAACAATGAAAAACCCGACAAGAAGTACAGATGATATTTTCCTTTCATGCAGCTTCTCCTTTCTACCAAACCTGACATTTGTAAGAACAAAAAATTCCCAAAGGATTATAAATCATTCTACTATAAAGACACATGCACACATATGTTTACTGCAGCACTGTTCACAGTAGCAAAGACTTGGAACCAACCCAAATGCCCATCAATGATAGACTGGATAAAGAAAATGTGGCACGTATACACCATGGAATACTATGCGGCCATAAAAAAACATGAGTTCATGTCCTTTGCAGGGACATGGATGAAACTGGAAACCATCTTTCTCAACAAACTAAGCCAGGAACAGAAAACCAAACACCACATGTTCTCACTCATAAGTGGGAGTTGAACAATGAGAACACATGGACACAGGGAGAGGAACGTCACACACCAGGGCCTGTCGAGGGGTGAACGGCTAGGGGAGGGACAGCATTAGGAGAAATACCTAATGTACATGACGGGTTGATGGGTGCAGTAAACTACCATGGCACATGTATACATGGTGAAACCCCCGTCTCTACTGAAAATACAAAAGTTAGCTGTGCATGGTGGTGCATGCCTGTAATCCCAGCCACTCGGGAGGCTGAGGCAGGAGAATCACTTGAACCAGGTAGTTGGAGGTTGCAGTGAGCTGAGATCACACCACAGCACTCCAGCCTGGTGACAGAGCGAGACTCCGTCTCAAAAAAAAAAAAAGGAAAAAATGAAAACAAAACAGCAAAACAAGCAAGCAAACAAAAAACCCCTGCGTGTCCTGCACATGTATTCCAGAACTTATAAAGTATAATTAAAGAAGAAAACAATTATTCCCTTCTTTTTCTGATGAAGAGTAATGTAGTCTAATAACATCATCTCTTTTATTCATTGATTGTCAGAAAAATATGTTAGAAGCAAATAGCTGTTTAATTTCTCTATGTGCAGGATACTGTGTTCTTTACTTTTGGGGGTAATTACCTTTGCTTCATCCCTCAGTCACAACCCTAAAGGTCAAAATATTATATTTAGTATATGAAGGCTCTCCCACTTCTACCTCATTATCTGCGAGGGCTAATTCATATTTTCCAAGGATGTAATTTTAAAATCATTATACCCCAGTGAGTTGTCTTATGTTGAGCATGTACATTTGTTAACAACAACCAGGAGTTAAAGCAAATTATTTCTTTGGTTTATTTCATTTCTTCGAGGATTATCTTTATTTCTCTTATCAGAATAATCTTTCTGGATTTGAGGACCTTATTACATTAAAAATTTGTCAATTGGGAAATCAGAAACACTGTAATCAAACATTTCACCAGTCCAAGAGATAATTCATGTTGTACCTGGGTGTTTCCCCTTTGTAATTCTCCTTTTTCATTTGCTATGACCTATGAAGTGAAATAAATGACAAATCAAAATTTATGTTTTTTCTCCACCCTCAACTCCCCAACCAGTTAAGCAAACTTTAAGCAATACTTAATATTTCTTTTTTCTCCTTTCTTCCAGGATGTTAGAATAAAATATTTCTAATAGCAAAATGACAGACTGTAAATACTTGTTGATTATCTTACTGTATTTGAAACTTGCCAGTCTTAAAAAGTTATACAATTAAGTGCAAAAAGCAGGACTCTGTTATGCAATTAAGAGGATGGGTACCACATTATATTTAAGTTTTAAACATGATCTAACTTTGTCTTCCTTTTAATTAGGTAAATGAATTATTTAAACCCAGCTTTCCCAGAGTGATGAAGTTTTGTCTATTAAACAAAGACTTTAAAATTACTTACTTACCTCCTGTAAATAATTTTAGTACAACTCTTGGATTTTCCATGTTAGATTTTGACATGGGGTTCTTGATCAAGACTGAACTACATCACAGTCAGATACACAGAATAAATTTCAACAACATCCTGGCTTCATTTGGAAAATGCTAAATGATTTAACATGCATAGTAGTAGTAGCCTTCATTTGTTAATATTCTTTGCGCTTCCTGTAAAGGTGACTCTTTCATCAGATCATTATCTGTTACCAGATTATGCACCATATAATTTATTCTAGTTCTCTTTTCAAAGGTTCAGGCTAGATGTCTTGCTCATTCAAGAGACTCAGAATAGCCACAGCAAATAAATTAATTCATTTGGTCATTAACGCATATTTTAAGTGTTACAACTTGAAGCGAAAAATTCAAGAAAAGTGTAATAAAAGTTAGATTCCTATTGTTAACGAGGCGTATTGTCTATTGAAGACACTAATTTCACCACAGGGTGCAGTCTTGGAACCTTTCAGTCTAATTAGAATTCGTTTCCATATTCTTTATCAATTTCTCCTTCAGCTGAAATCTTCTCAAATGATCTTTTTTCTCTTCACTTATGACTCACCCAAAGACTTTATTTTTCCCTAAGCAATCATTCAAATACAACTGCATTTTTCCAGTAAACACATTCTAAAAATAAATGTCGTTGCTGGCACACATCTACTAAATGGGAGGAAGACATTGACTGTACTAAGCTTGTTTTTATTTGTTTGTTTGTTTGTTTTCTTTTTCTTTTTTTTTGTGCGTAGCAAACACTTTTCACAAATTTTTGGGGTGGGTAATATTAAGTGGAAGGGATGTTTCTTGGACCTCTGAGAATAAGAGAATTGTATGTGTGCTTAAGAACTTGCAGTTGGATTAACTATATTTGTTGTTGTCTAGTGCACATGTGAACTGAATGGAAACCTTCAATCCCATATCTGAAAGGAAAAAGAGAAAAAGCCATGTTCTCTACACAGGCACTCAGCAAGGAAAACTACCTACACATAACTTACCCTTTCGTCTCATCAAATCTGCTTAAATATGCCTAGCTCCTGAAGGCTTAGCTCAGCCTGCCTGACTGAGTGCTTTGGCTGTTCTTATTCTGGGTCATTCAGATGACTTCCAAAACTGTTTCTGTAAGGCATTACCAATGTTTAGTAATATAAGCTAATTACCAGACAACATTTATATTCAACCATATTATCTGATTTTAGATGAAAGGCGAATTTGTCATTAACAGTCAGAGGGAAACTTCTGGGTGGGTTTATGGGAACCTGTGGCTAACTTGGATGAAAGAACAAACAAGGGAACAAATATATCTCCCACTCCTGGAGGGACTGCAGAGGGAGCATTTGATCTCTTCTGTAGTTCTTAATAGGGTATTGTGTCCTATAAAAACAGACAGATAATCAAAATGATTAATATTGAGGGAAAACAAAAACTGGTGCACTGGAAGCTGTCAGTAATTTTTCAGTTAGTTTATTATACAAAATTTGACAAATGGGAGGTTATCTGAAAGATGAATCTGAGCTTTATGAATTTCTACTACCAAATAATAACCAAATTTATAGTGAGAAGGAATTAGAGAGTACAGAATATACTCTATATTTCTAAAATTGCGAGATCTTTTGTTTGTATATCATTGTGGTTGGAAATGCTATGACATTTATCTTTATGTTACCAGAAGTGACACATATTGCTCTTCTTCAAGATCTTGTTATTAGTGGTAAAGCTTATATAACTCATCTTGAGTTTCTCCATAGTGTCTTTTCCCCCTGTATTGAATGGTTTAAGGCTTCAACAATGCTGGGGAAAATTACAGTGCAGATTATTGCTGTGAAAACAATTAATCACAGGGCCTTATTATTCAAGGTTGGCTCCACTTTTCATATCACAAAGTAAGATAGTTGAATTCAGTCTGAAGACATTAAAAAATAAATTCACTGATCTTCAAACAAAAAAGGCAGCTAATCAAACACACTGTGAAAACTGAGATTATAGTTAAAGATCTGCCCAGATTCAAACAACATCTTTACTGAGTTATGATATGTACAAGCTAATAAAAATCTCATTTTACAAAAATCGTATCAGTGATTCTCCATAGTGAATGTAGATGTCAAAAATGACAATCCAGGGAAACTCTTGAGAACATTAATTTTTTTTTTTTTACAGACTTGCAGTTCATAATTAAAGTTCAACATCTTTCAAAGGCTAAAACTCTGTTGTGATTTTGAAACTGTTATTGTTATTCTGCCACCTAAATATGATTGATTGACTTAAGTTGTGAAACACAAATTATTTACATTTTTTATTATGCTTTTGGGTCACTATACAAACAAATTTCTATTATAAAAAACTTCATGAACACCCACAATTGTTGTTGATATTTTAAATTTAAGGTGGGAAATTTAACTAAATGATGATATCTAGTTGATCCTTTTGACAGAACACAAATTAAAAGAGTTTGTATAGAACATTTTAGCAATCATCTTCCTTCCTGCCATGCAAACAGTGTAGCCTTTGTTAGAGATTTGGATAAAAAATAGTCTATAGAAATTTGAAGAAAATTTGTTACAACCATTTCAACTTGGCAAACAATTATCAGACACCACAATGCAAAACTGAAATAGCCACACTGCAAAATAGCTCTTGAGAAACCCGAAATCTAGTATAAGAGTCATAAATAATACAAAATTCCTATTAAAATTGTATCCCAACACCAGTATTCCTTAGCGTACTACCTGGCTTTAATTTTTGGTAGCATTTATGACATTCTTATATCAATATAATTTACTTTTTAAATCTCTTCACACCAGAATCAAATCTCCAAGAAAATTGGAGGTTTTTGTCGTTTTGTTCTTGCTTAGTGTTTAGATAAGTGTCTGGCACACAGTAGATGATAAAGATTATTGAATTACTGAATCCATGAAGAAATGGTACAAAGAAGACTGTAATGAGTATTACAATAGCGGTAGAAATAAATTAATTTTGAAGTATACAGAGAGATGAGAGATAGGTCAACTCGATCACCCTGCTCAAGTGTTAGCTCTGTGTGAAGCTGTGTCCAGATGGCTCAAGCAGGTTTTCTTCTACAATGTTCCTATTCCCACACACCTCTCTTACAACAGGTACTATATCATAGCATAATGATTCATTCATCTCTTTCTTCATTAGACTATAAAATATTTGGTGACAGAAACTCTTTTTTTTTCTTTTACCTACTTACCCATTATAGTGTTTTGTATATAAGTGGTTATTGAATTAAAGAATGAAGGTTTAGTAAGCCTAGTACTGAGAGATTGGGGTTGGGATGTCGGGATAGAGGTGTGATCAAGGTAAAGGCCATAGCCAAAGTGTCTCAATATTTGTGGGGTCAACTGAGTGACAGATGAGTCTGGTAAAGTAGATTGGGGAAGAAATATAGAGTACTACACATGTTAGAATTATGAACTCGACTTTATTTCTGTTTCCAGTGGGAGCTCCTAAACATCTTTGAATAGTGAAAAGATGCAATACCGTCTACCTGTGATTTAGGAGAGCAGAACAATGGACTAAAGTCAGAAACACTAGTTGTTATAATAGTCAAAATCTGAGATAATGAGGCTTGAGCTAAGATAGTAAGCACATTTTCGTGGAAAGAAGGTAAAATAGGGATGCCCTCTCTCACCACTCCTATTCAACATAGTGTTGGAAGTTCTGGCTAGGGCAATCACGCAAGAGAAAGAAATCAAGGGTATTCAATTAGGAAAAGAAGAAGTCAAATTGTCCCTGTTTGCAGATGACATGATTGTATATTTAGAAGACCCCATTGTCTCAGCCCAAAATCTCCTTAAGCTGATAAGCAACTTCAGCAAAGTCTCAGGATACAAAATTAATGTGCAAAAATCACAAGCATTCTTATACACCAGTAACAGACAAACAGAGAGCCAAATCATGAATGAACTTCCATTCACAATTGCTTTAAAGAGAATAAAATACCTAGGAATCCAACTTACAAGGGATGTAAAGGACCTCTTCAAGGAGAACTACAAACCACTGCTCAGTGAAATCAAAGAGGACACAAACAAATGGAAGAACATACCATGCTCATGGATAGGAAGAATCAATATCGTGAAAATGGCCATACTGCCCAAGGTTATTTATAGATTCAATGCCATCCCCATCAAGCTACCAATGAGTTTCTTCACAGAATTGGAAAAAACGGCTTTAAAGTTCATATGGAACCAAAAAAGAGCCCGCATTGCCAAGACAATCTTAAGTCAAAAGAACAAAGCTGGAGGCATCACGCTACCTGACTTCAAACTATACTACAAGGCTACAGTAACCAAAACAGCATGGTACTGGTATCAAAACAGAGATATAGACCAATGGAACAGAACAGAGTCCTCAGAAATAATACCACACATCTACAGCCATCTGATCTTTGACAAACCTGAGAGAAACAAGAAATGGGGAAAGGATTCCCTATTTAATAAATGATGCTGGGAAAATTGGCTAGCCATAAGTAGAAAGCTGAAACTGGATCCTTTCCTTACTCCTTATACGAAGATTAATTCAAGATGGATTAGAGACTTAAATGTTAGACCTAATACCATAAAAACCCTAGAAGAAAACCTAGGTAATACCATTCAGGACATAGGCATGGGCAAGGACTTCATGTCTAAAACACCAAAAGCAATGGCAGCAAAAGCCAAAATTGATAAATGAGATCTAGTTAAACTAAAGAGCTTCTGCACAGCTAAAGAAACTACCATCAGAGTGAACAGGCAACCTACAGAATGGGAGAAAATTTTTGCAATCTACTCATCTGACAAAGGGCTAATATCCAGAACCTACAAAGAACTCAAACAAATTTACAAGAAAAAAACAACCCCATCAAAAAGTGGGCAAAGGATATGAACAGACATTTCTCAAAAGAAGCCATTCATACAGCCAACAGACACATGAAAAAATGCTCATCATCACTGGCCATCAGAGAAATGCAAATCAAAACCACAATGAGATACCATCTCACACCAGTTAGAATGGCAATCATTAAAAAGTCAGGAAACAATAGGTGCTGGAGAGGATGTGGAGAAATAGGAACACTTTTACACTGTTGGTGGGATTGTAACCTAGTTCAACCATTATGGAAAACAGTATGGCGATTCCTCAAGGCTCTAGAACTAGATGTACCATATGACCCAGCCATCCCATTACTGGGTATCTACCCAAAGGATCATAAATCATGCTGCTATAAAGACACATGCACACGTATGTTTATTGCGGCACTATTCACAATAGCAAAGACTTGGAATCAACCCAAATGTCCATCAGTGACAGATTGGATTAAGAAAATGTGGCACATATACACCATGGAATACTATGCAGCTATATAAAAGGATGAGTTTGTGTCCTTTGTAGGGACATGGATGCAGCTGGAAACCATCATTCTTAGCAACCTATCACAAGAACAGAAAACAAAACACCGCATGTTCTCACTCATAGGTGGGAACAGAACAATGAGATCACTTGGACTTGGGAAGGGGAACATCACACACCAGGGCCTATCACGGGGAGGGGGAAGGAGGGAGAGGGGAGGGATTGCATTGGGAGTTATACCTGATGTAAATGACAAGTTGATGGGTGCTGACGAGTTGATGGGTGCAGCACACCAACATGGCACAAGTATACATATGTAACAAACCTGCACGTTATGCACATGTACCCTAGAACTTAAAGTATAATAATAATAATAATAATAAAGAAAAAAAAGAAGGTAAAATATTGTAGTGATAGAAGTAACAGGATATAATTCATGCTTAAATATAGAGAATAATTAGGAATATGGAGGAGTAAAAATGGATGCTGAGGATTTGGCTTTAAGTACCTGAAAAATACAGAAGGAATAGAAAAGTTGGAAGTCTGATGAGGTGATATGGTTTATTCATGTTAAGTTTGAGATGCTTCTGGAACATTAATAAATGCTAATCAGGCAGATATAAATTTGGTAATGCACTTCAGAAGAGAATCAGGGATTGGGAAGTTTATTGTCGAAGTTATAGGAAAGGATGCAGTTGCTAATAGTGAATAAATGGCAGAAGAGGATCAGGAACAGAACATTGGGAAATACCTTAAATAAGAAATGCTTAGAAGAGGAATTCATGAGAAGGACAGAGGAATCCAAAGAGAAAAGAAGAGAAGATAATGAAACCATCACAGAAATCACTGAAAGAGAAAATTTAGGAATGATGGGTTGTCAACAGTAACAAATTATACACATAAGTAGATTATAACAGTAAACTGGAAGATGTCATTGGAATTGATACTTTGTAGTGAGTTTAAGTTTTCATAGTATGCTAGATGTTGAACCCAGAATGACTGGAGCTGAAGCAAAACAAAAAGTAAGTATGCAGTAAGTGTAGAGTACTCAGTTTACAGAGACTGAGGGGAACAGAAGAGTTTTATAGTAGTTGCTGCAGTGGATTCAGTAAGGAGGTAATTATTTAGAAATGAAAAGAAATTATTAAAAGTGGGGTCTCAGTTGAAATATTATATCATGAATATTTAATGTACCTAATCAGAATGGTGATGTGTCTTTCTTGAAGCAACTTGCATAAAGTGGATAGGAAATTAAAGAAAATGGTTGTTTGAGTTAATTCAGGGTTGGGGTTCAGCATGGTAGGTATAATGCAAGGATAAGGGAGTTGAGAGGTTCAGGGAATTGGTAAGAATTTAGTTGAAGCGTTTGAAAATAGGATCCTTGATGTATAGTGAGACCAATAAGGTACTGAAGAAGTTATTAAAACGTGATAATAGGAAACAATCAGAAAACTAGGAGGAATACAGTTAGAGCAACCAGGAAATTCCACACAATGATTAAGTATAAGATGAGGGCCGGGTGCAGTGGCTCACGCCTGTAATCCCAGCACTTTGGGAGGCCGAGGCGGGTGGATCACAAGGTCAGGAGATCCAGACCATCCTGGCTAACTCGGTGAAACCCCGTCTCTACTAAAAATACAAAAAATTAGCTGGGTGTGGTGATGGGCGCCTGTAGTCCCAGCTACTCAGGAGACTGAGGCAGGAGAATGGCCTGAACCTGGGAGGCGGAGCTTGCAGTGAGCCGAGATTGTGCCATTGCACTCCAGCCTGGGCGGCAGAGCAAGACTCCGTCTCAAAAAAAAAAAAAAGATGAGGACTGAGGTGGAGTGGAGATGGAAGTTATTTAAGCTTAGAACATTTTTATAATATAATTCCAAGGAAATAGTCTTGGTATAAGAAACCTTTCAAGAAATTAAGTTATTAGGGCGTTATGAAGTAGCCTCTAAAATTTATCATTATATATATATATATATATTTATTTATTATACTTTAATTTCTGGGATACATGTGCAGAAGGTGCAGGTTTGTTACAAAGGTATACACTTGCCATGGTGGTTTGCTGCACCCATCAACCTGTCATCTACATTAGATATTTCTCCTAATGGTATCCCTCCCCAGCCCCCCACCCCTGGACAGGCCCCAGTGTGTGATGTTCCTCTCCCTGTGTCCCTGTGTTCTCATTGTTCAACTCCCACTTAGTGAGAACTAAGTGAGAACATGTGGTGTTTGGTTTTCTGTTCCTGTGTTAGTTTGCTGAAAATGATGGTTTCCAGCTTCATCCGTGTCCCAGCAAAGGACATGAATTCATCCTTTTATATGGCTGCATAGTATTCTGTGGTCTATATGCGTCACAATTTCTTTATCCAGTCTATCATTGATGGACATTTGAGTGGGTTCCAAGTCTTTGCTATTGTGAATAGTGCTGCAATAAACATTTGTGTGCATGTGTCTTTATAGTAGAATGATTTATAATCCTTTGGGTATATACCCAGTAATGAGATTGCTGGGTCAAATGGCATTTCTGGTTCTAGATCCTTGAGGAATTGCCACACTGTCTTCTCCAATTGTATAGGTTCAATGCTGTCCCCATCAAGCTACCATGGACTTTGTTCACTGAATTAGTTGTATATTTCATATCAAATCTACTTCATAACCATATGATGGTTTCTGAATGAAATTTTGAAGCCCAACCTAAAACTTTTCAAAAGGAAGGGATAAGAGAGTAGGATACATTGACCGCACTGCTAAAATCCTAGTCCTATAGAATTGATTAATCTGAAACCCAATCGCTTGTATGGTTTACCTTTGATTAAAAACCTTAATTATCTACTGTGTTCTCGGTGTCAGGCGAGTTGTTTAAGATATGTTAATGAGTACCTTGTTCTTAAATCACTCATGTTTATCTACTTAAAGGAATGTATCAGTTACTAATTTTTTTAAAAAAACTTTTTATTATGAAAAGAAATTCATGTTCTTTTGATCCAAAAAGTTATAAAATGCAGACAAGCAAAAAGAATTAAAAAATTGCCTATAAACCCACTATCTGGAGATATTATCATTATTTCTTAGCTGTGTGTGTGTTTCTAAAAATATGATATATGCATTGGTTTATAAGCTGAATTGTCACTTTTTTATAATTTCGTATGACCATATTTTCATATCAATAAATATGCTTTTATACCACTTCTAATGTCTACATTGTTTCTCACTGTATGACTGATTGGTAATTTATTTTCCCAATACCCTATATTTGGACATTTATTTTATTTCCACTAAAGCACCATAAATCAGCACTATATATACATTAGATTATGTGACTTTTAAATATATATTTTAATACAATTGAGAGGAAATTATTTTAGAGATTCCTTGAATTTACTCCTCTAGCTATTTGATTAGATGGCATTTCTTTAGGCATAGATGAAACAGACAATAAGTCAAATGGTATATTTTGAGAGACCTTTCCCCTGACCTCAACACTTTCTCTGTCTTCAATGTCTTTTAATTGCCTATCTTTTTTTTTTGATATGGAGTCTGGCTCTGTCGCCCAGGCTGGAGTGCAGTGGCATGATCTTGGCTCACTGCAACCTCTGCCTCCTGGGTTCAAGTGATTCTCCTGCCTCAGCCTCCCGAGTAGCTGGGATTACAGATGCCTGCCACTGCACCTGGCTAATTTTTATATTTTTAGTAGAGATGGAGTTTCTCCATGTTGGCCAGGCTGGTCTCAAACTCTGGACCTCATGTGCCTATCTTTTTGATGTAAGTACTTAAAGAAAACACAATGTTATTAAAGAGGGATAAACTTTAAGCCATTAGTGCTTAAACTTGGATGAGTTCATTAGACAAACTATTCACTTAGGTTCCCAAAGGCATGATATTTGTGAAAAGCATGTTTTGATAGAGATGAGAAACAAGAGTCAACACTAAAATACTGGGCATCCTAAGTAGAATGCTTTGTGGTGGAATATAAGAGTATTGGTGTTTTGGGAAGTGAAGATTAGTACCTAAAGCAAAAGGTGTGTAATACGAGGTGGTAGGGCTTCTTGAAACAACTTATCATCATTCCACACTGGTAAAAGGGGCCAGTACTATAAACTGAGAGACTCTTGACCATGTGTATGTAACTAAAATGATTTTACTGATGAAACAAATTTCAACCAGTCTAGCTATATATTTCACCCTTATTCTCTGATTTTTCCATTTCCCTAAAAATTGATCTGTTAAAATATGTCTTAGGGTTCTTTGTGCTGCTATAGCAAAATACCACAGAACAAGTAATTGACAATGAACAGAAATTTATTGGCTCATAGTTCTGAAGGCTGGGAAGTCCATGATTGGAGGCTCGCATCTCATGAAAGCTTTCATGAGGGCAAAAGAAAGCAAGAGAGGGTCACCCTTTAATAATGGTATAAATTCCACCCGTGAGGGCAGAGACCTGGTGCTCTAATCACCTCTTAAAAATCGCACCTCTTAATACTGTTACAATGTACATTACTTAGTATGTTACAACTCCAATTTCAACATGAGTTTTGGAGAGGACAAATATTCAATCCATAACAAAATATATATTTTTAAGGGAAAAATTTGTGCCCTACTTAGAAAATTTTGACCATCGAAATTTGTATTATCTGCCTAATTGATGGAGAAAATATTTATGGTTTGCAAGTAGCATCTCAGAATTCTGATTCTTTTTTATTTTTTTATTATTATACTTTAAGTTCTAGGGTACATGTGCATAACATGCAGGTTTGTTACATATGTATACTTGTGCCATGTTGGTGTGCTGCACCCATCAACTCGCCAGCACCCATCGACTCGTCATTTACATCAGGTATAACTCCCAATGCAATCCCTCCCCCCTCCCCATAATAGGCCCCGTGTGTGATGTTCCCCTTCCCGAGTCCAAGTGATCTCATTGTTCAGTTCCCACCTATGAGTGAGAACATGCGGTGTTTTGTTTTCTGTTCTTGCGATAGTTTGCTGAAAATGATGGTTTCCAGCTGCATCCATGTCCCTACAAAGGACACAAACTCATCCTTTTTTCTGGCTGCATAGTATTCCATGGTGTATATGTGCCACATTTTCTTAATCGAGTCTGTCACTGGTGGACATTTGGGTTGATTCCAAGTCTTTGCTATTGTGAATAGTGCCGCAATGAATATACGTGTGCATGTGACTTTATAGCAGCATGATTTATGATCCTTTGGGTAGATACCCAGTAATGGGATGGCTGGGTCATATGGTACATCTAGTTCTAGATCCTTGAGGAATCGCCATACTGTTTTCCGTAATGGTTGAGCTAGTTTACAATCCCACCAACAGTGTAAAAGTGTTCCTATTTTTCCACATCCTCTCCAGCACCTGTTGTTTCCTGATTCTTCTATTTGAGATTTTTCTTCAATATTTCCAGATGGTGATACACACATACACACACACCCACAAACCACAAACACACACGCCTCACATTTATATATTTAAATATAAATGTATAGTTGACCCTTGAACCATGTGGGGGTTAGAGGCGCTGACCTTTCTTGCACAGTCAGAAATCCAAATACGACTTTCAACTCCCCAAAATCTTAACTACTAATAGCCTATTTTTGACCAGTAACCTTACTGATAACATAGACAGTTGATTGACACATATTTTGTGTGTTATATGTATTATATACTGTTTTATTGCAATAAACGAAGCTAGGGGAAACAAAATGTTATCAAGAAAATCATAAAGAAAAGAAAATATATTTACTATTAATTAAGTGGAATTAGATTATCATAAAGATCTTCATCCTGCTAATCTTGAGTAGGCTGAGGAGGAAGAGGAAGAGAAGAACTTTGTCTTACTGTCTCAGGGGTGACAGATGCAGAAAATCAATATATGAGTGGACCCCTGAAGTTCAAGCTCATGTTGTTCAAAAGTCAACTGTACTTTAAATATATAAGTGTGTATATATGGTTCATGTCAAAACCATTGTCTTTGAAACTGAACTTACATGACTGCTTATATCCTAAATAATGCAATTATGTTTTTCAAATCACCAGAAATTTTTGCTATATTAAAGATGTCCTTTAGTTTGAATGACTTACTTATTTTGTATTTAGGTATGAAGACTTTGAGAATGTGACTATCTGACTGTATTCTCTAAATATTCACATATGTGTACATGTAGGGATATTGAAACCATGAAAACTCATAAGTAGCAACTACGAATATACACAAAGATTTTGCCATTATTTTAAAAACAGAATGAGCCAAAGATGGCCTCTGTATATTGGCCCCTATAGTATTTCTTCACTGAAGGATAAAACCTATTAGCTCATAAGCCCACCAACACCGAATTCAAATTTTTATATATCCGACTATTTTAAAAATAATCTCCAAAAGCAGATTTTTAGCAATTTGGAGCCCGCCTGATTTGCATACCCTATGAAACCCTACCCCACATGTGCTCACCAGTGATAAGATAGAGCCTTCTGGTTATAAAACTCCAAGCTACGGTGGGTCCTTAGGAGTCTCTGACTCAGTAACTCCCCACCATGTTTCTGAGTAATATAACCTAAACACATAAGCCCACTCCCTGATTCCCTTCTCCCCTGGGAGTTCCCTTGTTCTTCTCCCCTTCTGATGAGAGAGCCCCCTTCACCACAGTCTGTAGACAGACTCCTGTTGTGAGGGACTTCCTCCCTCTTGCAACCCTGTGTAAATGTCACCCAATGTTTATTTTATTGTACCTGTGGTCATGTCTTACTCTTCGATCGGTCCCCAATCATTTGAAATTATGACAGAACACAAAGATACACAATCAAGTATAGACACAGACAATTAAACTTGTAAAACATCAACTGCAAATCTAATTGAATATATTATATATGAAGATGTACATGAATGAAAAGTATTATGCTCAAATATAAATAGTATGACAAATTTTATGAAACTGTTTATTGTAGAAATATATGTATAGTTTGCAATATACAATCAAATATACTATGTTCTGCATGTTTTGAAGCAATGGCTGACAGCAGACTTTAAAAATTTATTCTGGTCACTTGCATCTTTGTTTTGCACCCTTCCTTTTTTAAAAAATTAATTCAATAGCTTTTAGGGAACAGGTGGTTTTGGTTACATGGAGAAGTTCTTTAGTGTTGATTTCTGAGATTTTGGTGATGCCATCAACCAAGCAGTGTACACTGTGCCCAAGGTATAGGCTTTTGTCCCTCACCCCACTCCCATCCTTGTCCCTGAGTCCCCAAAGTCCATTGTATCATTCTTTTGTCTTTGCATTCTCATAGTTTAGTTCTCACTTATAAGTGAGAACATAAGATATTTGGCTTTCCATTCTTTTTTTTTTTTTTTTTTTTTTTTTGAGGCGGAGTCTCGCTCTGTCGCCCGGACTGGAGTGCAGTGGCCGGATCTCAGCTCACTGCAAGCTCCGCCTCCGGGTTTACGCCATTCTCCTGCCTCAGCCTCCCGAGTAGCTGGGACTACAGGCGCCCGCCACCTCGCCCGGCTAGTTTTTGTATTTTTAGTAGAGACGGGGTTTCACTGTGTTAGCCAGGATGGTCTCGATCTCCTGACCTCGTGATCCGCCCGTCTCGGCCTCCCAAAGTGCTGGGATTACAGGCTTGAGCCACCGCGCCCGGCCTGGCTTTCCATTCTTTAGTTACTTCACTTAGAATAATTGTCTCAAACTCCATCCAAGTAGCTACAAATGGACTACCAAACTGGCACTACAAGAAAATACTAAAAAGGCTTCTAAATCTTGAAGCAAAACCTCAAAATACACCAAAATAGAACCTCCTTAAAGCATAAATCTCACAGGGCCTATAAAACAATAACACAATGAAAAAAAAAACAAGGTATTTAGGCAACATCTAACATGATGAATAGAACAGTGCCTCACATCTCAATACTAACATTGAATGTACATGACCTAAACACACCATTTTATGTTTTTTTTTTTTTTTTTTTTTTTTTTTTTTTTTTTAGTATACTTTAAATTCTAGGGTACATGTGCACAACGTGCAGGTTTGTTACATATGTATACATGTGCCATGTTGGTGTGCTGCACTCATTAACTCGTCATTTACATGAGGTATATCTCCTAATGCTATCCCTCCCTCCACCCCTCCCCACAATAGGACCTGGTATGTGATGATCCCCTTCCTGTGTCCAAGTGATCTCATTGTTCAATTCCCACCTGTGAGTGAGAACATGCGGTATTTGGTTTTTTGTTCTTGCCATAATTTGCTGAGAATGATGGTTTCCAGCTGCATCCATGTCCCCACAAAGGACATGAACTCATTCTTTTTTATGGCTGCATAGTATTCCATGGCATATATGTGCCACATTTTCTTAATCCAGTCTGTCACTGATGGACATTTGGGTTAATTCCAAGTCTTTGCTATTGTGAATCGTGCCGCAATAAACATACGAAACACACCATTTTAAAGACACAGACTGGCAGAATGGATAAAAATCCACCCAGCAAGTATCTGCTAGCTTCACCTCATGTGCTAACACATGAGGACTCACATAATCTTAAGGTAATGGAGTGGAAAAAGGTATTCCACCCAAATGAAAACCAAAGCATGCAGGAGTAGCTATTCTTGTATCTGAAAAAAAAAAAAAAAAAAAAAAAAGACTTTAAAGCAACAACAGTACAAAAGGACAAAGAAAGACATTGTATAATGATAAAAGGATTAGCCCAACAGGAAAATATCACCATCCTCAATATATATGCACCTAACTCGGGAGCTCCCAATTCATTAAACTATTACTACTAGAACTACGAAATGAGATAGATGGCAACATAATAATAGTGGGGTACTCCAGTAGTCCACTGACAGCACTAGACAGGTCATCAAGACAGAAAGTCAGCAAAGAAACAATGGGCTTAAACTATACCCTAGAACAAATGGACTTAACAGATATTTATAGAACATTCTACCCAACAAGTGCAGAATATACATTCTTTTCATTAGCACTCGGACCATCCTCCAAGATATACAATACGATAGGCCACAAAACAAGTCTCAATACATTTAAGAAAATCAAAATTATATCAAGTATCATTTCAGACCCCAATGGAATAAAACTGGAAATTATATCAAGTGTTAGTTTATTCCACAGTGGAATAAAACTGGAAATTAACTCCAAAAGAAACCCTCAAAACTATACAAATACATGGAAATAAAATAACCTGTTCTTGAATGATTTTGGGTTACAAACGAAATCAAGACGGAAATTTAAAAAAATTCTTTGAGGAGAACAATAATAGTGACACAACCTATCAAAACCTCTGGGATACAGCAAAAATGGTGTCAAGAGGAAAGTTCATAGCGTTAAATGCTTAAATCCAATGTCCGAAAGAGCACAAATAGACAACCTAATGTCACCAATCAAGGAACTAGAGAAACAAGAACAAACCAAACTCAAATCCAGAAGAAGAAAATAAATAACAAAGATCAGAGCAGAATTAAATGGAATTGAAACAAATAAACAAACAAAAACAATACAAAAGATAAAGAAAACAGAAAGCTGGTTCTTTGAAAAGGTAAACAAAATGGATACACCATTAGCAAGATTATCCAAGAAAAGAAGAGAGAAGATTCAAATAAACTCAATTACAAACAAAACAGAAATTATTAAAATTTATACCACAGAAATACAAAAGATCGTTCGAGGCTCCCATGAACACCTTTACATGCACAAAGTAGAAAATCTAGAAGTCTAGAAGAGGTGGATAAATTTCTGGAAATACACAACCCTGCTAGATTAAATCAGGAAGAAATAGAAACTGTTTCACACTGTTTCTATATTTCTTTTTAATTTGGATATAAAAATGACAGAAGCATAAGTTGATTTTTGACAGAAATTGAGTTATGAGCAAGAGTTTTTTATAATTTAAGATAATCCTTGTAATTTGTGTGCTTAGCTTGTGATATATTCAATGTCTAAGTTTGCCAAATAGAGCACCTGAACTTTACTTATAAAATAAAATATTCTAGTCATAAATATTCTTTCATTTATGAAATTCTGTTTTGTTCATTTATTCACTTACTCATTTGATAATCAGTGATATAGTGGAGATAGCATGCATTTTGGAATCAGGTTTGGGCTGAAATTATAGCTCCAAAGTGTACTAATTGTGAAAATTTGACAAATTGGTTAACATTGTTGAACCTCATTTGCCTTAATCTCCTATTGCTTAATTATTTTATATAAGCACATATTTGTGCTTATATACTCAAGCATTTGTTGAGTACTCAATATGCACATATATTGGACAAACTAAAACCTCCCAGTTTAAGCAGTCCCAAAGCCTACCAAATGAGTTGTTTCAAAAGTTCTTATTAACTAGTAATCAGGTAATAATGATGGAACCTGTTCTGGGTTTAATGGGGCACAGTATCCCTAGTTTGTATTGCTCCTGTCATATATTTGACAGTTGTCTTCTTTTTGCCTTCTTTCAAAGGGGGAACTATCAAAACACTAGTTTAGCCTGTCACAATGCAGAAACTTAACAGTCACATGAAAAATAATCATTATGGAAAATAATCAAGACAAGTAAGGAAAAGAGAATTTAAATGACTGACTAAACAGAAGTCAACTTTCTGAAGAATGTAAGATAGAGTCATGACAATTCCAACTGCAAGAAATGCTGCTTTTTACTTGTTTCTATTCTGGCTTACTCACTCTATTATTACTCTCAAGAAAGAAAATGATTTAATATATACGCTTATTGTCACAAACTCATTTTAACCAGAAGGAAAGAGTTCTTTTTCTTATTGGTTCAGAAGCAAAATAAACTCTTAAGAATTCATTGTTTGATAATATTTACCTCTGCTATGAAAACTCGTAGGCTGTCTTACCTTTCTACAGAAAACATATTGAACAGTCGTAATTTTATGCCCAAAAATCTGGAAACAATTTAAAGACTGATTCTTGATAATTTTGAAATTTCACCATTTGATAGACAAATGCCTTTGCTCACTCTACTGGTGCTTATTCTCAGGATTTCCTGAAGTGAAGCCTGTTAAGTATTTCCAAGCCATAAGTTGAAGCTATTAAATGATGGTGTATATATAGCTACTCTCTGATTACTCTTTGAGTTTATGTGAAGTCAGTGTAAGTTCAGTCCAAACCCTATTATACACTTCTCACTATTGCTAAATTAAACTCACAAGTGGCAATAATTGATCTCTTTATTGTTCATAGAGACCTTAATTTGCCTAGATATAGGTATGCAGCTGGATATTCCAAGTAAGAGTGGATGATGCTCTACTAGGTGGATGTAATCTGTACATTTAGGATCGTGCTTAATTAGTGTTGAGTTGTTGGGGTTTCCCATTATTCTTTTTTTTTTTTTTTTGAGACGGAGCCTTGCTCTGTCGCCCAGGCTGGAGTGCAGTGGCCGGATCTCAGCTCACTGCAAGCTCCGCCTCCCAGCTTCATGCCTTTCTCCTGCCTCAGCCTCCCGAGTAGCTGGGACTACAGGCGCCCGCCACCTCGCACGGCTAGTTTTTTGTATTTTTTTTTTTTTTTTTTTTTTTTTTTTTTTTTTTTTTTTTGAGACGGAGTCTCGCTCTGCCGCCCAGGCTGGAGTGCAGTGGCCGGGTCTCAGCTCACTGCAAGCTCCGCCTCCCGGGTTTACGCCATTCTCCTGCCTCAGCCTCCCGAGTAGCTGGGACTACAGGCGCCCGCCACGTCGCCCGGCTAGTTTTTTTTGTATTTTTTAGTAGAGACGGGGTTTCACCATGTTAGCCAGGATGGTCTCGATCTCCTGACCTCGTGATCCGCCCGTCTCGGCCTCCCAAAGTGCTGGGATTACAGGCTTGAGCCACCGCGCCCGGCCAGTTTTTTGTATTTTTTAGTAGAGACGGGGTTTCACCGTGTTAGCCAGGATGGTCTCGATCTCCTGACCTCGTGATCCACCGGTCTCGGCCTCCCAAAGTGTTGGGATTACAGGCTTGAGCCACCGCGCCCGGCCCTCCAATCATACTTATAATTGGCCCCCAATACTTACAATTATCTATAATGCCTTACATTATCTGACATTATCTGGTTCCCACTATATACCTCTTTAACCTCATATACTGCCATTTTTCTCCTTGTAAAGCTACTGCCATGTTGACTTTTCTGACCCTAAACACATCAAACTTATTCTCTCCTAGGGATCCTTTCACTTTTCATTCTTCCTCCCTAAACAACTATGCCCTCTGATCTAGGATAATGTTCTTTTAATCTAGATCACAGCTCCAGTATTATTGCCATAGAGATTCCTTTCCTGACCACCCAATCTAAACGCATGTTTATCCAATCCCATCTATCATTGGCAGTCACTCTCTATTGCTTATTTCTTCATATTAAGTACTTCTTCGTAATGTCATGGTCAATGACTATCTGAAGGTGGTGCATGGATGGTAAAGGGATTTACCAAGACAGTAATGAGTTTAGAAAGGCAGATTAAATTTATTTAGAGGAAAGGAGGAGATACATTGCAAGGGAGCAAAGGGCAAGACAGAATAAAGATGGCTGTCTGCCAAGAGGCAGGGTGAAGGGAGTTTTATAAGGTCGTCCTGCTTAGGCTGAACTCTTGAAGACAGGCTGCTTGGGTGCAGGTGGGCTGTGAGCTGGGTGCTTGTAATAGGATGCTTGGGTGCTAGTGAGCCATTTGTGGTTGGCCTCATTTCTCAGAACATTTACTCCCCTCTACCTCTGTTTCTGTTCCTGCCAGCTAAGCCCATTTTCCAATTTACTGTTAACTTCTTAGGACTATACACATAGCACTTATCTCTATCTGGAATTGTATATTTTTTTATTTGTCTCCCCTTACTAGAATATAAGCCCAGGGAAAGTGGGACCTTGTTGCCTTTTTCACAGGTATATTTTTAATACCTGGAACGACACCTTTATTCATTGAATGAATTAATACATTTTGACAGTGACTTACATCCTGTCTCCTCAATTTCTTAGTTCAGAAGTAGATTAATGTATTTTGGATTAAGGAGTTGGGTCCCAGGAACAAGAACCCTCAAATCCAATATAGGAGAGAGAGATCCAGGTGTATTCCAGTCTTACCCTTCAAGAATCACAGGGGTGGGAGGGTATCTAAAGCAACTTTGATGTAACTCTCATAATTCTAAATTCCATTAATGTTCTCCTTTCCACCAATATTAGATAATTCAGATATGATGTTCTTTGATATGGAAATTAAAAGTGGGTCTTCTCAGAGCTTCTAACATATCATTTTATTTTCCAGTCCATTCTTCACACTAGAGAGAAAGATCTTTCAAAAAATGTAAATGCAATAACATTCACATGACTAATTCCTTCAGTAGATAACATCCAAAATCATCACCTTATTTTTAGAGTCTCTGCCCAATCTGGTTTTCCAACCTCCAGGCACTCTGATCTTTCTGTCCCTGGAACATGCCGCCCTTTCTCTTAGTTTAGGCCTTCACATTTGCTATACATTCAGCTTGAAACACTCTTACACCTTCTCTCCTTGCCCAACCCATTCTTCAAATCTCAGATAGATATCACTTTCTCAGAAAGGTTCCCTTTACCCTTCAGACTTGTTCAAAATCTAGTGTATACTCCCATAGGCCCCATCACTTCCATCGTTATGCTCAACATACTTCATGTTGATTACAGATTGGAGACAGCAAAGTATGTTTTGTTTACTGGTGAATCCTTAACATAGTGTCTGGCACAGAATAGGTGCTCAATAATTATAATACTAATTAGCTTTAGAAAATTGACACAGACTTTTCTTATTTCTTCTACTATATTCCACATTATTTTATTTTTCTCCTATGAAACAGCTTCTTTCCATTCACGCCCTTTACATTTTTTTTTCCCCAAAAAGAGCCTTCTGTTTTAATTGTCTCAGATCTTTGAAATTGCCCTTTTTTTGCTGATTATATCATGTCTTCCCATCTTTAAACTGCATCCCAGAAGGGCTGTCTTCTCAGAAAACAAATAAACAATGAAATGATAATATTTGCTGTGATATTTTCTACTTATTTTTTTCAATTATAGAGCATCAGTGCAGAATCAGAATGTAAGTTTCATAGGACAAGGATCTTGCCTGTTTTGTTTATATCTTTTGTCTACAGTGCTAGAACAGTGCCTGAACATCATAGGTACTCAGCAAATATCCGTTAAATGGATTTGCCTCTGTCTACCATTGTTGGCCTAGAGTAAAGAAGATCCATAGTTTCTTGTTCAACTTGACTTTCTTCTGGATGTTGTAGTTTTAGATTCCTGGAGACAGGTTGTGGCACATAAGAATCAGTGCAAGCAAACACTAGGTTTGGAGGACTCAGGGAATCCTCTGGGCTGACTCCAAAGTTACTATATAGCCTCATGGTCACCACAACTTACTCATAAACTAGAACCATATCTTCTCTGGACTGTGGGATAAATACTGGAACTAAAGCATCAGTGATGGTTTAGATCTTTACAGTAGTTAAACATCTCAGTTCTGTTGAGTGTTGCTGCATTCTGTTAATCCTATTTTCACCACCAACAAGCTCCATTTTGAACTGATGTGATGTACCTATTAGAAGATCCCATACGTGATGTGTCAGAACTTTTGTATCATTAGTGAGTGCTTTTTGATCAAGATTAACTCATATTTTACACTGTGATAACACACTGTTCAAAAAAAAAAATACTACTGGTCAAAGATCATAGGAGATTTGGTGCTTTAATTGTAGAGCCCTCACTTATTCAGGTAACTTTTAGCAATCTTGTAGAACCTAATGAAACAATATTTGCTTTCACAGCCAATTCACTCTCATCTTCTATCCTTAAGTGAAAAGATAAACATAGCTAAATACTGGAGATATTGCTTATCTCTACTCGTAAAGTATCTCCCACTGTATCGAGGAAGAGTGAAGAGATAAATATGTGTGCTTTATTTGATTTAGAAGGATAGACAGGTGTACCTTTAGAAGGATATTAAGTATATTTAGAAGGATATTAAGATGTACCTACACTTCCTGGGTGCCCTGAAATTTCTTGTTCATGCTCTTGTCTTTCAACATGCTGTGTTGAAACTATTATAGGTCTGACAAGATTTCAAAATTTAAGTTGTGTATAAATGTTATTTTTAAAGTAAGCTACGGTAAACTTGGTTCTGAACATCAAACTTTTTAGAACATAGTCTGAAGTTTTATGTTTGTGATATTGTGCATTATGTTGGTAGGAAATAGTTTGATTCAGAATATATAAGTATAAATAAAATATTTTTCAAAGGGCAAATAATTAGTACTGAGGAAGGGAAACAATCCTTTGTTTGAAAGAATGCCATGCAAGCAAAGAGATTTACACAGACTTTTACAATGATAGAGGAAAATTGTAATAATTAATAATAATAATAATTGAGGATGCTGGAAAGATAACTTCATGCCTCCTCTTTGATAAGATTTGGAAGCAGTTTGATCTTTTGCTAAAGACAGTTATACTTAAGGAAAACATATCAAGTGATATTTGCAAGAACTTTCATTTTAAACGGGACAAAGAGTTGTATTGTTGCAGCAGAAAATTTTTGATCCTCAATTAATCAGTATTCTCATTAATCCTGAGGTTAGGGAAAAAGTGAACCAAGATTAATAATTAGTATATTGGTTCATAATTACTGAGAAAGGAATCTTAGGTAAAAGTTTAAATTTCTTTAAATCTATTCTATGTATATATCATCTTTTAAAAATGTGATTTCTAATGCAAGTTAGTGGTTAAGCCTAGGTATTTTAAGAAAGATGTCCATTATTTACAATAATATTAAGGTTAAAAATCATGCCATCATTTACATTCATTCTCTATGAGGATCTTGGCTATAGTAAATCTCGCTCTTTCGAATGTGAGAGTACAATTAACACACATTTAACCATCTAATTTATCTAAATTTTTAGCAAAACGCCTTATTGGTAATAGCCTGTCAAAGTATCTTTTAATACAGACAGTACCAAAGGGGTTTTCCCCGTCTACACCAAGTGCGGTCTCTATCAGGATAAATAATTCCAAAGTCATTTTTACTTACAAACATCCTTAGTGTAATCACAGCTTGTGAAGGTACTTGGCTTATTCATTTCAAATTATCTGAACTACTCTCCCTTACTACTGTCAGGTCTTTTACATATATTCTCCACAATCTTGCTTAATAGTCTGTGAAGATAATAAAACTAGACAAAACTTTGACAAATCATCTATCTATCTGTCTATGTATCTATGTATCTATCTATCTATCTAATCTTTTTTATTATACTTTTAAGTTCTGTGATACATGTGCAGAAGGTGCAGGCTTGTTACATAGGTATACATATGCCGTGGTGGTTTGCTGCACCCATCAACCCATAATCTACACTAGGTATTTCTCCTAATGCTATCCATCCCCTAGCCCCCCACCCCCTGACAGGCCCCTATGTGTGATGTTTCCCTCTCTGTGTCCATGTGTTCTCATTGTTCAACTCCCACTTATGAGTGAGAACATAGAGTGCTTGGTTTTCTGTTCCTGTGTTAGCTTGCTGAGAATGATGGTTTCCACCTTCATCCACGTCCCTGCAAAGGACATGAACTCATTATTTTTTATGGTTGCATAGTATTCCATGGTGTGTATGCACTACATTTTCTTTATCCAGTCTATAATTAGTGGGCATTTGGGTTGGTTCCAAGTCTTTGCTATTGTGAATAGGGCTGCAGTCAACATACGTGTTCATGTGTCTTTACAGTAGAATGATTTATAATCCTTTGGGTGTATACCCAGTACTGGGATTGCCAGGTCAAATGGTATTTCTGGTTCTAGATCCTTGAGGAATTGCCACACTGTCTTCCACAATGGTTGAACTAATTTACACTCCCACAAACAGTGTAAAACCGTTCCTATTTCTCCACATCCCCTCCAGCATCTGTTGTTTCCTGACTTTTTAATGATCACCATTCTAACTGGCATGAAATGGTATCTCATTGTGGTTTTGATTTGCATTTCTCTAATGACCAGTGATGATGAGCTTTTTTTCATATGTTTGTTGGCAGCATAAATGTCTTCTTTTGAGAAGTGTATGTTCATATCCTTCGCCCACTTTTTGATGGGATTGCTTGTTTTTTTTCTTGTAAATGTGTTTAAGTTCTTTGTAGATTCTGGATATTAGCCCTTTGTCAGATGGATAGATTGCAAACATTTTCTCCCATTCTGTAGGTTGCCTGTTCACTCTGAAGATTGTTTCTTTTGCTGTGCAGAAGCTCTTTAGTTTATAATTAGATCCCTCTTGTCAATTTTGGCTTTTGTTGCCATTGCTTTGGGTATTTTAGTCATCAAGTCTTTGCCCATGCCTATGTCCTGAAGGGTATTGCCTAGATTTTCTTCTAGGGTTTTTATGGTTTTAGGTTTTATATTTAAGTCTTTAATCCATCTTGAGTTAATTTTTGTATAAGGTATAAAGAAAGAGTCTATTTTCAGTTTCCTGCATATGGCTCACCAGTTTTCCCAACACCATTTATTAAATAGAAAATCTTTCCCCCATTGCTTGTTTTTGTCATGTTTTTCAAAGATCAGCTGGTTGTAGATGTGTGGCAATATTTCTGAGGCCTGTTTTCTGTTCCATTGGTCTATATATCTGTTTTGGTACCAGTACCATGCTGTTTTGATTACTGTAGTCATGTAGTATAGTTTGAAGTTGGGTAGCGTGATGCCTCCAGCTTTGTTCTTTTTACTTATGATTGTTTTGGCTATATGGGCTCATTTTTTGTTTCATATGAAACTTAAAGTAGTTTTTTCTAATTCTGTGAAGAAAGTCAATGGTAGCTTGATTGGGATACCACTGAATTTATAAATTACTTTGGGCAGTATGGCCATTTTCACAATACTGATTCTTCCTATCCATGAGCATGGAAAGTTTTCCCATTTGTTTGCGTCCTCTCTTATTTCCTTGAGCAGTGGTTTGTAGTTTCCCTTGAAGAGGTCCTTCACATCCCTTGTAAGTAGTATTCCTAGGTATTTTATTTTCTTTGTAGCAACTGTGAATGGGAGTTCACTCAGGATTTGGGTCTCTGTTTGTCTATTATTGATGTATAGGAATGCATGTGATTTTTGCACATTGATCTTGTATCCTGAGACTTTGCTGAAGTTGCTTATCAGCTTAAGGAGATTTTGGGCTGAGACGATGTTTTTCTAAATATACAGTCACGTCATCTGCAAACAGAGACAATTTGACTTCCTCTTTTCCTATCTGATATTTCTTTCTCTTGCCTGATTGCCCTGGCCAGGACTGCAATACTATGTTGAATAGGAGTGGTGAGAGAGGGCATCCTTGTTTTGTGCCGGTTTTCAAAGGGAACACTTCCAGCTTTTGCCCATTCAGTATATTGGCTGTGGGTTCATCATAAATCGCTCCTACTATTTTGAGATATGTTCCATCAATAACTAGTTTATTAAGAGTTTGTAGCATGAAGGGGTGTTGAATTTTATTGAAGGCCTTTTCTGTATCAATTGAGATAATCATGTGGTTTTTGTTGTTGCCTCTGTTTATGTGATGGATTACGTTTATTTATTTGCATATGTTGAACCAGTCTTGCATCCCAGGGATGAAGCCGACTTGATCGTGGTGGATAAGCTTTTTGATATGCTGCTGGATTCAGTTGCCAGTATTTTATTGAGGATTTTCACATCGATGTTCATCAAGGATATTGGCCTAAAATTTTCTTTTTTGTTGTTGTGTTGTTATTTAACCAGTAGTCATTCAGGAGCAGGTTGTTCAGTTTCCACTTATTTGTGCGGTTTTGAGTGAGTTTCTTAATCCTGAGTTCTAATTTGATTGCAGTGTTTTCTGAGACCCTGTTTGTTATGATTTGTGTTCTTTTGCATTTTCTGAGGAGTGTTTTACTTCCATTTATGTGGTCATTTTTAGATAAGTTTCATGTGGTGCTGAGAAGAATGTATATTCTGTTGATTTGAGGTGGAGAGTTCTGTGGATGTCTATTAGGTCCATTTGGTTCAGAGCTGAGTTCAAGTCCTGAATATCCTTGTTAATTTTTTGTCTCGTTGATCTGTCTAATATTGACAGTGGGGTGTTAAAGTCTCCCACTATTATTGTGTGGAAGTCTAAGTCTCTTTGTTGGTCTCTCAGGACTTGCTTTATGAATCTGGGTGCTCCTGTATTGGATGCATATATATTTAGGATAGTTATCTCTTGTTGCATTGATTCCTTTACCATTATGTAATGCCCTTTTTTGTCTTTTTTGATCTTTGTTAGTTTAAAGTCTGTTTTATCAGAGACTAGGATTGCAACCCTTGCTTCTTTTGCTTTCCACTTGCTTGGCAAATAATCCTCCAACCCTTTATTTTGAGCTTATATATCCCTGTGCATGTAAGATGGGTCTCCTGAATGCAGTACGCTGATGGGTCTTGACTCTTTACCCAGTTTGCCAGTCTGTGTCTTTTAATTGGGGCATTTAGCCCATTTACATTTAAGGTTAATATAATTATGTGTGAATTTGATCCTGTCATTAAGATGCTATCTGGTTACTTGCCCGTTAGTTGATGCAGTTTCCTTATAGTATGGATGGTCTTTACAATTTGGTATGTTTTTGGAATGGTTGGTACCAGTTTTTCCTTTCCATATTTAGTGCTTCCTTCAGGAGCTCTTGTAAGGCAGGCCTGGTGGTGACAAAATCTCTCAGCATTTTCTTGTTTATGAAGGATCTTATTTCTCTTTCACTTATGAAGCTTAGTTTGGCTGGATATGAAATTCTGGGCTGAAAATTGTTTTCTTAAAAATGTTGAATATTAGCCCTTACTATCTTCTGGCTTGTGGGGTTTCTGCAGAGAGATCCGTTGTTAGTCTGATGGGCTTCCCTTTGTGGGTACATGACCTTTCTCTCTGGCTGCCCTTAACATTTTTTCATTCATTTCAACCTTGGTGAACTGAGGATTATGTGTCTTGAGGTTGCTCTTCTTGAGGACTATCTTTATTGTGTTCTCTATATTTCCTGAATTTGAATGTTGGCCTACCTTGCTAGGTTGGGAAGTTTTCCTGGATAATATTCTGAAGAGTGTTTTCCAGCTGGGTTCCATTCTCCCTGTCACTTTCAGGTATACCATTCAAATGTAGGTTTGGTCTTTTCACATACTCCAATATTTCTTGGAGGCTTTGTTGGTTCATTTTCATTCTTTTTTCTCTAATCTTGTCTTCGTATTTTTTCATTAAATTGATCTTCAATCTCTGATATCCTTTCTTCTGCTTGATTGATTTGGCTATTGATACTTATGTATGCTTCATGAAGTTCTCATGCTGTTTTTCAGCTCTATCAGGTCATTTATGTTCTTCTCTAAACTGGTTATTCTAGTTAGCAATTCCTCTAACCTTTCTTCAAGGTTCTTAGCTTCTTTGCGTTAGGTTAGAACGTTCTCCTTTATCTCAGAGGGTTTTGTTATTATTCACCTTCTGAAACCTACTTCTGTCAATCTGTCAAACTCATTTTCCATCCAGTTTTGTTCCCTTCCTGGCAAGGAGTTGTGATCCTTTGGAGGAGAGGAGGCATTCTTGTTTTTGTAATTTTGAGCCTTTTTGTGCGGTTTTTTTCTCATCTTCATGGATTTATTTACCTTTGGTCTTTGATGTTGGTGACCTTCTTATGGGGTTTTTTGTGTGGATGTCCTTTTTGTTGATGTTGATGCTATTCCTTTCTGCTTGTTAGTTTTCGTTTTAAGAGTCAGGCCCCTCTGTTGCAGGTCTGCTGGAGTTTGCTGGAGGTCCACTCCAGACGCTGTTTGCCTAGGTATCACCAGCAGAGACTGCCGAACAGCAAAGATTGCTACCTGTTTCTTCCTCTGGAAACTTCGTCCCAGAGGGGCACCCATCAGATGCTAGCCGAAACTCTCTTGTATGAGCTCTCTGTCGACCCCTGCTGCTAGGTGTCTCCTCATCAGGAGGCATGGGGGTCAGGGACCCACTTGAGGAGGTGGTCGGTCCCTTAGCAGAGCTTGAACGCTGTGTGTGACATCCGCTGCTCTCTTCAGAGCCCTCAGGCAGGAACGTTTATGTCTGCTGAGCTGCACCCACACCCACCCCTTGCCTTAGGCGCTCTGTCCCAGGAAGGTGGGAGTTTTATCTACAAGCCCCTGACTGGGGCTGCTGCCTTTCTTTCAGAGATACCCTGCCCAGAGAGGAGGAATCTAGAAAGGCAGCCTGGCTACAGTGGATTTGCTGAGCTGAAGTGGGCTCTGCCCAGTTCGAACTTCACTGTGACTTTGTTTACGCTGTCAGGGGAAAACCACCTACTCAAGCCTCAGTAATAGCAGACACCCCTCCCCACAGCAAGCTCAAGTGTCCCAGGTGGGCTTCAGACTGCTGTGCTGGCAGTGAGAATTTCAAGACAATGGCTCTTAGCTTGCTGGGTTCTGTAGGGGTGGGATCCACTGAGCTAGACCAGTTGGCACCCTGGCTTCAGCCCCCTTTCCAGGGGAGTGAACAGTTCTGTCTCCCTGGTGTTCCACGCTCCACTGGAATATGGAAAAGAAAAAAAAGAAAAAAAGAAACTCCTAGAGCTAGCTCGGTGTCTGCCCAAATGGTCGCCCAGTTTTGTGCTTGAAACCCAGGGCCCTGGTGGTGTAGGCACCCGAGGGAATCTCCTGGTCTGAGAGTTGTGAAGACCATGGGAAAAGCGTAGTATCTGGGGAAGAATGGCACAGTCCCTTACGGCTTCCCTTGGCTAGGGGAGGGAGTTCCCTGACTCCACGCGCTTCCCGGGTGAGGTGACACCCCACCCTGCTTCGACTCGCCCTCCGTGGGCTGCACCCCCTGTCTAACCATTCCCAATGAGATGAACCAGGTACCTCAGTTGGAAATGCAAAAATCAGCTGCCTTCTGCATTGATCTCGCTGGGAGCTGCAGACCAGAGCTGTTCCTATTCGGCCATCTTGCCAGCCACCAAAAACATGTTTTTTAAATACATAAAAATAAAGTTATGCAAAACCTTATGGAAATAATTTGATTGTTAAGATGAAAGGGGCAATTTTCTACAAAAATATAAATTGTTATAATGGATTTCAGAACCGAAAAAATGAGATAGACCAATAACCATGAAGGAAGTTGGGAAAAAACAAGTTTAAGGGAATTGCCTGAAAAATAATGTTTCAAATGATCTTATGCTGGATTGGTTTTAAATCTTCAAGGATCTGCAGATTTTCATATTTTCTTAATTATATTACCAGAAAGTAAACTCTTCAAAAATAGACACAAAGTCTATTTTCTTTTTTTTTTTTTTTTTTGAGACGGAGTCTCGCTCTGTCGCCCAGGCTGGAGTGCTGTGGCCGGATCTCGGCTCACTGCAAGCTCCGCCTCCCGGGTTCACGCCATTCTCCTGCCTCAGCCTCCCGAGCAGCTGGGACTACAGGCGCCCACCACCTCGCCCGGCTAGTTTTTTGTATTTTTTAGTAGAGACGGGGTTTCACCGTGTTAGCCAGGATGGTCTCGATCTCCTGACCTCGTGATCCACCCGACTCGGCCTCCTAACTCTGATGCATAACTTTAGCAAAGATAATGCTACCACAAACACAGTAGTTTCATACCATTTATGAAGATATATCTACATATTTGTGTGAGTGTGTGTATATACACACACTAACCATGAAATATGGGAGAATATTTATATAATTTGGGGACTATGGAAGGACTTTCTCAGTATGACATCTAAGGCAGAAACCATATAAGAAAAATTAAAACAATTTTGAATTTGAATAGACAACTCTAAAAAGACAACAAATAATTCTAAAAGAAAAATGGCAGACAGTGAAAATAATTAGAAAACAAAATGTCCTGAATATATGAAGATCACATGCAAGTCAATTAGAAAATGTGAAATGCCTTATAAGAAATTGAATGAGAGGCATAAACAGAAAATTATAAATAATATCAATTACTGTATGAAGAGGGTTTAACATTAAAATAATAAAATAATTCAAATTAAATAATAAGATACAGTTTTTCTCCTATCACATTAGAAAATGATTTTGAAAATATAGCCAATTCTGGAAACAGTATTGTGAAATTGGCCCTCATATACACTGATAATGGAGTGTAAAACAGTATAAATCATCTTGAGGAAAACTTGGCAAAATGTATAAAAAAATCCTTAAGTGGCTTTATACTCTGTGACCTAGTAATTCCATTCATTGGAATTTATTCTAAAGAGACATCAGAGATGCATAGAAAGACATATTTAAAAGGATGCTGACCACAACATTATTTTAATAACAAGCATTTGAAATCAGTCTAAATAGTCAAAGATGAGGATTATTTAAATAAATTATGATGCATTCAAATGATGGAATATTGACACCATCAAGAAGCATGTATTAAAATAATATTTAATGACATGAGAAATGTATATAATTTAATTTTAGGTAAAGCAGGATATAAAACAAAGAATTTGACAGTGATTTTATGATATTTATGCACACATACATGTATAGAAAATACTAAAGACACACAATTTTTAACAATGTTTATTTAATGAATTCATGATGAGATTTCAAGTGATTTTATTTTAGTTTTTTTTTCCCTTTTAGATTTTCTGTATTTTCTAAATTTTTTTCAGTGGATTTGTGCTACTTTTTGTTATTTTAAAAATGATGATTCAGGCTGGGTGCGGTGGCTCACGCCTGTAATCCCAGCACTTTGGTAGGCCGAGGCAGGTAGATTGCTCACGCTCAGGAATTGAAGCCAGGCTGGGCAACATGGTGAAACCTCGTCTCTACTAAAATACAAAAAATTAGCCAGATGTGGTGGCGTGCGCCTGTAGTCCGAGCTACTCGGGAGGCTGAGACAGGAGAATTGCTTGAACCCGGGAGGTGGAGGTTGCAGTGAGCTGAGATTGCGCCACTGCGCTCCAGCCTGGGCGACAGAGTGAGACTCTGTCTCCAAAAAATAATAATAATAAATAAATAAAATGATGATTCAGAATGTTGACACTGAATTGTTGAAATCAACCCCACCTCATGGAAATCTAATAACAAAGCAAAATATGAATCCATTCAGAGCCTACCTACAATAAGTGAGGTACTCAGAATTCATTAAACTTCAGTAGGCATGAAGAGAATAATACTTCAGAGACCCGAAAGCCTTAAAAGTAGCAAAGAGTCAGCCCAAATAAATGTTTGTTATATTAATAATAGGTAAGTGAAAGATAAATTCCACAAGTCAACACGTAATTACATCCATCAGCATAGAAGGGGTAAATGATGTTCTTTATATGGCAAACTGTTTGAGAGATCACATTTTACTAGTTCCTGGGTCTTTTGTTTTTCATTTACCTTTCTTCCTTTTTATGATGCATTAAATTTTTTATCAGATCCACTTTGCTATAAAGATGGATTTCATCATTTAGCATTGCATTATCAGGAGTAAGCCAACTAGACCACGTATTCAAGGTAATTTAATTTTATCTGGGAAGTATAATTGAAGAATTGTATTTTCAATGTTAGACAATATCTGAAATGGTTCCTAGCATGAACCTTGGTCAACTTGATACAATCCTATTTAATCGTGCCTTTGATAGCATTCATTTGAAACCCCTATCCCAAATTCTAGGGGGAAAAGGACCTTGAATGAAATTGGTTTCTTAAAGGAACAAGGAAAGTAACATGTCTCAGAATTGATGACAATCTTAAAATGTCAAATCTGCCTGCATTTAAATAGCCCATTCATAGAAAAATGAGCTTAATTTTGCATAGCATAAAAAATATACGTGGGTAGTTACAGAGCTTCCAGAGGACAAGTACCTATTTCATCTTTTCTTTAAGTGCTAGAAAGTAGGCTGAAACATAGTCTACAAAATAGCTTTTACAACATTGGCAAAGATAGAAAAAATGACCAAGTAATTGATTAAAGTTCTAATAATTATGAGATTGAAATACAATTTAGTTAACTGTACTTTATTTTAATTTCAGCTCTTTAAAATAAAGATGCATAGCTATAGGGCATAATAGAGTTACTTTATTTCCATTACAGAGACTGAGTCACCTCTATTTATTATAAGAACTAATTGGTGCAAAAATAGAATTTAAAGGCGCTTACCTGTTGTGGCAAAGATAATCTTGTAGGTGGTACAATTTGCACATGATTTCAGCCAAAAGGCTGAGAAACAATAGTGGCTACAATTGGAGGAGGGAGCTTGTTTTTCCTTCATAACACATGAGGAAAGTGAAAAACGTGATTAACACTAAAGTAAAATGGACAAAAAACACTTTTTAAAAACATTAAACATTTATCTTTTATTATGCAAATAATAGAGAAGAAGCAGGTGAAGATAAATACAGGAGCCACACTATCTTCTTCAGTAGACAAATATTTGTAGATTGTGAAAATGTGTGTCTGTGTGTGTGCATGTGCGTGTGTGTTGGGAGAGGGGGAGGGTGAGGGTAAGCAATAGGGAGCAGGAGAGGGAGCTGGGTGAAGCAAGGAATGGGGTATGGAGGGGTTAAATAATAAAGGTCTACTCAGGGTATTAGTTCTTTAAATCATCTGAACAAGTTATATCTAAATAATTGTCATGTCAGTAGGTCAGAACAGCTCCTTGAGTTTTTGTCACTCTTAACATATGGTGAAAACTTCCTGGATCTTACTGCATCTAATACTACTAGGTAACATACAGTATTATCTTTCATTGGCTACCTTAGCCATTGCTATTTTAATTTTCAAAAGTGAATTGGTAAAATAGCATCCAAGAGCTCTCATGTGTGATAATGTGGAAGCCAGTCATTTGGAACATAAAAAGGCAGGTGAATGGATTGAAACTGAGTTTTGAGGACAATGGAAGTCAAGTGAAAATGCCAAATTGATCCTAACATTGACCCAATTTCATTTAGTGGATTGGGTGCATGTATCATTTTTGCTTCTCAGGTGTGTTATGACTGCTACTTAATGCTCACTCATTGATTAATATGTAAGTCTCATCTACATCAGAATTTAGGACGATGTCCAATATCTCTCTCTCTCTCTCTCTCTCTCTCTCACACACACACACACACACACACACACAGTTTTCTTTAATTCATCTATGTGAGAGAAGACATGATTTGAGAATACATGATAGTATAGAGTTAATGTGGTGAGAATGCAGGAAGAGCAAGTAGAAAACGTGCTACAGTTTTGAGTCAACCTCTTTATATTTCTGAGTTATACCTTCTTTTCCTCTAACATCTCCCACTCCCCACTTATCCTAATGGGATAGGATCTCTTGTCCTTATAAAAATCAGTAGCAGAGAGTAGGGACAGATCACATAGAGAGTCAAAGCACTGATAATTTGGAAAAATGACATTTTTATCTTTGGAATAATCAGACAGTTTAGTTCAACAAACGCAAGTTGTGTGCCTATTATATTTCAGGACAGTGCTAGTCCCTAAGGGGACTAATATGAATATACACAGGCCTTGTTATTAAGGAGCTTATAACTTAGAAAGGGTGGAAAGATAAAATAGTGAATTTTATTTTAATGTGGTAACTGACAAGATAAACCATAAGTCCCATGAAGGCAAGAGTCATGCCTAATGTTGCTCACTTATATCCTGATCATCAAGCACATTGTTTTATATATAAATGTTTGTTCAAGAATAAACACAAATATATGATGGATGTCATGGTATCAGTGAGGAAAGCAGATCACATGTTGGAATTTGAGGTGAATTTCTTGGAAGGGATGATGGCTAAACTGAGTCTTAAACATTAACCAGTTATCTAGGTTAAAAAGGGTGGGGGGCTCTCAGCAAAAGGAATAACATGAGAACAGAAAAGGAAGTATGAAATAGAATGTTAAGTTTGAAAAACTGCAACCATTTTGATAGTGCTAGAGAATAGTATATTTATATATTCTATTACTTTTGTGAGCTTGAGGATTTTAAGTGAGGAAAAAAGAAAGACATATTTATGTAATTTATGTATAAAGATCATGGTGAAGTATAACCTTCCGTATTTTAAAACATGCATTTAAGCAGTGATAAATATCAGTTAAATTATTTTTTAAAAACTGTGTTTATACAAAATGCACAGTTACAAATCAATGAGAATATTGCTATGATCAGAAGACTTACTCTGGAACCAAGGGTAAACTTACTCAAAGCACTAACTCCAGCTTTCCATTTCTAATGGTCTTAATAGTGATTTCAGAAGTTACATAAGGAAAATATGGTTTCACAGAGCCAGATGGACCCAAACGTAGCCCAGAGTTTGGTCACATAGCCAGAAGTTTTAGAATTATTTGTGCAATTATATTTTCTCTCCAAAATTTGACAGATATTATGCCTATGTAGTGGGTGTAGTTTGCTTTCAGCTCAATCAGTTCCTCTTTGAAATGAGCTTCACTAATGGGTCAGATGTGTGATAATTCAGATACTTCCTGTGATATGAATTCCAAAGGCAGCTGCAGAATTTTTTTTAGCATGAATCATTTATTTTTTAAATGTACAAATAACACATGATAATTTTAGGAAAATCAGAAAATATAGATAAGCAGAAAAACTTAAAATCATTCTATAATCCACTATTCTGAGTTAACCATTACTAACATATTGGTAAATAGCGATCTTGAAATGCGTGTGGGACGTGTGTGTGTGTGTGTGTGTGTGTGTGTCTGTGTGAAAGAGAGAGAGCAAACCAGATAGAAATTAACTTACTAACAAAAATAGAACTATACTACACTGTTCAATAACTTGCTTTTATAGTTAATATTATCTTGTCACAGATATCTATCATGTTGAATAATTATAGGACTATACATTCATTTTTTTATGGCTTCACAGTAGTCTATCACTGGCAGGTAATGACTTATTTAATGAGCAGTTTTCATGGACATTTAGGTTGTTTTCAGTTTTTCTGCAATATTAAGTATTAGTGCCATAAACACTTTTTGCAATTATCTTTGAATTATTGTGCTAGTACCATATCAAGATAAAGTTCTCAAAGTAATACCTAGCAATATGGGTGAAGAATCTGAGATTTTGCCTTATTTGCAAAGGAAACATGTTAACCTGCCACAGTTTCATGGATGTTGGTAGAAGACATAAAATCCCTGGCCAACCATACTTCCTCTTTGCTCTGAGGTGAGACACTATCTCTATCATCTCAAGTTGTAAGAAAATCTGTCCCTTTATACTGGAGGGAGGCAATACCTCCATCTTCCACTACATAAACATCCTTGGAAAGGTGGTCAAGAACAAAGAATTGTCAGTGCCTTGCTGTCAAGATGGGTAGTAATGCAAGAGACCAATGGAGGGTAGAATTGTCTCTCAGTGGGATTATTGAGTCAGAGTGTATATGCATTGTAAGTATTGCCAAAACTGCCCTATTTAAGGTTATACTAATTTCCACTCCTATCAATGATTCATAAGCGGTCCTATTATCTCTACTCTCAGCTACACTGGAATTTGTCAACCTTTAAATTTTAGCTGTTCCAATTGGAGAAAATGGCACTTCATATTTTAAAAGCTTTATTTTCTTACTGGTAAGATTAAATATACTTTCATGTTTATGTTTGCCATTTGTATTTCTTCTACTGTGAATTGCCCTTTCATATCTTTTGTCCATTTTTTTTCTATTGATGTTTTATCATGTTGATATATAGGTGGTCTTAGTATATTAAAATATGAACATGTTGTATACCATGAATTGCAAATATATGCTATACATACCTTTCTGCATTTGTCTTTTAACTTTATTTTCTTTCTTAGCTAAAGAAATTTGAAGCATGATCTATATCTATTAAAACTCCTGACTCTCTTTCAAAATTGTAACTTTCTTTCTACAAATAGTTCTACATTTAAAAAATGAGTTTAGTGCCGTTCTGTAATATTAAATGCATGCAATCTTCTGATAATATTTGCTAAATTCATGGTCAGTTTAAGTTCAAATACACACTTCCTTGAATGTATCAGCAGTGCGTTTGTTTTTCCCTGAAGTTTCAAGTTCAGTGTGGTCAGATATCTTGTCACATCAGTGAAAAAGTACAATACTATGAACTGTGGGGGGCCAAACATTTTAGCCCATTAGAGCTCTTTTAATTCCAAAAGTCCATACTCAGTGAATTTCTTTAGCAAGTTTTATGACCTAGCCATCTGACAGCATTCAACAAAATTAAATATCTTATCCTGTTCATCTTCTTCTAAATATTTCATAAACTGACTATGGTTAGCAGCACAAACACAAATAAAATTCACTGTCTCGATCACTCCTTTCACGTGACTTTACCTTATGAAGCACAAACCTGCCTGATAAATGATGGGGTGGAAACTACATACAGAACCTTTCTTTTTTCACTTGAATTAACTGTTGAAATGTTCTCATTTATTGCAAGTGCCTCATATATAGAAAGTGAATCCAGCTTTTATATGTCTGGAGGAAAGTTTTCAAACTATTTATTGCAAGTAGTTAAATACTAGGTATATCATACATATTGGAAACTTTGCAATTTAACACTGATGTTGGGGAAGATCTGTGATGAAAAGATGAAGTATTCAATAAATATATCTGGAGTTATCCATATGGAAAAAATAAAATAATTCTCTACCTCAAACTATATACAAAAAATAAACTCCATGTGAATTAAGTGGTTTGATGCCAAAAGCAAACATTAGTACTATTTGTGTGAACTTTAAATAACTATCACCTTAAGGAAGATGAAAGACTTTTTAATGAAAACATAGAAAATACTAACCATAAAGTAAAATAATGATTATTTTAAATATATTAACATGAACTTTCATTAACATATACCTTAAATATAGTGAAAAGACAGTCTACTAACTGAGAGAAGACATTTGCAACACATAGTTGTCATAGACCTGCTATTCACAATGTAAATAAAACCCCCATAGATCAATCAATACAAAAACAACAAAGAACACAAACAGAAAAATGGGCAAAGTCAATAAAAGTCATCTCACATATGATAAAAATACATATGGCTAATAAATGTATATAGAGAGGTTTGATCTCATTAATAGTATAATCCTGTAATATGTAATATATAAGTATGAGATAAAACTTATTTGAAAACATAAGGAAATGATAAAGTAAAAATCAAGTAGTGTCTTCCTAGGTAGAGGGAAGTAGGAGATGAACTAGTAGAGAAGCACAAAAGTGGATGTACATTACTGTCATTGTTCTAGTTCTCAGGTTGGGTGGTAAGAGCAATGAAGTTCATTATATAATTAAAAAAATAAAACCAAGGCTTAAAGAAACAAAAGCAATTTCCTCATGTAGCCAGGGTATGACAATAACAATACTCTATCTTACTGGCCATTGGCCATGATAACTATACAAGAGATGAAAGTGATTCCAACTGAGCCAATCAAAGTCTTCCCCAGGGATTTTTCTCACTGATGCTGGTAGTATGGCCTTTTTGTCTCTCAGATTGCAAATAGTGAGTATGGGAGGCCTGAAATACTGGTGTCCACATCCTTCATATTGGGAAGAGCTGGTCTGTGAAAATGGCCAAGTATTCCAGTATGTACCAACAAGCAGAAAGTAGAGATGGAAGGGCCCTAATGTTGTTTGTGTCCTTTATATAGTCATATTAGAGGTGAACTTCACTCCTAGACTTCCCAGTTAAAGGAACAAACAACCCCGCTTTCTGCTCAAGCTTTCTCAAGTAGGATTCTGGACACCTGAAACCAAACATTCTTGACCAATGCAGAGAATGCTAAAGATAAAGGATCAGAAGCAGGGATGTGTTGAAAGAACACCCTCCTCAGCAAAGCTTCAATCTTTTCTCCTGTACTTGTTGAACATAAGGCATTTACGTATTATTTTAGACCTCAAATTACCTACCTTTGGAATCAGTGGATTTCTTGATTAGCTGCATCCTTTGACATCTTATGGTAACTGTTAATCCTTATTTCTGTCATCATTGACTAAGTAACCAGTGAAAACAGAGCCCCAAACTAGGCACTACTACGAAAGGAAGGAGAAGGCATATGTCAGAAATAAAGGATGTAGTTCCTGACATTGAGAAACCCAAAGCTAACTAGCACATATACTGTTTAGTTCAAGCCTCTTGGTTTGTAATTTGGAAGGTTGTATCTAGTGAGGTTAAGTAGTTTTTCTAAGGTCACACTGCTAGTTTGTGTAAATACCTGGACCTAGAACTTAGGTCTCCCTGACTCTAGTTTAGTGCTTTTTCAATCATGTAACATTGACCTCTCTTTTTCCCCACCTGTAGTAGTGTAGTAGTCAGGGTTCTCCAGAGGGACAGAACCTATAGGAGATATATCTCCTATATAGCTCTCTCTCTCTCTCTCTCTCTCTCTCTCTCTCTCTCTGTGTGTGTGTGTGTGTGTGTGTGTGAGAAAAGGAGGTTATTAGGGGGAAATGACTCATACAATTAAAAAGGCAAAGTCCTACTACAGGCCATCTGCAAGCTGGGAAATTAGAAAAGCCAGTAGCGTGGCTCAGTCCAGTTCAAAAGCCTCACAACCAGGGAAGCTGACAATGCAGACCCCAGTCTGAGGCCAAGGACCTGAGAACCCATCGAAGGCCACTGATGCTAGTTCCAAAAGCCAAAGAATCTGGGAATCTGGAGTCTGATGTCTATGAGCAGGAGGAGAAAAGTCATCTAGCTGTGGAAGAAAGAGGGAGAGGGAGCTGAGCAAGCTCAGTACCCACTTCTTCCACCTATTTTGTTCTAGCTGACCTTGAAACTGATTGGATGGTGCCCACCCACATGTAGAGTGCATCTTGCTCTCCCAGTCCACTGACTCACATGTCAATTTCTACTGGAAACACCCTCACAGACACGCCCAGAAACAATACTTCATCAGTTATCCAGGCATTCCTCAATCGAATCAAGTTGATACCTAATATTAACTATCACACCACCCTAATGCAGATTAAATACTAATCAACTATTTGCTTATTGCTATTAAAAGTAACAGCAAAGTATAATTTGAACAAATAATACCACCTGGAAAAAATGAATGAATTCTGCCTAACTTCAACTTTTTTATTTCCTGTGTAATGTAGAAAGAGTGCTAGATCGAGAGTCAGGAGAGAGTTCTTATCTTGGTTTTGCCAGTAGCTAATTGAATCACCTGCAGAAATGACTTTTTCTCAACGGATTTCAGTTTCCTCATCTAAAAAGGAGGGGCTTCGCTTTATGTTCTAATACTTACATGCAAACTTTTAATTCTGATGTCATCCAAAGCATGCAAGCCTTCCATCAAGCTTCTCTGCATTTGAAAGTAGCTGTGAGTTGCAGACTGTCTAGCCCCTATAAGTCACTCTTCTGTTTCTGGTTCTGAATTTTCTGGCATCATGATTCAATTGTCAAACTTTTGATTATTGTTAATTCTAATTGCTCTTAGCAGTGACCTTATCTAACCCTATCTCCCCTCAGCAGGGCCTCTTTGATAAATGATGTCAGCTGGAATGTAAAAATGAAGGAAAGTTTATTGTAATAGGATAGCCATCGATCAGGCATCACTCCATGATGAGTTCCTTCAGTTTCAAAAGTCTGAGATTATTGTCAATTTTCTTAATATTTATGCTGTCAGTTCACTTATTTCCTCCTTCCAACACTGAAGCATGGGTTATTAAGCTTCTCTCATCTTCACTCTGCACTCCTTTATAAAAAATAGCCGATATACTACAACAACTTCCTCAAGCTAGCTTATATTGTTTCTATATATCTTAGGCCTTAGGCCTCCTAAAGTAACATTAATCATTCCCCCATCCCCCTTCAATTCTGAAGTTTTCAAAAATTTTGAACAGAAACATTAAAAATTTGGTTTTATGTAATAGATTTCTCATACTCTTCTACTGGAATTTATATGAAAGGAAATAAAACAGTGAAAGCAACCTATTGAACTGACAGTGATTGAGAAAAAGTCATTGTTGTACAATGCCAAGACTTTATTCAGGAAAAACAGACCTGAAAAATATAGGAGAAAGATACAGATGTCCAACTGGTGACAGTAAAGTGTAATATCATTGTATCTCCAAGTGTTTGATCATTAAAGACTTGACACTACTTCCAAGCCGGGGGGGCTTACAATTAGAAGACTATCAAATCTCCTCATGCCAGTCTCTATTTTTAAATTATGATTGAGGCTGGGCATGGTGGCTCACTCCCGTAATCCCAGCACTTTGGGAGGCTGAGGCAGGTGGATCCCGAGGTCAGGAGTTCGAGACCAGCTTGACCAACATGGTGAAACCCTGTCTCTACTGAAAATACAAAACTTAGCCGGGCATGATGGCGTGCGCCTGTAATCCTAGCTACTCAGAAGGCTGACGCAGGAGAATCACTTGAACCCGGGAGGCGGAGGTTGCAGTGAGCCAAGATCGTGCCATTGCACTCCAGCCTGGGTGACAGAGCGAGACTGTGTCTCAAAAAAAAAAAAAAAAAAAAAAAAGATTGAAAAATTAAAGTATAATTGAAAAATGATTTAGAATAAGCTCAATTATAATTGTGTTGTGGGATAGAGTAAATCTGAGTAAAATGTAGCCTATTCTTTTTCCAGCTGTTTATGTACAGATCATCACCAGCTAGAATTGAAGGCCAACTAGGGTAGTTAGACAAATAAAAGTTTTTACGTTAAAAGTACACTATATTACATTAAGCTTTTAAAAATTCCATCTCACTGAGAAATGAGGGGCATATCACAATAGAACCTACATTTTGAAAAAGTAGTACAACTATCTAACTCTTGAAGTTCCTGCTCAAAGCCTGTTCCTGGGTTAGTTCTTTAAGTTACCTGGAGAAAGCTCCAAATGTAGTCATTGAACCCTTTGTATTAGTTAATGCAGTCTATAGAACAGCTTGTTTTTTAAGACATGAAACAGAAACATTCAGTAAATTCCAAATAAAAGTGTTTTCTGATTCTTAAGAAAAAAAGGAGATGTAGTAAGAGTAAAAATGAGAGTCAGGGCTGGGCGTGGTGTCTCATGCCTGTAATCTCAGCACTTTGGGAGCCCGAGGCAAGCAAATCACCTGACTTTGGGGGTTCGAAACCATCCTGGCCAACATGGTGAAACCCCATCTCTACTAAAAATACAAAAATTAGCCTGGCATGGTGACAGGCACCTGTAATCCCAGCTACTCAGAAGGCTGAGGCAGGAGGATCACTGGAACCCGGGAGGCAGAGGTTGTAGTGAGCCGAGATCGTGCCACTGCACTCCAGCCTGGGCAACAAGAGTGAGACTCTGTCTCAAAAAACAAAACAAATAAACAAACAAACAAAAACAAGAGTCGGGTAGAGAGACAGGCAGAGAGAATGAGTTATGGAAGGAATGATTAATAAGATTAAGACAACTAAACTGTAATATTTTATTGATATTTAATGCTATTCATCCAGTTAATTCAGAATATATTACAAGCATTAGCTTAAAGCCCAGTGAAATCTCACCTTAAACAGGTGATGTCTAGTGACAGACATTTTTTCCAAAACACCCATGGGAAATGTGGGTAGAATCAGTGGTAGGTAAGGTCACAGTTTCTGGGCCTTTGTCCTGTTTGACTATATAATGCTGGAATTTCAATCTGTAATTATTAATTATTAACTTTGCTATGTTGAAGTCAATTAATGTGAAAATTATTTACTGTTCTTGATAATTAGTTGTAGTGATTAAAGCATGTTTTATATCATGCTGGAGTTGTCTTTTTAAATAACTCATGAACAGAAAACAGCAGCTGGATTAGATGATGTGGTTATTGGGCTAGTCTTTGAAGGGAGGTGGTGGGTACATTCTTTCTATATTTAAACGATCTCATTGTAGCATGCATCGCAAGCCTAACATTGTTTATGGAATTGGATGGTAAATGAGTAAGAGATAGTCATTGTTTGCTGTGCATAAAGATGGCAGCTATTTGTTAGCTTAGGTGCCTCTCTCTACTAGACGATGCTAAATAGTCATCTACAAGAGACATGCCTGGTTTGTGTTTGGTTTTTGGTTTTCAGATATGGTGAAACAAGCAGCGGTGTTACATTCAATGTCTGACTGGTCAAATTAGAGAGAACAGAATATGATAAACAGTGGAATAGACTGCAGAAGGGGACTGAAAAAAATCCTGTTCACTGAAACAGGCTTAGTACTTCTTTCTCTGATTGGAAATCTGTATGGTCTGCTTGATATTCACAGGTAAAAAGAGTGGCTTATATTTAATATAAATAAGGAGACTGATTTGAATTGTCTGGATGAAAACTACCCTCTTCCCACACATACAAAGGGTAAACATAGGCTTTCAATTTTAATTATTGACTGAATTCTTCATATCTTGGTGGGTGATAGGCATAAGTGTTGAACTTGTACATAAAGTACTAATGTTTTGTATAAGCATCTATGCATAGGATTTGTGAATAAAAAGTGAAGCCTGCCAAGGTGTGTGATTTAGGAAGATGCCTATTTTGATTTTAATTGGAGAAGAAATAATATATTAACAAAAATATAATATCCAGTAAAGCAAAAATGCAAATGCCACAAGATTAACAGACTACTTCACATTAAATATTAGGTAGTAAGAGTAGCCAAGACAGTATGACAACCTAGTATTTAACACTGTGGTAGACATTTTGTCAGGTACATTATTCATTGTTTTTAGAGTTGTGCCACATTTTGTCTCAGTAAACCCTCACATGACATTGTGAGGTAGGATGACCATTATCAGCGTTTTATTTACAAAAATAAAGAGGCACAGAGAATATTTGGGTTAAGTTACTTGTCTATGGTTGTACAGTTACTAGGTGGCAGAGACATGAGAACAGGCCGGGAAATGGCAGTGTGATTATTTGCTGGGAATTATAAATTAGAGCAACGACAGATAGCCAGCTGATCTAGTTTCTTCCCAAAGCTAGTCAGGCCACAGATGGCTTACCAATCTGTCTTTCTTTCAATTAACCATTCGCTGTAATTTTCAGGATACTCCTCTTCCTAATTCCATGGATGTCCTTTAGCAGCAGATTCCGTCTCAGACAGAAGTCCAGTTGTGCATGACTTCTGACAATTTCTGGGCATGTTAAGGGATGGGCTTCGTTTTTTAAGATAATAGTTTCTGAGGCAGTATTCTTCACAGAAAACTATATTTTTTGAATAAATTGAACAATTTGTTCAAGATGAAAAGTTGCAGAATATGAGGGAAATACATACGACACGTTTTGATAAACATGAGTGATCAAAAGTAGACCCTAGTTTTAAATAGATATATAGTCAATATGGTGTGATATTTCAAAATACACTTATATAGGCAAAAGACTATGAAATAAAAAAATTTGAATACAATAGGTATTATATGGAGTATGCTGATGAAAAGAGAAAGTTGAAAGACCAGAGGTCCTGAAAACTCACCTGTGATGAGCAATAAAATGATGGTACGTCATTATCTGTTTGCATTAAGTTTAGAAAAGTTATAAACAGAGATAGGACCCCAAAAATAAATGAGCAGAAAGTACTGATTTACTCTGTGTATGGCAATTGAAGAGCTATTATTACGGAAAACCTGAACGTGCAGTGGGGTAAATAATAATTTAAAAAACCGCTGACTCAGGAGTGAGATCCCATCTTTCTATCAAGGAAAAGCAAATGGGTGGCTGAAGGGAGGGGTGGTGCAATTTTATAAGCTAGCCCTGGGAATATAAAATTGAGGAACTCTATATGAATGGAGGTGACAGACTGCTATGTACAGGAATTAAATCATAACAGCAGCACAGAACTTAATGGTACTTTTAGTCAGGGTAACAAAAGGCTACAGGGCTACAGTGCACTTGCACTGTTTCTGAAAGAAAATATTTGCACATAACAAGCCCACGTGTGCAAATGTGTAGTTGGTAATCAGTGCAGCAGATTATCATCTTATCTGCAATTGCATGTTGTTTCAGGGACAAGCAAGCATTGCAGAGTACTTTGAAACCTCTGTTTCATATTCCCCATAGGGCAAAACTAGCATCTTAAACTGCCTCAGTGATCTAGTCTGCAGGTTCCCCGATCTCCTGCTAAGGGACTTGGATTTCATGCTCAGAGTAAGCCAAGGCAGATGGAATTATTTCGAATTTGGAAAAACAAGGAAGCTTCAATTAATGGGCTGCTGGCAGACAACCTCTGCAGTTCACATTTTACTCCCACACACATTTTGTTCGCATGTACACACTCATGCATATGATTTCTTTTACCTTTTAAGAGAGGATCACACTTTAGTAATGACAGAATGTCTCTGAACAGAATTCAATATGTGTTATGGCTTAGCAGTTTAATTTAATGGTAACAAAGGGGGAGCTATGCAAATCCAATTTCAGAAACAGAGATGAACTACTGACATATTTGGTAAAGGCAAGTCCAATTTCAAAACCAAACAATCTTTCTCTTAATGTGTGGCAGACCTAATTAAATATAAGTTTAGTGTCATGGAGGGGAGAAAAGCAGCTACTCATGCTTGATATATGTGTGTGTAGTGGCGGGCAGGATGGCGAATACATTCTAATTCCCACTGCAGGGGTACAGTTTAGTGAATAGGCCAGGTCAGAGGGAATGGAACTTGTGTTCCACTTCCTCTCAATAGTGGGATGGCATTAGTTCTTGGTTCTTAGCCAGATTCCAGGGAAGCTAGTGAATAAAGAGCTATGTAATACATAATAATATAGCAATATTAGAATTCATAGTTCTTCCCCACCTAATTGCTTTATTGTTTCATTTTCTTGCAAGTGCACAATGTGAAGAAAGTTCAAATTTCAAGAAAACAGATATAGGAAAAAATGTTTCTAATTAGATAATATATTTTATTATGAGAAAATTAAGCAAAAGACATTATTTTATAACCATTTGTTTCTTGAAAGACAATTAGAAGGTTTGTGAATTAATTAGTTTGAGAAGTGAAAAAAGACCATCTATCCTGTGCAGTATTGTTGTCTGTAGTGAAGTTGTGTCATCTGTTGCTATGCTAGGCATGCCAATTCTGCACTTCAGCTCTCTGTACATATACAAACTCTGCCCTAAATTCAAAGCAATGTGTAAAGTTATATTTCAGAAGATAAGACTATATAAATTACTAAATGCATTTGTAGATATATGAATTTATACTCCAGAATTTACCAGGCGAAAATGTGTGGGTCATAGCCTTCAGATTGGCTATTCTTTAAGTGATGCTGCCTTTAATTTGAATCCTGAAGCTGGCTATATCTTTCAAAGAGGAAAATATTAGCAAATGTTGAACAAGCAACTGGAGAAGATGACAGAGAAATGAGTTCCTTCTAGGAGGAAGCAAAGTGACAAGCAGGAGGAGAGCGCTAAAAACACTCAATATTTAAAGAATAGAAAGAAATATTAGGCTGGTGCAGCAAAGATCAATGGAAACAATACATTTTTTTGTATTGTTTTTGTATCAGAGCATTTATTAAAAATGAAAAAGTAACACACAAAGGCTGTACATCACATGGAAGAGAGATGCAACCTGGAAGAATGAAAATTTCCAAATCAATTAACAGTTTAATATCAGGGCAAATTGCTACAGTTTTTGAAAAATATGAAACCTCTTGAACTTGACAACTCCTGGTTTGACGGCCAGATTCACTGAAGAATATTTGTTATTCATTCTGGCTTCTGACACTTCTTTTTAAGATGCTTCCACACTGAAGTGGTACCTCTGCATGCTGATCTTCTATTTTATGTTAGTTGTTCTGGACCATTTGTTTTGTTTTGTTTTTTGTTTCAGTCTTTGAGTTCACACAGCTTTTATGAGATAAGGAATGCTCCAAAAGGCAACTTGCAGGATGATTGCGGTATGAAAAGGCTAAGCTTGAAATAATGCCTATCAACGACAATGATTTAGGAGGAATGTCTCCACTTTGTTCAATACACATTTGCTTTTTGAATTCATTCTACTAAGAATACTGTCTCTGGCTTTGGTGTTACAATCTTCCATTCTCTTCTATTCTATTATCAATTTGACATTGAATGTTGCTGAATTCCACAAAAAAGCCTGAAAGTCAGAGTAAAACCTCTGTTTTTGGCTGCATTGATGGTACTGTGTTCTGCCAGTTAGTGGAGAGAATGATTACGTTGGGAGAAAGAATAAATTTTTAACTGGTTAAGTAAAATTGTTGAAAGAAAATGAGATTTTACATAAACAGGAATACTCTGAAATTGATAGCTTTTCTTGTTTTAATTTTGGGAAGCAAACTCACCATATTTTCCTCTATTTTCTGATTTGTTAAGTTTTTCAAACTATCAGAACAAGAGAACAGATACTTGTTGAGCTGATGATTTATCAACATTTCCCATGCAAAAGAATTCCACCAAATAAATTTCTACAATCAGGTATAAAATACAGGCAATTGATTTTCTATGATTAACTACTGAGCAGCACTAAACATGGTATGCAGAAGACAGCTTTTACTTTCTCTCAATATTGTCAAAAGAGGTCTACTTAATATCAATTAAAGGCAGGGAAAATATACTCCAAAATCTTCAATAACAGAGAAACTGTGCAGGAACTTCATTGCTTTGTTTACCATTACACAAGAGCCCACACACTGCCACATTTCTTCAGGAACAATGTCTTGGAATGCCTCCAGTCATGATTAACTACATCAAAAGTCAAGGCATCTGCCATCTATGTTCGTATCACAATTATGCCAAGTCCAGGCAGACTATAGAGATGGGAGAAGGTAACCAGATGCTCATAAATAACAAGGTTTCTGTGAAAAGCTATAATGCAAGGACATCTACATTTTAGAGAAAAAATGCTCCAATTAAGGTTTTGCAAATATTATAAAAGCATCACTTAATACTATGTGTGAGTGTCTAAATTCATTTAACTAGCATATTGCTTTTTACCTATTAAAATAGCAAATATTTTAATGCCTGTGTTAATTGCATTATAGCAGTGATGTTTATTTGCTAGTAATAGAGAACTATTTCCATTTCTTTTTTAACCTCAACCTCAACAATAGAATATCTTTACATATTTTATGAATGTTTAATATCATATTTAATATTTTTCTGGAATTTCAGGATTGTAAAAAGACTGGAAAGAAAAAAATTTTTTCATGCCATTTTTAGGTTCACGAAGTTGTGAAGATTTTAGGATAATGTTTGATCTTGAAAGAATCCCAGCTTACTTTTGAGAGTCATGAAAGAGCTCTTTAGCTTGGAGAAGGTTTATATTCTTAGTGAAGTCCCATTCTCCAGAATACTAGATGAAATAGAGCTGACATTGACTCATCAGAAGTTCTTTTTACTCATAGCCTTTCCTGATCAGTGAATCTGAATCATAACAATTTAATATTATGCATTTATGTATGTGCAAATGTCAACATATTCCTTTCTTAAGCCCAGCCAAAAACTATTGCCAATAATGATTTTTTTTCACTTTCTGGACAGATCATATAATCTAATTGCACATTGATTTAAATTATTGTTAAATGTTTTTCTTTAAGAGTAATTCCAAAATTACTTAAGTGGGGAACTTAAGAAACCCTAAGTATCATAAATATGTGTTGGAAGTGGAGAATGTTATGAATAAGCAACCCAGGTATATTCTTGGAGGCTAGCTCATTGGGGCCTGCCTTTGTCCTAATATATGATGCTGGAGAGGTCCCAGATGCCATTAGTGCTTTCCCAGGGTGTCAGAGTACACACTGGTGTGTACTGTTTGAGGCTGGGTAACAGGAATTGTTGCTCAAGGAAATCTTGAGTGGTGCTAATTTCCCTGTGAATCATCAGATGTGTGTTCTGATATATTTCACAATTTTGGCTGATTGTTGACATTAATTTTGGTGAAAAGTCCAACATGCTGGGAACATTCTCATTTTATTCGTCTTCTCTGAAATCCTGTGCCAGCTGTCATCACACATTTTAGACTCCTTAGAGGTAAAGCTAAAGTAGACTTTTAAACACCAAGAAAATCTAAATATGCAAAGTAGCATTTTAAAAGTTCTTATATTAACTTTATCTTTTAAATAATATGCTTTTAATAGGAGACACTGATTAGTAGTCACTGAGATAACTTAAATGGTACTCTAGTGTCATGAACTACAGCTCTCTTGAAATGTAACAAGTCCATCAAAATTATCATATGCATCATCACTGTCTTTATGAATATATGTTTATTGAGGACCCACTGTGTACCTGGTACCCTACTAGGAGCTTGGAGAACATTTGCTGAGATTATTCCAAAGACATTTTTCTTCATGCAACTGGGATTTCATGTATATTAGAAACTGAATCAGAAAGACATATACCAGTCACTATTGGATAGTAAAATATCAGGATAAAATGAGAGTAGAGAATGTAGTTCGTATTTTACTATGGTTTTATGTGTTTATCTCAATGCTTTCTACTTTTATTTGGAGAGAGTTCACTGGTAAATGTGCTGTGTTTGAGCAGACAAATGAGGAAGAGAAAAGAAATAAAGTAAAAATGCAATGTATGGGAGTGGTAAAGGAAAGCCTGTATAAGAGAAGTGTAGAACTACTATACAATGCAACTGACTTTGCCTTTTACTAGTATTTTATTGTTCATCCTTGCCAGGGATGGACAATCTCCAGTGTCCCTCCTGTGACTGCTGCCTCTGATATGTATACAACCACCAAATATTCTGTGGTATCTACAGAGAGAACAGGATGGAGGAGTGTTCTGGCCATAATGAGAGTGTATACCAGGGCAAAATTTTACTTTTATTTGATATCGGATCTGGGCCCATCCTGAGAAGCATTTGCCTTTCTTAAATTTTTATAAACAATATTTGAGTGTATTTTTTACAGGGGAAGCATACCATAGTGAAAAGAGAATACAATTTAGAGTCAGTCCAAACTTGGTTCACATTCCTATTATGTGACTATGATCAAATTACTTAAACTTTCAGTTTGTTTGTAAAATGTCAAGATATAATTTTAAAAAACACTTGTCTAAGAGAGTGATCATTAGCATTAATCATAATAACAATATTGCAATGCTAAACCTAGTGCTTGGTGTGAAGTGAAAACTGTAAATATTCTACTATGTGAATTTTAATATTTAAGAGTATTTAGGTAATATTTAAGATAATTAATCACTTAAATGTTTATATATATAATGTGGTAATGTTATCTACATTGGTTTCTGTCGTGAATAATATTTAACTTACAATTTTAAAAACTGAATATGAAAAGAATGATAGCTTTGTATCAGTTCTGCTGATTTTTTTCCTGGTGGTAAATCAAAGAGAATGAGGTAAACATGTCATGAATATTTTGTATCACTGAAAGGATCAGACCACTCAAAAAATTGAAGAGTGCTCTATTATAAAGTCATGCCCCAGAAAAGAATTATTGGTTGGCATTTCTATTCCTGGTGCTATCCTATAGGAATAAGAAACTCTCCTCAAAATGTAATTACATCAGCATCGAAAGTCAAAATAAGTCAGATGTTTATGAAATATCTCTCTACATCCTGTAATGCAGTGTGCAAAATTTAAAGATCATCAATGACTTTAAACATAGCTCAAAATGTGGCTCTGGAAACATTTGTACAATTGACACAGAATGTACCCATCTGTGTTCTAGGGTGATGCTGTGCTTGTGCTATGGATATTGACATACTTAGTCTCAGGTCCACATTGCATAGCAAACATGAGCTGAGAAACTGCCCACATTTTTTTGTTGTTTTGAATTTGTTTTTGAATTAAATATCATTTAGAATGGTTGGTCTACTGGTTAAACTTTGAATATTTTCTTATGATATCTTTTGTTAATAGTTTTATTTGTTACAAACGTTTTAGAATTTCATTTATTTCTAAGTAGCTTTGTGCAAGCTATTTCAACCTTCCTAGGCCTTGCTTTCTTTTGATATCAAATGAGCCACCAACCTAAATAATTTTCCATCTCTGTTATTTCATAATTTGAGAATGCTACGTATAATACTGCAGTTGCCTCAGAATAATATTTGGTCAGGATGATAGAATAGACCAAAAAATTGTTGAAAATTATTCAAATAGCACTTGGTACGCTATGATTTGGATATTTAACCCCTCCAAACCTCATGTTGAAATTTGATCCCCACTGTTAGAAGTGGGACCTAATGGGAAATATTTGGGTCATGGGGGCAGAGCCCTAATGAATGACTTGGTGCCCTCCTTCAGTTATCACTCTTAGTTCCCATGAGAGCTGGTTGTTAAAAAGGTCTTGACCCTTCTCTTTCTTCACTCTCATTTCCTCTCCCACCATATGAACTCTGCACATGGCATCTTCCCTTTGCCTGCTCCCCTTTGACTTCTGCTAAGAGGAAAAGCAGTCTGAGGCCCTTAATAGATGCAGATGCTGGTGCTGTGCTTCTTCTTCTGCACAGCCTGCAGAACTGTGAGCCAAATAAACGTATTTTCTTTACAAATTACCCAGCCTTGGTTGTTCTTTTGTAGAAATACAAACAGAATAAGACAGGAGTTTTTGAAAGCCCTGTGAAAATTCTAAAGGGGTATAGCAGCATAAGATATTAAAATATAATCAGTTAAATTAGAGAAATAAATCAAGTGGTTAAACACAAGGATTGAATGTGCATAGACTCAAATTTATTAACTGCTCCTTTTGGACATACCATTTGCTTTCTATGCTACTTATTCTCTACCAGGTATAACAAACAGGCTGTGGTAATAACAATAGCAGTAATAGTAGTCATGGTAGTAGTAGTAGTGATAACTAATATTAATTGAACATCCACTGGGTGCCAATCACTTTATGATATATATTTATATATCTCTATCTGCTTCTTTCTATATACATACATATCTTAAATTGCAAAGTAGGCATCACTGTCCCCAGCTTACTAATGGAGATAGAAAGGACATAAAAGTAGACACCTTGTTTTAATTTTAAACCTAGTCAATGTCATATTTGATATTCTGGCTCAGGACTGTTTTATTCAAGGTGTGTTCTTAATTATTATGCTTTGAGGCCATTGAACATCTCCTCTCAGTTTCCTTATTTAATACTTTCCTTCTTCTGCAACTTTTTTGTTTGTTTTAGATTACTGGCTTTAAAAACTATTGACATAAGGCATAGCTTGATGTCTTGCTCTGGTCAAATGCTTTGATGAAAATATGATTTGCAACAAATTCACAGATCATGCTTCCTTATATATCTGTAATGTTTGCAGGTTTCTCTTACCCTGATACTTTTTATATTCTTAAGGAAAATAATCATTAATACACTTAGCATATGTAGAAAAATTGGCTAAGTATAACTTCAATAGGCATAATTTAAAGGGAGGTGTATTTAATTCAAAATGTAAGCACATAGACACATTCATATTTATTTTTCTTTTGGTTCTAGGAAGGCTGGAGCCAGATTCACTGATTGAAGATTTATGTTTTCCAATTTATAAACTGTTTACTGAAGGTACAATGGGCTTTTTACAAAGAATACATCAGGCTAGTTGAGACATTGGTTCATGGAAGATAGCTACTGCCTGTCAGAATGGTGAAATGGTCAATGAGCTTTGCTTTTTACCAAAAGTCTGAATCCCAATCTCAATTGAAAAAGTTAAATTGGAAATGCAGATTCCTTATCATTCTGTCACTGAATTTAATCTTTAAGACTAACACATAGGGAAGATTAGAAATTTTAATGGATTACTGGGAATAAATTCTAAACAACAGACATTTATTATAATTGATAAAAACTAATATTTTATGAGGGAATTAGAATATCCCTTGAGTACTGTTTATACACATTGAGGAAGGAAAAATGATTTACTTTTCAGTTGAAAATCATTTGGGGATTGAAACCACCATTGCGCATTTGTAACTGAGACAGTGAAAGAGATCTGACCTAACCGACTCCATCTTGCTTCTAATCTCCAAGTTGTCCTTGTTCATTCATGGGCGTAGGCCGAACTAACTTTGGGAGGAACTTAGTTCATACTTTAAAACAAAGACGATAACAGCCCTTTCCCCCAACAACCTCCTTCTTGCCTGGGGACTAGACAGCCTTTGTAGGACTAACAAATTAACCACAAGATTAGAAATTGTGGTTTAGGAGTCATACAGGTGGAGGCTACAAGATTCTGACCCTTCGTATACTGCTCCTAAGATGAGTGCTTGAGATATTTTGCAGACCCTGCACTTGATGAATCTGCTATCACCACCAAGATCAATAAACTGGCTCATCTGGTCTTGTGGCCCCTACCCAGGCACTGACTCAGCACAAGAAGACAGCTTCAAGTCCCATCTCTGACCTAACTAATCAGTACTCCCAGCTCACTGGCTTTCCCCAACCCACCAAGTTGTCCTTAAAAACTCTGATCCCTGAATGTTCAGGGAGACGGATTTGAGTAATAGTAAAACACCAGTCTCCCCCACAGCTGGCTCTGAGTGAATTACTCTTTCTCCTTTTCTTTTTTTTTTCTTTTTTCTTTTTTTTTGAGACGGAGTCTTGCTCTGCCGCCCAGGCTGGAGTGCAGTGGCCGGCTCTCAGCTCACTGCAAGCTCCGCCTCCCGGGTTCACGCCATTCTCCTGTCTCAGCCTCCCGAGTAGCTGGGACTACAGGCGCCCGCCTCGTCGCCCGGCTAGTTTTTTGTATTTTTTAGTAGAGACGGGGTTTCACCATATTAGCCAGGATGGTCTCGATCTCCTGACCTCGTGATCCGCCCGTCTCGGCCTCCCAAAGTGCTGGGATTACAGGCTTGAGCCACCGCGCCCGGCCTCTTTCTCCTTTTCTTAATGAAACATTTTAAATTTATTTCTGTAGGTTATTAGGGAACAGGTGGTGTTTGGTTACATGAGTAAGATCTTTAGTGGTGATTTGTGAGATTTTGGTGCGCCCTTCACCCAAGCAGTATACACTGTACCCAATTTGTGGTCTTTTATCCCTCACCCCCTTCCCACCCTTTCCTCCTGAGTCCCCAAAGTCCATGTGTCATTCTTATGCCTTTGCATCCTCAAGGCTTAACTCCCACTTATGAATGCGAACATACGATGTTTGGATTTCCATTCCTTAGTGACTTCATTTAGAATGAAGTCATTAGAATAATAGTCTCCAATCTCATCCAGGTCACTGCAAATGCCAGTAATTCATCCTGTTTTATGGCTGAGTGATATTCCATCATATATATATATATATATCTCACAGTTTCTTTACCCCTTGTTGATTGATGGGCATTTAGTTTGGTTCTACGTTTTTGCATTTGTGAATTGTGCTGCTACAAACGAGTGTGCAAGTGTCTTTTTTGTATAATGACTTCTTTTCCTCTGGGTAGATACCCAGTGGTGGGATTGATGGATCAAATGGTAGTTCTACTTTTAGTTCTTTAAGGAATCTCCACACTGTTTTCCATGGTGGTTGTACTAGTTTACATTCCCCCCAGCAGTGTAGAAATGTTCCCTTTTCACCACATCCATGCCAAAATCTATTATTTTTTTGCTTTTTGATTATGGCCATTCTCTCAGGAGTAAGGTAGTATCACATTGTGGTTTTGATTTGCATTTCCCTGATCATTAGTGATGTTGAGCATTTTTCCATATGCTTGTTGGTCATTTGTGTATCTTCTTTTGAGAATTGTTTATTCATGTCTTTAGCCCACTTTTAGATGGAATTGTTTGTTTTTTCTTTGTAATTTGTTTGAGTTTGTTGTAAATTCTAGATATTAGGCTTTTATCAGACATATAGATTGTGAAGATTTTCTCCCACTCTGTGGGTTGTCTGTTTACTCTGCTGACTGTTCCTTTTGATGCGCAAAAGCTCTTTAGTTTAATTAAGTCCCAACTATTTATCTTTGTTTTTATTGCATTTGCTTTTGGGTTCTTGGTCATTAAGTCATTGCCTGAGCCAATGTCTAGAAAGGTTTTCCTGATGTTATCTTCTAGAATTTTTATAATTTCATGTCTTAAATTCCTTAATCTATTTTGAGTTGATTTTTGTATAAGGTGAGAGATGAGGATCCAGTTTCGTTCTCCTACATGTGTCTAGCCAATTATCTCAGCACCATTTGTTGAATAGGGTATCCTTTTCCCACTTTATATTTGTGTTTGCTTTGTCAAACATCTGTCGGCTGTAAGTATTTGGATTTATTTCTGGGTTCTCTATTCTGTTCCATTGGTCTAGGTGCCTATTTTTATACCAGTATCATGCTGTTTTGGTGACTATGGCCTTATAGTATACTTTGAAATCGGGTAATGTGATGCCCCCAGATTTGTTCTTTTTGTTTAGTCTCACTTTGGCTATGTTGGCTCTTCTTTGGTTCCATATAAATTTTAGAATTTTTTTTTCTAATTATGTGAAGACTGATGATGATATTTTGATGAGAATTGTTTGAACTTGTAGATTGCTTTTGGCAGTATGGTCATTTTCACAATACTGATTCTACCTATACGTGAGCTTGGGATGTGTTTCCATTTGTTTGTGTCATCTGATTTCTTTCAGCAGTGTTTTGTAGTTTTCCTTGTAGAAGTCTTTCACCTCCTTGGTTAGGTATATTCCTAATATTCCTAAGTATCTTTTTTTCCCCAGCTATTGTAAAAGGGGTTGAGTTCTTGATTTGATTCTCTACTTGGTTGCTGTTGTATAGAAGAGCTACTGATTTGTGTACATTAATTTTGTATTTGGAAATTTTGCTGAATTATTTTATCAGTTCTAGGAGCTTTCTAGAGGAGTCTTCATGGTTTTCCAGGTAAACAGTCATATCGTCAGCAAACAGCGACAGAGGATCATGGCAGATGGGAGGCAGCACTAGATTACAGCTCCCACTGGGACGGACGGAGCAGCATGTGGAGGCTCGCATTGTGAACTTTTGCTCCAGAACAACTGCAGGAATACATTAGGACAGCCAAAAGAACCCACAGACCCTCTGAAGGAAGTGGATTGCTCCTGTAGGACTTGGGAGACACCCCAAGTATTGTGAGTGTCCAAACTGGGGAGGTGGGAAAGAGAGATTGTCCACCTCAGACCACACACCCCCACTAGGGAACCTGAGGGTCTAGATTACAGAAGATTCTGACCTTACCTGGATCAGAGTCAATTTAGAGAGCCAAGTGAAACACATGGGTAGAGGAAGCAGTGGGAAAATCCCTGTGGGCTTGCTGGCGCCCCTAGCAAGCTATTTCTGCCCTACCTCACAGGGGTCCTTGGGGAGGTAGGAGGCCAGAGGCACTGGGAAAAGGCCACAGAGAGAAGGAAACCTCCAGCTGAGCTTTGTAACAATTTGAAGTGATCGAGAAGTCTCCTGGTCAGAGCTTGGGGGAAGGCATGAACCTGGTGTGCAGACTCTACAGGTTGGGGAAGAAAGAAAGCCCTTCTTGCTTTTGCAGCTGGAAGGTGGGTAGTGTCGGGCAAGTTCTCAGCCCTGCTTGCCCACTTCCTGGAAACAGAATTGGGCTGTTGCAGGGGCTGGGGGATGGGGGGCACGGTGGGAGTGAGACCGGCACTTTGGGTTGCATGGGAGCTGAGTGAGGCCTGAGATTGATTCCTTTCCCCTACTTTCCTGACAACCTGCATGGCACAGTGGAGGCAGCCATAATCCTCCTAGGAACATAACTCCATTGACCTGGAAACCACACCCCATCCCCCACAGCAGCGGCAGTAAGACCCACCAAAGGGGAGTCTGAGCCCAGACACGCCTAGCCCTGCCCCCGCCTAGTAGTCATTCCCTAACCTCTCTGGTAACTGAAGACAAAGTGCATACATTCTTGGGAGTTCTAGGGCCCTGCCCACCACCTGTTCTTCCACTACCACAGCTGATGCTCTCTTGAAAGCACCACCTCCTGGCAGGAGGCCAACCAGGACAAAAATAGTGCATTAAGCAACCAAAGCAAAGGACCCTCACAGAGTCCATTTTACCCCTCAGCCGCCTCCACTAGAATTACTCTTTCTCTATTGCAATTCCCGTCTTGATAAATGGGCTCTGTCTAGGCAGCAGGCAAGGTGAACCTATTGGGTGGTTACAGGATGATGGTAAAAATACTGTGACACTGTTCAGGAGGTATGAAGGTCCATGTGGCTTATTTCATTTTTCTTTGATGGGCCAAAATAAACTGGAGTTTCTATCTTTCTTTCCTATTTTTCCCATCTCTTACCATCATCATTGATTTTCTTTTCTATGCCTTTAATCTATTCATTCAACAACCATTTTTTGAGCACCTACTGTGTCTCAAGTCACCAAGTTGGTGGAAGGGATCCTGAAATGAAAACAAGGTGGAACAAAAAAATTTTGGCCAGGTGCGGGGGCTCATACCTGTCACTCCAGCACTTTGGGAGGCTGAGGCAGGCAGATCACTTGAGGTCAGGAGTTCGAGACCAGCGTGGCCAACATGGTTAAACCCCATCTCTACCAAAAAATACAAAAATTAGCCATGAGTGGTGGCACATGCCTGTAATCCCAGCTACTCAGGAGGATGAGGCAGGAGAATCAGGAGGTGGAGGTTGCAGTGAACCGAGATTGTGCCACTGTACTCCAGCCTGGATGACAGAATGAGACTCTATCTCAAAGAAAAAAAATAAAAATGCCCTTCAGTAGTTCTCTATCTCCTGCCATCATGTTATTCATTGATTATGAAATATGGGAATCATAAATGTGTCCACTCTGCTAACAAATTCTTAGTTGTACTCTCAAATGCTTGTTAGCCTGAGAACTTAAAAAAATGTCATACTTCAATGAGCCAACAAAAGCCTATTACTTTTCTCTAAAAACACTTCAGTGGAAATTGTCCTAGTTGCCTTCTATGACTTTATACTGCTGTCAGAGCCCCAGCATAGGGAAGTAGTTGACTTCCGGGTTGGTAAGAAGAACTTAATAACAGTATAGATTTGTAAAAGGGAAGTTTTATTAAAGAAATAGAACACTGCAGGAGTGCAGTGGGGTGCCTCAGCAAGAGGACTGAGAGCACTACTGTGGATTTTTCCTTGGGGGTATTTATGGACCCTTAAGTAGGAGCTGAAGGGTAATTTGCAAGATAAATGATTACATTTGTAGACATTCTGGTGCCTTGATATCGGCAAGGGTTACGCAGTGTGTTTCTGGCATGCATGCATTCTGGAGATGTATATAAATTCTAGTTACTTATAAATTTTAAGTTGAAAACAGTCCTGAAACTAGGTGCCTTTAGATAATAGGTCTAATTACTTCTAAATTTCTCAGACAAGGAGTTTTTGTCTCGGGCCTGCTGGATGGTCACCAGGTGATTTTGTTCTCCTCTATCTCCCCTCCCCTTCACCAGACCCTGGATTTCTGATGCTCTCCTTCTGACACTCTCTGTCTCCTTAACATGATTCATTGTAAGTTTGAGAAGCATAGGAGGGCACAATGATCAAGATAGAAAATATAATCATTGTTGGAAAAGTATGTATTTCTGTGGGAATGCATTTCACTTCCTTGTATTGTTTTTAGCCCTGACCATTTCTGTCTCTAATCTAATGAAGGCGGCTGATGTTTTGTTGCTAATATACAACAAATTTACTCTTCTTTAGATGGACAGCTTGATTATAGGACTGGCTTCTTTTTAACATAATGCTAACCACCATATTGACTGATAATAGATAAATATCGTTAAATCTTATTAATTTGAAACTCAAAGGATTATAAAAGATGGGCTTTGAATTAAGTAGAGTACATGTCATTTTATTTAAGAGTAGAGCACGTGGTTAGCTAGGAAATTGCAGCTGCCCAACAGATACTATTGAGTCAACTAGAATTATATTTTATTTTGTAATGAACAATGTAATAATGCATAGAACTAAGACACTAAACATCTTATAGTTTTGAATGTAACTGTGCCATAGTTATGCACTATTTCTACAGCAATGGATGACCCTGAAAGTGACAAAAACTGGAGAGTCAAAAGTAATGCACTAAAAATAAATGAAAATAGTCTTATTTTAGTATACATTGAGCTAGTAACAAGAGGGTAGTGTGTTGTGTTGAAATTGGGATAGCTATATAAAGAATTTGATGGTCAGGCCGGGCGCGGTGGCTCAAGCCTGTAATCCCAGCACTTTGGGAGGCCAAGATGGGCGGATCACAAGCTCAGGAGATCAAGACCATCCTGGCTAACCCGGTGAAACCCCGTCTCTACTTAAAAATACAAAAAACTAGCCGTGCGAGGTGGCGGGCGCCTGTAGTCCCAGCTACTCGGGAGGCTGAGGCAGGAGAAAGGCGTAAACCCGGGAGGAGGAGCTTGCAGTGAGCTGAGATCCGGCCACTGCACTCCAGCCTGGGCGACAGAGCAAGACTCTGTCTCAAAAAAAAAAAAAAAAAAAGAATTTGATGGTCAGAAGGCTGTGTATCTAGGAATTATGCCATTGATTGTATAGTCCCCCCAGGTTCCTTCATTTAAGGACTAGTCTTTCAAGGTCAAGAGGAGCAACAACACATAACAGTCTCTTACTTGGCCATAGATGGTTCAGCTGAAAGACCTCAGAGGTGTGATTGTGTTGTCCTTTCTGTATGGAAAGCAGTGTTTAATATAATTTTCAAAAGATAGCTTATTTTCCTTTCTACTTAATCGGCCCGTCAATACCATGGACTTTTATTTATTGGAGTATTTGTTGCTTGGAGGGTTCAAACAAAACCTGTCTATTGGAATTTTTAAAAATTAAGTTTATCTTTTTGAACAAGCAAGACCTCTCTGTTTAACAGATGGCTCAGCAGTTGTAAGAAAGTTATTCACAGCCCAAAAGCAGCACAATAAATTTAAAAAATTGTTTATTCTCAATTTACATAGTTTTAAAAGAGAAAGAGATTCTATCCCGTCTCCTTGTTATTGTGCCTTTGAGAAGACAATGCATCTCTGAACTTGACAAAAGGCAAACGTCTCAGTTTCATTTGAGGCTTAAATTAGATGGGATTTCAAATGCTTTCAATGGAAATACCATTTAAAAAACAAGATGGATGTTTTTTTCTTTCATGAAAAGGGTAAAACTCTGTTTCTTTATTTTCACTTAATTCTAATGCTATCTGACAGTCTTACTTTTGCTCATGTATGTAGAATTTCACGTTTCTACACCCAGCTACCTGTCTGGAGCAGTAAACCCCAAGGCTTACTGTGACCTAGAAGTACATTTTCTTACATTTCTTATAGCTTTGTGACGTTCTTGATTTCTTCAAGTGTCTCCTTTTCTAGGAATTGCCAGTGGTCAAGGAATAGAATTTTTCTGCATATGAAGCAGATGGGCTAATATGGGAATATATATAATTTACTTTGTCCAAATCAAATGTTCTGCATTAAAAACGTTTCTTTTTTCAAAAGCCATGCTTGTTGTCACTTTGATGAGAGTTTGTAGAGTCAAAATCATAACCCCATTATATAGAATATTGATATTATGTCAAGTAGAATGATGGATTTATAGTACTGGAATGGATCTTGAAAGGAAATTTTGTCAAAAACATTGCCTTAAACCAAGACATGCTCACATTATCTCAGAAGGGAATTCAGAATAATTTTCCATAAACTTTTCTAGGATTCTAAACTCTCAAAGGTCTTTCTTATTTTTTTAAAAGATCAGAAAGTCCTACATTGGTCAACTTAGAGTCTTACTTCTAACTGACATCATTTTCTTTTTGGAGGAGGTATCACAAAGAGTTTAGCAAAAAGTCATCAAAAAATTTTTTTTAGGCATTTGAAAGAGAAAGTATCAACAGCTAGTAGGAATCTATTCTCCTTATAGTTAAATGAGATCCTCGATGGGTTTGAACTTATGCTTTATCTTAAGTGTGGGCACATAACCCTATTGATACATCATTAGTAAAGCTGATGCCAAGTGTTTGCTCCCTTCACAGTGCAATTAGCCCTATTTTGTTCCCTGGCCATGGACTATACCTGTAATCTCAGCCAACTCTGTAAAAAATATGTCTTATAATTTTAAGGGGGATCTGGGAGGCAATGTGGATGGATGAGGGAACTGACTCTCTTTTAATTGAAAAAAAAAAATCTGCTTTACTGATAGAATCAGTTGTATTGTTTTCTTATAAAGGAGAGCCTACCGAAACTAATGCAGTGGAAGTCTACTGTAATATAAGGGGTGTTCAAAAACTTCATGGAAAATGCATATTATAGAAAAAAACTATGCTTGGATTTTAAAATATTTATCCACAAAAATTAACTTGTACTAACTAGTTAGAATATTTTTGAATAGTACCTAGTTTGAGGCATTAAGAAAGATAATGCAATTTTAAAAGAGACCGCATCAGAGTAACATGAATTCTACTAAAATTGAAGCAAGAGCAAACATGAAATTTATGGTGAAACTTGGGTGGAAGAATGGCAAAATTATTGATGCTTTATGAAAAGTTTATGGAGACAATCTCCCAAAGAAATCAGCGGTTTACGAATAGATAACTCATATTAGGAAGGAACAATGTAATGTTGACCATGAAGCCTGCAGCAGCAGACCATCCACATAAATTTGCCAACTAACTTTACAAATTTTGTGAGGAAAACACTCATCTTGCACATGCCCTAATTGAAGAGAATCAACAACTAATAGGAGAAACAATAGCCAGTGCCACAGACATCTCACATGATTCAGCTCTCACAATTCTGAGTGAAAAATTAAAGTTGAGCAAACCTTCTGCTTGATGTGTGCCAAAACTGTTGCACTCAGCATAGCTGAGGAGAAGAGCAGAGCTTTAAATAGACATTTTAAACAAGTAAGATCAAAATCCTGAAGCATTTCTTCAAAGAGTTGTAACAAGAGATGAAACATGGCTCTACCAGTATGATCCTGACAATGAAGCCTAATTAAAGCCATGGCTACCAAGAGGTGGAAGTGATTCACTCAAATCAAAAGTGGACCGTGAAGAGCAAAGGTTGTAGCAACAGTTTTTTGGGTATGGTCAAGTCATTTTGCTTGTTGACATTGTGGCTGGTCAAATAATAACATCTGCTTATTATGAGAGTGTTTTGAGAAAGTTATTTAAAGCTTTAGCAGAAAAATGCCCAGGAAAGCTTCACCAGAGAGTCCTTTTCCACCAGTACAATGATCCTGCTCATTTCTCTCATCCAGCAATGGCATTTTGGTAGAGTTTTGTTGGGAAGTCATTACGCATCCACCTTAAAGTCATAATTTGTCTTCCTCTGACTTCATTTGTTTGCTAATATTAAATATTTAAAAAGTCTGTAAAAGGCACCCATATTTCTTCAGTTAATAATGTAAATAAGATCACATTAACATGGTTAGATTCCCAGGACCCTCAGCTTTTAGAGATGAACTAAATGGCTGGTGTTACTTACAAAAGTGTCTTGAACTTGATGAACTTTATGTTGAAAAATAAAGCTTATAGTTTGTATTTTTACCTTTTAATTCCCCTTTTCCATGAACTTATTGAAACCCCCAAATTCAAATATTTATTTGGTATCTGTCTCTTATATCTACACAATATTTGAAAATCTTAGATACCTAAAAGCCCCCTTTCTCTTAGTTATCGTGTAGGGTAAATGAAGTCACTTCCCACCTACTGATGTTCTCAAAACATCTCTAAAGATAAGCACTCATGCAAATTATCATGATGACTTTGCAATTGCTTTTGGTGTCAGCAGTGTACCTAAGATAGCTGTGCTCAGCAAAAGAAAGGCATATTTTTCTGCCAAATCAATGCCAGGCATTGTGTTTTACATCTCCCCAAAACTGATACTTTGTGAGAAGAGTTACAGTGGCTATCAATCACTAGCAGGAGCCATCAGATCAGATTGATTCTGATAGTTAAAACTACCATACCATTTTCAGGCCTGTGAACACTGTACTGTTTTCCAAAGTGTCTGCAGTTTAGATACTTTGGCACCTCTGTTCCCAGTCTAAGATGCTACAGTAACCTATTGATTTTTCTAGAAACTATGTTCCTTTGCTAGACTATTACCTCTGTTTTTATTAATTGATGAATTGGTTGTCAATCATAAGTAACTCCACAGGTAAATGAGTTTTATTATGTATAATCATGCGATAACTTGAAACCTACATAATTTCCTTTTGATACCATTAAGGAGAAAGAAAGCCCTCTTCTTCTACCTGCTTTCCTCATTCGTTTTAGTTTTAAAATTGAAAGGTAACATTGATATAGTAGCAAAAAACTGTAAGCACAATTTTTAGGGCTTAGATTCTCGTCATTTTTTGATTGCTGTCTAGTTGAATGACCTTAAGCAGGAGAGTCATATAACTTCTCAGAGCCTCAGTTTCTTCTTCTTTCAGATAATAGCACAATCATGAATGCCTTTTGAAATAGCAATGCAGTAGAATAATTTATAATCCTTTGGGTATATACCCAGTAGTGGGATGGCTGGGTCATATGGTACATCTAGTTCTAGATCCTTGAGGAATTGCCATACTGTTTTCCATAATGATTGAACTAGTTTACAATCCCACCAACAGTGTAAAAGTGTTCCTATTTCTCCACATCCTCTCTAACACCTGTTATTTTCTGACTTTTTTTTTTTTTTTTTTTTGAGACGGAGTCTCGCTGTGTCGCCCAGGCTGGAGTGCAGTGGCCGATCTCAGCTCACTGCAAGCTCCGCCTCCCGGGTTCCCGCCATTCTCCCGCCTCAGCCTCTGAGTAGCTGGGACTACAGGCGCCCTGTTTTCTGACTTTTTTTTTTTTTTTCTTTTTTTTTTTTTTATTATACTTTAAGTTCTAGGGTACATGTGCATGACTTTTATATCATGTATAACTCCCCAATGCAATCCTCCCTCCTCCCCCCTCCCCATGATAGGCCCCAGTGTGTGATGTTCCCCTCCCGAGTCCAAGTGATCTCATTGTTCAGTTCCCACCTATGAGTGAGAACATGCGGTGTTTGGTTTTCTCTTCTTGTGATAGTTTGCTAAGAATGATGGTTTCCAGCTGCATCCATGTCCCTACAAAGGACGCAAACTCATCCTTTTTGATGGCTGCATAGTATTCCATGGTGTATATGTGCCACATTTTCTTAATCCAGTCTGTCACAGATGGACATTTGGGTTGATTCCAAGCCTTTGCTATTGTGAATAGTGCCGCAATAACATACGTGTGCATGTGTCTTTGTAGTAGAGTAATTTATAATCCTTTGGGTATACCCAGTAGTGGGATGGCTGGGTCATATGGTACATCTAGTTCTAGATCCTTGAGGAATCGCCATACTGTTTTCCATAATGGTTGAACTAGTTTACAATCCACCAACAGTGTAAAAGTGTTCCTATTTCTCCACATCCTCTCCAACACCTGTTGTTTCCTGACTTCTTAATGATTGCCATTCTAACTGGTGTGAGATGGTATCTCATTGTAGTTTTGATTTGCATTTCTCTGATGGCGCGTGATGATGAGCATTTTTTCATGTGTCTGTTGGCTGTATGGATGTCTTCTTTTGAGAAATGTCTGTTCATATCCTTTCCCCACTTTTTGATGGGGTTGTTTGTTTTTTTCTTGTATATTTGTTTGAGTTCTTTGTAGATTCTGGATATTAGCCCTTTGTCAGATGAGTAGGTTGCAAAAATTTTTTCCCATTCTGTAGATGATTGCCGTTCTAACTGGTGTGAGATGGTATCTCATTGTGGTTTTGATTTGCATCTCTCCATACACCATGGAATACTATGCAGCCATCAAAAAGGATGAGTTTGCGTCCTTTGTAGGGACATGGATGCAGCTGGAAACCATCATTCTTAGCAAACTGTCACAATAACTGAAAACCAAACACCGCATGTTCTCACTCATAGGTGGGAACTGAACAATGAGATCACTTGGACTCGGGAAGGGGAACATCACACACTGGGGCCTATCATGGGGAGGGGGGAGGGGGAAGGATTGCATTGGGAGTTATACATGATATAAATAATGAATTGATGGGTGCTGACGAGTTGATGGGTGCAGCACACCAACACGGCACAAGTATACATATGTAACAAACCTGCATGTTATGCACATGTACCCTAGAACTTAAAGTATAATAATAAAAAAAAAAGAAATAGCAATGCATTATGTTAAATAAAGGGCAATATTGTTAACATTACTTTGAGAACCCTCTACATTTGTCCTTTTTTTTAAAAAAAAAAGTTCAATAATTTCTGCCTTTTTTCCTTATATTTCTTTTTCCCCTATTATGAAAGAGTTGCTAATATAATGTCTTGAATTTTCTTAATTATTCTTTCCAAAGAAGTTATAATTACATAAATTTTGCATTTTGGAGAGAGCTTGTTATTATGCTTGGACTTGAAACATGGATATTTGTTAAACATTAAAGAACTACTCCTGTCTTACCATTTAGATCTTTTGAAATAAAGCAGTGGAAGAGACTATAATCTGGCCCTTACACTGGAATGAAATACAATTTTCTGAAATGTAGAAGCGTTTTTCTTTTGCTGTTTCTATTTCACTCAGGCTGGTAAATGCCTAAGAGACACAGCACATTTTGGACACTGCTTATGTTCCACTGTTTTTCTTGGTCCATGTCCTCTGAAGGAAAAGTCTCCGGAAGCATCAGCAGTAGGAGGCTTTCTCAATGTAAACAGATTTGTGATTCTCTTCGATTTGGTGGAATCGGGTCTCCAACACGTTTAAACTCTTTGCTTAGTTGATATGGCGAGTCTCTCAAATTATCTAATTGATGTCAACCCCATTCTATTCAGGAGGTTAGAGAAGTGAGGAATCTGTTGGGAATGAGGTAAATGCAAGGAATTCTTAGATGGAAGAGTCTTCACTCCCTTGTTCATTTTCCAGATTGGTGGAACTTAAAATAGTCCATCTTGTAACATGTGACATAGACAAAGAAGAGTAAGGTTTATTTTAGATAAAAGGGAGATTTATTGAAATAATACAATAGATAGTTTCATGAACATCCATCCTTCTAGCTTATCAGGCCAGAAATAGCAGGGCAATCTTTCATTCCTCCCTTTTTAGAAGCAGATTTATTGAAGTATAGTTGATATACAAAAAAAACTGCATGTGTCTAATGTATATAATTTCATGAGTTTGGACATATGCATACACCAATGATACCATCACCACAATCAAAATAATAGATGTGTCCATCCCCTCCAAAAGTTTTCTAGTGTCCTTTGTGTGTATGAGTGTGGTAAGAACACTAAATGTGAGATCTACACTCAACAAAATTTTAAGTGTGCAATACTGTGTTGTTTTCTATAGGTGCTATGTTATACAGCAGATCTCTAGAACTTACTCATTCAGCATAACAGAAACTTTATGCTCATTGAGCAAAATCTCATTTTGTCTTCCTCACAAGCTCCTGACATCCACCATTCTACTCTGCTTTTATGAGTTTGAATATTTTAAATATCTCATATGAGTGGAACCATGCAGTATATGCCCTTCTCTGACTGGCTTATTTCTCTTAGCATAATCTCCTCCAGATTCATCTATGTTGTTGCAAATGGCAGAACTTCCTTCTTTTATAAGCCTGAATAGTATTCCATTGTGTGTCTTTACCATATTTTCTTTATTCACTTATTTGTTGATGAATATTTAGATTCTTTGCATATCTTGGCTGTTGTGAATAATGCTGCAATAAACACAGGAGTGCAAATATCTGTTTGAGATCTTCATTTCAGTTCTTTTGGATATGTACTCAGAAGTGGGATGGTTGGATCATCTGATTATTCTATTTTTAATATTTTGAGGAAGCTCCATACTGTTTTGTATAGTGGCAGCAGCATTTTACTTTTCCACCAACAGTGTGAAAAAGTTTGAATTTCTCCACATTTTCTCCTATACCTCTCTCTCTCTCTCTCTCTCCTCTTCCCCCCTTCCCCCCTCCCTCCCTCTCTCTCTCTCTTCTAGATAATGGGATACTGGTTGTGCTAACATGTGTGAGGTGATTACCACAAAATTCACCCATTTAAAATGTACAATACAGTGGTTTTTAATATATTCACAGAGTTCTGTAACCATCATCACAATCAATTTTACATTTTTATCACACTCCCCCCCAAATCCCCATACTCATTAGCAGTCACTCACCATCTTTCTACAATCCCCCCACCCAGCCCCTGGCAAAAATTAATCTGGTTTCTGTGTGTAGATTTGCCTATTCTAGCTTGTATTGTTCTTGATCTTAGAGGAAAACCTTTCAGTTTATTTTTAACATTGAGTATTATGTTAGCTGTAGGTTTGTCATATATGATCTTTATTATGTTGAGGTGCCTATACCTTTTAATAGGTTTCAGAGCATTTTATCATGTTGAATTTTTTCAAATACTTTTTCTGCAACTATTGAGAGGATAATATGCTTTTTATTAATTCTGTTAACGTGGTATATCACATTTATTAGTTTGCAAATTTTAAACCATCCTGGCTTCCCAGGGATAAATCCCACTTGGTCATAGTATGTAATAATTTAAATGTGCTATTGATTTTAATTTGCAAGTGTTTTGTGGATGATTTTGGCACCTATGTTCATCAGGGTTATTGATCTGTAATTTTCTTAACTTGTTTTGTCTTTGTGTGGTTTTGGTATCATGGTTGTGCTGGCCTCACAAAATGAGTTTGGAAGTGTTCCTTCATACCCTACATCTAATCCATCAGCAATAGCACTGATTTAAATTTGTCCACTTCTCACCATATCCAGTGCTCTAACTCTAGTCTAAGGTACAATTTCTCATTTGTGTTATTGTCACTAGTATCTAACTTACCTCTCTGCTTTCATTCTTGACCCACAGTCTATTCTCAACACATTATGAATTGTCATTCTTAGACATTCTTTAGAAAGTCTTACCTATTCTTTAGAAAGTTATATTGCATTACTCCTTTGATCAACATTCTCCAATGGATTTGCATTTCACTTACGGTTTATAACAAAGTTGTACCAATAAGTACAAGGTCCTATACAATCTTTACGACCCTTATGTTATGTCTCTATCTTAATCTCTACTGTTTGTTCTCTTTACTTTATTTCAAGTCATTTCACTCCACCCACATTTTCATCCTTGATACTCCTTGAGTATTCGAGGCATATTCCTTCATTAAGGACTTTGTACTGGCTGTTGCGTCTGTCTGAAAACCTCTCCATCTCCACCCCCACCCATATCTACAGGACCAACTTCTTCACCTCCTTTAAGTCTTTATTTAAATGTCATCTAACTCACCAACCCATCTACCTAACCCTTACCCCACATTACCAGTTTCTTTTACATTTAATTTTTCTTCTTTTTCCTTAGCACTTATTACTTTCTACCACCTGTGTAATTTACTTATGATGCTTATTGTTTTCTGTCTCTCTTCCACCACTAGAAAGTAATCTTCATAGGAGTAAGGACCTTTGTTTTATTCACCAATATAAAACTGATTCTTAGAATAATGTTTGGTATATAGTAGGCATTCAAGAAACATTTCTTACATGAATAGAAAAGTGAATGTATGAATGGAAGTATAGAAAATTGAAATGATAAGAAATAGAATAGAGCAGGGCTAGGTGGTGACTGACCCAGGCATGCAGGTAACTAAAGGAACTTCTTTATCTCATTTGTATTATTTTGTGTACTACGATCTTTTCCACCCTACTTTGTTATATATATTTGTTCCATCATCCACACAATGATGTTTTATGGTTGTAAGCAAACAAATCTTGTTCTGGTTTTGTTAAGCTCATTCCTAAGTATTTTATTGTTCTGATGCTATCACAAGTATAGTTGTTTCTTAATTTCATTTTCAGATTGCTCATTGTTACTGCATAGATAAAACTTTGAATTTTTATATTCATCTTGTATACAAAATCTTTGCTGAACTTGCCTATTACCTTATATTTTTAATGGATTTCTTAGGATTTTCATATATAAGATCATGTCATTTGTAAATAGAGATAGTTTTACTTCTTTTCCAATTTGGATACTTTTAATTTCATTTTATTATCTAATTGTTTGACTATAACCTTCAGTTCAATGTTGAGTAGCAGTGGTAAAAGTGGACATTCTTGTCTTGTTCTTTTTTTTTTCTCTTTTAAATGACAGAAAAAAATGCATTTATTTATTATGTACGAGTGATGTTTTGAGGAATATATACATTCTCGAATGACTAACTCTAGTTAATTAATGTAGAAATTACTTCACAAGTTATTTTTGTGATGAGAACACTTAACATTAACTCTCTTAACGTTTTCCATGCTGAGAGTTATATTGTATTGACTATTGTTACCATGTAGCACAATTAATCTCTTGAACTTATTCCTCCTATCTAAATATAAGTTTTAATCCTTTGACTGACATCACCTCAACCTCCTCCCCCAACTCTCCCTATCTGGTAACCACCATTCTACTCTCAAGTTCTATAAAATCAACTTTTTTAGTTTCCACATATGAATGAGATCATGTCATATTTGTCTTTCTCTGCCTGGCTTATTTCAGTTAACATAATGTCTTTCAGGTTCGTCTATGTTGTTGCAAATGGCAGGATTTCCTTCCTGTTCTTATGGCAGAATAGTATTCCACTGTGTACATATACTACATTTCCGTTATTCATTCATCCATTGATGGCCTTATCTTATACTTTATCTTAGGGCAAAAGCATCCAGTCTTTAATCATTAAGTGTGTTAGCTGTGGGACTTCTATAGATTCCTTGTATCAAGTTCTGGATGTCCTCTTCTGTTCCTAGTGCATTGAATTTTTTTTTTTTTTTTTTCATATAAAGGCACTGGATTTTGTCAGATGCTTTTTCTGCATCTAGTGAGATGATCGTGTGGTTTTGCTTTTTATTCTATAAATACGGTGCACACTCTGGTTTGAAAGATAGTGTCTCCTCCGAAATTCATGTTGAAACTTTATTCCCAATGTAGCAATATTAATTAGTGAGGCTTATGGGAGGTGATTAAGTCATGAGGACTCCACCTTCATGAATAAGATTAGCAGCCTTATAAAACACTCAGGTTTGAAGGAGGCACTCTCCTGCCCTTCAGTCCCTTTCCTCCCTTCTGCCGTGAGAAGATACAGTATTCATTTCCTCTGAAGGATGCAGCAACAAGGCACCATCTTGGGACCAGACAGCAGGTCCTCATCAATACTAAATGCTGGCACCTTGATTTTGTACCTGGCAGCCTTCAGAACTATGAAAATATATATATATTTTTTGTTTTTTATAAGTTACCCAGCCTGTAGTATTTTGTTATAGCAGCACAGACTGAAACAGTATGTTATATTGATTGGTCTACAATGTTATCAACTTTCAATTCCTGGGATAAATTTCACTTGGTTGTATTGTACAGTCTTGTATAATTATTTTTATGTGTTGTTGGGTTTGGTTTGCTAATATTTTGTTGAGGATTTTTGCATCTATATTCATAAGGGATAAGGGATATTAGTCTTCATCTTGTGTGTGTATAATGTTTGTCTGGTCTTGGTATCTGGGTAATACTGGCCTGATAAAGTGAATTGAAAAGTGTTTCTTCCTATTCTACCCTTTGGAGAAGTTTGAGAAACATTGGTGTTAATCCTTTACATATTTGAAGAAATTACGAGTGAAATATTGGCATGGAACTTTTTTTTTTTTTTTTTAGGTAGTTGTTTCATTACTGATTTGATCTCTTTATTTGTTGTATTTCTATTTGGATTTAAAAAATATGTATCTTCTTGAGTCCATTTTGTATGTTTGTGTCTTTCTGGAAAATGTATCCATTTCACATAAATTATCTAATTTATTGATTTGTTGGTATATAATTGCTCATTATATTTTATTTCTTTTTCTTTATTCTATTTTATTTTTCCTGGCAGAGTCTTGCATTGTTGCCCAGACTGGAGGGCAGTGGCACAATCTCAGCTCACTACAACTTCTCCTCTCTGGGTTCAAGCAATTCTTGTGCCTCAGCCTCCCAAGTAGCTGGGATTACAGGTCTGTGCTACCACGCCCAGCTAAGTTTTGTATATTTAGTAGAGATGGAGTTTCGCTATGTTGGTCAGGCTGGTCTCGAACTCTTGACCTTGAGTGATCCGCCTGCCTCGGCCTCCTAAATTGCTGGGATTACAGGCATGAGCCACTGTGCCCAGCCAATGCTTTTTATTTCATAATATTGGTAGTCATGTCCCCTCTTTATTTCTGATTCTAGTAATTTGAATCTTCTCTCTCTTTTTCTTGGTCAGTGTAGCTAAATGTTTGTAAATTTTGTTGAGCTTTTCAAAACTATAACCTTTGTTTTCATTGATTTTATCTATTTTTAGTCTCTGTTCCATTTATTTACATGCTAATGTTTATTATTTTCTTCCTTGTGCTTGCTCTGGATTTTTTCTTTTCCTAGGCTTTTAGGATGGAAGATTAGGCTATTGATTGAGACCTTTCTTGGGGGATTTTTGTGTCTCGTGGCATAAAGTTATCACTTCTAAGAATTGTTGTTGTTGTTCCCATTCTCGAAGAGAATGTCTGTTCCGTGTACCAATGTACCTAGTAGGGTTGTTAACCAGAACTTTATTTTAAACAGTTAAAAGAAAAAGAAAAACGAAAAAGTAAGGGGGCCGGGCGAGGCACCCCAGGGTGGCAGTGCCACCTGTGCTAGGAGCTGAAGATGGAACCCGGACTGAGGCACATCAGCTGCAGTGGCGAGTGCTGGAGGCAAGGTGAGGTGAACTAGAGCTGTCCCCACCGCCTGACTGCCCATAGAGGCTGAACTGTGGCCTTCTCAGGCTGAGCAGCATGGAGCAGTGTGGGAAAAATGGGTATGGCAGCGATTTCCCACCCCCGCCCCGTGCCCCTGCCCTGTGCACCTGCCCCACCGAGCTGGAACTAGTTTTGGACAACATATGAGAAATGAGTGTTGGACGTTGAAGAATAAAGTTGTTGGGTAACCTGATGATGGCAAATGTCTTCGTTTATTTGATTGTGGAAGCCTCCAAAAGCAGTAGCCAATAATAATAATAATAATAATAATAATAAATGTAAGGTGGGTTAATAATAATACCCAAAGAGAAGCTTTGGAAGATTGCTACACCTCTGGAGGCAAACTGGAACAGAGAACAAGAAAAGCTGAACAAGTGATACAATCCCATCCTGAGTACATTGGCCAACCAGGTGGAGAAGTGTACCGGTTTTCCAGTATAAGCCATATGAATTACAGTGAACCTGACTTGAGGGTCACGTCAGTGGTTACAGATTTTAACAATTTCCCAGACAGATTTGAAGACTTTCTGATGTATTTGAGATGCCGCAATGATTCACTGCTTATAGATCAGCCAGATAAGTGTGCAAAGAAGCAATTCTTATTTATGGTGATTACGTACCTCACTCCGCATTTTGCCAGAAGGCAAGTGATTCCGGATTCCTGGGTCACAGAAAGCAACGTGAGAAACCAAAGGGGGATGTAAGTTTTCTTGCTGGGCCAGATACCCCCAGAGGTCAACCACCCGGACTTTTCTGATATGCTGAAATTTGAGAATGAGAAGCACCAAGACGTTTTTATGCGGAGCTATAGAGGCACTTTCTTCAACTTATCTCTGAAAGAAGTATTGTTTCTCTCTGGGTAAGTACTTCCTGCCCAGACACTTAGTTTGTTTTCAAAGACGAAGATGATGTTTTTGTGAACACCCATCACATACTGAATTACGTGAATAGCTTATCCAAGAAAAAAAGCCAAAGATCTGTTTGTAGGTGATGTGATCCACAATGCTGGACCTCATGGGGATACGAAGCTGAAATACTACATTCTAGAAGTTCTTTACTCTGTCCTCTACTCACCCTATGCAAGGGGGTGGGCGGATTCCTCTAGTCCAGCCACCTGGCTCTGAGGCTGTACCATATCACTGACTGGGTCCATCTCTAACCTATTGATGATTTTTATACTGGAATGTGCCTTCAAAAACTTAGCCTTGTTCCAGATAAACACAAAGGCTTCAGGACATTTGATATGAAGGAGACAAACAAGAATAACATTTGTTCCCACATAGATCTGATGTTAGTACATAGTAGAAAACCTGAAGAGATGATTGATATTTGGTCTTGGTTGCAAAATGTTTATTTAAAATGCTAAAATATATCCAAACTAAATTTTGCATAGAAAGGTGTCTTTTGAGTAGTTCCCATGTTGTGTTCTCACATTATAATATTTTTTAAAAATTAAATTTTTTTTTTTTTTTAAAGTCCTGGGATACATGTGCATGACATGCAGGTTTGTTACATAGGTAAACGTTTGCCATGGTGGTTTGCTGCACCTGTCAACCCATCACCTAGATATTAAGCTTAGCACTCATTAGCTATTTTTCCTGATGCTCTTCTTCCCCCTCCCCCTCCACAAGCCCCAGTGTGTGTTGTTCCCCTCCCTGTGTCCATGTTTTCTCATTCTTCAGCTCTCACTTACAAGTGAGAACATGTAGTGTTTGGTTTTCTGTTCGTGCCTTAGTTTGCAGAGAATAATGGCTTTGAACTCCATGCATGTTCCTGTAGAGGGTATGATCTCATTCGTTTTTATGGTGGCATAGTATTCCATGGTGTATATGTACCAATTTTCTTTATCCAGTTTATCATCGATGGACATTTGGGTTGATTCCATGTCTTTGCTATTGTGAATAGGGCTGAAATCAACATACATGTGCATGTATCTTTATAATAGAATGAGTAGTGTTCCTTTGGGTATATCCCCAGTAATGGGATTGCTGGGTCAAATGGTATTTCTGCCTCTAGGTCTTTGAGGAATTGCCACACTGTCTTCCACAATGGTTGAACTAATTTACTTTCCTACTGTAGTGTAAAAGTGTTCCTCTTTCTCCTCAGCCTCACGAGCATCTGTTGTTTCTTGACTTTTTAATAATCATCATTCTGACTGGCATGAGATGGTATCTCACTGTGGTTTTGATTTGCATTTCTGTAATGATCAGTGATGTGGAGCTTTTTTTCATGCCCGTTGGCCTCATGAATGTCTTCTCTTGAGAAATGTGTGTTCATGTTCTTTGCCCACTTTTTAATGGGTTGTTTGTTTTTTTTGTCTTGTAAATTTGTTTAAGTTTCTTGCAGATTCTGGATATTAGCCCCTTGTCAAATGGATATATTGCAAAATTTTTCTCCCATTGTATTAGGTTGTCTGTTTACTCTGTTGATAGGTTATTTTGTGTGCAGAAGCTCTTTACTTTAATTAGATCCTATTTTTCAATATTAGCTTTTGTGGCAATTGCTTTTGATGTTTTCATCAGGAAATCTTTGCCTGTGCCTATGTCCTGAATGGTATTGCCTAGATTTGCTTTGTAAGGTTTTTGTTATTTTAGTCTTTAATCCCTCTTGAGTTAATTTTTGTATAAGGTGTAAGGAAGGGGTCCAGTTTCAATTTTCTGCATATGGCTAGCCAGTTCTCCCAGCACCATTTATTAATGGTGGGAATTCTTTCTTCATTGCTTGTTTTTGTCAGCTTTGTCAAAGATCAGATGGTTGTAGATGTGCGGTCTTGTTTCTCAGATCTCTATTCCATTTCTTTGGTCTATGTGTCTGTTTTTGTACCAGTACCATGCTGTTTTGGTTACTGCAACCTTGTAGTATATTTTCAAGTCTGGTGGTGTGATGCCTCCAGCTTTGTTCTTTTGCTTAGGACTGTCTTGACTATATGAGCTCTTCTTTGGTTCCATATGAATTTTAAAGTAGTTTTTCTAATTCTGTGAAGAATGTCAATGATAGTTTAATGGGAATAGCATTGAATTTATAAATTACTTTGGGCAGTATGACCATTTTCACAATATTGATACTTTTTATCCATGAGCATGGAATGTTTTTCCATTTGTTTGTGTCATCTCTGATTTTCTTGAGCAGTGGTTTGTAGTTCTCATTGAAGAGGTCCTTCACTTCCCTTGTTAGCATATTTCTAGTTGTGTTGTTCTCTTTGTAGCAATTGTGAATGGGCGTTCATTCATGATTTGGCTCTCTGTTTGTCTATTATTGCCATATAGGAATGCTTGTGAATTTTGCACATTGGTTTTGTATCCTGAGACTTTGCTGAAGTTTCTTATCACCTTAAGAAACGTTTGGGTTGAGACAATGGGGTTTTCTAGATATAGGATTATGTCATCTGCAAACAGAGACAATTTGACTTTCTCTCTTCCTATTTGAATGTCCTTTCTTTCTTTCTCTTGCCTGATTACCCTGGCCAGAATTTCCAATACTATGTTGAATAGGAGTGGTGAGAGATGACATCCTTGTCTAGTGCTGGCTTTCAAGGGGAATGCTTCCAGCTTTTGCCCATTCAGTATGATATTGGCTGTGAGTATGTCATAAATGGCTTTTATTATTTTGAGGTATATTCCATCAATACCTAGTTTATTGAGAGTTTTTAACAAGAAGGGATGTTAAATTTTATTGAATGCTTTTTCTGCATCTCTTGAGATAGTCATGTGGCTTTTGTCTTTGGTACTGTTTATATATTGAATTATGTTGGTTGATTTCCGTATGTTGAACCAGCCTTGTATCCTTGGGATGAAGTTGACTCGATTGTGTTGGATAAGCTTTTTGATGTGCTGCTCGATTTGGTCTGCTGGTATTTTATTAAGGATTATTTCATTTATTTTATCAGGGATATTGGCCTGAAGTTTTCTTTTTTTGTTGTATCTCTTATAGGTTTTGGTCTCAGGATGATGCTGGCCTCATAAAATGAGTTAGAGAGGAGTCTGTTCCTTTTCATTTGTTTGGAATAGTTTCAGAAGAAGTGGTACCAGCTCTTCTTTGTACCTCTGGTAGAATTCAGCTGTAAATCCGTCTGGTTCTGGGATTTTTTTGGTTGGTAGGCTATTTATTACTGCCTAAATTTTAGAACTTGTTATTGGTCTATTCAGGGATTCAACTTCTTCCTTGTTCAATCTAGGGAGGGTGTATGTGTCCAGGAATTTATCCATTTCTTCTGGATTTTTTAGTTTATTTGCATAGAGGCGTTCATAGTATTCTCTGATGGTTGTTTGTATTTCTGTGGCATCAGTGATTATATACCCTTTATCATTTTTTATTGTTTCTATTTGATTCTTCTCTCTTTTCTTCTTTATTAGTTTAGCTAGTGGTCTATTTTATTTTTTTCCAAAAATCTAGCTCCTGTGTTCATTGGTTTTTTTCTCTGTCTCCTTCAGTTCTGGTCTGATCTTGGTGATTTCTATTCTTCTGCTAACTTTGGGATTTGTTTGCTCTTGGCTCTCTAGTTCTTTTTGTTGTGATATTAGGTGTCAATTTGAGATCTTTCTAGCTTTTTAATGTGGGCATTTAGTGCTATAAATTTCCCTCTTAACACAGCCTTAGGTGAGTGAGTGTCAGAGATTCTGGCACATTGTCTCTTTGTGCTCATTGGTTCCAAAGAACTTCTTGATTTATGCCTTAATTTCGTTATTTGCTCAGCAGTCATTCAGGAGTGGGGTGTTAAATTTCCATGTAGTTTTGTGTTTTTGAGTGAGTTTCTTAATCTTGAGTTCTAATTTGATTGTACTGTGGTCTGAGAAACTGTTTTGATTTCAGTTCATTTGCATTTGCCAAGGAGTGTTTACTTCCAATTATGTGATTGATTTTAGAATAAATGCCATGTGGCACTGAGAAGAATGTATATTCTGTGGTTTTTCAGTGAAGAATTCTGTAGATATCTATCAGGTTCACTTGATTCAGAGCTGAGTCCAAGTCCTGAATATCCTTGTTAATTTTCTGTCTCGATGATCTGTCTAATATTGACAGTGGGGTGTTAAAGTCTCCCACTATTATTGTGTGGGAGTCTGAGTCTCTTAGTAGGTCTCTAAGAACTTATTTTATGAATCTGGGTGCTCCCATATTGGGTGCATATATATTTAGGATGGTTAAGTCTTCTTGTTGAATTGAACCCTTTACCATTATGTAATGCTCTTCTTTGTCTGTTTTGATCTTTGTTGGTTTAAAGTCTGTTTTGTCAGAAACTAGGATTGCAACCCCTGCAATTTTCTGCTTTTCATTTGCTTGATAAATTTTCCTCCATTGCTTTATTTTGAGCCTATGTGTGTTTTTGCATGTGAGATAGGTCTCTTGAATACAGTACACCGATGGGTTTTGTCTCTTTATCCAGCTTGTCATTCTGTGTCTTTTAACTGACACGTTTAGCCAATTTACATTTCAGGTAACTATTGTTATGTGTGAATTTGATCCTGTCATCATAATGCTAGCTGTTTTTTTTTTTTTTTCCAGACTTGATGTCATTACTTCAGAGTGTCATTGGTCTTTGTACTTTGGTTTGTTTCTGAAGTGGCTGGTAATGGTTTTTCCTTTCCATATTTAGTGTTTCCTTGAGGAGCTCTAGCAAGGTAAGCCTAGGAGTGACGAATTTCCTCAGCATTTGCTTGTCTGAAAAGGATCTTATTTCTCCTTCCCTTAAGAGGCTTAGTTTGGCTGAATATGAAATCCTGGGATGAAAATTCTTTTCTTTAAGAATGTTGAATATTGGTGCCCAAACTCTTCTGGCTTGTAGGGTTTCCACTGAAAAGTCTTCTGTTAGTCTGATGGGTTTCCTTTTGTACATGACCTGGCCTTTCTTTCTGGCTGCCCTTAACATGTTTTTCTTCATTTCGACTTTGGAGAATCTGATGATTAAGTGCCTTAGGGTTGATCTTTTTATGAAGTATCTTACTGGGATTCTCTGGATTTCCTGAAAAATTGGAATGTTGGCCTGTCTTGCTAGGTTGAGGAAGTTCTCCTGGATGATATCCTAAAATATGTTTTCTAACTTGGTTCTATTCTCCCTGTCTCTTTCAGGTACCCCCAATCAGTCATAAGTTTTTGTTTGTTTGTTTGTTTGTTTGTTTGTTTTACATAATCCCATAGTTCTTGAAGGTTTAGTTTATTCCTTTTGATTCTTTATCTTCTAATCTTGCTGCCTGTCTTCTTTCAGCAATAGTCTCCTGTCTCTGAAATTCTTTCTTCTGCTGGGTCTATTCAGTTATTCATACTTGTGGTTGCATTGTGAAGTTCTCATGTTGTGTTTTTCATCTTCAGTAGGTCATTTATTTTCCTCTCTAAACTTGTTATTCTGGGTAACAGCTCCTGTAATGTTTTATCATGGTTTTTAGCTTCTTTGCATTGGATTAGAACATGCTTTTTTAGCTCAGCATAATTTGTTATTACCCACCTTCTGAAGCCTGTTCTGTCAATTCATCTATCTCAGCCTCAGCCCAGTTCTATAGCCTTGCTGGAGAGGTGTTGCAATCATTTGCAGGAGAAGAGGCACTCTTTTTGAGTTTTCAGCATTTTTTCAGTGGTTCTTTCTTATCTTCATGAATTTATGTAGCTTCAATCTTTGAGGCTGCTGACCTCTGGATGGAGTTTTTGTGGAGACTTCTTTTTTGATGCTGTTGCTGTTGTTGCTTTCTGTTCATTTGTCTTTCTTTTAACAGTCAGGCCCCATTTCCGTTGGGCGCTGTGGTTTTCTGGGGGTCCACTCCAGACTCTATTTGCCTGGGTCCCTTCCACACCTGGAGGGATCACTAGTAGAGGCTGCAGAACAACAAAGATGGCTGCCTGTTCCTTTCTCTGGGAGCTCCGTCCCAGAGGGGCATCAACCTGATGCCTGCAGGGATGTTCCTATGTAAGGTGTCTGGCAACCCCTGCTGGGGTTCTGACACAGTCAGGAGGCACAGGATCAGGGGCCCACTTAATGAAGTACTATGGCTGCCCCTTTGCTGAGGGGGTGCACTGCACTGGGGGGAATTCCACTTATCTGGACTGTCTGGATTCTTCAGTGCAAACAGGAGTAAAGAGTAAATCCACTGATCCATGGAGACCATGACCACCCCTCCCCCCAGGAGCTCTGTCCCAAGGAGATTAGAGTTGTGTCTGTAAACCCCTGGCTAGAGTTGCTGAGATTCCCAAAGAAGGCCCCACCCAGTGAGGAGGGATGAGTCAAGGTCCAGCATAAAGAGGCAGTCTGGCCACAATCAGCCATAGCTGCTGTGCTGCACTGTGGGGAATTCCTCCTGATTCCAAACCACACAGTCTCCCCAGCACTGGCAGAAGAAAAACAGCAGACTGGGGCTGAGGTGATGGCTGCCACCCCTCCCTCCAGGAGCTCAGTTGTGTTAGATAGCAGGCATCTGCAATGATGATGGCCACCCCTTCCTCCAGAAACTTGGTAGTCGTAGGCAGTTTCCAGCTGAGTGGCTGCAGAGACTCTGCACGGCTCTGTACGTGGGACTCAAGGCCCTGGTGGCATGGGCTCACAAGGGTTGTCTCCTGATCTGCAGGCTGCACAGATCCATGGATAAAGCGTGATTTCAAGGGCGAGTTAACACAATCACTCACTACCTTTTTGGCTGGGGGTGGGAGCTCTCTTTGTCCCATGTGACTCCCAGTTGGGCCATTGCTTCACCCTGCTTTTCCTTGCTCTCCATGGGTTGTGCCAACTGGCTAGTCTGTCCCAATGAGAGAAACTGGATACCTCAGTTGCCAGTGCAAAATTTATTCACTGTTTTTCTTCTTGGTGGGAGCTTTCTATCACAGCTCTTTCCTGGGGGCCATCTTGGCCTCTCCCCCACCTACCATAATTTTTTTTTTTTTTTTTTTGAGACAGAGTCTCACTCTGTCGCCCAGGCTGGAGTGCAGTGGCGCGATCTCGGCTCACTGCAAGCTCCGCCTCCCGGGTTCACGCCATTCTTCTGCCTCAGCCTCCCGAGTAGCTGGGACTACAGGCGCCCGCCACCTCGCCCAGCTAGTTTTTTGTATTTTTTAGTAGAGACGGGGTTTCACCGTGTTAGCCAGGATGGTCTCGATCTCCTGACCTCGTGATCCGCCCGTCTCGGCCTCCCAAAGTGCTGGGATTACAGGCTTGAGCCACCGCGCCCGGCCTCTACCATAATTTCTATGTTAAATCATTAAAATTGCTTTTATGAGTAGTATCCATTTGAGAGCCTCTAAACCCTTCAAATTCATATTTATGTGAAGAGGGAAGGCAAAAAAATACGTATTTTTTTATGGATGATATGGTAGGATGATTGATTCTGATCCTTCCTACCAGCTGGTGGTCATTATTTATTAATTTATCCCCTTTTTTGATATGAAATCATGTTTCTGTAATTTGACCATTTTGTTGTTTTTGGTTTGCCCTCCTACATCATACTACTAATACCCAATAATACCTCTTACTATGCATAATAAAGATTGCTTTATCTGTAATTCAGGTTTTTATAAACTTATTGGTTATAATGACTTTGTTATTTGTGATTTGGAGGTTTTTGTGAAATTGAATTATTTATTCTTCTGAGATTTGGCTGAATTTTAAAAATTGTCTAAGAAAATTGACTTCTCTTGAAATTTTCTGCCACCCCAATGGTATTTTCTTATGTTAGTTAATTTTACAAAATGAGAATCACTCATTTAATTTATATTGTTGTGGTCTCATGGTAACAATGAGAAGGAGAGTTTATTTTTTCTTATATTTGATTTACTAGGTAGTATCATAATTGTTATTTCCTTTTACTATTTGAAAATAATGAGTATGATTCTTCAAGGGCCAAATGAAGATTGAAATGCCCCTGACAACCATATTGTGTTTGAGAAGTTTCAGTATGGGCCAGGAAAACATGTAACTTTTGAACTTGAGTGAAAATATTGAAGTTGCAGACTTTCACATAAGTGTTTGTCAGTTTAAAATGCCAGGATTTATCACTGTTATATTTTCATATGTTGTTTATACAAGATTATTGTTCTGACTAGTGTTTGCTTCCCTGTCTCTGTGTAGAAGTGCCTATGTTTTTATTTATTGTTCAGATCAAAGACCAAAACATTTTCTGCAATATATTTTGTGTAATACTTTATCTATACAGCGTCATTGATGAAATATTTAACTAAATAATAATATTTTAAATGATAAGTTGTAACATATGTTAAATAAGGAAAAATATTATTTTTGAACTTTAAAATCCATTTTTGGGGGTATGAATTACTAGAATAATAAGATTCTGTCAAATTATTGCTTGTATGTACTATTTTGTAACATACTTTCTTGAAATATTTTTGTGTTTATAGATGAGGATTCTTTTTAAAAAATTTATTTTGTTTTATTATTATTATCATATTTTAAGTTCTGGGATAGATTTGTAGAATGTGCAGGTTTGTTACATAGGCATAAACATGCCATGGTGGTTTGCTGCACCCATCAAACCATAATCTACATTAGATATTTCTCCCAATGCAATCCCTCCCCTAGTCCTCCACCTCCTGACAGGCCCTGGTGTGTGATATTCCCTTCCCTGTTTCCATGTATTCTCTTTGTTCAAGTCCCACTTATAAGTGAGAACATGTGTTGTTTGGTTTTCTCTTTCTGTGTTAGTTTGCTGAGAATAATGGTTTCCAGCTTTATCCATGTCCCTGCAAAGGACAGGAACTCATCCTTTTTTAGGACTCCATAGTATTCCATGGTGTATATGTACCACATTTTCTTTATCCAGCCTATAATTGATGGGCATTTGGGTTCATTCCTAGTCTTTGCTATTGTGCACAGTGTTGCAATAAACATACGTGTGCATGTGTCTTTATAGTAGAATGATTTATAATCATTTGAGTATATACCCAGTAATGGCATTGCTGGGTCAAATGGTATTTCTGGCTCTAGATCATTAAGGAATCACCACACTGTCTTCCACAATTTGAACTAATTTACACTCCCACTAATAGTGTAAAAGCATTCCTATTTTTCCACATCCCCTCCAGCGTCTTTTGTTTCCTGACTTTTTAATGATCACCATTCCAACTGGCGTGAAATGGCATCTCATTGTGGTTTTGATTTGCATTTCTTTAATGACCAGTGATGATGAAGTTTTTTTCCATATGTTTATTGGCTTCATAAATGTCTTTTTTTTGAGACGTGTCTGTTCATATCCTTCTCCCACTTTTTGATGGGGTTATTTGTTTTTTTCTTGTAAATTTGTGTAAGTTCTTTGTAGATTCTGGATATTAGCCCTTTGTCAGATGGATAGATTGCAAACATTTTCTCCCATTCTGTAGTTTTCCTATTCACTCTGATGATAGTTTCTTTTGCTGTGCAAAAGCTCTTTAGTTTAATTAGATCTCATTTGTCAATCTTGTCTTTTGTCGCCGTTGCTTTGGGTGTTTTAGTCATGAAGTCTTTGCCCATGCCTATGTCCTGAATGGTTTTGCCTAGGTTTTCTTCTAGGGTTTTTATGGTTTTACGTCTTACGTTTAAGTCTTTAATCCATCTTGAGTTAATTAATTTTTGTATAAGGTGTAAGGAAGGGGTCCTGTTTCACTTTTCTGCATATGGCTCGCCAGTTTTCACAACATCATTTATTAAATAGAAAATCCTTTCCCCATTGCTTGTTTTTGTCAGATTTTTCAAAGATCAGATGATTGTAGATGTGTGGCATTATTTCTGAGGCCTCTGTTCTGTTCCATTGGTCTATGTATCTGTTTTCATACCAGTACCATGCTGTTTTGGTTACTGGAGCCTTGTAGTATAGTTTGAAGTCACATAGTGTGATGCCTCCAGCTTTGTTCTTTTTGCTTAAGATTTTCTTGGCTATACGGGCTCTTTTTTGGTTCCATATGAAATTTAAAGTAGTTTTCTCTAATTCTGTGGGAAAGTCAGTGGTGGTTTGATCGGTATACGATTGAATCTATAAATTACTTTGGGCAGTATGTCCGTTTTCATGATATCGATTCTTCCTATCCATGAGCATGGAATGTTCTTCCATTTGTTTGTGTCCTCTCTTATTTCCTTGAGTAGCAGTTTGTAGTTCTTCTTGAAGAGGTCTTTCACATCCCTCGTAAGTTGTATTCCTAGGTATTTTATTCTTTTGGTAGCAATTGTGAATGGGAGTTCACCCATGATTTGGCTCTTTGTTTGTCTATTATTAATAGACAAATAGATGAGGATTCTTATAAACTGCAACACTGAGGACTATAAAATAGTGGAAATAAAGTCACTGTATTTTTTTTAAAAGTGAAAAAAAAATTAAAAATCATGAAATCCAAAATATAAAGTTAGAGCATTATATAATGTATTGAATTCAAGTTAAAATGAATATTCACATGCATACATCATTACATATGTGTGGAAATCTACAAGTAGTACCTAATATTATTTTTTGTACAGAATTATTCCTCTTCATTAGTGATTGGAGCACCTTCTAGACATGTGAGGCCAAGAAAAGTTTATGTTATGGATCAATTTTAGACCTTGAATTTGTAATCCTTGAGTATACTTCAGTCATTTTCCTTTTGAGTTCCTTGCCAGATTATTAGCCTAACCTCTTAATTATAACAAAGTATTAATATAAAGCACAGATAATTCTACCTCTCTTTTTTTATTTGCACAGACTCTTCCCTTAAAAATGTTGCATGTTTATTAATTCTATTTCTAAAAAGTAGAAATAGAATTTCTCTTCTATTTCTAAGGAATAAAAGTGGGCTTTCTATTCTATTTTTTTCCTCAAGGAGATATTAAGCATTCATAGGTAGCATGTACCTCCCTAATACCAGAACAGTTTTTCTGCTTCTTTGATGTGATTTTATGGCTGTCTGATGTGTTCACTATTTTTAATGCTACATATCTTTTTTTCTGCCTTATGTATATCTCAGTTGCCTTGTAGATATGGGAAAAGTTCTATCCTACTGAGTTTTGATGGAGAAAGCAATTCCAGCATGAGTCTGACCTGAAACATCTCCACATTTCCCAGGGTCATGAACAAGATTTTACTTGTGTTTTAAGACTATTAAAAAGCTCCCTAGTTATAGCAGCACAGTACTTTACCTTTTATGTGCATTTTGTGAGGTTTTGCCCACTGTTTATTAAAACTAAAATTTTTATCTCTCCTAATGACTAATTATGTGGGGACAAATTGGGGGAGCTTTGTAATCTATGCATTTATCTCATACAGTATATATATTTGTAACATTTTAATAAAATATATAACACATGTATATACCATATTATCCATATATGTACAGTTTACAGAATAATGGTAAAGTAAAAACTCTTCACTCAGAAAGAGGAAATTATAAAAACAATTGAAGCCTCCTATCTCTTCCTACTGAACTGCATTTCCCTCTTTCAAGTCCAAAGAAATCACTGTTTTGAATTTTGTGTTTATAGTTTCCTTGATTCTGTATGTAAAATGTCACACTTGCATGTATTCCTAAACAATATATTATTTAGTTTTACACTGTTGCTGGGAGTGTTAAATTAGCTCAACCATTGTGGAAGACAGTGTGGTGATTCCTTAAAGATGGAGAAGCACAAATACCATTTGACCCAGCAATCCTGTTCCTGGATATATACCCAAGGGAATATAGATTGTTCTAGTATAAAGACACATGCATGTGTATATTCATTGCAGCATTATTCCCAGTAGCAAAGACATGGAATCAACCAAAATGCCCATCACTGATAAACTGGATAAAGAAAATGTGGTACATATACATCATGGAATACTAAGTAACCATAAAAGGGAATGAGATGTTGTTCTTTGCAGGGGCATGGATGGAGTTGGAGGCCATTATCCATAGCAAACTAACACAGGAACAGAAAACCAAATACCACATGTTCTCACTTATAAATGGGAGCTAAATGGTGAGAACACATGGACACATGGGGTGGAACAACACACAGTGAGGCTTGTTGGAGGGCAGTGGGTGGGAGGAGGGAGAGACTCTGGAGGAATAGCTAGTGGATGCTGGGATTAATACCTGGGTGATGGGATCATCTGTGCAGGAAATCACCAGGACGCACGTTTACCTATGTAACAAATGCCCATCCTGCACATATATCCCTGAACTTTAAATGAAAATTGGAAATAAAAAAAAAAACAAAAAACTTTATCCTATAAGATTCATCCATGTTGTTAGTGTTTATTCTTTAAAAAAATCTGTTTATATATTTTGTTGCAATTTTCTGTTTAGTTGCTTATCTTTATTGATTTTCAGGAGAGAGAGAGAGAGAGAGAGAGATGTTGGATTGTAATTATTATTCATCATATAATTTATAAAGAGATTATTTTTTTCCAGTCTTATCCCTTCCTTTTTGATATCTTCTGAGAAGAAAAGTTTAAATTTTAATTGAATTAAATTTTTTTATAGCTTGTAGCTTTTTTGCTTCTGTTTAAAATTTCTCCTATATTTTCTTCTAAAATTTAAAAACGTTTTGCATCTATATTTAAGTTCTTAACGTATCTGGAATTAATTTTGTGTATGATGTGAAGTAAAAATCTATTTTTTATTATTTTTTTCAATATTAACACTTGTCTCAGAAAACTTATTACATGTCTAGCCATTCCAAGTTTTTGTCCATGGCTCATATTATAGTAAGTAATGCATTTCTCATTGTAATCCAGCACTGATTCTCATTTATTACATATACAGGCTCAAATTTATTTTTAAATTAAATATTACTTATGTGTGATAAACTACGTTGTTTTATATTCTATTTTTAATTCTTTTTTTTTGGTGAGATAATTATAGATTCAAATACAGTTTTAAAAACTAATACAGAGAGATTCCAAATACATTTTATTTAGTTTCCTCTATTGGTAACCTTTTGCATATTTTTTAGTTTTATTATGACCCACCAAATTGACTTCATGTGATTGGGAGCTGACTCAATCTTGAAAAATGATTTTTCCACTGATCTCTAATGCTGTCTTCTAAAGCTTGTGTATATGCATGCATATGTTTTGGGACAGTGTACTCTTTCTAATTATATACTGGATTATCACTTAACCACCTAAATTATTGTAGATTTATAATAATATCTGATAGGGCATTGCCAACTTGTATTTTCTTTATTAAAATTGACTTGGCTATTGTGTGTCCTATATTCTTCCATAAACATTTTAGAACAACTCAAGTTTTCTGAGCGAATCATATTGAATCCATAGATCAAATTTGGGAGAAATTACATTTTTATAATATCAAGTATTTCTATATATGAATTTGGTATGCATTTCAATGTATTAATGTTAGAAATAAATTTCAACAAATGTTAATATTTTACTTAAATTTAAAATCTATTTTATTAGGCCAGGCGCGGTGGCTCAAGCCTGTAATCCCAGCACTTTGGGAGGCCGAGACGGGCGGATCACGAGGTCAGGAGATCGAGACCATCCTGCCTAGTGAAACCCCGTCTCTACTAAAAAATACAAAAAACTAGCCGGGCGAGGTGGCGGGCGCCTGTAGTCCCAGCTACTCGGGAGGCTGAGGCAGGAGAATGGCATAAACCCAGGAGGCGGAGCTTGCAGTGAGCTGAGATCCGGCCACTGCACTCCAGCCTGGGCGACAGAGCCAGACTCCGTCTCAAAAAAAAAAAAAATCTATTTTATTATATTTATTTCTAGGTACATTATTATTGCTGTGGTTTTAATTTTTGTTATTATTGCAATTATAGCTTTAGAAATAACATTTTCCAACTGTTGATGGTATATAAAATATAAGTGTACATACTGATTTACATGTAAAATACAGGAGAATTATTTCACTAATTGTGATAATTTGTATATTCTTCTTTTTTTCATGTAAGCAAATAAGAGTTTTGTTTCTTGCTTTCCAATCTCTACACTTTTAATGTAACTTTAAAGTGATAATGTAACTTTTTACATTTTTAAAATAATGTAACTTTTTGAAATTTAAAAAATTTGGGGGATTACATAAAAGGTGTGTATATTTCTAGGGTACATAAGATGTTTTAATACACATGTGCAATGTGTAATAATCATGTCATGGAAAATGGAGTACCCATCCCCTCAAGCATTTATCCTTTGTGTTATGAACAACCTAATTCTACTCATGTAGTTATTTTTAGATGTACAATTAAATTATTATTGACTATAATCACTCTGTTGTACTATCAAATACTAGGCTTTATTCATTTAAATGATTTTTAAGGTACACATTAATCACCTAAATCTGACCCCCAACCCCCCATTACCCTTTGCAGAATCTGATAACCATTCTTCTACTCTCTATATCCAGGGATAAAATTGTTTTGATTTTTAGATGTCACAAATAAGTGGGCACATGTTATGTTTTTCTTTCTGTGCCTGGCTTATTTCACTTAACATAATAACCTCCAGTTCCATTCATGTTTTTACAAATGACTGAATTTCATTCTTTTTGATGGCTGAATAGTACTCCACTGTGTAAAAGTACCACATTTTCTTTTTCCATTCATCTGTTGATGGACAAACAGTTAGTTTCCAAATCTTAGCTATTGTTAACAGTGCTGCAACAAACATGGGAGTGCAGATATCTCTTCGATATACTGATTTCTTCTTTGGGGGGTATATACCCAGCAGTGGAATTGCTGGATTGTGTCATAGCTCTATTTTTAGTTTCTTGAGGAACCTCTAAAGTTCTTCATAGTGGTTGTGCTAATTTACATTCCCACCAACAGTCTACAAGGGTTACCTTTTCTCCACATCATTACCAGCATTTCTTATTGCCTCTCATTTGGATATAAGCCATGTTAACTAGGTGAGATGGTATCTCACTGTAGTTTTGATTTGCATTTCTCTGATGATTAATGATGTTGAGCAACTTTTCATATGTCTATTTGCCATTTGTATGTCTTCTTTTGAGCAATGTCTATTCAAAACTTTTGACCATTTTTGATCAAATTATTAGATTTTTTCCTACAGAGTTGTTTGAGCTCCTTAAAGATTCTGGTTATTAATCCCTTGTCAGGTGGGAAGATTGCAAATATTTTTTCCCATTCTGTTGGTTGTCTCTTCATTTTTTTTTTATTGTTTCTTCTGCTGTGCAGAAGCTCTTTTACTTGGTTTGATCCCATTTGTTCATGTTTGCTTTGGTTTCCTGTTGTTGTAGAATATTACTCAATAAATCTTTGCTCATTCCAAAGTCCTAGAGAATTTCTCCAATGTTTTCTTGTAGTAGTTTTATAGTTTGAGGTCTTAGATTTAAACCTTTAATCCATTTTGATTTGATTTGTGTATATGGCAAAGGGTAGAGATCTAGTTTCTTTCTTCTGCCTATGGATATACAATTTTCCTAGCACCAACCATTTATTAAAGAGACTGTCTTTTCCAGTGTGTATGTTTGTTAACTTTTTAATTTTAATTTTTGTGGATACATAGTAGGTGTATATATTATGGCCTTGGCACCTTTTTCAAAAATGAGTTGACTCTAGGTGTTTGGATTTGTTTCTAGGTTCTCTATTCTGTTCCAGTGGTCTATGTCTCTGATTTTATGCCAGTACCATGCTGTTTTAGTTACTATAGCTTTGTAGTGTAATTTGAAGTCAACTAATGCAATTCTTCCAGTTTTCCTTTTGTTTAGCAAAACGTTGGCTATTCTTGGTCTTTTATAATTCCATATAAATTACAGGATAGGTTTTTCTATTTCTGTAAAGAATTTCATTGTTATTTTGATAGAAATTGCATTGACTCTGTAAATTGCTTTGGGTAGTATGGACATTTTAACAATATTGGTTCCTCCAATTTGTGAACATGCAATATCTTTTAATTTTTTTGTGTCCTTTTAAATTTCTTTCATCAGTGTTTTATAGTTTTATTATAGTGATTTTTCAGTTTTTTGGCTAAGTTAATTCCTAGGTATTTAACTTCATTTGTGGCTGTTGTAAATGGGATAACTTGTTTGATTTCTTTTTCAAATTGTTTCCTGTTGGCATATAGAATGCTACTGATTTTTGTATGTTGACTTTGTATCTTATAACTTTACTGAATTTGTTTATCAGTTCTAATACTTATTTTGTTGAGTGTTTAGGTTTTTCCAAATATAAGATCATATCATCTGTAAAAAAGGATAATCTGACTCTTAAATTCCAAGTTGGATGCCCTTTATTTTTTTCTTGTTTGATGGCTCTAGCTAGGCTTTCCAATACTATGTTGAATAACAGAGGTGAAAATGGGCATCCTTGTCATTTGTCAGATCTTAGAGGAAAGGATTTCAGTTTTTTCCCATTCAGTATGATACCTGTTGTTTCCTATATGGCTGTTATTATGTTGAGGTATGTTTCTTCTAGCCCCATTTTTGTAGGGTTTTTAATCATGAAGGTATGTTGAATTTTATCAAGTGCTTTTTCAGCATTAATTGAATGATCTTTCTAATGTATTGATGACTTTGGTTTGCTAATATTTTGTTGAGCATTTTAACATCAATATCCATTAGGGACATTTCCCTGTTTTTCAAATATATGTTTTGGTATTAGGTGTATACTGGCCTCATAGCATGAGTTTGCAAGTATTTTCTCCTATATATTTCAGAGTACTTTGAGTATTGGTACTAGTTCTTCTTTAAATGTTTGTTAGAATTCAGCAATTAAGTCATCTGGTCTTTAATTTTTCTTTACTGGGAAAATTTTTATTTTGGCTTTGATGTTGTTATGTGTTATTACTCTGCTCGGGTTTGGAATGTCTTCCCATTTTAATCTTTGCAGGTCATATGTCTCAAAGAATTTGTCCATTTCTCCTAGATTTTCCAATTTACTGGCATATAGTTGCTCATAGTAGCCAGTAATGATTCTTTGAATTTCTGCCGTATCAGTTGTAATGGGTCCTTTTTTATCTCTGGTTTAATTCATTTGGATTATCTCTCTTTTTCCTTAGTCTAGATAAATGTTTGTTCATTTTGTTTAACTTTTCAAAAAGTCAACTTTTGTTTCATTAACATTTTGTACTTTTTTCATTTCAATTTCATTTTTTTATCTTTATTATTTTTTCATCAACTAATTTTGCGTTTGGTTTGCTTTTGGTTTTCTAGTCCTTTAAGATGCATTACTACGTTGCTTATTTGAAGTTTTCCTCTTTTTAGATGTAGACACTTATAGCTATAAACTTCCCTCGTAATACTACTTTTGCTATATCCCATAGGTTTTGGTATGCCATGTTTCCACTATCATTTGTTTCAAGAAATTTCTCAATTACTTCCTTAAATTCCTCATTGACCTGCTGGTCATTTAGGAGCATAATGTTTATTTTGCATGTATTTGTATAATTTCCAAAATTCATCTTATTATTGCTTTATAGTTTTACTCCATTTTGGTCATAGGAGATGCTATATATTATTTCATTTTTTTTGAATGTCATAAGACTTGTTTTGAGACATAACATATGGTCTATCCTTAAGAATGATTCATGTGCTGAGAAAAAGAATGTGTATTCTGCAGCCATTGGATAAAATCTTCTGTAAATATCTATTAGATCCATTTGGTCTACAGGGCAGATTAAGGCCTGTGTTTCTTTGTTAATTTTCTGTCCAGAAGAGCTGTTCTATGCTGAAAGCAGAATGTTGAAATCTCTAGTTATTATTGTATTAGAATCTGTCACTTTCTTTGGCTGTAATATTTGCTTTATATATCGGTGCTCCAGTGTTGGGTGTATATATATTTAAAATTGCTATATCTTCTTGCTGATTGACCCCTTTATCAAATATAGTGACCTTCTTTGTCTGTTTTTATAGTTTTTGTCTTGATATCTATTTTGTCTGATATAGATTAGACATTCCTGTTCTTTTTTGGTTTCCATTGGCATGGAATATCTATTTTCATCCCTTTGTTTTCAGTCTATGTGTGTCTTTATACTTGAAGTGTGTTTCTTGTAGGCAATAGATAAATGGGTCTTGTTTGTTTCATCCATTCAGCCAGTCTATGTCTTTTGATAGGAGAATTTAGTTCATTGGCATTCAATGTTATTACGGACAAGTAAGAACTTACTCCTGCCATTTTCTTTCTACTCATTTTGTGGTCTTCTCTTCCTTCTTTCTTCCCTTCCTGTCTTCCTTTAGTAAAGGTGTTTTTCTCTGGTTATATGATTTAGTTTATTGCTTTTTATTTTTGTGTGTCTTGCAAATGCTATTTTATAACCAATTATTTTAAGCTGATAACAACTTAACACTTTGCATAAACAAACACACAGACACACACAAAGAAAACTAATACTCTATGCCTTAAATTTGTCCCCCCATTTTTTAACTTTGCATTGTTTCTATTTATATCTTAGTGTACTGTAGTGTCTTGAAAAGTTATTGTAGTTATTATTTTATTGGTTATTGTTAATTCTTTCTTCTTAGGATAAAGGTAGTTTACATACTGAAGTTACAGTGTTATAATGGTCTGTGTTTTTCTGTGTACTTACTATTACCAGTAAGTTTTGTACCTTCAGGTGATCATTTATTTATTGCTTATTAATGTACTTTTTTCTGGTTGAAGTACTCCCTTTGGCATTTTTTTGTAGGATGGGCCTAATATTAGTGAAATCCCTCAGCTTTTATTTGCCTGGAAAAGTATTTCTCCTTTACGTGTGAAGGATATTTTTAGTAGATATACTATTATACCATTCTCGGGTAAAAGTTCGTTTTCTTCATGTGTTAGTCTGTTCTCATTCTGCTTATAAAGACATACCCAAGACTGGGTGATTTACAAAGGAAAGAGGTTTAATTGTCTCATAGTTCAGCATGACTGGGGAGGCATCAGGAAACTTACAATCATGGTGGAAGTGGAAACAAGCATGTCCTTCACATGGTGGCTGCAAGGAGAAATGGATAGCAAAAGGGGGGAAAGCCCCTTATAAAATCATCAGCTCTTGTGAGAACTCACTTACTATCATGAGAATGGTGTGAGGGAAACCAACCCAATGATTAAATTACCCCTCACTAGGTCCCTCCCACAACACATGGGGATTATGAAAACTACAATTCAAGATGAGATTTGGGTGGGGACACAGTCAAACTGTATGATTCCACCCCTGGTACCTTCCAAATCTCATGTCCTCACATTTCAAAACACAATCATGTCCTTCCAACAGTCCCCCAAAGTCTTAACTTATTCTATCATTAACTTGAAAGTCCAAGTCCAAAGTCTCATCTGAGACACGGCAAGTCCCTTCCACCTATGAGCCTGTAAAATCAAAAGCAAGTTAGTCACTTCCTAGATACAGTGTGGGTGTGTGCATTGGGTAAATATGCACATTCCAAATCAGAGAAATTGGCTAAAACAAAGGGCCAGCTGGCCCCATGCAAATTGGAAATTCAATAGAGCAGTCATTAAGTCCTAAAATTTTTAAATGATCTTCTTTGACTCCATGTCTCACATCCAGGTCACACTGATGCAAGAGGTGGGCTCCCACGGCCTTGGACAGCTCCACCCCTGTGGCATTGCAGGGTACAGCTCCCCTTCTGGCTGCTTTCATGGGCTGGTTTTGAGTGTCTGTGGCTTTTCCAGGCACATGGTACAAGCTGTTGCTGAATTTACCATTCTGGGGTCTGGAGGACGGTGGACCTCTTCTCTCAGCTCCACTAGTCAATGCCCCAGTGTTAACTCTTTGTGGGGGCTCTGACCCCACATTTCCTTTCTGCACTGCCCTAGCAGAGACTCTCCATGAGAGCTCCTCCCCTTTAGCAAACTTCTACCTGGGCATCCAGTTGTTTCCGTACATCCTCTGAAATCTAAGCAGAGGTTTCCAAACCTCAATTTTTGACTTCTGTGCACCTACAGGCTCAACACCATGTGGAAGCTGCCAAGGCTTGGGACTTGTACACTCTGAAAAAATGGCCCAAGCTGTATGTTGGCCCCTTTTAGCCATGGCTGGAGCTGCAGTGGCTGGGACACAGGGCACCATGTCTCAAGGCTGCAGAGAGCAGGGGGACCCTGGATTTGGCCCAGGGAACTATTTTTCTCTCCTAGGCCTCCAGACCTCTGATGGGAGGGGCTGCCATGAAGGTCTCTGACATGTCCTGGAGACATTTTCCCCATTGTCTTGGTGATTAACGTTTGACTCCTACCTATACAAATGTCTGCAGCTGCTTTGAATTTCTCCCCAGAAAATTGATTTTTCTTTTCTATTGCATCATTAGGCTGCAAATTTTCCGAACCTTTATGCTCTGTTTCCTCTTGAATGCTTTGTCACTAAGAAATCTCTTCTTCCGTATACTCTAAATCATCTCTCTCAAGCTCAAAGTTCCACAGATCTGTAGGGCAGGGACAAAATGCTGCCAGTCTGTACATAGCAAGAGTGACTTTCCTCCAGTTTCCAACAAGTTCCTCATCTCTATCTGAGGCCACCTCATCATGGACTTCATTGTCCAAATCACTATCATCATTTTGGTCAAAGTCATTCGGTTTTTGTTATGTGAGGAGAAGTATGGCAGATGTTAGGGAAGTTCCATGGGTTACTGCTGGGATAAGTCTCTAGGAACTTCCAGACTTTCCCACATTTTCCTGTCTGTTTTGTGTGTCCTGTAAACTGTTCCAATCTCTGCCTGTTACCCAGTTCCAAAGTCACTTCCACATTTTGGGGCATCCTTATAGCAGCATCTCACTCTTGGCACCAATTTACTGTTTTTGTTCATTCTCATACTGCTAATAAAGACATACCGCAAAGTGGGTAATTTATAAAGAAAAGAGGTTTAATTGACTCACATTTCAGCATGACTGGGGAGGCCTCAGGAAACCTACAATCATGGTGGAAGGGGAAGCAAACACATCCTTCTTCGCATGGTGGCAGCAAGCAAAAATGGCAAGCAAAAGGGAAAAATAGCCCCTTATAAAACCATCAGACCTCATGAGAACTCAGTCACTGTCATGGGAACAGCATGAGGGTAACCTCCCCCATGATTAAATTACCTCCCACTGGGTCCGTCCCACGACATGTGGGGATTATGGGAATTATAATTCAAACTGAGATTTTAGGTAGGGACACTGCCAAACCATATCACTTCAGCACTTTAAATATATCATGCCACTCTCTCCTGGGCTGTAAGGTTTTCACTGAAATTTTTGCTGCCAGACACATTGGAGCTCCATTGTATGTTATTCGTTTATTTTATCTTGCTGCTTTTAGGATCCCTTCTTTATACTTGACCATTGTGAGTTTGATTATTAAATGCCTTGGAGTAGTCTTTGGGTTAAATCTGTTTGGTGTTCTATAACCTTCATATACTTGGGTATTAATATCTTTCTCTAGGTTTGGGACGTTCTCTGTTATTATCTCTTTGAGTAAACTTTTGACACCTATGTCTCCCTTTACTTCCATTTTAAAGCTGGTAACTATTAGATTTGCCATTTTGAGCCTATTTTCTTTTAGATCCTATAGTTGTGCTTTATTGTTTTTCCTTATTTTCTTTTGTCTCCTCTGACTGTGTATTTTCAATTTGCCTGTCTTCAAGCTCACTAATTCTTTCTTCTGGTTGATTGGTTCTGCTGTTAAAAGATTCTGAATTTATTCTTCAGTATGCTAACTGAATTTTTTTTTTCAGTCCAGAATTGTTGCTTGTTTGCAGTTATTTCAATATGTTTGTTAAATTTATCTGATAGAATTCTGAATTCTTCTCTGTGTTATCTTGATTTCCTAGAGTTTCCTCAACACAGCTATTTTGAATAGCTTTCTCTGTCTGAAAGGCAACATATCTGTTTCTTCATGGTTGGTCCCTCATGCCTTATTTAATTCATTTGGCGGGGAAATATTTTCCTGGATCATTTTTATCCTTTTAGACATTCATCTGTGTCTGGACATCAAAGAGTTAGGTATTTATTGTTATCTTCTCAGTTTGAGCTTGTTTGCACCCGTTCTTCTTGGGAACACTTTCCAGATATTCAAAAGGACTTAGGTTTTGTGATTTAAGCTGTTCCTGTTTTAGTGGGGACCCCAAGTCCAGTAATGCTGTGGTTCTTCCAGATTCTTAGATGTACCACCTTGATAGTCTTGAACAAGTTCTTGAAGAATTCTCTGGATTACACAGGAGAGATGTTTGTTCTCTTCCGTTACTTTCTGCCAAACAATCAAAGTTTCTTTCCCTGTACTGAGTTGCCTGGAGTTATGAGTGGGATGACACAAGCACCTCTGTGACTACCACCTGTAGGATTGTGCTGGGTCAGACCCGAAACCAGCACAGCACTGAGTCTCACCTGAGACCTGCTGTAATCACTCCCTGGCTACTGCTCGTTTGTTCAAACTTCTGGGACTCTACAGTTAGCAGGTGGCAAAGCTAGTCAGGCCTATGTCCTTCCTTCAGGACAACAAATTCTACCAGGCCTTAGGATGGTCAAGAGGTACTATCCAGAAACCAGGGACTAAAGTCATAAACCTTAGAAATCTAACCTGTGTTCTATTGTATTGTGGCTGATTGACACTCAAAAACAAGATGCAGTCCTTCCTATTTCTCTTTCCCCTTTCCAAAGGCAGAGGATCCTTACCCCATGGCCATTGCCACCTTAAACCCACAGGGAGTACTGCAAGACTACTGCCAATCTCCCCTTATGTCCCAAGGGCTCTTCAGTCAACTTGTGGTGAATGCTGCCAGGCCTGAGTCTCATCTTTTAGGGAAACGGGCTCCCTTCTGGCTGAGGGCATGTCCAGAAATGCCATCCGAGAGCCAAGTCCCGGAACTGGGAACCCCAAGTGCCTGTTTGGTACTCTACCACCATGTGGCTGAGCTGGTACCTAAGGTGCAAGACAAAGTCCTCTTTACTTTTCCTGAACTCTTTTTCAAGTGAAAGGAGTCTTACCCTGTAGCCATTATAGCTGGAAATGCGCTGAGCCTCATCTGAAGCCATCAAGACTCAGAGGCTCACCCAAGGCCTCAACATAGTACCTGGGTACCACTGCTGGTTATTCAGGACCCAAGGACGCTTCAATTAGCAGGTGATGACTTATGCCAGGACTGAGTTCTTCCTTCCAAGGCAGTGGGTTCTTTTTTGGCCTAGGGTGTGTCTAGAAATATCATCCAGGGACTAGAGTCTGGAAAGGGGATCTCATGACTCTGATGGGTGCCCTATCCTGTTGTGGCTGAGCTGATAGCCAAGATATGAGACAAAGTTCTCCCCACTCTTTCATCTCTCTTCCCCAAGTGGAAAGAAGGGGTCTCTTTTGGAGTCATGAGTTATGTATCCTGGGGTTTGGGGAAGAGTGATGGCAGCACTCTCTTGGCCATCCCAGATAGTGTCTCAGTAGTACACAAACCCCCCAAATCCACTGGCTCTGGGTCCATTTCAAGACTAGGACTCCTTTAGGTGTTGTAGCCAGCATGGTATAGACTGCCTTTCAAGTTTATATGAGGCCCTGAAGCACTTTAGCCCGTGATGTCAAGACTTGCGGGCACTCAGTTTGGAATGGGTGTCAGCTGAGTTTGGTCCAGTTTTACTTTCTGCTATAACAAGTTCTCCACTGAGTTCAGTGCCTCACAATTGGTGTGTTCTCTCTCCTCTAGCATTCAGAAATGGTCTCTGCACCACTGATAATGGGGGAGTGTGTAGCCAGTAATTTAAGACTTTTTCTCACCACTTCATTATCTCTTTCAGTGATATGAAGTTGATCTACTTACCAAGGGGTGGAGAGGGAATGATTGGTGGAGCTTTCTATTCTGCATTTTTGCCCCACCCCTCCTCTAATTTGTTTTAAAATGTTTAGTGCACTTGCTAGGACTTCCAGTAAAATGCTGAATAGAAATATTAATACTAGGAATTATTGTTTTGATCCTGATATTTAAGAGTATAATATTCCACTCTTGTTTGTTCTAAGCTTAGTTATTGTAGATATTTTCATCAGTTAAAAATGTTTCCTTCTATTCCTACCCTATTTTTTTGTGAACAGCTGTTGAATGTTCTTCAGTTTTATTCACATGTTGATATATTCATATTATTTTCTTCATAAATGTTATAATGTAATGAAACATATTACATCTTACTATTGATCAATAGAGTTTCTAATATTCACACAATCTTTTGATCTGAGAATAAATCTAACATGGTCATAATGCATCATTTTAAAAATGTATTATTATTTTGTTTGGCTAATATTTTAAGATTTTCCCATTATATAAATAAGTAAAATGCCTTTTCTTTTTCAAACTGTCTTACTTTGATATCCAGGTCCATGTAAGTTATAACATTGGTTGTGGAGTTTTCCTTCTTTTTGCCGTTATGGAAAAGCTCATCTGATATTATAATTATTTGGTACTTTATCATTTGGTAGAACTTGCCAGGGAAGTCATCAAACCTTGGAGTTTTATTGTGGAAAGGCATTTATCTTGCATTATTTTTAAAATAAGTGACTGCAAGCCGATTCTGGTTTTCTGTTTATTTTCACAGGGAAGATTGTTCAGGATATCCAATTTATCATATTATGGGAAAAAGAAGTTACTTCCCTACCTAGAAAGTAATGCCTCCTCTTCCCCACTGAGAATCACTTATCTAATGTAAATCATTTGTATCCCTATAAATGAGTTCATACCTACCCTTATATTGAGGAATCTGAAACTTTGGCATTGTATTAACTTGTGCATGGTGTTGGAATAGACCACGTGTTTCTTGACTTTTAATCTATTGTTCTAGGTCCCAGTGATTTTTTAAAAAAACTTTTGTTTTTCTGTGATTAAGAAAGTTTTTCATTTTCTATCTTTAGTCACAGAATGTGAGGTGTGGCACAAATTAACAGAAAATTTTAGCCTAAGTTGTAAAATAATTCTTCCTTTTACCTACTGTTGTGAAATGAAAAAACTTTATTTCTTAAACTTTCCGTTACAATGAAGAAAGCTTCATAGTGAAGAAAACTTCTTACTCCTTTTCAGGAAAGGAAGATTAGCTTAATTTTACTGTTAAGTTTGAATAAACAGAGCCTTTACATCCCTAGCATTTCCTCTATTATTTTCTTAGAAGTGAACATATCTACAGAGAGCAGGTTTTCTACTCTCATCCTTCAAATATTCTAAAGGGGCCTGCTCCTGTGAGGGAAATGTATGCTAGTCTAACAGCACCAAGACTGGGTAGAGAAACTTGTCTAATTCAATAATAGGAAATCAACTTGATGACAGATATAAGCTACATTTTTTAATATAAGCTGTAATAGTAACAAAAGTAACATTTTGAGTGCTATCTGTCTTACAATCATTTCTCTTCACATGTTCAGATTGTGGACAGAAAAACACAAGGTAGAGCTTTCTTCAACCCCAATTTTGGTGTGTTAGACTGAGATCCCAGAGAAATTTTAGGACAACAGAATTGTCGACCAAAATAACATATTTATAACCAAGGTAGACAACTTTGGCTTTGAACTTCAGTGTGTCAACTGGACATTTTAATTTGGCAACTTGTAATGGCTTTTATTGGGACACCTTTTTAATGATCCCCACCTTCTAATATTCATACCCTTGCGTATTCCCTCATTCCATGATTTTGAGCTGCACCTAGCAATTGTTTCTAACAATAAACATAGAAAAAGTGATAGGACGTCATTTCTGTGATTAGGTTACAAAAGCATGTGGCTTTCATTTTGCTAGCATTTTCCCTATTGGTTGTTGTCTTGCATGTTTTGAGAAGCAAGCTCCCATGTTGGGGAGGTCCACATGGCAAGAAATTGAGGGAAGCTTTCATTTAACAGTCAGCAAGTAACTGAAGCCCTGATTCCAACAGCTGATAAAGAACTGAATGATGCGGATGACTATATGAGTGAACCTGGAAATGGATGCTTCCTTAGTTAAACTTTCAGATGAGACCACAGCTTCATTCAGCATCTTGATTGCATTTTTGTGGGACACCGTGAGACAGATGACCCACTCAAGCCATGCCTGGGTTCCTGCTAAGCAGAAACTGTAATATAATAAATGGACGGAATTTAAGCCAATAATCCAAGAATAATTTGTTAAGCAAAAATGCATGTTGGATACCATGAGTCACCACAGTTTAGGCAGCTTTATCCAGATGCAAGATATGCTTTTTATTAAAATAGCAGCCTTGAGTGAAAAGTGAGTCTTTTCCACCTTAAGGAAAATCAAGCATTTCCACAAAGTCAGGTGTTGGCAGCAATGTGAGGCCAGCCACAAGCCTCAGCCAAGAAGCAGGCCAGGGAGATTTAGTCTGATATGGTATACTACAGATGGTATTGGTCAAATGGCGATGGTGGGAGCTTTGCAGTCTATGCCTATTTGACTCTGAAGTATGCAAACATTGGCTGGAGCACATGTATGGGGCTTCATGTGATCTTCAGCAGATGCATGAGTGTTGCAGAGGCCTTAGTAAGAAAGAACAGCTGAATCAAGAATTCAAAGTAAAAGAGAGTCTTTCTGGGTATCATTTGTTTAGACAAAGATTATTGACTTCTATTTCATTGTTTTTCAGCTCTTTACAAACAAGTATATTAAATGCATATGCATTTCAGAAGACTAGTGTGTTTTATTCTAACTTTAAGGTGCTAATACCAAACTCATGGAGGCTAGAGTGCCACACTGACTTCTCCAATTGTTTTCTGTACGTGGAGTTAAGAAGGAAAGTGTGATAGTGGTAACCTTGAATTCCTATATTGGGCCCACACTAAAACTCCATTGCTATCTTCCCATCAAATTGTCTTAAGTTGAGTCTAGATGTATTATTTTCTTACATTTAAATTATGACTTTAGATTACAGACACAACTTGAGACTTTACCTGAAGAAAAGTGGTAGATTTTATTAATAAACCAACAAGTGAATTAAAAAGAAAACATGCCATCATAGTTTGAGCTAGAGAAACAAGTTAATGAAATGATTAAAAATAAAAATATATGAGGAAAACTAGTAAAGCTCATTCCTGGGATCGTGTCTATAGGAATTAGAGTTGTTTAGGAAATCAAGAAGTATTTAGAGTGATTTGAAAAGTGTGCTTCAATTTTAATAACAGAATAAGGGCAATACAAGAATAAAAATAAGTAAAATATTACTTAGAAGATAGATAAAGCTCATAGCATAACAGACCCTATTTTTGTGAAAGGAAGGCTGAAGTCTCAATGGCCATAATAAAATGATGTAAGAGGGAAATAAAGATTACTTCATATCTAACTTCTCTGTACAGCAAATTTCTGAAGTAGAAAGTACCCAAGTTTTAACCAGACCCGAAAGAGTGACTAGATCCCAGTAAAATCTAGTAGAGGAAATGATGAATGTTCTCAGACAACAATCAGGTGTGATTCTCCAGTAGGGGGCCAGAATCCAGGAGATGATTGAAGGGTTGCAGGTAAAGAATCTGGGTGGAAGGTGGGAAGAGTAATTGGGGAAAGCAATTTACAGTTAAGGACAGCTACACCAAGTGATTACAGAAAATCTGGACATTTTTGATGAGACGAAAGTAGAAAGATCTGTGTAAAATAGTATTAAAGAATCATTAGCGGAGTTTCAAGGCAGCACATGTATTTGAGGTAAAAATTTAGTTATAACATGTATTCCAAGAGAAGAAGCTTGAGAAATTTAATGAATTAGGACTCAAAAGAAATGTATATAAAAAATGAGACATGTTAAAGGGGATTGAAATAGGATAATGATAGTTCAAGTTCAGACCTGGGTTAGACATTGATCTGATGGGAGAACTTCTCTTGAGTACTATTATTTAAGTGTAGAAGGTGAAAGTGGACACGATTTGTCTAAAGAGTAGATGCATTTGACAGGCCCAACTTTTGTTGATTTCATATCTTTCACTATGTGAAAAATGAAATCTAGATGAATATGTTATTAAAACAAATATTTGTACCAGAAATCAAATAGAAAACAAAAGAAAAGAGAACACCTAAATTCAATAAAAAATACCAGTTCTGTATATGTCAGAAAAGAAAATGGACCAACTTAAGAAGCAGGTTAAGTTGAGTCTTCCTGAAAGGCACAGAGAAACAACAGAGGGAAATACAACTGGGTCATGTTCTGCCCCTGAAAAAAAAAAAGGAAATGTTAGACATAAATGTATTTGTGTCTTAGAAGATTCAAAGGCAGAGGAAAGACATTGACTTAGGAAGCATACGAGAGGGTTGTTAGTCAAGCTTAGAAGTGCTAACATTAAGGGCTTGGGTTTTTATATCCTGCATGGACAGAAAATTAAGCCTTAATCCTCCGTGAGGTGAGAGCTTGGACCTAAGACCCCCGAATAAAACCGAATTTTGAAGAGTTGTACTGTAAGTGACAGGGAAAGTAGAAAAGTTTTTCCCAGTGCTCCTGAGAGAGTGCAAAATTACTTGCCTTACCTTACCTTAGACTCTTGGTGGAAAAATGTACTATACACTGACAAACTGAAACTATAAAGATGAACTGCATACGCTAACTACATACAATACTAAAGAGTGAATGTACTGTTTCCTTAAAGTTAGAGAGTCACCAAAATTTAAAAACAAAATACATAGAAATAAATCTCAGGTCAGACATATCCCAAGGACATGTGGAAGAAGAATCAACACTCATTTCCCATGAATTTTCTATAGAGAAATTATCACTGTTGAAAATGAGCTCAAAACAAGGAAACAAAAAATGACAATACACACAGAGCAGTAACATATCTTCAGTTAAAGTCAGGAGTCACAGCAAATTAGGAGGATAAGCACAGAACATGAGATAATAGGTCATCTGAAAAAACATAAATTAAGTGCAGGTTAATAAAAAAATTAAAAAAATAGAAACCACATGGAAAGAAGAAAACTGTGAAAAAATAATAGTCAAATTTGAAATAAAATACTACATAGAATGTTAAAAAAATGAGATTCAGTGGACAAGCAAAATAGAAAAAGCTAAATAGAAAACTATTTAATCCGAAGGTGGATAATAGAAAATGACCCACAGTGCATCACAGAGACATGAAAATATGAAATATGTGAAAGAAGTTGAAGAGATATCGAAAATAGATGGGAAAATTATAACATACCTAATAGCTCCATAAGGAGAGAAAAACTAGAATGGATTAAAGATAGAAGGGTGCTTAATAGAATCAAATAGTTCTAAAAGGTATCTATTATTTTGGAGGAACTTAAAGGTGTGCATTAGCTTTAAATATTTAAGGTAAAATATGATTGTTAAAAATTTAAGATTAATCACAAAAAATTCAGAAGCTTATTAAATGGTTTTAAACTAAGGGAAGAGAAAAAAGGGCCTGAACAAAGCTTGATCAATTCAATAGAAGGCATACAGGAGGAAAACAACAATAAAAAGGATAGCGTGAAAAATAAAAATTACAAAATCAGGTTGGAAAAATAAATAAAAATATGTCATTAATGAATATGTATAAATGCATTTATACAGATATAAGACAGATCATCAGGTGGATAAAGAAACAGTATCCAGTTATATACTGTTTATAAAGGACACACTTAAACTTTAAAACTGTGGAAAGGTTGAAAACAAATGGATGGAAAATATTTTTAAAATTATGATAAAGCTACAAGAAGAAGTTGACAAATCCATCACCATCATGAAATATTGTAATGTTCTTCTCTAATTGAATGATCAACTGTTTTAAAAACATTGAATCAACCAATCTTAACCACATTTTAAAGAATTTTATTTAATGAATATACATATAATCCTATATCCAGCAATTAGGAAATATACATTATTTTCAAACACACATGGAATTTTTATAAATATTGACCAAATATTAGACCATATCAAGTCTCAACGCACAACAAATGTATTCTCTGACCATAATGCACTTACATTTGAAATCAAAAATAAAAATATGACCAGCTTATTGTTATTCATTTGAAAAGAAAACACTTCTAAATAATTCATGGGTCAAAGGAAATATCATATAAGGAATAAGAAAAATATAATTTTAAGGCAATAAAAATACTCGACATCTAACTTTGTGGAAATTAAAATTGTACTCAAAAGGGAGTGGATAACTTTAAGTGTATGCAACAGAAAGTAAGTTTTAAATCAGAGAATTAATCATGCAATTCAAGAGGTTAGAAAAACAGTATGAAAACAAACTGAAAGAAAAAGGACTAAAATGATGACAGAACAAGAATTTATAATGTGATTAATACAAATTAAAAAGAGGATGAGCAAAATAAAAGTATATATTTGAAAATAGTAATAAAATAGACATTTTGAAATATTGATGAAGAAAAAAAGAGAAGTCACTGAAGACCGGTATAAAAATAATTAAGAAACATAGGTATAAATAAATCAGAGATGTTTAAAATAAGAGGATAATGCTATGGGAAGTTTTTGCCGGTTTATTTGAAAATATACACAAAATGTACAAATGTATAGAATATTTACTATTTTGAAACCAAATCAAGAAAAAATAGGAACTGAGTGAATCCATGAGAGAGTCATCAGAAACTCTCCAAAGAAAACCCTCGAGGCCTACCAAAGTTTTAATGAACATTTAATTCTTATCTTCTGAACATGGTTTTAAAGCATGTAAAAAAAAGAAGGAACTTTTTACGACTCATTTGTGAAACTATTATAACCTACAGATAAAAGCCAAAATGAGACCAATCTAGTATATGAAAACAGATGCAGAACTTTTAATAAAATATTAGTAATCTAGCTCCATTAATATATTTAAAAACATATCCTAAGTGAGGTTTAACCCAGGAATATAGAAATTTTTAATATTAAGACAAATGTTACTGTCTTTTTATTCTCTAAATATGGCCTATCAGATACACAGGGAAGACTCCTGGTGTAGAACATCTAAAATTTATGGAAGGTAGATAAAATTCATTTGTAAATACATGGTTGATGGATCAGAAAGTAAGTGAAATCTGTTAAGGCTAGATGAGAAAATACAGATTTAGAGAGGAAAGGAAGCAGTGGAGTACGCATTTGTCTCTGGAGCTTCTGATTTCTGGAAATATAATTTGGGTTAAAATGTGCGTGTTCTCACTTATACATGGGAGATAGACAATGGGTATACGTGAAAATATAGAGTGAAATAATGGACATTAGAGACTCCAAAACATGGAACAAGGGAGGGGTGTAAGGGTTGAAAATTTATCTGTTGGGTACAATGTTCACTATTCAAGTGATGGATATATAAAGGCCCAGACTTCACCACTATGCAGTGTATTCATGTAACAAAACTGCACTCATACCCCGTAAATCTATAATATAAAAAATAAATTTAAAAAGAACTTGATGAAAATAAATCATGTCATGCAGATTTAGAAAAACTGCATCTATTGAAGTTAACATATATAGAATAAACAACACATCCGCTTATTATTTTTAAAGAAATAAAAGGAAGTATTAAGCATATAACAAAGGAGTAGGTGACTTTAGAAAAATGACTATGCAGATTTGAAGAACCAGATAGGACTCCAGAAATACACCCATGTATATATGTACATATGATATTAGAAATTCAATGAACTAGTTAAATCACTGATTAGGCACAGAAACTATAAAAAGCTGCAGATTAGATATGAAAATCATGAGAATGCAGTAGATAGAAAAAATGATGGAATATGAAAGAGAGATTAAGGGTTATAAATGCTAGAATGAGAAGATTCAATACACATCTAATTTGAGAAACAGAAAAAGATAATAAGTTGGGGAGAGGCAATATTTGAAAAATAATTGATCATTTTTTAGAATTGATAAGAACTGTGAATCTTCAGTTTCAAAGTTTCAAAAAGGCTAATGGATTCCAAGAAGAATAAATGAAGAGAAATCCACAATTTGACATTTGATACTGAAACTTCAGGATACTAAGGAAAACAATGAAGCCAGGGAGGCAAAAAAAAAAAAAAAAAAAAAAAAAAAAAAAGTTAGGGCAGTAAGATTGTCAGATGACTTCTCGATAGCAGCACTGTAAGCCAGAAAGCAGCGCAATAATATCTAAAGAGTCAAGAGTCAAGACAATATATAACTGTCGACTTAGAATTTTATACCTAAGCAAAAGAATCTCTACAACATTGTAGCAGAATAGAGGTATATTCCAACAAACATAAGCTTTGAAGTTTACTAATGACTCTTTTTCCCTAAAGGAACTTCTATGGGCTTGTCTTTATGAAGGAAAGTGATCCCAGAAGGAAGGACAAGTTTCAAGGAAACAGTTATAAGGGAATAATAAACATAGGCATAAAACTAAACAAACTTTGACCATCTAAAACAATAGTAAGCAAATATGTCTTTTAGTTTATTCTGGGGTTAACCACACCCCCAAATTTCAGTGGCTTACAGCACAAAATATTTATTTCTCTTTTGCAAGTCCATGAGTGTTTGAACCTATGCTCCTTATGTCTTCTCTTTAGCAGCTGAAAAATAGCTCCTATCTTGGACATGCTAGTCTCGTAGTGGAGGGCAGGGGAGAGAAAATTAAACAATGTGATTGCATGTAAAAGATCTGCTGTCAACTTGCATGTTATCACTTCTGCTAAAATTCCATTTATCAAAGAAGTATCATGCAAAATCCTGACAATGTGGCAGCAAATAATATTTGATCATTTATTCAATTTTCTTCATATTTTAATTGCATAATTTAAAAATAAAATGTGCATTTTTTGTTTTATTTATTAATTTTACTTTATCCTATGATATCTAGACTGAAGTCATGATATGTGTGCAAGAATGGAGGTCAGGAAGTCTGATTTATTATCTCAGTATCATTACTGGATAACTTGGTTAAGCATTTTAATCTTTCTATAGCTGAAACCGGTTTTTTCTTTTGGAATCACTCAAGTGAGATGTTTGTCATCAAAGAAAACTAGGGAGTCTTCTCTGGTCCCCAGATTAAACAAATAGACAAACAGTACAAACAGTCAAATGAAAAAATGGAAGAAAGATTACCAGCCAATATAAATGTTAATTGACTAAGTGCTCAGAATATAACCAGAAATATTTACTGGATAAGCAACAAGGATTACTAGTAGACTACACAGCAGGTACGCAGTTTTATAATAAAACCATGCTTGTAAAATATTTCACACTCTGTTGACGTGTTAACAGAGAATTTCACACTTCATTGAAAAGTCATTAAGACAATTACCAGGTCATTAGTGTACACTTTAAGTCTAAGCTTTTAAATTTTATTCTATAAAGAATTCCTTTTGACAGACAGTTTAGCTCTTAGCATGTGCTGAGTCAGGATGAGATCTGCACCATCTTTTCTACCCACTAACAGTCTTTAGAGACTGCTGAAGGAGTCTTTCTGGGACTTGTTCACAAAATCTCGAAAATGTATTTAACTGTTTATGACTTGCAGATACATTCAAGTTTCCTAAAAGGAAATCCCTATAATCTGGTACACCGGATTTCTGGCCTAGTGGGACTCCTCAGTGATTGTTAATGTATTTTAAACTATCGATTATTAATGTTATTTTTAACATATAAAATTGTAAAGAAAAAAGCTTTATCATTAATTGCCCATATAACTTATCTTAATATAGTGTCATTTATTTATTTTTAATTGACACATGATTAATATATAGTTCATAATTGTACACATTTATGGGGTACAGTGTGATATTTCGATACCTGTATACAATGTGTAATGATCAAATCAGGGTAATTAACAATTACCCCAAACCTTTATCACTTTTTAAAGCATATATCATTCAAAATCCTCTCTCCTAGGGTTTTGAAAAAATACAGTAAATTATAGTTGACCTAGCCACCCTACAGTGTTATCCAAAGCTAGAATTTATTTCTCCTATTTAGAGTAATTTTGTATCCATTAAGCAGTCTCTGTCTTTTCTTCCTCCCTCCCTCTTTCCAAGCCTCTAGCAACCATAATTCTACTCTATGAGATCAACTTTTTTTAGCTTCTACATATGAGTGAAAACAGGTGCTATTTATCTTTCTGTGCCTTACTTATTTCACTTAACATAATGTCCTCTGGGCTCATACAGGTTGCTGTGAGTGAGAGGATTTCATTCTATTTATGGCTGAGTAGTATTCCATTATGTATACATACCAAATTTTCTTTATCCATTCACCCATGGATAGACAATTAGGTTGATTCTATATTCTGGTTATTGGGAATAGTGCTGCAATAAACATGGGGGTATAGGTATCTCTTTGATACATCGTTTTCTTTGCCTTTGGATAAATGCCCAGTAATGGGATTGCTGGATTATATGGTAGTTCTATTTTTAATTTTTTGAAGACTCTTCCTACTGTTTTCTATGTTGCCTGTGCTAATTCGCATTCCCACCAACAGTATATGAGGTTCCTCCTCTACATCCTTCCCAGCATTTGTTATTTTTTAATCTTTTTGGATATAGACATTCTAACTGGGGTAAAATGAGATCTCATTGTGATTTTGATTTGCGTTTTCCCTGATGACTACTGATGTTGAGCATTTTTTTCATATATTTTTTGGCCAATTGTATGTTTTCTTTTGAGAAAAGTCTATTCAGATAGAATTATTTTTAAAGCATTACAAACATATGGTGAGAAAATTTGTGTATATAATATTTTTTAACTTTTTACAAAACTATATATGGCATTTTACATACTGATTTTCACATTGCACAAGGTATCAAAATTATCTTGAGAATTGTTCTGTATCAGTATATATATATATTTGTATTTAATAGCTGATTATCATTTTACAAACTGATCTCACAAGAACAGCACCAAAGGGATAGTCCTAAACCATTCATGAGAAGTTCAGCCTCATGATCCAACTACCTACTACCAGGTCCCACCTCTAATACTGGGGACTACAATCAACATGAGATTTGGTGAGACATAGATCCAAACCATAACAAAGTATAAATATCATGACGTATTTAATGATTCCACTGTTGATAAATATTTAGATGGCTTGCCATTATGAATAATACTGCAATGAATATGCTTGTACATGTATATTTTGATGTACTTTTATAAGTATATTTATATATTCTTCAGTTGTTGATGTGTCCTCTAGGCCCAACAGATGATGATAAGTTTTGTTATGTGTATAAGGAAGTTACAAAGACACATTTGGAGCAGCACAAAAGTAAGATGACATTTTTTATAGAGAAAGAAAAATTCATACACATTCAAGCCAGAAAGCATTAAGAGAGAGTTTCTATTATACTTTTGTGTCATCTTGCAAGATTCTTAGTGTTGTCAGGCAGGTGAAACTTTACCTGTGATGGCTTCTCTCTACTGAAATATAAAACTTGCTGAATCAAAGCTATAGTACTTGCTAATCTGTATGAAGAGTGAGTTTTGTATTTATAAAAAACTGTATTTATATTTTTCAAAGACTCTATCCAGTAGAAACATAGTAAGAGTAAAGTGTGCTTGTAATGAATTTATGCCACCACTCCCTTGCTAATGTTTTAATGTTTTCCAAGTGTTAGCGTTTCCAAACACCAAAAAATGTCTTTAAGGTGTTCCCATATACAAATGTTGGGTGAACTGTGTTGCTTTCTAGACCTCTTTTTAACTCTGATTTTAATTTCCAAAGCAAAGTACAACTTGGAAAATTAGAAGAAGAGATGAGGCTGGGATTTGTTGATGATGCAGTCCTAGCTAACTGTGACAGTATACTCAAAAATAGTAGCCATCATTTATTTGTTGAATATTTCAAAATTATACCATTTGAATAAGCTGAAAGGATACTATGAGTGGGTAGCTTATTTTTGGAGGGATTACCTTCTTTTAAGTAAAGGATCTTGGGGTAGAAAATGTTCTGAATAATTTTAAAATATGTATTCTGAATTCTCTCAGTCTCACAAGTACACCCCAGGATCCAAAGTATTGACTACTTTCCAGTTTAAAAGCCCTTACTTTAGTAATGAGCAAAGAGTTCAAAGAAACTGTACCAGAAAATGAGGTTAGAAATGAGAGACTGTTTGTAAAGTTCTCGTGATATTTTGGGAATCTGTGACTTATCACAGTTTAGTCTGTATCTGAATGGGAATAGACAGTTGCAAGAGATCATATTGACTCTAGCAGAATGCCCCAGAACTGCTGATTTATGACACTACCATCTAGCCACTCACTGAGCTGAACACAACCTTGCTTGTTGACCCAGCACACAGCCAGCCCTGTATGACCTGGGTAGTTATAAGAAGCTGCCCACAATTTAGCATCTAGTGGTTCATGAAAAAATCTGCTGCTGTTAGGAAAAACTTATTCAGCCCTGAAATAAATAAATAAATAAATAAATAAATAATAAATAAGCAAACAAACAACAAACAGGGAAGCCTGGGGATACACACTACTCAAAAGCACTGATAGAGAAAATTATGCTTTTTGTTCTTCGTGGCTGTAGTGCAATTCTTATCTTTCTTCTGACACAGCTACAGACATGTATATGAGGTCGTTGTAAGTGACCTAACGTGACCAAAACAACTATCTGTATAATCTTACTACTTTCTGTGTTATTGTTCTATATTAACACACAATTCTCTGTCCCTTTTTCCTTTTCCACCCTCAGAGTTTCCAGTTATTCCTTCTGGGTGGTGGTGATATAGGTGTGCAGTACTACGTGGCACTAATGTATAGGTAAGTTTGTCCTACAGCACATATTTCTTATGGACCCTGCTAGGTACTGCCACCAACTTCCTTTAGCATGAATCAGACCAGGGTCTCATGCTATATTATGGAAAGAAACCTGCACTCTAGACCTTGAAGTTGTTTTATTTCATTTAAAGTCACATGAAACAAATATCAAAGCACATGCCAAGAAACTATTACTGCAAAATGATTGGCTGACCGTCTCCGATCCCAGACATAGGATATACTTCTGTAAAATTGTAATTTGAAATAACCTGAAAATTAGACTGAACGAGGGAAATACTACATCCTGTGAGAGTGCTATAACCAAAAACAAACTTTTTTTCCAAGTGTTTGAAATGCTAAACCAGTTACTACATATGGTCAGTGCAATAATTAGTCACTAACAGGGATATCTTCTGTAATAGAACAGTTGACCATTAACAGATGAGCTTACTTACACTATGCAGAACTCAAAAATAGAATCTAAATATTAATCACATGAAATATAAAATCCTTTCCTTTTTAAAATTTTTAAATTTTAGGGGTACATAGTAGGTGTATATATTTATGGAGTATGTGAGATATTTTGATATTGGCATGCAGTGTGTAATATGTGTAATAATCACATCAGGGTAAATGGGGTATCTACCACCTCAAGGATTTATCATTTGTGTTACAATTTTTTAATAAGTAACATGCCCATATATTTTAATTTAAAGTGTATGTTGATTTATTAAATTTAATTATTTGATTTTTATTATTGTGACTACCTACCTATTACTTATACTTAAGTAATTTTTAAAATAAATTAGGTGCTTGTGCCTCAGGGTATAGAGCAGTTAACATAGTTAAACACAGCCAATCCAATAAAAGCATACTGCAGTGTTTAAGTATTAAAATTCTATATGAAGCCTGTTTTGTTCTCAGAAGGGAGGTAGGGAAAAAGATTGCATAGATATGGTCATTTACCAGTAAACGTGCATAGATATGGTCATTTACCAGTAAACGTGTCAAAAACAATAAACAGTAACTACAATTTTCACCTATATAGTATCTTAGAGTTTATGAAGCTCTTTATCTTATTTTTGTCTTTTTACCGAAATGTGAACTTAAAAATAGTTTTGTCTAATCATCTCAAGGAATAGTTTAAAATTAAAATACATCTTCTACTACGTTATGAATATTAGTAAAATATTGCATTTTCCAAGGAGGCCTAATGTGACTGCTCTATGGAAAATAATCAACTGCTCCTTTCCTGAGGTGTAAATCTGGAACATCTTAGTGTGAGTCCTAAGTTGACCAAACTATCAAAATTCATGAGGAAAGAAACACTGTCTTAATCCTCTAAGGAACATTATCTTTTATTAGTTTTAGATCTAATTCCTAGATAAATCTAGTTAGATTTAGAATTTACCAGGACATAAATCCGTCAAACATAGTTGTATCTTGATAAACATTTAGAATACTTCAGCTAGATCTCTTGGGACTCAGGGGTCTAATTGTGGTGCAAAGCTGGCTGGGCTTTATAGTTATGGTTTCAGTCACTGTCTTTTTGTCTTCCAGCAGCAGAACTTACTTTTCCCCTTAAATACAATAGATTCAGGTATTTAAAGATGGATTTCTGTTGGATTTTGGTTAAGAGGGAATATGTGTTCCTTGAATATACTTAATTTTTAAACAAAATCTGATTATAAATATAGTCCTTAATGTCAGTGGGCCACATATAGGACAGTAGTCCCCTAAGATTATAATGGAGCTGGGGAATTTCTGCTGCCCTGCTGCCTAGTTATATTGTAGCTATCATAACACTATAGCACAATCACTTAATTTTTAAATAAATTTAGTAGCCTAAGTGTACAGTGTTTATAAATTTTGCAGTACTGTACAGTGATTCTGGCTCTAAAGATTATGGAATGTATAGCCCTTCACATTCACTCACCACTCACTCACTGACTTACCCGGAGCAACTTCCATTCTGCAAGCTCCTATCCTGGTAAATGCTTTATACAGGTGTATCAGTTTTTATCTTTTATACCATATCTTTACTATGCCTTTTCTATATTTAGATATGTTTGGACACACAAATACTATTGTGTTATATTTGCCTCTGTTATTCAGTACAGTCACATGCTGTACAGGTATGTCGCCTAGAAGCAATAGGCTATACCATATATCCTAGGTGTGTAGTAGGTTGTACCATCTAGTTTTGTGTAAGTACACTCTATGATATTTGCACAACAGTGAAATCACTTAACGACATACTTCTCAGAACGTATCCTCATTGTTAAGCAATGCATGACTGAGTTATATTCCATCAATATACTAACTCAAATTTTCCTTATAGCTACTGGGATTCCATTCACAGTTATTGGGTTTTGATTAAAAGTTAATAACCATTTCTTTGTTGTAAAGATCTAGCTCAGAAACACACTCATAACCTAAGTTGTTTCCCCAGGGTGTATATGTTGAGGAAGAAAGAGAGGAATAGAAAAATATCAAGAAATTGAAAAGACCCTAGAGGGTATATATTAGAGCTTGGTTTGACATACATTATTGTACCAATACAATTCACATGGGAAGCTAATGTGAATCTGCTATCAAGAATCTTAAGAAGTAATAAGGTGCTTGTTGCTCTTGGGACTCAATTCCACATATTGAGGAAGTGCCTCTTTATATGTGGACATGTCCAGAGAAATCCTCATTGTGGTATGCCTTTGTAAGTAGTCTCTTGGATTGTTATGGATATCTGCAGTCAAGGTCTTTCAGCCCTACTTCTGTATTTTGTTGTTCTCTTCATTCTAATTCACGGTTAGTATCTTCTGATGATCCTGCAAACTCTCTTTTTGTCTCCCATAATCTATGAAATTGGAATGGGGAGGACATTAGAATGGCAGAGGAATCTTAAAGAAACTTGTCAATTCCCCCATCATTATTTTTAGTGATATTCTGTTTTAAGACTACCACATTTTAATTTTATACCCTTCTGGAGCCTTATCAAATTAGTATAAATGGTTGAATAACTATGTTAATCAATTTTCTCACCACCCAATAAGTATTCAGACAGGAATAGTTCAGTTATGCAAGTTCAGATATTCCAAGGAATTTAGCTTTTTGCTAATAGTTGTTTATGTAAGAGATTTCATTTATTCTCAATCACCTACATTTAAAATTCATTTTCCTGTCTAAGGACATAATTAGAAAAGAAATTGAAGTGTTTGCTAGTTTTATTCATAATTTATTTTGAAAATGTCTTCATTTGCTGGCAGAATTTTTTTCTCATATATATCCTTAGTTTTTATTGTTGTAATATTACCGATCTTCAATGTTTACTGAGAATCTATATTACATTTTGCAAAATACTAACACATATAAAGACAAGTTCATGCATTTGTGTAGATTTTATCTTGGTAATAAGTAAGTTGTTTTTGGACTTAATTGTGATAGATAAAAGGGCCTAAATGTGAGGTGAGCTTTCTGATAATTTTATGCATTCATTTTATTAAACCTCTTTTTTTTTTTGGTTTCTTTTGTTTGACTAGATATTTTTCTTGTTGTACTTTATAATACAATATACTTTATTATTGTTCTTAATTTATGCTTAGAGATGTACTAGCAAAATATGAATAGCATGATGTTTGGTAGCAAACAAATCTGTGTGCAAATTCTGGCTCTAAAGATTATGGAATGTATGGCTTAGTGTAATTATTTAATTTCTATAAATTCTTATTTTTACCTGTAAATAAAATAGTATTACTTCTCTCTTGCAGGGCTATTGTGGGTATGTAATAGAATAATATACTTAGAATACCTGGCATGATATCCAGCATAGATGAGACAATTTAAAAAAACTGTTGGATATTACTGTATCATTCTTTCCATCCTGACTTGTTTTTTTTTTTAATTTTCAGAATTTCAAATTTATTGTATTATGTACCACCACATATAATAACATTAATTATAAGTGTATAGCTTCATAAAATCTTACAATCATATACAGTGATTTTGCATCACATTTCTATCATGTCAAAAGTTCTCTTGTGCTCCTTTGCAGTCAATATCTTCCCTAAAGCTGTGTGCCTTACAATTGTAGACCCACTTTTTGTCACTATGTATTTTTTAAAGAATTTAATTTAGGAGAATTATATAGTATATAGGCTTTTGTGTCTGCCTTATTTCGCACACCATGGTCCTATTGAGGTTAATCTATGTTGTAGCATGTGTCAGTAGTCAAGCTCTTTTAACTGCTGAATAGCGTTTTATTGTAGACTTATACCACAATTCTTTTCTTAATGTAGGCATTTATCACTAAAAAGTCCCTCTTAGAACTGCTTTTGCTGCATCTGGCAAGGTTTAGTATATTGTATTTTTGTATTTGTCTCAAGATTATTTTTTATTTCCCTTTCTGATTTCTACTCTGAAAAATTCTAAAAGCTTGGAAAACATAGTTGGAATAATTGAAGAAAACTTCCTTGGTCTTGCTAGAGACCTAGACATGCAAATACACGAAGCATAAAGAACACCTGAGAAATTAATCACAAAAAGATCTTCGCCTAGGCACATTGTCATCAGGATATACAAAGTTAGGACAAAGGAAAGAATCTTAACTGTTGTGAGACAGAAGCACCAGGTAACCTATAAAGGAAAACTTATCAGATTAACAGCAGAATTCTCAGCAGAAACCCTACGAGCTAAAAGGGATTGGGGCCTATCTTCAGCTTCCTCAAGCAAAACAATTATTAGCCAAGAATTTTGTATCTAGCAAAACTAAGCATCATATATGAAGGAAAGATACAGTCATTTTCAGATGAACAAATGCTGAGAGAATTTGCCGTTATCAAGCCACCACTACAAGAACTGCTACAAGATACTCTAAATCTTGAAACAAATCCTGGAAACACTTCAGAACAGGACTTCTTTAAAGCACAAATCTCACAGGACCTATAAAAGAAAAATACAAGTTAAAAAGCAAAAACAAAAAACAAAAATACACAGAAAACAAAGAGCATGACGAATGCAATGGTACCTCATATTTCAACACTAACATTAATTGTAAATGGCCTAAATGCTCCACTTAAAAGGTATGCAATAGCAGAATGGATAAGAACTCACCAACCAACTACCTGCTGCCTTCAGGAGACTCACCTAACACATAGGGACTCACATAAACTTAAAGTAAAGGGGTGGGAAAAGGCATTTCAGGCAAATTGACACCAAAAGCAAGCGGGGTAGCTATTCCAGTATCAGACAAAACAAATTTTAAAGCAACAGCAGCTAAAAGAGACAAAGAGGGACATTATATAATGGTAAAAGGCCTTGTCCAACAGGAAAATACTACAATCCTGACCAAATACACACCTAACACTGGAGCTCCCAAATTTGTAAAACAATTAATAGACCTAAGAAATGAAATAAACAGCAACACAATAATGGTGGGGGACTTCAGTACTCCACTCACAGCACTAGACAGATCGTCAAGACAGAAAGACAACAAAGAAACAATGGATTTAAACTATTCCTTGGAACAAATGGACTTAACAGATATATACAGAACATTTCATCCAAGAACTGCAGAATACATATTCTATTCAACAGTGAATGGAACTTTCTCCAAGGTAGACCATATGATAGTCCATAGAACCATTTGTTTCAATAAATTTTTCAATTTTCTTCTTAATTTTTTCATCGACCCACTGATCATTCAGGAGCATACTATTTAATTTCCATGTATTTTTATAGTTTCCAAAGTTCCTTTTGTTGTTCATTTCTTGTTTAATTCCATTGCGTTCAGAGAAGTTGCTTGATATTATTTCAATTTTTGGACTGTTTTGAGATGTGTGTTTTGACATAACATATGGTCTATCCCTGAGAATGATCCATGTGCCAAGGGAAAAAAAATGTGTATTCTCTGGCACTTGGATAAAATGTTCTGCAAAAACATATTGGATCCATTTGTTTTATAGTGAAGGTTAAGTCTGATTTTTTGTTTTTGTTGTTGATTTTCTGTCTGGAAGATCTGCCCAATGCTGAAGCGGCGTGTTAAAGTTTCCAGCTATTATTGTACTGGGGCCTATCTCTTTATTTCTAATAATATTTGCTTCACATATCTTGGTGCTCCAGTGTTGGGTGTATTTATATTTACACTTGTAATATCCACTTGCTGCATTGACCCCTTTATCATTATATAGTGACTTTCTTTGTCTCTTCTTATAGTTTTTATCTTGAAATATACTTGGACTGATATAAGTATATCTACTCATTCTCTTTTATGGTTTCCATTGTCATGGAATATCTTTTTACATCCCTTTATTTTCAGTCTATATGTGTTTTTATATGTGAAGTGTGTTTCTTGGGTCTTGTTTTTTTAAAAAATTTGTTCAGCCTCTCCATTTGTTTTAATTGGAGAGTTTAGTCAATTTACACTTAATAGTATTTGTGATAAGTAAGGACTTTTATTGATGGACATTTAGGTAAATTCTGTGTCTTTGCTATTGTGAATAATGCTGCAATGAACATACATACGCATGTGTCTTTAAAATTGAGAGACTTATATTCCTTTGGATATATACTCAGTGATGGGATTGCTGGGTCAAATGGTATTTCTGTCTTGATAGATATTTGAGGAATCACCACGCTGTCTTCCACAAAGTTTGAACTAATTCAACACTCCCACCAACAGTGTAAAAGTGTTCATTTTTCTCCACAACCTCATCAGCATCTGTTTCTTTCTTTCTTTTTTTTTTCCGACATTTTAATAATAGCCATTCTGACTGGTGTGAGAATCTCATTGTGGTTTTGATTTGCATTTCTCTAATCATCAGTGATGTGGAGCTTTTCTTCATGTTTGTTGGCCACATGAATGTCTTCTTTCGAGGTGTATTTTTTCATGTCCTTTGCCTACTTTTTAGTGGGTTTGTTTGCTTTTCATTGTAAATTTGTTTAAGTTCCTTATAGATGCTTAATACTAGACCTTGGTTGGAGGCATACTTTGCGAAAATTTTCTCCCATTCTGTAGGTTGTTTGTTTATATTTTCTTTTTGTGTGCAAAAGCTCTTTAGCTTGATTATATCACATTTGTCAACTTTTGCTTGTGTTGCAATTGCTTTTGGTGTCTTTGTCATGAAATCTTTGCCCATGCCTCTGTCCTGAATGATATTGCCACGGTTGTCTTCCAGGATTTTTATGGTTCAGGGTTTTACATTTAAGTTTTTAATTTATCTTGAGTTAATTTTTGTATATGGTATAAGGAAGGGGCACGCTTTCAATCTTCTGCATATGGGTAGCCAGTTACTTCAAAACCATGTATTGAATAGGGAATCATTTTCCCATTGATTGTTTCTGTCAGGTTTGTCGAAGATCAGATAGCTGTAGGTGCACCCTCTTATATCTGGGTTCTCTATTCTGATCCGTTGTTCTATGAGTCTGATATTATACCAGTACTATGCTGTTTTGGTTACTGTAGCCTTCTAGTATAGTTTAAAGTTGGGTACCATGATGCCTCCAGCTCTTTTCTTTTTCTTAGAATTGCCTTGGTTATTTGGACTTTTTGTTCCATGTGAATTTTACAATAGTCTTTTTCTAGTTATTTGAAGAATGTCAATGATAGCTTAATAGTAAAAGCACTGAATCTATAAATTGATTTGGGCATTATGGCCATTTTCTCTATATTGATTCTTCCTCTCCATGAGCATGAACTGTTTTTCCATTTGTTTTTGTCATCTCTGATTTCTTTTAACAGTGGTTTGTAGTTCTGCTTGTAGAGATATTTGACCTTTCTGGTTAGCTGTATTTCTTGATACTTTGTTTTTTTTTGCCACAGTTGTGAATGGGGGTGCATTCTTGCTTTGGCTCTTGTCTTGACTGTTGTTGTTGTGTAAGAATGACAGTAATTTTGGCACAGTGATATTTTATCCCAAGACTGCTGAAGTTGTTTATCAGCTTAAGAATCTTTTGGGCTGAGACTACAGGGTTTTCTAGATACTGGATTATGTCATCTGCGAACGGGATAGATTACTTCTTCTTTTACTATTTTAATGCCTTTATTTCTTTCTCTTGCCTAATTACTCTGGCCAGCACATCCAATACTACATTGAATAAGATTGATAAGGTGACTCATGCCAGTTTTCAATGGGAATGTTTCCGGCTTCTGCTCATTCGGTATGATGTTGGCTGTGGGTTTGTCACACATGGCTCTTATTATTTTGAGGTATGGTCCATCAATACCTGGTTTGTTGAGAGTTTTTAGTATAAAGGACTGTTGAATTTTATCAAAAGCCTTCTCCGTGTCTATTGAGATAATTCAACAGTGCATGGAACTTTCTCCCAGATAGACCATATGATAGGCCATAAAAGGTGACTCAATAAATTTATGAAAATTGAAATTATATCAAGCACTCTCTCAGACTACAGTGGAATAAAATTGGAAATCAACTCCAAAAGGTCCCTTCAAAACCATGCAAATACATGGAAAGTAAATAACTTGCTCCTGAATGAGCATTAGGTTAAAAAAAAAAAATCAAGATGAAAATTTAAAAATTTTTTGAACTGAATAACAATAATGACACAACCTATCAAAACCTCTGGGATACAGCTAAGGCAGTGCTAAGAAGAAAAGTTCATAACCCCAAATACCTTCATCAAAAAGTCTGAAAAAGCACAAATAAACAATCTAAGGTCACACCTCAAGGAACTAGAAAAACAAGAAGAAACCAAACCCAAACCCAGCAGAAGAAAGGAAATAACCAAGATCAGACCAGAACTAAATGAAATTGAGACAAACAAAAAAGTACAAAAGATAAATAAAACACAAAGCTGGTTCTTTGAAAAGATAAATAAATTTGATAAACCATTAGCGAGATTAACCAATAAAAGAAAAGAGAAAATCCAAAGAACCTCACTGAGAAATGAAACAGGAAATATTACAACTGACACCACTGAAGTACAAAAGATCATTCAAGGCTACTATGTATACCTTTGCGCACATAAACTAGAAAACCTAGAAGAGATAGATAAATTCCTGGAAAATTATAATCATCCTAGCTTAAATCAGGAAAAATTAGATACTCTGAACAGACCAATAACTAGCAGCGAGATTTAAATGGTAATTTTAAAATTACCAACAAAAAAAAGTCCAGGACCAGATGGATTCACAGCAGAATTCTACCAGACATTCAAAAAAGAATTGGTACCAATCCTTTTGACACTATTCCACAAGACAGGGAAAGAAGGAACCCTCCCTAATTCATTATATGAAGCCAGCATCACCCTAATACCCAACCAGGAAAGGACACAACCAAAATACAAAACTACAGACTGATATGCTTGATTAATATAGATGCTAAAATCCTTAACAAAATACCAGTTAACCAAATCCAACAACATAGTGAAAGGATAATTCACCATGATCAAGTGGGTTTCATACCAGGGATGCAGGGATGGTTTAACATATGTAAGTCAATAAATGTGATATACCATATAAAGAGACTTAAAAATCACATGATCATCTCAATAGATGCAGAAAAAGCATTCGACAAAATCCAGCATCGCTTTATGATTAAAACTCTAAGCAAAATTGGCATACAAGGGACATACCTTAATGTAATTAAAGCCCTCTATGACAGACCCACAGCCAACATAATACTGCATGAGGAAAAGTCGAAAGCATTCCTTCTGAGAATGGGAACAAGACAAGGATGCCCACTCTCACCACTCCTTTTCAACATAGCACTGGAGGTCCTAGCCAGAGCAATCTGACAAGAGAAAGAAATTAAGGGCATCCAATTTGGTAAAGAGGAAGTCAAACTGTCCCTGTTTGCTGATCATTTATCTTGAAAACCCTAATGACTCCCCCAGAAAACTCCTAAAACTGATAAAAGAATTCAGCAGTGTCTGAATACAAGATTAATGTACACAAATCAGTAGGTCTTCTATACACCAACAGCGACCAAGCAGAATCAAGTCAATAACTCAGCCCGTTTTACACCTGCTGCCAAAACGACAACAACAACAACAACAACAGCAACAACAACAACAACTTAGGAATATACCTAAGCAAGGAGTTGAAAGACCTCTACAAGCAAAACTGCAAAATATTGCTGAAAGAAATCATAGAAGACACAAACAAATGGAAACATATCCCATGCTCATCGATGGGTAGAATCAATATTGTGAAAATGACTATACTACCAAAAGCAATCTACAGATTCAGTGCAATCCCCATCAAAATGCCACCATCACTCTTCACAGAATTAGAAAAAACTATTCTAAAAATCACATGGAATCAAGAAGAACCCACATAACTAAAGCAAGACTAAGCAAAAAGAATAAATCTGGAGACATCACACTACCTGATTTCAAACTATACTATAAGGCAATAGTCACCAAAACTGTGGTACTGCTATAAAAATAGGCACATAGTTGAATGGGACAGAATAGAGAACCCAGAAATAAACCCAAATACTAAAGCCAACTGATCTTTGAAAAGCAAACAAAAACATCAAATGGGGAAAGGAGACCATTCTCAAAAAATTGTGCTGGGACAATTAGCTAGCCACATGTAGGAGAAAGAAACTGGATCCTCATCTCTCACCTTACATAAAAATCAACTCAAGATGGATTAAGGACTTAAAACTAAGACCTAAAACTCTAAAATTTCCAGAAGATAACATTGGAAAAACCCTTATAGACATTGGCTTAAGCAAGGATTTCATGACCCAAAAACCCCAAAACAAATGCAATAAAAATGAAGATAAATAGCTGGGACCTAATTAAACTAAAGAGCTTTTGCATGGCAAAAGGAAGAGCCAACAGAATAAACAGACAACCCAGAGAGTGAGAGAAAGTCTTCACAATGTATACATCTGACCAAGGACTAATATCCAGAATCAACAACAAATTCAAACAAATTAACAAGAAAAAAACAAACAATTCCATCCAAAAGTGGGCTAAGGACATGAATAGATAGTTCTCAAAAGAAGATATACAAATGGCCAAGAAAATATGACAAAAGGCTCAACATCACTAATGATCAGGGAAATGCAAATCAAATCCACAATGCAGTACAGTCTTATTCCTGCAAGAATGGCCATAATCAAAAAATCAAAAAACAGAAGATGTTGGCATGAATGCGGCGATCAGGGAACACTTCTACACTGCTGGTGGGAATGTAAACTAGCACAGCTGCTATGGAAAATAGTGTGGAGATTCCTTAAGGAACTAAAAGTAGAACTACCATTTGATCCAGCAATCCAACTACTGGGTATCTACCCAGAAGAAAAGAAGTCATTATTTGAAAAAGATACTTGCACACACGTGTTTATAGCAGCATACTTCACAATGGCAAAATCGTGGAACCAACCCAAATGCCCATCAATCAATGAGTGGATAAAAGAATGTTATGTATATGTTTATATGTATATATATTTATATTATATATATATTTGTGTATATAATATATCTCTTTATATATGTATTTTTTGTATATTTATCATCTATATATATATCATCTATATCATATATATATATATGATAGAATACAACTCAGCCATAAAAAGAAATGGATTAATAGCATGTTCAATGACCGGATTAGATTGAAGACTATTATTCTAAGTGAAATAACTCAGGAATGGGAATCCAAACATCGTGTGCTTTGACTGATGTGTGGGAGCTAAGCTATGAGGACACAACGGTATAAGAATGATACAATGGACGTTGGGGACTTGGGGGAAAGAATGGGAAAGTGGCGAGGGATAAAAGACAACAAATATGGTGCAGCGTGTACTACTTGGGTAATGGGCGCACCAAAATCTCACAAATCACCACTAAGGAACTTACTCATGTAACCAAATACCACCTGTACTCCAATAACTTAAGGAAAAATAAAATAAAATAATAAAACTTTAAAAAAGTATGCTTAAGAGTTGATTAGCTATTAAAATGTATAAGTGGGGGGCGGAGCAAGATGGCCGAATAGGAACAGCTCCAGTCTCCAACTCCCAGCACGAGTAACACAGAAGACCGGTGATTTCTGCATTTTCAACTGAGGTACTGGGGTCATCTCTCTAGGGAGTGCCGGACAATCGGTGCTGGTCAGCTGCTGCAGCCTGACCAGCGTGAGCTGAAGCAGGGCGAGGCATCGCCTCACCTGGAAGCGCAAGGGGGAAGGAAATCCGTTTTCCTAGCCAGGGGAACTGAGACACATAACAGCTGGAAAATCGCGTAACTCCCACCCCAATACTGCGCTTTAAGGAAACAGGCACACCAGGAGAATATATCCCACACCTGGCCGGGAGGGTCCCACGCCCACGGAGCCTCCCTCACTGCTAACACAGCCGTCTGCGGCGATCTATCCGCAAGGCAGCAGCGAGGCTGGGGGAGGGGCGCCCGCCATTGCTGAGGCTTAAGTAGGTAAACAAAGCCGCTGGGAAGCTCGAACTGGGTGGAGCTCACAGCAGCCCAAGGAAACCTGCCTGTCTCTGTAGACTCCACCTCTGGGGACAGCCCACAGCTGAGGTCCAATAGGGAAGCAGCGGGGGCGGTGCAGAGGCGAACGACTCTGTCTGACAGCTTTGGGGAGAGCCGTGGATCTCCCAACGCGGAGGTTGAGATCCGAGAACGGACAGACTGCCTGCTCAGGTGGGTCCCTGACCCCTGAGTAGCCTAGCTGGGAGACATCCCCCACTAGGGGCAGTCTGACACCCCACACCTCACAGGGTGGAGTCATCCCTGAGAGGAAACTTCCAAAGGAAGAATCAGACAGGTACACTCGCTGCTCAGCAATATTCTATCTCTGGCAACCTCTGCTGCTGATACCCAGGCAAACAGGGTCTGGAGTGGACCTCAAGCAATCTCCAACAGACCAACAGACAGTCCTTCTCACTGTCAGACGGAAAACTATCAAACAGGAAGGACACCTATACCAAAACCCCATCAGTACGTCAACATCATCAAAGACCAGAGACAGATAAAACCACAAAGATGGGGAAAAGCAGGGCAGAAAAGCTGGAAATTCAAAAAATAAGAGCGCATCTCCCCCTGCAAAGGAGCGCAGCCCATCGCCAGCAACGGATCAAAGCTGGTCAGAGAATGACTTTGACGAGATGAGAGAAGAAGGCTTCAGTCCATCAAACTTCTCAGAGCTAAAGGAGGAATTACGTACCCAGCGCAAAGAAACTAAAAATCTTGAAAAAAAAGTGGAAGAATTGACAGCTAGACTAATTAATGCAGAGAAGATCATAAACGAAATGACAGAGATGAAAACCATGACACGAGAAATACGTGACAAATGCACAAGCTTCAGTAACCGACTCGATCAACTGGAAGAAAGAGTATCAGCGATTGAGGATCAAATGAATGAAATGAAGCGAGAAGAGAAACCAAAAGAAAAAAGAAGAAAAAGAAATGAACAAAGCCTGCAAGAAGTATGGGATTATGTAAAAAGACCAAATCTACGTCTGATTGGGGTGCCTGAAAGTGAGGGGGAAAATGGAACCAAGTTGGAAAACACTCTTCAGGATATCATCCAGGAGAACTTCCCCAACCTAGTAGGGCAGGCCAACATTCAAATTCAGGAAATACAGAGAACGCCACAAAGATACTCCTCCAGAAGAGCAACTCCAAGACACATAATTGCCAGATTCACCAAAGTTGAAATGAAGGAAAAAATCTTAAGGGCAGCCAGAGAGAAAGGTCGGGTTACCCACAAAGGGAAGCCCATCAGACTAACAGCAGATCTCTCGGCAGAAACTCTACAAGCCAGAAGAGAGTGGGGGCCAATATTCAACGTTCTTAAAGAAAAGAATTTTCAACCCAGAATTTCATATCCAGCCAAACTAAGTTTCATCAGTGAAGGAGAAATAAAATCCTTTACAGATAAGCAAATGCTTAGAGATTTTGTCACCACCAGGCCTGCCTTACAAGAGACCCTGAAGGAAGCCCTAAACATGGAAAGGAACAACCGGTACCAGCCATTGCAAAAACATGCCAAAATGTAAAGACCATCGAGGCTAGGAAGAAACTGCATCAACTAATGAGCAAAATAACCAGTTAATATCATAATGACAGGATCAAGTTCACACATAACAATATTAACCTTAAATGTCAATGGACTAAATGCTCCAATTAAAAGACACAGACTGGCAAACTGGATAAAGAGTCAAGACCCATCAGTCTGCTGTATTCAGGAGACCCATCTCACATGCAGAGACATACATAGGCTCAAAATAAAGGGATGGAGAAAGATCTACCAAGCAAATGGAGAACAAAAAAAAGCAGGGGTTGCAATCCTAGTCTCTGATAAAACAGACTTTAAACCATCAAAGATCAAAAGAGACAAAGAAGGCCATTACATAATGGTAAAGGGATCAATTCAACAGGAAGAGCTAACTCTCCTAAATATATATGCACCCAATACAGGAGCACCCAGATTCATAAAGCAAGTCCTTAGAGACCTACAAAGAGACTTAGACTCCCATACAATAATAATGGGAGATTTCAACACTCCACTGTCAACATTAGACAGATCAACGAGACAGAAAGTTAACAAGGATATCCAGGAATTGAACTCATCTCTGCACCAAGCGGACCTAATAGACATCTATAGAACTCTCCACCCCAAATCAACAGAATATACATTCTTCTCAGCACCACATCGCACTTATTCCAAAATTGACCACATAATTGGAAGTAAAGCACTCCTCAGCAAATGTACAAGAACAGAAATTATAACAAACTGTCTCTCAGACCACAGTGCAATCAAACTAGAACTCAGGACTAAGAAACTCAATCAAAACCGCTCAACTACATGGAAACTGAATAACCTGCTCCTGAATGACTACTGGGTACATAACGAAATGAAAGCAGAAATAAAGATGTTCTTTGAAACCAATGAGAACAAAGATACAACATACCAGAATCTCTGGGACACATTTAAAGCAGTGTGTAGAGGGAAATTTATAGCACTAAATGCCCACAAGAGAAAGCAGGAGAGATCTAAAATTGACACTCTAACATCACAATTAAAAGAACTAGAGAGGCAAGAGCAACACATTCAAAAGCTAGCAGAAGGCAAGAAATAACTAAGATCAGAGCAGAACTGAAGGAGATAGAGTCACAAAAAACCCTCCAAAAAATCAATGAATCCAGGAGTTGGTTTTTTGAAAAGATCAACAAAATTGACAGACCGCTAGCAAGACTAATAAAGAAGAAAAGAGAGAGGAATCAAATAGACGCAATAAAAAATGATAAAGGGGATATCACCACCGACCCCACAGAAATACAAACAACCATCAGAGAATACTATAAATGCCTCTACGCAAATCGACTAGAAAATCTAGAAGAAATGGATAATTTCCTGGACACTTACACTCTCCCAAGACTGAACCAGGAAGAAGTTGAATCCCTGAATAGACCAATAACAGGCTCTGAAATTGAGGCAACAATTAATAGCCTACCACGAAAAAAAGTCCAGGACCAGATGGATTCACAGCTGAATTCTACCAGAGGTACAAGGAGGAGCTGGTACCATTCCTTCTGAAACTATTCCAATCAATAGAAAAAGAGGGAATCCTCCCTAACTCATTTTATGAGGCCAACATCATCCTGATACCAAAGCCTGGCAGAGACACAACAAAAAAAGAGAATTTTAGACCAATATCCCTGATGAACATCGATGCAAAAATCTCAATAAAATACTGGCAAACCGGATTCAGCAGCACATCAAAAAGCTTATCCACCATGATCAAGTGGGCTTCATCCCTGGGATGCAAGGCTGGTTCAACATTCGCAAATCAATAAACGTAATCCAGCATATAAACAGAACCAAAGACAAGAACCACATGATTATCTCAATAGATGCAGAAAAGGCTTTTGACAAAATTCAACAGCCCTTTATGCTAAAAACGCTCAATAAATTCGGTATTGATGGAACGTACCTCAAAATAATAAGAGCTATTTACGACAAACCCACAGCTAATATCATACTGAATGGGCAAAAACTGGAAAAATTCCCTTTGAAAACTGGCACAAGACAGGGATGCCCTCTCTCACCACTCCTATTCAACATAGTGTTGGAAGTTCTGGCTAGGGCCATCAGGCAAGAGAAAGAAATCAAGGGTATCCAGTTAGGAAAAGAAGAAGTCAAATTGTCCCTGTTTGCAGATGACATGATTGTATATTTAGAAAAACCCCATCGTCTCAGCCCAAAATCTCCTTAAGCTGATAAGCAACTTCAGCAAAGTCTCAGGATACAAAATTAATGTGCAAAAATCACAAGCATTCTTATACACCAGTAACAGACAAGCAGAGAGCCAAGTCAGGAATGAACTTCCATTCACAATTGCTTCAAAGAGAATAAAATACCTAGGAATCCAGCTTACAAGGGATGTAAAGGACCTCTTCAAGGAGAACTACAAACCACTGCTCAGTGAAATCAAAGAGGACACAAACAAATGGAAGAACATACCATGCTCATGGATAGGAAGAATCAATATCGTGAAAATGGCCATACTGCCCAAGGTTATTTATAGATTCAATGCCATCCCCATCAAGCTACCAATGAGTTTCTTCACAGAATTGGAAAAAACGGCTTTAAAGTTCATATGGAACCAAAAAGAGCCCGCATTGCCAAGACAATCCTAGGTCAAAAGGACAAAGCTGGAGGCGTCACGCTACCTGACTTCAAACTATACTACAAGGCTACAGTAACCAAAACAGCATGGTACTGGTACCACAACAGAGAAATAGACCAGTGGAACAGAACAGAGTCCTCAGAAATAATACCACACATCTACAGCCATCTGATCTTTGACAAACCTGACAAAAACAAGAAATGGGGAAAGGATTCCCTATTTAATAAATGGTGCTGGGAAAATTGGCTAGCCACAAGTAGAAAGCTGAAACTGGATCCTTTCCTTACCCCTTATACGAAAATTAATTCAAGATGGATTAGAGACTTAAATGTTAGACCTAATACCATAAAAACCCTAGAAGAAAATCTAGGTAGTACCATTCAGGACATAGGCATGGGCAAGGACTTCATGTCTAAAACACCAAAAGCAACGGCAGCAAAAGCCAAAATTGACAAATGGGATCTCATTAAACTAAAGAGCTTTTGCACAGCAAAAGAAACTACCATCAGAGTGAACAGGCAACCTACAGAATGGGAGAAAATTTTTGCAACCTACTCATCTGACAAAGGGCTAATATCCAGAATCTACAAAGAACTCAAACAATATACAAGAAAAAAACAAACAACCCCATCAAAAAGTGGGGAAAGGATATGAACAGACATTTCTCAAAAGAAGACATCCATACAGCCAACAGACACATGAAAAAATGCTCGTCATCACTCGCCATCAGAGAAATGCAAATCAAAACCACAATGAGATACCATCTCACACCAGTTAGAATGGCAATCATTAAGAAGTCAGGAAACAATAGATGTTGGAGAGGATGTGGAGAAATAGGAACACTTTTACACTGTTGGTGGGATTGTAAACTAGTTCAACCATTATGGAAAACAGTATGGCGATTCCTCAAGGATCTAGAACTAGATGTACCATATGACCCAGCCATCCCACTACTGGGTATATACCCAAAGGATTATAAATTACTCTACTACAAAGACACATGCACACGTATGTTTATTGCGGCACTATTCACAATAGCAAAGACTTGGAATCAACCCAAATGTCCATCTGTGACAGACTGGATTAAGAAAATGTGGCACATATACACCATGGAATACTATGCAGCCATCAAAAAGGATGAGTTTGCGTCCTTTGTAGGGACATGGATGCAGCTGGAAACCATCATTCTTAGCAAACTATCACAAGAAGAGAAACCAAACACCGCATGTTCTCACTCATAGGTGGGAACTGAACAATGAGATCACTTGGACTCGGGAAGGGGAACATCACACACTGGGGCCTATCAGGGGAGGGGGGAGGAGGGAGGGATTGCATTGGGGAGTTATACATGATATAAACGTTATGCACATGTACCCTAGAACTTAAAGTATAATAAAAAAAAAAAAAAAGAAAAAGAAAAAAAAATAAAATAAAAATAAAAAAAAAAAAAAAAAAAAAAAAATGTATAAGTAATGTAAAAATTTAACACAGCATGAATTATTCTTCCAAATTTGATTTCCTTATATAATATGCATGAAATACAAGTTTTTTATAATTTATTTTGAGTTTTAAGAAGTATTAAAAGATCTAGTAGTCTGTTGAAATAAAACATGTTAAATGGTATACAATTTTTTAAAAAAATAAAATAAAATGACATTCAAACAATGTAGTCTGATTGACATGGTAAATACAGGCCTGACAGAGATTTTTAATAGAAGAGCTCTGGTGATAGATGCTAGTGTTAATCAGATTAAATAATGTGTCTTTGTTACATCTGATTTAAGTTTCAGGGCCTAGCTAGAGATGGTAATTAGGCTGCTTGTAAATAGCTTTTATTACTATGCTTTGACACTTCTGATTCAGCTCATGGGTAAATTTCTGAAGTGTAAAAATACAAAAATGAAATAACATGCATACGTAGGTGTGTGTTATAGATAAACTTGGATTTATTGCTGAATATATAATTATTGTGTATATACTCAGTACTGTATTATAAATATATGCATACATAATTGCATATATGTATGAGTCTTCAAAATATTTGAAATAGTAATTTGTAGTTGTTTAAGATTTTGATTGCATTTTCTCCAAACTGGTTCAGTCACTCACAGGTACTCTTGGTCTTAAAGGTAATTACAGAATCCTGTATTGAAGACACCCACAGTTCTTCCATTAGAACTGCAAGGATATTTGTAAATAATTTATCCAGTACCTGCAGTGTTGATGAACCAGGTTGTAAAGTTGTATTTTATGCCTTACGTCACAAACAAACTAAACTTCGTTAGCACCCCGACTTCCATTTCTCCCACTTTTCTTCTTACCCAAAGAACTGAGGTCCTAAAGGCTACTTTGGGAATCAGAAATTAATATCTTTTATATGTCTGGTTCTCATTTATCCCTATGCTCTTAATACAAATTTTGTAGAATCTGAAAACAAAATATAAGACCATTTGTGTATGTATGTGTGTGTGCGTGTCTATTGTGGGGGGATGTGAAATGGAGAAGAGCATTCTTCTTCTCCCCCTTCCTTTCTTATCAAGCAAATATCTATCTTAATAATATCAATTTGAGTTTCACCTCCTCAATACTCCAGCCCTCAAACTTGCACCTTTAGGAATTTATTATAACATGTATTGACTGGACAATAGAGTTTAATATTTGATCATATTCTGTCTGGTGTTATGTTTGTTCCAGTTTTATTTATTTTGTCTCCTGAATAAAAATCATATCTTCTTGATTAAGGGACCGTGTCATCAACTCTTTTATCATCTATATAAACATATACACTTTACTGTCTTAGATGATATTAATGTGTTTCTTAACACATTAATGTGTTAAGATACAATTGATTCAATGTTTACTCCCACATCTTAGGCTGTTTATCACTAAAAATAATTTACTGATTTATCCATCTTTTTGTTTTTTGATGAGAAAAATGTTTCTATATGATTTTTACTAGATTAAAAATTTTCCAACCTTCCAAACCAAGCTCAGATATTATTGTGACATTGACCCAAATAAGTCTTCCTTACTGGATATTTTTTCTTTTTGAGATGGAGTCTCGCTCTATCGCCCAGGCTGGAGTGCAGTGGCCGGATCTCAGCTGACTACAAGCTCTGCCTCCCGGGTTTACGCCATTCTCCTGCCTCAGCCCCCCGAGTAGCTTGGACTACAGGCGTCCGCCACCATGCTCGGCTAATTTTTTTTTGTATTTTTAGTAGAGTCGGGGTTTCACCGTGTTAGCCAGGATGGTCTCCATCTCCTGACCTCGTGATCTGCCCTCCTTGGCCTCCCAAAGTGCTGGGATTACAGGCATGAGCCACCGTGCCTGGCTTCTAACTTCTTTTTCTATCACTGAAAGATACTAAAATCTTCGCAGAAGTTCAGCCTATTAAGCTATTCTCTCCTCTTAGTCAAAGTGTGTTTTTATAACTTATTGTATGTACGAAACTCCACAAGATGATACTTCCTTGTAATTCTGCAATTTTCCCTTGATATATTTTGCCTGACTCTCTAAAATTTAGTCCATTCTTAAGGTAAACTTCTAACAAAATTACTCTGGACTAGATCTAGGGTCAGTTATATTCATCAAAGCCTTTGAAAGCATAGCTCAGTTTCTTAGAAGAGGGAATTAAGATATTTAAATACTGTCATTGATACAATAAAACAGTACAACAGTAGGAAATCTACACCAAAACCCAGTAGTAATTCCACTGGACATATTTAGAGTACCAAATTTCAGAATGGGAGACTATTTTACTGAGACCTAAATGTAAATGAGAAGAAACATTTGTGGTGTGTTTTTTCCTTCCTGATAAACAAATTCATTGTGGTTGCAGGATACAAAATTAACATACAAAAATCAGTAGCATTTCTATATGCCAATAGTAAAAAATATGAAAAGGAAATGTTTTAAAAACTAATCTGATTTACAATAACTACAAACAAAATTAAATGTCTTGGAATTAACCAAAGAAGTGAGAGATCTCTGTAATTAAACTATAAACACTAATGCAAGAAATTGAAGAGGACGGCAAAAAATGGAAAATATTCCATGTTCAAGGATTGGAAGAATAAATCTTGTTAAAATGCCCATACCACTGTAAGCAAACTACAGATTCAATACAATCCCTATCAAAATATCAATGACATTTTTTACAGAAACAGAAAAATCTATCCTGAAATGTATATGAAACCACAAAAGGCCCCGAATAGCGAAAGCTATCTTGAGGAAAAAGAACAAAACTGGAGGAATCACATTACCTGACTTCAAATTATACTACAGAGCTATAGTTACCAAAGCAGCATGTTAATGGCATAAAACCAGACACACAGACCAATGGAACAGTGTAGAGAACCCAGAAACAAATACACACACCTAAAGTGAACTCATTTTTTACAAAGGTGCTAAGAATATACACTGAGGGAAAACAGTCTCTTAAATAAATGGTGCTGGAAAAACTGGATACCATATGCAGAAGAATGAAACTAGACCTCTATCTCTTGCCTTATACAAAATTCAAATCAAAATGGATCAAACGCTTACATCTAAGGCATCAAACTATGAAACTACTGAAAGAAAACATTGGGGGAAATCTCCAGGACATTTATGGGGGCAAAAATTTCTTGACAAACACTGCAGAAGCATAGGAAATAAAAAAAAAATGGACAAATGGAATCACATCAAGTTAAAAAAAAAACTTCTGCACAGCAAAAGACACAATCAACAAAGTGAAAAGACAACCTGCAGAATGGGAGTAAATATTTGCATGCCACTCATGTGACTAGGGACTAATAAGAATATATAAGAAGCTCAAACAACTCCATAAGAAAAAATGTAATAATTTGATTAAAATATGGGCAAAAGCTTTGAACAGACATTTCTCCAAAGAAGAAATAAGAATAGCAAATGGGCATATGAAAAGGTGCTTAGCATCACTGATCCTCAGAAATGCAAATCAAAATTACAATGAGATTTCTCCTCACCTCAGTTAAAATGGCTTACATCGACAAGACAGGCAATAACAAATGCTGGCAAGGATACGGAAACACCCACGTACTGTTGGTGTAAATGTAAATTGGCACAGTGACTATGGAGAACAGTTTGAAGTTTGCTCAAAAAAACTAAAACTAGAGCTACCATATGATACAGTATTTCCACTGCTGGATATATAACCAAAAGAAAGGCAATCAATATATCAAAGGCACTCCCATGTTTGTTGCTGCACTGTTCACAATAGCAAAGATTTGGAAACCACCTAAATGTCCATCAAGAGATGTATGAATAAAGAATATACGGTACTTATACACAATAGAGTACTATTCAGTCACGAAAGTGAATGAGATCCTGTCATTTGCAACAACATGGATGGAACTGGAGATTATTTTGTTAAGTGAAGTAAGCCAGGTACAGGGAGACAAATATTGTATGTTCTCATTATTTTGGGAATCTAAAAATAAAAAGAAAATGCCCATAGACATAGAGAGTAGAAGGATGATTATCAGAGGCTGGGAAGGGTAGTAGGGGGTTGGCAGGAAGGTGGGGATGGTTAATGGGTCATTTGGAGAAAAAAGGCACTCTGGCTTTTTGAGATTTCAGGGTTCTTGCACTGTTTCTTTCTCATTTTTGTGGGCTTATCTATCTTCAATTTTGGACTTTGCCAACCTTTGAATGTTTTTTTCCTTTATCATATTTGATGACCTCGAGGTTTTGATTGTGGTATAAGGTAGATTTAGCTGATTGGCTTTGTTTCTGGAAGATTTTCAGGGGCCAACACTCAGCTTCCAACTCCTGGACTATGTGCTCTAACTCTGGGGGAATTGTATTGGACTCTGACTTTGTTATCTGGTTCCTTTAGGTTTGCAACCCACAACGCTGAGGAGAGGTGGTGAGGTGCAGCAGCTTCAGCAGAGTGCTAGTGGGTGTTGGGGTGCCTACCTCCCTGTAGGTGTTCACCATAGTGTTGGAGGCAATGCAGCTGTGGGGATCATGGGGCCCTTGCTTGAGACTGTGTACATGGTTGTGCTGGATGTGGTGTTGATTTTGGGGTGGAGTGCTGGTCAGCACAGGTCTGGGTGCCTTGTCTACCCCACAAGCAGGAGTGATCACTCAATGTGGGGTAGGATCTGCTGTTCTCTGTGCAGTGTTAGCTCAATGACAGGGTGCTAGCAGGGTCAGGGCTTGCTGTCCCTGTGCCTGCCAAGACGTTGTCTGTAATGGTGGTTGTGGGGGATGGGATGTGGACTGCACTCCAGTATCCTAGTGGGACAAAGAAAGCAAAACCCGCCAGTGCAGACACACACCAGAATAGTGATGTGGGGAGTTGCCATGTGCCCTGGGAAAGCTGCATTATGGGGAGGGGGCAAGTGGGCTGGCATGTTGCCATAGAGACTACCTCACTGGAGCTCTCCACTGGTCAGGCAGAATCTATCAGTGCAGAAAATATGGTGTAGGCCCTCATGGCATCCAAGACTGCCTTGAAAGCAGGCGGGCCAGGCTGGGACCCCAGGAGAGGCCAGCAGACCAAGGGGCTCTCAAGTCAGACCAGCCATGTCTGATGGGTAAGACTGCCCTGCAGAGATCAGCTCTGACAGTTCCCTTAGGGCTAAAGTCTTCTGTGGGGTCAAGTCAAGAATAGGGGGATGACTGTTCCTGGCCATGCTCTGCTACCAGCATTCCTGCAAGACATCCTCTGGGCTCCACATCAGCTGACTTGCTGCCCTTACCACTTCTCTAAGCAGCTCTCTCTGACAACTCACGTGTCTGTGATGGTTGAGGGGTCTCCTCCTGTCAGGGTTCCAGAGGCCCATGGTGAGAGCTGGTTGATCCTTGACAGTTCAACTTACTCGTACTCCTGGAGCTGTTGTGGTTCAAAAGTAAGTCCCAGTGCACAGCAGCCCCATGCAGTGTTTCCAGCTTTCTCTCTCAGTCCGGCTTCTGTGTCTTTCCTCCCTCCACTCTTAGCACCTTTACTCTGAAGATCTGTTAAAAGCACGCTAATTGTCTCAGTCCCTCAGTGAGAGCTGTTCCACCTGGCTGTGTCTAGTAGGCCCTCTTGCCCTTCCTTTAGTATGTTGTTTCTTTTTATATCATACTGTAACTGTGTATGTCTTGAAAAGTTGTAGTTATTATTTTTGATTGACTCATCATTTATTCTTTCTACTAAGCATAAGAGTAGTTGACACACCCTGGTTAAATGTTATGATATTGTGTCTTTTTCTGTATACTTACTATTATCAATGAATTTTTTTACTTTCAGGTGATAATTTATTGCTTATTAACATTATTTTTTTCTGATTTAAGTACTCCCTTTAGCATTTCTCGTAGGACAGGTCTAGTGTTGATGAAATTGAACTTCTGTTTCTCTGAGAAGGTCTTTATTTCTCCTTCATGTTTCAAGGATATTTTCACTAGATACACTGTTCTAGGGTAAAAGGTTTTTTTCATCAGCACTTTAAATATGTCATTCCACTCTCTCCTGGTCTGTAAGTCTTCCACTGAAAAATCTGCTGCAAGATGCTTTGACACTTCATTGTATGCTATTTGTTTATTTGTTTCTTCTGTTGCTTTTAAAATCCTTTATCCTATACCATTGGGAGACTGATTAATAAATTTCTTCAGTTATTCTTCTGTGGGTTAAATCTGCTTTGTGTTCTATAACCTTCTTGCACTTGGATATTGATATCTTTCTCTAGGTTGTGAAAAATCTCTGTTATTATCCCTTTGAATAAAGTTTCTACCTCACATTTAAGGAAAATATTTTTTAGATTTGCCCTTTTGAGATGACGTTCTAGATCCTGTAGGTGTGCTTCATGTTTTTGTTCTTTTGTCTCCTCTGACTGTATTTTTAAATGACCTGTCTTCAAGCTCATTAATTCATTTTTCTACTTTATCCATTCTGCTCTGAGAAGACTCTGATGTATTTTTCAGTATATCAATTGCATTTTTCAACTCCAGAATTTTTGCTTTATTCTTTTTAATTATTTTAACCTCTTTGTTAAATGTATCTGGTAGAATTCTGAATTCCTTCCCTGTGTTATCTTGAATTTCTTTGAGTTTCTCAACACAACTGTTTTGAATTCACTGTCTAAAATGTCACATGTCTCCGTTTCTCCGGGATTGGTCCCTAGTGCCTTATTTAGTTCATTTGATGAGGTCAGGTTTTTCCGGATTGTGTTGATGCTAGCAGATGTTCTTTAGTGTCTGGGGGCTGAAGATTTAGGTATTCATTTTAGACTTCATGCCTGGACCTGTTTGTAGTTATCCTTTTTGGGAAAACTTTCCAGATATTTGGAAGGACTTGGGTGTTGTGATCAAAACTCTATCTGCTTAAGGGGCACCCCAAGCCCAGTAAACCTGTGGTTCTTGAAGATTTGTAGAGGTACCAACTTGATGGTATTGGACAAGATTCTTGAGAATTCTCTGGATTAACAGGCAGAGACTCTTGCTCTCTTCCCTTACTTTCTCTCAAACAAATAGCTTCTGTCTCTCTGTTCTATGCCTCCTAAATCTTGGGGTGGAGTGACACAAGCACCCCTGTGGCCACTACCACTATTACTGGGTCTCACCTAAGGCCTGCTGTAATCACTCCCTGGCTACAATCTGTGCTTGCTCTAGGCCCTTGGGCTCTACAATCATTAGGGGGCCAAATCAGCCACATGTATGTCCTTATCTTGAGGGTGGCAAGTTCCCCCAGGCTCTGGATGGGTCCAGAGGTGCCCTTTAAGAGTCAGAGACTAGAGTCAAAAAACCTAGAATTCTACCTGGTGTTCTTTTGTACTATGGCTGAGCTGTGGCACTCAAACCACAGGATGCACTTTCTCTTACTCTTCTCTCCTTTTTCCAAAGGCAGAGGCACCTCTCTTCATAGCCATCACCACCACAGGCTATGAGGAATACTGCCAGACCACTGCTGATGCGTTGTTAAGGACAAAAATCTCTCAAGTCAGCTTGTGGTGAATGCTACCTGGTCTGGGACTCACTCTTCAGGGCAGTGGGCTCGCCTCTGGCCCAGGGCAGGTTCAGAGACGTCATTTAAGAGTCAATTCCTGGAATCAGGGACCACATTAGCCGACTTGGTGCTCTACCCTTCTTTGGCCATGCTGATACCTGAAGCCAGCAGGTCTCAGACAGAGGCTCACCCAAGGTCCTTGACATAGTACCTAGTTATCACTGCTGTTTATTCTGGGCCCACGGACTCTTCAGTTAGCAGGTGATGCATGATGCTGGAACTGAGTCCTTCCCTTCAATGCAGCAGGTTTCCTTCTGGCCCAGGTTGGTCTAGAAATGTCATCTGGGAGCTAGGGCGTTCAAGAGAGACCTCATAAGTCCTACCAGTGCCCTAGTCTGCTGTGGCTGTACTGGTATCCAAAATGCAAGAAAAAGTCCTCCCGTCTCTTTTTTCTTATCTCCTCAAGCAGAAGGAATGGGTCTCTTTTGGAGCTGTGAGCTGAGCAGACTGGGGTTAGGGGAGGGATGATGCCAGCACTCTTTTGACTGCCTCAATCCGGGATGTCAGTAGGTCACATCTCCCTCCCCCCAGTCCACTGTCTCTGGGCCCAATTCAGCACTAGGACTTTCCTACGAGTTGCAGTCCTTGTGGCCTAGCCTGCCTTTCAAGTTCACTTAGAGACTCAGAGCAGCTTACCACTTTGTGGAAAGGTTTGTGGGAACTCAAGTTGTAACCACTGGGATCGGCAATTCCCCTTTGACTAAGGCTCGTTTAAATGCTCCCTCTGTAGCAGGTCTCATCTGAATTTGATCTGGTTTTGCTTTCTGCTCTAACTGAATAGCACTGAGTTCAGTGCCTCACAATTGCCATTGTCTTTTTCCCCCAGCATCCAGAGACACTCTCTGCACCACACCATCACTGTCAGGGGATCGAGGGGAGTGGTCCTGAGGTGGATGGGGAAGTGGTGACATTTGCAATTCAAAACTATTTTTTTCTATCTATTCAGTGCCTCTTTCAATGAAAGGAATTTAAAACCAGGTGCTATGAGGTTTCATCCGATTTTTGGTTCTTACGAAGGTTTTTTTTTTTTTTTTTCCCCCATATAGATAGTTGTTAAATGGTGTCCTTGCAGGGAGGATGATCTCTGGAGTGTTCTATTCCACCATCTTGCCCTGCTTCCCTCCTCTCAACATTATATTTTATTAAATGCTAAACATTGCATGCAGGGTAGAAATATTTTAAGGTAATTATGATTTTTAATTGCAGAAAAACAATCCAAGTCAAAAATCAATCTGTTGAAAAGAGACATAAATTCTCAGAGTAGTTGACAGTCATGTTATCTCTGAGACATTCCAGGACTAGTGAATTTCCTCTTTTTGTACCAGCTTGTTTTTAAAGACACATGCGTGCATGTGTTTACTGCAGCACTGTTCACAATAACAAAGACTTGGAACCAACCCAGATGCCCATCAATGATAGACTGAATAAAGAAAATGTGGCACATATACACACCATGGAATATTATGCAGCCATAAAAAAGGATGAGTTCGTGTCCTTTGCAGGGACATGGATGAAGCTGGAAACCATCATTCTCAGCAAACTAACACAAGAACAGAAAACCAAGCACTGCATGTTCTTACTCATCAGTGGGAACTGAACAATGAGAACTCATGGACACAGGGAGGGGAACATCACACACCAGGGCCTATCGGGGGGTGGGGGGTTAGGGGAGGGATAGCATTAGGAGAAATACCTAATGTAGGTGACGGGTTGATGGGTGCACCAAGCCACCATGGCATGTGTATACCTATGTAACAAACCTGCACGTTCTGCACATGTATCCCAGAACTTAAAGTCTAATAATAATAATAATAATAATAATAATAAAAAACATTGAGGTGTGACCTGGGAGTGTTCTATTCATGATATTGTTACCTAGATACTTTTGTATTGTGTTGTTTTATAGGCCCTATGAGTTTTGTGTGTCCAAAAAATAAAAAATAAATAAAAACTAAAAAAAAAAACTCGAAGTAGTTTTGACTTTCTTGAAGTTTTTTACATTAAATTGCTTGAGTGCCTTATAAGTAATTCCCTTTTCAAATTGCTGTATTATAGCCTATCCATTCTTTTTGTTGTTGTTTTTTTAATACCAAGTTTTCCCATGTGTCTTTTTTTGTAGTTTGGCAGGAGTAAGGCTTTTTTTGTTGTTGTTGTTCATGTATTTATGCTTTTTTCCCATTTCTTTCCAAAACTGGGCACTCTGGAGCCATTGGAAAACTTGTCCTGTGTTGGAAACTTAGCATATAAATCAGTTTTTGACATTTTAATGGTATTCACTTTTAGGTATGAATGAAAGTTTGCCACTAAGCCTGCTCTTATACTAAAAATTGTTTTCACTTAGGTAAATGATCTTGACCAAAGATCTGAAATTATGATAGAGAGTTAAACGTTAAATGCCTAACACTGATGTAATTGTTAAGGTTGATTATGGCCAAATGTGTATTATTACTCTATGGGAGAGCTTTTGAAACAATCTAGGGGTCTTTAATTCCAGACTAAGCTCCAAACATTGACTAGTTCAGGAATTCAGTTCAACATTTAAAAAATAAATCTAAATTATAATCTTAAATTATTTCATTATTTACATAATTAAAATTTAGCAGGCATGTATTGAGTACTGATTATGTGGCAATTGGTGTATTAGGCACAATGGAATGTGGAAAAATTCAAATACAATTAAGTTACTCTCACCAATGTACTCACATCCTGTTCTCAGCAAAAACAACTCATGACATGCCAAAAACTGGCGACATGCCTTTATTTGTAAACTAACAAATTATTATGCTAACCCCATTTCAAAGCCTCTAGTAAAAGGTTAAATATAGTTAGACATAGGAAATTCAACTTCAGGAAAGCTAAAGATTACATGTTGTTGTTCTTGACCTCTATAGTTGGCAGAGTTGATTGAGAGAGCAGAGCTGACGCAGACAATGTGAAGTCAAATAAAGAGGTAAGAAATCTGTTTTTAACACTAATAAATGATATATGAAAATCATCTAAGACTTAAAATGTTGGTTCCTATGGCATTTTGATCTATGAAATGATTTTTTAAAGATAAAACTGTACAAAAAAAAAGAAGCTGATTGATTAAAAAAACTTGGCGAGGTACAAATGATAGATCAGAGAACAGTGATTAAAGCAATTGAAAAACTTGTTGCAGATAGAAATTAGATAAATATTTGTGTTAGTCACCAAAGATAAGTGTCAAAAAGTAAATGATCTAAAATTTACTTCTTTTTCTAAGTACAAAGTAGGTACCCTATGTTTTAATGATGACCACTTAAAAACGGCCATTTAAAATATGCTTAATTATAAATATAACAGCACATATGAAAGTGTTAAGGAAACTATAAAGTTCTATGTATATGCCTGACATTTTATATATTAAGTACTGTACATTTATATGATGCATATTATTGGAGAAGAAATTTGACAAGGTCAGAGATAAGTTATGAGAGAAAATGAGTGGACACTTTAACTTGTAACCACCAGTACTGGTTTTCTGTAGACTTGTAAGATGAAGAGAGACTTGATTATGTAAATAATAAAATGGTAAAGATGTGATTTTTTTAGATGGCTAGATGTTGGTAACATACTATTGAGCAAAGGTTATTAGGCATAAATCAAATTAAATCCTGAAGTTTGATTTTTCATTTTCTATTTTGAATGTATGGAATTACAAATCTGTACTTTATAATGATATTAAAACAGTTTTTACTCTTCATATTTTACCATTTGTCTTCTAGGGGAAATGCTAGGCTGATAAAGGGACAGCTTCAGTGTTTCGAAAACCTTCCATAGCAGTATTTCAAAGATATTCATTCTACATACTGGGTTTTGGATACTAAAATAGCAGTAAGTTTGAATTTTTTCCTTCCTATTTTCCTTAAATTAGATTGTCTAATTTCTATTGACAGAACCCCACCAAAAGAAATATCCTCCATCTTTCTGGGCTCATATTGAATCAAATCAAACTGTCTTACAAAAGGAGGAAAAAGGAGTAGACTCACTAATTCTCTGCTCTTCAGACTTCTTCATTATATCTTGTTTTATCTTTCAAGTTTGAGGAGAGAGAGAACAGAGAGGTCTTTTTTCCCTTAAGGGTAAATGATGGCAGACATGAGATAAAGGGACTTTTCTCTGTGTGATATATGATAAGAAATAGGGGAATAAAAGCAGCTGCCACAGGACAAATGTTATAATTAGGTTCTATTATATTTAGAGCTGATCAATATGATTTCATTTATTTTCAGTCATGCTTTGTACGAACATTTGCGGATTAGAATTTGAGGTTTAGCTAGTTTATTGGTTATATCGTGAAGCATGATCAATCTTATTACAGGCAATTATAGCTCTCTCAGTTGTTGGAATCAATACTAATAATGATGCTTCGCATTCATATAATACTTTATGGTTTACAAACCAGTTTCTTACAATGATCACATCCAGAATCATCACAATGGTAAAGGAAGTAGGCATAGTACAGTCAAATAGTGTTCAAAGGCCTTAGGAGTCATAGATCTAGGATAAAATATAGGCTCTGCTTGCTTTAAGTAACTTTGAGTAAATTACTTAATTTTTTTAACCCCTGTTTCTTGTATTTTGTAAAATAGAAGTGATAATTAAAAATCCATTTAACACAGTTGTTAGGAAGAGTGCATTGTCTCATATATTTATAGCCATCTGTTTTCAAAGAAGTTGGTAGGTATTTCAGAGTTAACCAAGCAAACTTTCTAAAATCTCCATCTATGGATGAAACATTGGAGGATCCCAGAGGTTATGACTTGCCTGATGTGTAGACAGAACATGAAATTATGTTCTGACTTTAATTACAAAGCTTTAAACTACATCACACTGCCTGTGTAGAGATTCTATAGTTTAGAAAATGGTTAATTAAATGTAGAAATTATTTCATTTAGTGTGGTCTACTTTTCTCATATTCTATTGTTTTGTTTCAATCAGCCACATGTAAGATTTTTTCTTCTTTTATTTGAGTATTATAAATCATGGCTGAATTTTCTGCAGCTCTAAACAACCAACAGAGTGCAGTGGAAGTGGTGCTGCCTGACTTCTGAGGCTAGGTCATAAAAGGTAATGAAGCTTTTGCTTTGTTGGCTGAAACACTTGCACTTAAGAGTCCCGAGCTGTGACGTAAGAGATCTGACTACTGTAAGATCCCATGTTATGTAGCCTAAGCCACACGCAGAGGTCATGTGTAGGCGCTTTGGTTGAAAGTGGCTGTTGACCTTAGCCTTATAGCTGTTTCTGCCAAGGTACCAGACATGTGAGTGGTGCCATCTTGGATCCTTTAGGCCAGTCCATCTGCCATCTGAGTACATGAATAATTTTGATGGAGTCCAACAAAAAACAGAAAACTTGTCCAACTGGGTCTTGCCAGAATTCCCAACTTACAGAATCAGTGAGGGTCTATCTTGCTGTTTAATCCCCTAAATTTTGGAGTGGTTAGTTACACAGCAATAGATAATTGAAACAGGCTCTTTCTATATGCAATTATTTCTTCATGGGATGCTTTTTTCCCCTCTGTCACTTTTAGCACTTTAATCTCTTTAACAGGGATGTAAGATGAGTTCATAGTCACATTCTTATTATCTTAAAGGAAAGCCAAACAAAGAAGGAGAAGTCTCACTGAGACAATGAGAAGTGCAAAGGAATGGAGACATAATTGCAGAACATAGATGATATTATAGACATTACATAACAAAAGAAGAAAAGAATGCAACAAGAGAAAATTTGAATTATAGAATCATTTGGAAACAAACCAGAAAAGATGAAAGTTGGGAATGACGCAATGAAACATTTTGCAGTTTCAATAAAGTTGTGCTCTTTTTTTTTTTTTTTTTTTGGAAGATTGAAATAGTGAGAATGTTGGATGAGGCAGAAGCCTGTGACCACAGTATAGTTCTTCCATGGTCTAGTTAGACAATTCAGAACATAATAAAAATAATAATGATAACTAATATATACTGAGGATACTTAATACATGTTTATTTAATCTTCATGCCAAGTCTGCCAGGTAGGTAGGTATATTGTTGATATCATCTCTGACTTTAAAAACATCAAAGCTAACACTCAGCAAGGTTAGGGAACATACCCACAGTTTCAGAGTCTGATTCCAAAGCTTGAGGCTTTTCCAGTCATAGCCACAGAATAGGCCAGTTAGCTTTTTTTCTGGTTTTTGTTTGTTTGGTGTGTGTGTGTGTGTGTGTGTGTGTGTGTGTGTGTGTGTGTTTGAGATGTAGTTTGGCTCTTGTTGCCCAGGCTGGAGTGCAATGGTGCTATCTTGGCTCATCGCAATCTCCGCCTCCCGGGTTCAAGCGATTCTCCTGCCTCAGCCTCCCGAGTAGCTGGGATTACAGGCATGCACCACCACGCCCAGCTAATTTTTTCTGTTTTTAGTAGAGACGGGGTTTCTCCATGTTGGTCAGGCTGGTCTCAAACTCCCAACCTCAGGTGATCTGCCCACCTCGGCCTCCCAAAGTGCTGGGATTAGAGGCATGAGCCATCACACCCGGTCAGCTTTTTTTTTTCTAATTTTTATTTTATCTTCCACAGTCATGTGAATAACCTCAAAGGGCACAGAAGAGTATAAGGAGAACTGCCTAGAGAAGGTAGGTAGCTAAATGTAAACCTATTCACAAAAGTGTCACAAATATATCTTTTTTTATTCCAGACCTATAAAACTGTCTCCACCAAGGTTCTATAAACATTATTCAGTTCTCCAGGATTCTGAAAATAAAAGATACTTAACATGCTACACAAAAGAAAAGAGGGCTGCCTTATTTTCAGGAAATTGCTGTTATGATTTGCAATCTGAGGTCCATAAGTTTGCTGTGTTCATGTTTCCAATTTGCAGCCTATTTATTTGAAAGTTGCTGTTGGGAATGTTTGCATTTATAGTCTACTTCTAGTGGGCTGAATTCTCAATTTGCCATGTATATGTTTCCAAATTCAGTGTACATTTGTAAATTTCCTATTTTGCTGAAACCAAGCCTGTAGCTGTAGTTGGTTTGCAGATGAAGGCATTGGCTGGTGGAGGAGTTTGAAATAAGAGATCAATAAAATGTGGTGTGCAGCACACATATTTTTGAAGGTCCAATGCTGGAATTCTCAGTCATGTTTGTTTTCATATAGAAATGTGAGCTACAGGGAAGAAATGAAATGCCATATTTCTTGAAACTCAAGCAAATATTTAATGACCACATCTTTTTTATTTTATGGCAGAAGTAGCAGGAACACTTTAGTTAGGTTTACCAAAATATCTTTTCTGCTTTTAAGTTACCCTTTGGTATAGTGGCTTTCAAACATTTTTTTTCAAATATACTTTTTCCTTTTAAGTTTAGTTGACACCTAATATTATACACATTTGTGGGATACAGAGTGATATTTTGATACGTGTATACAATATGTAATGATCAAATCTGGATAATTAGCATACGTATCACCTGAAACGTTTATCATTTCTTTATGTTGTGGATATTCAAAATCCTATCTTCTAGCTTTTTGAAAATATACAATAAATTATAGTTAACCATATTCATCCTACAGAACTCATTTCTCCACGTTTAAAAAATCATGACCCATGTGAAAAAATAAATCTGAACTCAAGACTCAGTACATCAGCACATATATAGCTAAAATAAAGATTTTGGCAACAATTATTCCCTTACTGATATATCCTGTTCTATTCTATTCCATTCTGCTCTTTTATACTCAACTTTATATTTTATTCTAGTCTTGTCTAGTCCAGTCTGTTTTATTTCAAGAGAATATGCTACTACAACCTAGGAAGAAAATTTAATGACCCTTATTTATTGGTCTCCCTCCCCCTACAATCTCAGAAGCAGTGCTTTATTGATGAGAGAGCACCTGCCACTTGACTTATAACAGAAGATAGGCCAGAATAAGATGAGAGCAGTAGAAAGACACCTAAAGATTCTATTTTTTTAAATGTGACAAAATTAATAAAGATGAATGGTTGTCACCATCTGTAATGCAATAATATGTGAAAATAATCATTTGTGGATTTTAGATTATTTCAGTTGGACTAGCTTCAAGGAAACATTGGAATACATTAATATATCTTTAATAAAAGATCAGTGTTTGTGGTCACTTAGCTTATTTCTTCTGATTTTAAAAGTAATACATATTCACTTACAGATAATTTGGAATGTACAAAATGTTATAAGGCAGAAAATGAAAACCACCTGTAATACCACCACATATTGGTAAAATTTAATAATACTTTAATGTATCTCTTTCCCATTTTGTTCATTATTTTTTGCTATATACATTTTTTTCTTTCAATAAATTGAGGTCACATCATATGTAATCTATTTTTAATTTAAAATCGTATCATAAAAATTTCCTTGCCATTAGATATTTTTTGAAAAATAATTTTAATGTAAACAATATATTGTAGTACAAATATATAGTATAGTTATATATCTGGTTCTTTTTTGTTACATCTTTAAGTTGTTTTTATTTGATTACTTGTATCTTATTATAAATAATGCTATATTGAACATTATTGCACATATATCCTAGGTGATTGCTCCGACTTTTGAACTTTAGTAAATTTTCTGGGATGTAGAAGTAATGAGTTAATCAACACAGTGATTTTTATGCCTACTTAATAATGTTGTCAAATTTCTTTCCAGAGAGCCTATACCAACTTATGTTCCACAAACAATGTATCAGAATACTTTTGATGTTGCTTCCTCTTTTAAAAAAAATTGGTATTATCTTAAGAAAATGGCCAATTTAATACTTCTTACTTATACTTTTTTCTGTTTTACAAAGTTTTACAATTATATTTGTAACAATATTTTTATAATTATAAAGTTGATGAACATTACATTTGATTTACTCTTATGTAAGTTGAAATATTTAGCATTTTTACTACATTCGCTCAGCACTTGCCAATGTATACCAATATAATTTATGATTATAGATTTAAATTATCATTATTACTTAATTATTCACTTTATTTCTTGTAATTAATTTTGTTTATAAGTATATAATATGTCTTTATAAGTTTAATTACTATGAATGACTACCACAAGCCTATCCTTGAGTTCTTATTTTAAGTTATGGGGTACTTTTAAAAATATATGTATATTCTTGACTCAGATATTAGAAACTTTTTGAAACAAATTTTAGTTACTGGTTATTCCCTTACATCCATTGAACTATTGCATCACAAAAAACTATAGTTTCCTTAAGGAACTTAACAAGAAGTACTTAAGGGGACCTTCTAGGGGTAACATCTCTGACTTTAAAAGCTAATAGAATGGTAGAGAGTGGCCAACAGTTTCTAGTCCATGTACCCATCTTTGAGTCACTAATGTGGCAATATAGAATGAGAGTAAGCCAAGTCTTTTCTTATCTACGCTTATTTGGTCATGCCACTTTTACAGATGTTTAACATCTTAAGATACTAAGAGCTTTTGCCTCTTAGTCTTGCTCATCTATTAAAAGTAACTCTTAGGGCTGTTTAAATTCTACACCGTGCTCTGTGTTTTCACAGAAATTTAAATGGGAAGATAGAGTAATGCAAATCAGATATCACCATCATAACTTAGAATGGCCATTTATTTGTTTGAACTACAGACTTTAATCACGTTCAAGGACTATCTTGTAGCATTAGAAGGCTTGCTATGTTTTTTATGTATTTTGGGTGTATGTGTTTTTAGTATATGTATTGAGTGTGTGTGAATGTTTTATATCTACAGCATGAAATCAAATGGAGTTCTCTATTAACGCATCATTTCCAAATTATTTTACTATTTTAAAAAATGATGGTAGTCAGTTTTAAATATTGAATAATTTTGTTCAATTTACCATAAATGGACTATCACATGCATAGTGGGAAATGTGGTGGTGTGAATTTTATACGATATTTTGCTCTTTTGGAAACATCAGCTAATATAGCCCTCCTCTTACTTGAATACAGCATGAAGATGAAAGATAAGTTGCACATTTCTCTTTAAATCAATGCTAACCCTGAAAGACAGATTTTTTGCAAAAACTGTTTCAGAGATATGTTTGAACAAATGTCATAATAGGTTGCTACTCAATTTTTATCTTAAGGTATTTCAGAAGATAAACTGGTTTATACATTTAAATCACCTGTGATGAATTAATGAAGCTCAAGTGATTTTGAACACAACAGATGGTAAGAATAAGTAAAATAAAATACTTTTTATTCACTATATGCACAATGTGTAATGCAATGTTAGTAGTAAGCAAATGTAAATAATTGAAAAAGAAAAGCATGAGGGTACCAATCCTTTTTGAATTCTTACAGTGTTCTAGATGTATTGTATATCTCAATTCATTTAAGATGTAAGGAAAAGCATTTTATTGGGAAGGACCTAGCATACTTTTGGTCCCATCCCTATTTTCAGTTACAGAATAATATACTACCCCTTTCACACACTTTTAGTTGGTAGTTTTACATTAATAACTATCAAATGAACATTTACATTCAAGATATGGTTAAAAGAAATTGTCATGTAAATTGTATTTATTTTTTTGAAATAAGATATGTAGCATTTTTAAGTACCAAAAACATATTCTAATTATTTTTACAGGCTTGATAGTTAAAACTAGGTGTGCTGTTTTCGTTGAATCACTAATAGATATAGAAACTGATACTTTATTAATTATGGTAAAGTAGGTAATTTTTCTGGGCTAAATGAAATTAGAAGTTAAGTTCAAAGAAAAGCAAACTATTTCTGTAAATAATATATGGGCCAACTTCTACCAAATTTGAAAATCCTTGTTTTTTGTATCATGATGAAAATTATTGTCTATAAAATACTGAAATCTGCAGAAAATTCCTAAGGAAAAAAAAAAAACCCTGGAGTCTGGTAAACATTTCTGGATTGTAGTCAACTACTTACCTCTGCTTCCTTCTCACACCTCACTAAAATGGCAGTGACAAAAGACCATACAGGACATAAACCACTTAGGAAATGAGAACAGAAAAGAAGACGGAAACAGCAAAATTTGTGAATCTGGTAGTCATATGATTTAGCAAACCAGAGAAAGCTGAAACTTAAGCCAGGAAGTGATGGGGTAGCATGAAAGCAATTCAGGAGAAAGCCAATGTGTGACCACAGAACCACAGAAATGCTCAAAGCATTGGAATAAGAACATTAATGTGGGAGGAGTATTGGCTATAGATCCCAGGTACCCTCCCTACTCCACATATTTGAAAGATTGCCTCTTCTAAACTGCAAGAAGAATGAAGGCTTTCTCTCAAGACTTGAACTGGAGAGACTCAGGACTTGAGAATTCCCAGTACAGCAGAATGCAAAGACATTGATTACAGAGGAATTAGGTAAAAATGATGAGGACACAAGTCCTTTTTGCCATTAAGAGTCAAGAATTCTGGCAGACAGGCTTATGCCATCCAGGCCAGGAATTAGAAGATTATACTGTGGAGAAACTCAATAACCTAAGAGAAGAAATATACAATTGCTAACTCTTAGGAATTCCAAAAGAAATATCTCAATCATATTGTCATACATGAAGCCAACCATTTATTAATTCATCAAAGCATCATCTGTGCACAAATTTCTGATTAGTGTTTTATGCACTTACTCTTAAATGTGAGTGTAGAGCCATAGTCACTAGATATTTGAGGAAAACCTGTAGCAAGAAACACAGAACAAAACAATACAAAAGGTAACAGAAATTTATTAAAAAAAAAAAAAAAAAAGAGAGAGACAGTGTAGAGCATAGAAAAAACACTTATTTAAAAAAGCATTATTGCTATCCTTACAAGTATAGGAAAAAAGAACAGAAGGCTATAAGAAGGAAAAATTAAGATGATTCAAAGGAGTTCTTGAAATACACAAAATGTGACAACAGAAATTAAAAATGTAACAGAAGCATTAGACAGTAACTTTGAGACTTGTCTATAGAAACATTGCAAGTTATGATATAATAACAGGCCAATGCCTTCAAAGTTTTGAGGGATTAAAAAAAAGTAACTTGAATTTTATACCTAACCTATTAATGAAATGTTAGAATAGAAGAAAAGTGTGCCCAGATATGCAAGTTATCACATTTTTGGCTCCCATATACTCTTTTCAGGAATCTGCTAGAGATTGTGATCCTCCTCCAAAACTGAGAGAATTATCTAAAAAGAGTAAAACCTAAGACATAAAAAATCCAACATAGAAAATAAGAATGGGTATTCCTAGAATTACGTTTAAAGGAGACATAAAAGACAAATAGGTTAGGCAATAGACTTACTGAACCTCCAGCCCAAAGTGAAGCAGAGGATGAAAGATTCTTGAAAAACTGCCTTCAAGACAAGTAATTAAATGTATAAATTACATAATGAGCTAAAAGAATTGAAAAAATTACATCTCTGTAGAGAGTTTAGAGATAAGTTAGATAAAAGTATATAGAAAAACTTGCAAATAAATAAATGCAAATATTAAATCTAGAGATAACAGAAAAGGAAATGCAAAATTCTATTACTATATACTTGTTTATAGTAATATAAACAATGAAAAGTATTTTTTTAATTATTATTTTTAACCAGGAAATCTATTGAGAGTACAGGGAAGGAGAAGAGTGTATGTGAGTGTGTATGTATGTGCATAGGTTCATACGTACATATGTGTTCACACGTGATTAGAGGGTGTGAAGAATGTAAATCTTTGTCTTCCATTGAATAAAGTCAATATATAATTTTTTAAAACCAAAAGCCCAGAGATAACAGTTTGAGCATGGTATTTAGAAGTATAATTTTGTTTTTCTCAAAGATTGCAGATTAGACACTTTTAGCATGGCTCAGCTAAAAATAGCAAGATAGTGTATAAAGATCAATTATGTGACCTTTAATTCAGGAAGGAAAATGGGAGTCCACAACCATCATGAAGGACAACTCAGATCCTGGGGAGGAGAACACGGGCAAACAGCCCTGTGACAGTACCTGGCTGGTAAAAGTGAGTGAAGACCCAGTGCACAACAGAGGCAGAGAGCCTCCCTCTGTGACTCACCTTTCCACTGGAGATCTGAGCAACTCAGGCTGAGGGAGAGCACGTTGTTCTTCCTAAACCCTGGAGCTTGTTTGAGGAGAGGCATGGAGATGTTCTGAAGGAAAGACGCCAGTAATAGCTGCAGGCATTCTCCATGACCCAAGATGGAAAGCAGGATCCCATTTTTAACCCAGGCACATACACAATCACCCATTCTTTGGTGACCTGGCAGCATGACTGTGCAAGCATTTTAGTCTCAGGCCAGACATTGGAGTCTCTACTTTTGAATGAGTTAGGGGCCTCTACAACCAGAACTATGGAAAGTGCCTCAGCAGTAGGCACTGGAATTGTACTGTCTCCCATTGCCGACCCGGGGTGGGAGGAAAGCTGCTACAGCTACAGTTTCTCCTGGGTGATGAGACTTGCAGCCAGGGCAGCTTGGTGACCTGGAAATGGCCTGTATGTGTCATTGCCAGGTGCCTAGCCTACTTCCCTGAGATAGTGATGCTACAAGGCCCTATCTGCCCTACCCCCAAACAAAAATTCAGGCACTCAGAATGCCTGATTGCCTGGAACAGCAGCCTCAGCTACTTCACCTATAATGGACATGGATTGTGGTACAACAAGTCCTCTCTACTCCATGCCCAGGTAGATCTCTAGGTATTCAGAGCACTCCCTCATCTGGATCATCCTGAGCCACCCGACACTTCTTGTGCATAGATCATGGTGTGGTGGGGCTTTCTCTACTCTACATGTAGACAGATCTCCAGGCATTTGGAGCACCTGCTTGCATGAACTAGAAGTCTGTGGCACCCCACCCTTCCTGTGGAGAGATACTGCGCAGAGACGTCCCGTTCTGCTTTATGTCTAGGCAGGCCTTCAGGCATTCAGAGCGCACACTCACCTTTTTCAGCAGCCTGAGCTGCCCCACTCTTCCTGCACATAGACAGTGGTGCAGTGGGGCCCTCTCCACTCCATGCCCAGGCAGTTCTCCAGGCATTCAAAGTGTCTGCTCAGCTGGATTAACTCCCTGAGCTCCCCCACCTTTCCTGCCCAGACATTTGGGTGCAGGAGGGCCCTCTCTGTTTCAACCCAGGCAGATATCCAAGCATTCAGAGCACCTGCTTGTCTGGTTCAGCAGCCTGAACCCCACCCCTCCTGTGAAGAGATCTGGGTGCAGGGGGCCTCTCTCTGCTCCATGCCTAGGCACATCTCCAGGCTTCTGAAGCACTCACTCTCCTGGATTAGGAGTTTAGGCTGCCCCCTATTCCAGTGCAGAGAACTTGGGGCCAAGGAGGTTTCCCACCTCCATGATTAGGCACACATCTGGGTACTTGGTGACTGGTCATTGGATTGTCCCTTGGCACCAGTGCTTGTTCCTGCCATCTTGGAATTTGTAGTTAGACCTGCCCAGTCTTTTCCTGCCCTGTCCATCTTACCCCCTACCTCTCCAGGGCTGAGGAGGGGGCTCAGACCACTGTCCATACCATCAATCAGTTCATTCTCTGAGGCAACAGAGAACTTCTCCTGGTAAACAATGATCAAGTATACATGCAGCCACATTGGTCAAAATTGGCTCTTACCCATAAGCACCATCTACTGGCTTGTAGGTTGAATTGAACAGTCCAGTATAAAACCCATCTTGAGAAGTGCATAGGGCTACAGAAGAAAACCCAAACGACCCTACCCAGAATTCTCTAGAGTCACAGCCCCCAGGGAGGAGTGCAAACAGGAAGGGAAAGAAAAATATATATATTATAGAGAAATAAAAATAAAAATGTAGACATGAATGAAAATAAATAGAAAACCCACAAATACTAGGGTCTCCAGATGAGGAAGAACTAGCACAAGAATTCTGGCATCATAAAGAATCTGAATGTAGTGACATGACCAAAGGATAATGCCAGCTCTCCAGCAAAGGTCCCTAACCAATACAGAAACCGATGGTGCTGGGAAAACTGGCAAGTCACATTTAGAAGAATAAAACTAGATCCCCATCTCTCACTTTATTAAAAAAATCAACTCAAGATGGCTCAAAGACTTAAATCTAAGACCTGAAGCAATAAAAATTCTAGAAGATGGCATAGTAAAAACTCTCCTGAACATTAGCTTAGGCAAGGAATTCATGATTAAGACCCCAAAAGCAAATGCAAATAAATAACTATATAAATAAGTGGAACCTAATTAAACTAAAAAAGCTTCTGCATGCCAAAAGAATTAATCAGTAGAGTATACAGACAACACACAGAGTGGGAGAAAATATTCACAAACTATGCATCTGACAGAGAATTTGTATCCAGAATCTACAAGGAACTCAAACAAATCAGAAAAAAAGCTAATCAAAGAGTGGGTAAACTACATGAATAGACATTTCTGAAAAGAAGATATACAAACAGCCAATAAACATATGAAAAGATGCTCAACATCAGTAATCATCAGGTAAATGCAATTAAAACCACAATGAGATACCACCATATTCCTGCAAGAATGGCCATAATTAAAAAGTCAAAAAAACAATAAAGGCTGACGTTGGTGTGGTGAAAAGAGAACACTTTTACACTGCTGGTGGGAATGTAAATTAGTACAACCACTATGGAAAACAATATGAAGATTTCTTAAAGAACCAAAAGTAGAACTACCATTCAATTCAGGAATTCCACTACTGGATATCTACCCAAAGGAAAAGTCATTGTATGAAAAAGACTCATGCACATGCATGTTTATTCCAGCACAATTCACAATTGCAAAGATATGCAAGCAACATAAGTACCCATCAACCAACAAATGGATAAAGAAAATGTGGTATATACACCATAAAATACTACTCAGCAATAAAAAGGAGCAAAATAATTTTTTTTGCAGCAACTTGGATGGAATTGGAGGTCATTATTCTAAGTGAAGTAACTTGGGAATGGACAACCAAATAGCATATCTTCTCACTTACAAGTGGGAGCTAAGCTATGAGGACATAAAGGCATAAGAGATATATAATGGACTCCGGGGGCTTGCGGGGCAAAAGTTGGGAGGGATGAGGGATAAAAGACTACATAATGGGTGCTGGGCATGGTGGCTCACGCCTTAATTCCGGCACTTTGGAAGGCCGATGTGGGCAGATCATGAGGTCAGGAGTTCGAGACCAGCCTGACCAACATAGTGAAACCCCATCTTTACTAAAAATAAAAAAATAAAAAAATAAAAAATTAGCCAGACGTGGTGGTACATACCCTGTAATCCCAGGTACTCAGGAGGCTGAGGCAGAAGAATCACTTGAACCCGTGAGGGAGAGGTTGCAGTAAGCCAAGATCGCACCACTGCACTCCAGCCTGGGTGACAGAGTGAGACTCTGTCAAGAAAAAAACCCAAAAAACTGCCTATTGGGTACCATGTGCACTGCTTGGGTGACAGATGCATTAAAATGTCAGCGATCACCACTAAAGAACCTATCTATGTAACTAAAAACCACCTGTACTCAAAAATCACTTGAAATAAAAAATTTTAAAAAAAGAATTCAAAGTGTAAATTGCAAGGAATTTCATTGAGATCTAAGACAACGTTGAAAATCAAAACAAGGACACTTCTAAAGCAATCTGGAAAATGGAGGAAAAGGTAAACATCTTAAAAAGAAATCAGTCAGAGATTCTGGAATAATAAAAAAACTCGCTTAAAGAATTTCAAAATATATTTGAAATCTTTATCAGTTGACTGAACCAAGCAGAAAAATAATTTCAGAGCTTGAAGACTGGTTTTTCAAATTAATCTAGTCAGACAAAAATAAAGAAAAGAGAATTTAAAAAATAAAGTATTTGAGAAATATGGGATTATGTAAAGAATTAAACTTATGAACTATTGGTATTTCTGAAGGAGATGGGAAAAAATAAAACAACCTGAAAATCATATTTGAGAGAATAATTCAAGAAAATTTTCTTATCTCACTAGAGAGGTAGACATCCAGATACAACGAATCCAGAGAACCATTGCAAGATACTTTACAAAATGAACATCACCAACACAACAGTCTGTATATAGTCAGCAGACTGTTTGATATGGTTTGGCTGTATCCCCACCCACATCTCATCTTGAATTATAGCTCTCATAATCCCCATGTGTTTTGTGAGGACCTGGTGGAAGGTTATTGAATCATCGGGGCAGGTTTTTCCTGTGTTGTTCTTGTGATAGTGAATAAATCTAATGAAATCTGATGGTTTTATAATGGGCAGTCCTCCTGCATACTATCTCTTGCCTGCCACCATTTAAGACATGCCTTTACTCCTCCTTTATCTTCTGCCATAATTGTGAGGCATCTGCAGCAATGTGAAACTGTGAGTCCATTTAACTTCTTTTTCTTTATAAATTGCCCAGTCTTAGGTATGTCTTTATTAGCAGCATGAGAACAGACTAATATACTGTTCAAGTCAATGCTAAAGACAAAATCTTAAAGTCAACTAGAGAATAAGGTAAGATCACATATACAATGAACCCCATCAGGCTACAAGCATACTTCTCAGCAGAAGCCTTATAAACCAGGAGAGATTGGTAGCTTCTTTTCAGAATTCTTAAAGAAAAGAAATTCCAACCAAGAATCTCATGTCCTGCCAAACTAAGCTTTATAAGGAAAGGAGAGAAGAAAGTCTTTTCCAAACAAGTAAGCACTAAGGGAATTTGTTGTCACTGAACCAACATTATAAGAGACCCTTAAGGAAGTTCTAAACATGGAAATGAAAAAAAAAATGATACTTGCTTCCACAACAACACACTTAAGTACATAGCTCACAGACCCTATAAAGCAACCGCACAATAGAAACTACAAAGCAACCAGCTAACAATTTTATGATAGAATCAAAACCTCATATGTCAATATCCTTGAATGTAAATTGTCTAAACACCCCACTTAAAAAGCATAGAGTGGCCAGCTGGATTAAAAAAAAAAAAGACCCATCCATCTGCTGTCTTCAGGAGACCTATCTCAGTAGTAATGACACCCATAGCCTCAAAGTAAGAGTAGGATAAAGGATTATTATGCAAATGGAACACAAAAACATCAAGAGTAGATATTCTTATATCAGATGAAATAGACTTCAAAACAACAACAGTAAAAAAAGACAAAAAAGGGCATCGCATAATGATAAAGAGTTCAATTCAACAAGTAGACTTAACTATTCTAAATATATGTGCACCCAACATTGGCACACTCAGATTCATAAAACAATACTTTGAGATCTACAGAAAGACTTAGGTAACCACATAATAATAATGGGAGACTTCAACACCCCACTGACAGCATTAGACATTAAGGCATCAAGGCAGAAAACTAACAAAGAAATAATGGATTTAAATTTGACACTTGACCAATTGAACTTAATAGATATCTACAGAATACTCCACACAACAACCAAATAATACACATTCTTCTCATCTGCACACAGAATATACTCTAAGATCGACCACATTATCAGCCAGAAAGTAAGTCTCAATAAATTAAAAAAAAATTCCAGTGATGCTCATGGAACACAGTGTAATAAAATTAAAGTCACTACTAACAAGATCTCTCAAAAACCACACAATTACACGGAAATTAAACAACTTTCTCCTGAATGACTTTTAGGTAAACAATAACATTAAGGAAGAAGCCAGAAAATTCTTTGAAATAAATAAAAACAAACGCAACCTACCTAAACCTCAGGAATGCAGCAAAAGCAGTGTTAAGAGGAAAGTTTATAGCACTATTCACCTATCTTAAAAAGTTAGAAAATCTCAAAAATTAACAATCAAACAACACACCCAGAGGACCTAGAAATATAAGAGTAAACTAGCCCCAAAGCCAGCAGATGAAAATAAATAACTAAAATCAGAACAGGCCTGTATGAAATTGAGACATGTAAATCCATACAAAGAGTTAACAAAACTAAAAGTTGTTTCTTTGAAAGGATAAACAAGACCAATATACCACTAGCTAGATTAACAAAGGAAAAAAGAGAGATCCAAATAAGCACAAGCACATATGACAAAGTTGTCATTACCACTGCTCCCACAGAAATACAAAAGATCATTAAGAGTCTATGGTGAACACCTATATGCACACAAACTGAAAAATCTAAAGGAAATGAATAAATTTTTGGAAATGCACAATCTCCCATGATAGAATTAGGAAGAAATTGACACCCTGACCAGAATAATTTTGAGTTCCAAAATTGAATGAGCCATAAAAAATCCTACCAACCAAGAAAAACCGAGGAACAAATGCATTCACAGCCAAATTCAACAAGATATATGAAGAAGAACTAGTACCAATACTACTGAAACTATTCCAAAAAATCAGGGAAGGTGGATTCTTCCCTTACTCATTCTGTGAAGCCAGCATCACCCTGATACCAAAACCTGAGAAAAACAAAATTAAAACAAAACAAAACTACAGGCCAATATTCCTTTTGAATGTAGATAAAAACATCCTTAACAAAATACTAACAAACTGAATCCAGCATCATATAAAATATTAGTTCACTTGATCAAGTAGGCTTTATTCCTAGGATGTAAGATTGGTTCAACATATGCAAATCAGTAAATATGATTCAGTACATAAATAGAATTAAAAACAAAAACAATATGATCATCTCAATAGTTGAAGAAAAAGGTTTTGATAAAGTGGAACATTCCTTGATGATAACAACTCTCAAGAAACTAAGCATTTAAGGACCATACCTCAAAATAATAAGAGCCATCTATGACAGACCCACAGTCAACATCATAATAAATGGGCAAAACATGGAAGCATCCCCCCCAAGAACCCACAATACAACAATGCCCACTCTGACTCTTATTCAACATAGTACTGGAAGTCCTTGCTAGAATAATCAAACAGAGAAGAGAAAAAAAAACAACAACATCCAAATAGAAAAAAAAAAGAAGTCAGGCATGTCTCTTTGCTAACAATATAATCCTATACCTAGAAACCCTAATGACCCCATGGAAAGGATCCTGGAACTGGTAGATATCTTCAGTAAAGTGTCAGGATACAAAATCAGCATATAAAGTTCAGCAGTTTATTTTTATAAACCAATAACATTCAAGCTGAAAGCCAAATCAAGAATACATTCCCACTTACAATAACTGCCAAAATATATATATAGGAATACATCTAACCAAGGAAGTGGAAGATTTCTACAAGGAGAACTACAAAATACTGCTGAAAAAAGTCACAGATTATACAAACAAATGAAAAATATTCCATTTTCATGGATTGAATCAATATTATTAAAATGGCTATACTGACCAAAACAAGCTAAAAATTTCACACTGTGTCTATCAAGCTACCAACATCATTTTTCTCAGAACTCGAAAAAAAGCTGTTATAAAATTCATGTGGAACCAAAAAGAGCCCAAATAACCAAAACAATTCGAAGAAAAAGAAGGAAATCAGAGGCCTCACATTACCTGACTTCAGACTATACTGTAAGGCTACAGTAACCAAAAGAGCATGGTGCTGCTACAAAAATACACACATAGACCAATGGAACAGAATACAGAACCCAGAAATAAATCCACATGACTACAGCCATCTGATCTTCCACAAAGTTAACACAAATAAGCAATGAGGAAAGCACTCCCTATTCAATAAATGGTTCTGGGATTGCTGGCTAGCCATATGCAGAAGATTGAAATTTAACCGTATACAGAAATTAACTCAAGGTGGATCAAATATTTAAAATTACAACTTCAAACTATAAGAATCCTGGAGGAAAACCTAGGAGACACCATTCTGGATATTAGTCTTGGGAAACAATTTATCACTAAGTCCTCAAAAACAATTGCAACAAAAGCAAAATTTGACAAGTGGGACCTAATTAAACTAAAGACTTTCTGCACAGCAAAATAAACTACCGAAAGAGTAAACAGACAAGCTACACAATGGTAGAAAATATTTGCAATCCAATATTTGCAATCCATGTAGCTGACAAAGGTCTAATATCCAGAATCTGTAAGTCATGTAAACCAATTTAACAAGGAATTAAAAAAAAAATTAAAAATGGGCAAAAGACATGACCACACATTTCTCAAAAGAAAAAGTACAAGTGGCCAACAAACAACACTCATCATCAGAGAAATACAAATCACAACCACGATGAAATACCATCTCACACCAGTCAGAATGGCTATTACTAAAAATTCCAGAAATAACAGATGCTAGCCAAGCTGTGAAGAAAACGGAATGGTTATACACTATTGTTGGGAATGTATATTAGTTCAACCACTTTGGAAAGCAGTTTGAAAATTTCTCAAAGAACCTAAAACAGAGCTACTATTCAACCAGGCAATCCCATTACTGGGTTTACATATAAAAGAAAACAAATTGTTTTACTAAAAAGACACATGAACTCACATGTTCATTGCAGCACTATTCACAATTGCAAAGACATGGAATCAACCTAGTTGCCCATCAATGGTTAGCTGAATAAAAGAAATGTGGTGTAAATACACCATGGAATACCATGTAGCCATAAAAATGAATGAAATTTTGTCCTTTACAGTAACCTGAATGTAGCTGAGAGTCATTATCCTAAGCCATTTAATGCAGGAACAGAAAAGTAAATATCCTGTGCTCCCATCTTTAAGTTGGAGGTAAAAATAAGTACTTATGGACATAAAGTTGGCAACAATAGACTCTGAGAATTGCCAGAGTGTAAAGGAAGAAGAGGAGTCAGGGGTTCAAAAACTGACTGTTGTGTAATATGCTCACTACCTGGGTGACTGGATCAATTATACCCCAATCCTCAGCATCATGCAATGTACCCAGGTAATGAACCTGCACATGTATCCCCTGAATCTAAAAAGATGTAATTATTAAAGAAATAATTTGGAAAAGCAGTCTTTAATTTTGATATGGGTCCCACTGTGTGAGTTAAATGATAAATATGCATAAACCAAACAAAAAGAAGTATAGTAATACATGCCAGAAGACACAGCTAAAAGAATAGACAGTTTTTTCCTCTGGGAGAGGGAATACAGGATGGAGAGAGGTGGAGTAGGATACATTGCCTTTTATTATAAGCCTTTTATAAATATTCAAAGAAAAAATATGTACATGGATTATGCTGATAACAAGTTATAAATAAACACACATAGGAGGGTGCATCTGGTAACTTCTAGGTTAGTATCTTTCACACCATATTGTTGTCTTCAGCCTTCATTTATTCTTTCAATACATATTTTGACAATTTACAACATATCCAGCCCTGTCCTAAATTTTGGGAGATCAGCAATTTGTAAAAATCTCAATTTTTATAGGCCTCATTGATGAAGCATTATCTATGCTTCTCTATTGCTCTTCTTCACAAGCAAACATTCTGCACAGTAGAGAATCTGGAGTGTTTCATATACAACATATAAATGGATAGTCAAGTTAGGCAAGGATAAGACTTACTGTCTAAAATTCCCTAAAAATTAAATGAAATAGATTACTTGAAAGAAAAAAAAATGTCAAATTAATTTATTTTCTTGGTAAGAGAAAAGAATTCCCATGGACATTCAGGAGGAATCTCAAGGGAACACAAGGAACCAAAACAATTTTGAAAAAGATGAACACTTTGCAATTTCAAAACATATAACAAAGCTATAGTAACAAAACGGTGTGTCACTAGGAGAATGACACCCAGGCCAAGGCCATGGGAATCAAATAGACAACAAACAAATGATCTTCCACGAGGATACCAAGACCACTCAATGGAGAAATGACAATCTCTTCAAAAGTGATGTTGAAAACACTGGATATCCACATGCTAAAGAATGCAGTTGGACTCTATTTTACACACAAAAATTAACTCAAAATGGATTAAAGACTTAATGTAAGATCTGAAACTACGAAACTCCTAAAAGAAAACATAGAAGACAGTTTCATAACGTTGGATTTGATAATGATTTCTTTGATATGATACCAAAAGCACAAGCAACAAAAGCAAAAGTAGACAAGTAGGACTACCTCAAACTAAAAATCTTCTGCATAAGAAAGGAAACAATCAACAGATTGAAAAAGCAACCTACAAAATGGGAGAAAATGTTTGCAAATCATAAATCTGGTAAAAAGTTAATATCCAGAATATAAAGAGCTCTTACAACTCAATAGCAAAAAATTTTAGATATCTTTATTTTTAAATGTGTAAAGGACTTGTATAAATATATCTCCAAGGATGATATGCAAATGACCAATAAGCATATTAAAAGATCCTCAACATCACTGGACGAAATGCAAATCAAAACCAATGTGATATCACCTCACATCTATCAAGATGGCTACTATTAAAAATTCAGAAAGTAGCAAATAGTGATGAGGATGTGGAGTAGTTGTAATCTTTATGCACTGTTGATAGAAGGCTGAAATGGTGCAACTACTATGGAAAACCTTATGGAGGTTCCTAAAACAATAAAAAATGGAACTATCCTTTGATACAGTAATCCTGCTTATGAGTATATATCAAAAGAATTGAAAGCAGGATATTAAAGAGAAATTTGTGTAGTTCATAGCAGCACTGTTCACAAAAGCAACAATATGTAAACAACCCACGTGTCCATCCATGGATGAATGGATAAACAAATTGTGGTATGTACATACAATGGGATATCATTCAGCCTCAAAAAGAAAAGAAACCCTGACAGATGGACAGATACTAGAATATAGATGAACCTTGAGAACATTGTGATCGATTAATAAGCCTGTCACACAAAGAAAAATACTGTATGATTCTACTTATATGAGATATCTAAGTAGTCAGATTCATAGAAACAAAGTAAAAAGGTGGTGCCTCTCCCTTTGGGGAGAAGAAAAAGGACAGTTGTTTGATTAATACAGAGTTTCAGATTTGCAAAATGAAAAAGTTCTAGAGATCTGTTTTATAGCAATATGAATATACTTAACACCACTGAACTGTATATTTAAAATGGTCAAGATGGTAAACTTTGTGTGTTTTTTTTTTCCCTCAACATAGCCTCAAAAGGTGAGAACAATTGTGTTTTAACTTGGGCTTTAAAAATATTATTACATGTGCTGAATATGTATGGATGCATGATAATAACTGCCCTCTGTTAGGTATATTCACTTTTAGTTAAGAAAATATATCTACCTTTTGTGAAACCATTGAGTCTTGAGAAATTTTATAGCAAAGTACTCAAGCTGTTAAGAAACAATCAAATATTCATGGCTTTGTTGTTCTAGCAGCTGAGAAGTAGAGATGAAATGGAAGAGTGGGATCTGGATCTTGGATTGTAAGAAAGACTAAGATCTTTTCTGAGGTTCTCAGGACAGAGTAATGACTACAAAGCAACTCTCATGAGAATTTTGCCTGTTGATTCCATGGTCAGTAAAGGCAATTTAGTCAGAGAACTGGTATAAAGTCATTATCACCCTTCTGTCCTCCAAAGTTATATGGTATTATATATACTCTGCTTGCAATATAAATAATATTCAAACATCACATTCACATCTGTCTTTGTATCATCTTCACTGTCTCATGCATGAAAGGTACCCAATAAATATTTATTTTATACATGAATGCTTGAATTGTTGGTTTTTAAAATGCTGAAGAAGTTTTATTCTAAAGAGAACACTGGATTAGAAATCAGACAGTCATGATATTCATTCAGGCTGTCTAATGATCCAGCCATGACAGTCATTTGAATTTGGGCAATTAATCACCCCGTCTACCCTTTGAATAAAATAGCAATTAACTGTAATATGTTGTTACTAAAAATAGAAACAACAATGATAAAGTTGGAAAATGATTTGATGCATTTTGAAACTATGACAATATAAAATATAGTATGGCATTATTTTTGAGAATTCGCTACATGCCATGTTCTATGCCAGGTGCTGTGAGGGATAAAAAGAAAACATGATCTTTTGCCATGCATTCAGAAAGCAATGCATTCATTTATTTAATTTTGAAGAACTGTCATTTTTGCTTTTTAAAAATAGATTAGTGACAGAAAATTAGGTAGATGGACACAGTTAGATATTAAATAGCTAGCTGCAGTGATAGGTTTGACAGACATGTTCAAATAGATTGCTGACATCGTCTTGCCCAGTCAATAAATCTTTGGTAAGTTTGTTTTGTTTTGTTTAAGCAAATAGAAAGTGCTGTGAATTGCTGCTGGCTTTAATAAGATGGTAGGTCAGTTTAGCTGATAATCGGAGAGACTAATCACACTATTCCATAAGAACTAGAAAGGGGCTCCAAGACTTGAAATTGAAATCCTGAGATGTACACCATACATCTTGAAGTCTAAATATGTGTATTGTTGTAGTTGATATAATATGCCAATGACATTTTAAAATGTATTTTTGTCATGTTGAAGTACACCTTTAGATCACATCCTGCATCATTCAAGTTCCTCAGCAAGACAGAGTTTCATAGCTTACAGTTTGTATACTATCCCCAATAGACCAATGATGAGCTGGGCTCTGCGTGGGTGTTCTCCATGATCTAGAGTTTCTATAAGCACGTGAATGAGAATGACACTTTGAACTAAAACATTCTGGAGAGCTGCTATAGACTGATAAGAAGGAATGCAAATACTGTTTAACATGGCTAATTTCTTTGATTTTTGGAACATTTTTAGTAGGCATCTGTCCTAATAGAGCTGGTGAGTAAGAAATGGGGAAAGAAGAGCTGTCATCAGTGGAACACCTGCAGTTAGAGGCATCCTGAGTACTAGAATGATCAGTAGCTTATCCAGCTGATTAGTAGGTTGAGAGTTGTAGAGGGAGGATAACAAGGGGCTCACAATGACTTGATGAAACCAGCACTGTGTCCCAGTCACAAACTAAGATGTTTAAATAATGAATTGCTGGAGATCAAGTGGAAGGCTGCAGGAGAGAAGTAATGCTTCTGTAAAGGACATTAAGTCAATCTAGTTTTCTCAGTATTCAGTGAGTCTAAGGTCAAATCAATTCAGGAAGACCATCAGAAATTCCCCATATGTTGACCAATTACTGCAACTCTGCACAGAGTTGCCTACAGTGTACTCCATTTTATGTTATTATTTCAGCTTTTCTTCAGATAAAATAAAACAGTCTCCCCAACATTTCTCCAACCTGATGTAAATAAAAGCTCTATTTATCCACTTAGTGCATTTTCTGTAGCAATACTTTTGACAGCATTGTCTGCCACATCACTTATTTTGTCCCACTGAGAAAACACAATCAAGAATGTCTTTGAGAGGCTATTCCATGAACTGTCCTTTTCTGATAATGATCAAGAGCTCAATTTTCACTTTGATTTCTGAGCTTAAAAGTAAACTTGGGATTCAGTATAGCAGTGATAATCCTGATTATTTATTTTTCTGTTGTACCCTCAAAGTAGACATTCCTGTTATTTGAACTGCCTATTTCCTTATTCTTCATGCACGATTCATGTTTAGAACATGATTTGTATATATTTATGTTATAAAAAGACTTAAATATTTAAAAATGCAGTGTAGTTATAAGTAAATACTTTTTAAAAAATGTCAAGTGACATAATTTGGCAAGGGAATATATGTTAATGGGAAAATAATTAAAAACAGCCGATTGTGTAGACTTGGTATTCTACAAATGTATTCATGATCCCCAACAACAACAGCGACAAAAGCCTTGAAGCTTAAACCATACATCAAGTCAGTGATTTAATATGTTTCTTCCAGTTGTTTTTTCTTTATTTTAATATTTAAAATCACGTTATGTAGTAATGTAATCACATTATAGAAATTTAGGACACTAGATATAATAAATTGTGTTTCTAACTTTGTGAATATCTCTTCATGTCTTTCACTCTTTTATAAGCTGAGGTAATAGTATTTTTATATTTAAATTGTTCTTAAAATCATATTCTAAGATAAAAAATGTAAGTGAAACAAGTGAAACACTTTTTGCATATCTTTTTTGCAGCAAATATTGTTCCCAGTCGGTCATTTACTTGCCTCTTTTTACTCTTTTTTATTTGACTATAGTTTATTCCATATTCAAATAAGTACATCTTTTTATTCATCCAGCAGTTTATTTCCTCGAAGCACTGTTCTAGCCAATGTCATGGATCACAGAAAGAGTTAAAATCTGATCACCATACTATCAGAGCATGTTAGAATCAGAGCTAATGTAATGTTGAATACAAAAGGTTCTTTTACCTTAGGATTTCAGAGTCATAGGATTTGAAAACCATAAAGTCATAAAATTTTGTAATCACTGAGTGACAGTAGTGCCCTATAAACCTCCCGTAACCAACTGAAATGTAGAATTTGAGTTATATGATTTGGATACTTGTCCTCCCACACATTAAAATGTAACCCTCAATGTTGGAAGTGAGGCCTGGTTGGAGGTGTTTGGGTCATGGGATTGGATCCCTCATGGCTTGGTGCTGTTCTTATTATATTGAGTGAGTTATCATGAGACCTGCTGTTTAAAAGCATGTAGGACCCCCACCCACTTGCTCCTGCTCTCACTATGTGATTTTCCTGCTCCTACTTTGCCTTATGCCATGAATAAATGCTCCCTGAGGCTTCCCGAGAAGGTGAGCAGATAACAGCCTTATGCTTTCCATACAACCTGCTATAAACCATAAATTTCCTTTCTTTATAAATTACCTAGTCTCAAGTATTCCTTTATAGCAAGGCAAAAATTGTCTGACACAGAAAATTGGTACTGGGAATGGAGTATTGCTATAAAGATTTCTCAAAATGTGGAAATGACTTTGGAACTGTGTAACGGGCAGAGGTTTGAAAAGTTTGGAGGGCTCAGAAGAAGACATAAACATGAGAGAAAGTTTGGAACTTCTCAGAGACTGGTTAAATGGTTGTGACCGAAATGCTGATAGTGATATGCACAGTGAAGTCCTGGCTGACAAGGTCTCAGATGAAAATAAGACAGTTTTTAGGAACTGGAGCAAAGGTCACCCTCGGTATGCCTTAGCAAAGAACTTGGCTTTATTGTGTTCATGCCCTAGTGTTCCATAGAACTTTGGACTTAAGCATGATGACTGAAGCTATCTGGAAGAAAAAATTTCTAATCAGATAAGTGTTCAAGATTGTGCCTGGCTGCTGCCAGAAAACCGCTGATGTTCACTTAAGGCTCAAGGTCTCTTCAGTCAGCTTGTCATGAATTCTGCTTGGCCTAGGACTCGCCCTTCAAGGCAGTGGACTTGTCTCTGGCCTGGGGCAGTTACAAAATGCCATCTGTATTAGTCTATTCTCACATTGCTATAAAGAACTGATTGGGATTGGGTAATTTATAAAGGAAAGAGGTTTAATAGACACAGTTCCACATGGCAGGGAGGCCAAAGGAAACTTACAGTCATGGAAGAGGGGAAGCAAACACACCTTTCTTCACATGATCCAGGAAGGAGAATTACCAGGCAAAGAGGAAAAACCTTTTATAAAACCATCAACTCTCATGAGAACTTATTCACTGCCATGAGAACAGCAGCAAGAGGTAACCTCTCCCATGATTCAATTACCTTCTATTGGCTCCCTCACATGGCACATGGGGATTATTGGAACTACCATTCAAGATGAGATTTGGGTGGGGACACAGCTAACCCACATTATTCTGCTCCTGGTTCCTCCCAAATCTTATGTCCTCACAATTCAAAACACAATCATGCCCTTCTAACAGTCCCCTAAAGTCTTAACTCATTCTAGCAATTTATGAAGAAAAGAGGTCTAATTGATCACAGTTCTGCAGGCTTAACAGGAAGCATGACTGGAAGGCCTCAGGACATTTAGCATCTTCTTTACATGGTAGCAGGAGAGAGAGGGGGGAAGTGCTACACACTTTTAAAACATCAGATCTTGTGATGACTTACTATCATGAGAACAGCATGGAGAAATCTACCGCCATAATCCAGTGACCTCCCACCAGCTACCCCAAACTAGCATTGGGAATTACCATTCAGCGTTAGATTTGGGTGGATACACATAGCCAAACCATATCACTTTACCCCTGCCCACTCCCAAATCTCATGCCGTTTTAAATTTCAAAACACAATCATGCATTCCCAATAGTTCCACAAAGTCTTAACTCATTCCATCATTAACCCAAAAGTCCAAGTCCAGAGTCTCATCTGAGACAAAACAAGTCCTTTCTGCCTATGAGCCTGTAAAATCCAAGGCAAGTTAGTTACTTGCTAAATACAATGGGGGTACAGGCATTGGGTAAACACACCTGCTCCAAATGGGAAAAATTGGCCAAAACAAAGGGACTACAGGCCCCATGGAAATCCAAAATCAAGTAGGGCAGTCATTAAACGTTAAAGCACCAAAATAATCTCCTTTGACTCCGTGTCTCACATCCATGTCATACTGATGCAACAGGTGGCCTCCCATAGCCTTGGGCAACTCCACCCCTGTGGCTTTGCAGGGTACAGTCCCCCTCCTAGCTGCTTTTACAGAGTGGCGTTGAGTGTTTATGGCTTTTCCAGGTACATCGTGCAAGCTGTCAGTGAATTTACCATTCTGGAGCCTGGAGGATGGTGGCACTCTTCTTGCACCATTAGGCAGTGCTCCACTGGGAACTCTGTGTGGGAACTCCAGTCCCACATTTTCCTTCTGCACTGCCCTAGCAGAAGGCTCTGCCCCTGTAGCAACATCTGCCTGGACATCCAGGCGTTTCAATACATCCTCTGAAATCTATGCAGAAGTTCCCAAACCTCAACTCCTGACTTCTGTGCACCCACAGGCTCAACACCACATGGAAGCTTCCAAGGCTTGGGGCTTGCACCCTCTAAAGCAACAGTCTGAGCTATATATTGGCCCCTTTTAGACATAGTTCGAGCTGAAGCAGCTGGGATTCAGGGCACCATGTCCCAAGGCTGCATACAGTAGGGGTCTGTGGGTCCAGCCCAGGAAACCATTTTTCCCTAGTAGACCTCCTGACCTGTGATGGGAGGAGCTGCTGAGATGGTCTCTGACATGCCCTAATGGCATTTTCACCATTGTCTTGGTGATTAGCATTCAGCTCCTCATTACATATGCAAATTTCTGCAGGAGGCTTAAATTTTTCCCCAGAAAATGGATTTTTCTTTTCTATCACATCAGCAGGCTGCAAATTTTCCAAACTTTAATGCTCTGCTTCCCTTTTAAACATAAATTCCAATTCCAAACCATATCTTTGTGAATATATAAAACTGAATGCTTTTTGCAGCACCCAAGTTACTTCTTGAATTCTTTGCTTCTTAGAAATGTATTCCGCCAGATACCCTAAATCATCTCTCTAAAGTTCAAAGTTCCACAGATCTCTAGGGCAGGGGCAAAATGCTGCCAGTCTCCTTGCTAAAACATAGCCAGAGTCACCTTTATTCCAGTTTCCAACAAGTTTCTCATCTCCATCTGATACCACCTCAACCTGGAATTCATTGTCCATATTCCCATCAGCGTTTTGGTCAAAGCCATTCAAGAAGTCTCTAGGAAGTTCTAAACTTTTCCACATCTTCCTGTCTTCTTAGCCTTCCAAACTGTTCCAACCTTTTCCTCTTACTCAGTTCCAAAGTTGCTTCCAAATTTTTGCATATCTGTACAGCAGCACACCACTAGCCAGTGCCAATTTACTGTATTAGTCCATTCTCATGCTGTTATAAAGAACTGTTCAAGACTGGGTAATTTATAAAGGAAAGAAGTTAATTGACTCACAGTCTGCATGTCTGGGGAGGCCTCAGCAAACTTACAATCATGACAGAAGGGGGAGCAATTATGTCCTTCATATTATGGCAGGACGAAGTGCCAACCACAGAGGGGAAAGCCCCTAATAAAACCATCAGATCACATAAGAACTCACTCACTATCACAAGAAGAGCAGCATGGGTAACTGCCCCCATGATTCAATTACCTCCCTCTAGGTCTCTCCCATAACATGTGGGGATTATGGGAACTACAAGTCAAGATGAGATTTCGGTGGATCCACAACCAAACCCTGTCACCATCCAAGAGTCAAGTTTTAGAATCAGGGACCCAAAGATCCCACTTGGTTCTTTATCACCCTGTGGCTGTGCTGATACCTAAGATGCAAGAAAAAGTCCCTTTTGCTTTTCTCTCTGCTTTTCTTAGTCTGAAGGAGTTTTGCCTTGTAGCTACCACAGCTGAAAATGTCCCAAGTCTCACCTGAATCCAGTGAGTCTCAGAGATTCACCTAAGGGCCTCAATGTAATACCTATATATCACTGCTGGTTATTCAGGGACAAAGGTCTCTTCAGTTAGCAGGGGATGATTGCTGCCAGGACTGTGTTTGTTCTTTCAAGTCATCAGGTTTTCTTCTGGCCCAGGATGTTTCTAGAAATTTCATCTGGGAGCTAGGTCTTAGAATGGGGACCTCACAGTTGACCAGTGCCTTATCTTGCTGTGACTGGGCTGGGATCCTAGAGGTGAACCACAGTCTTCCCCATTCTTCCTTCTCTCCTCCTGGAGCAGAAGGAAGGGGTCTTTTGGAGTTGTGGTTTGTGCAGACTGGGGTTAGGAGAGGGGTGATGCCAGCACTCCCTTGAATATCCCAGCTTGTGTCTCATTATGTCATGTGCTCCCATATTCCACTAACTCTGCACCTACTTGAGTACTAGGAATCACCTAACAGTTGCAGTCCTTATGGTTTAGACTGCCTTTAAATTTTATTTTTAGGCACATAGTGCCATAGCCCTCAGTGGCAAGGTTGGCAGGCACCCAAGTTCAGATGACTGGGATCAGTAATTCCCCTCAGGCGAGGGCTGGTTTAAGTGTTTACTCTATGGGTGAGCATCAGCTGAATTTGGTCCAGTTTCTTTTTCTGCTCTAACAGGACAGTACTGAATTCATTGCATCACAATTGCTGTGCTGTCCCTCCCCCAGCACCTGGATATGCTCTCTACACTATGCTGCCGCTGCTGCCAGGTACAGGGGAGAGGTGGCGTCAGTGATTCAGAACTGTCGTTTTTTATTTTTATCTCTTCAATGCCACATCTTCCAATGAGTATAATATCAGTACAAATTGTAAGAGATTAGAAAAATAAATGGATAAATTCCTAGACACATACACCCTCCCAAGATTGAACCAGGAAGAAATTGAATTTCTGAACACACAAATAATGAGTTCTGAAATTGAGGCAGTAATAAATAGCTTATCAATCAAAAAAATCCCAGGACCAGATGGATTCACAACTGAATTCTACCAAATGTACAAAGAAGAGCTGGTACCATTCCTACTGAAACAATTCCAAAAAATCGAGGAGGAGGGATTCCTCCCTAACTCATTCTATGAAGCCAGCATCATCCTGATACCAAAACCTGGCAGAGATACAACAAACAGCAGCGACAACAACAACAAAACTTTAGGCTAATATCTTTGATGAACATTGATGCAAAAATCCTCAACATAATACTGGCAAAATAAATTCAGCAGCACATCAAAAAGCTTACCCACCACAATCAAGAAGGCCTAGTCTCCAAGATGCAAGGTTGGTTCAACATATGCAAATAAGGAAATATGATTCATCATAGAAACAGAAATAAAGAAAAAAACACATTATTATCTCAATAGATGCAAAAAATGCTTTCAAAAAATTCAACATCCCTCCATGTTAAAAACTCTCAATAAACTGGGTACTGAAGGAACATACCTCAAATAATAAGAGCCATATGTGACAAACACACAGCCAACATCCTACTGAATGGGGAAAAGCTGGAAGCATTTTTCTTGAAAACCAACACAAGACAAGAATGCCCTCTGTTACCACTCCTATTCAACATAATATTGAAAGCTCTGGCCAGGGAAATCAGGCAAGAGAAAAAAAGGACATTTAAATAAGAGAGGAAGGACACTTAAGAGAGGAAGTCAAGGTATCTCTTTTTCTGGATGACATGAATATATATATATATATAAATCATGAACATAGATGCAAAAAATCCTCAACATAATCTAGCAGCACATCAAAAAGGTTACCCACCACAATAATATATTATATATATAATATATATAATATATATACACACACACACATATTTATTAGCCACAACCTTCTTAAGCTGATAAACAACTTCAGCAAAATCTCAGGATACAAAATCAATGTGCAAAAATCGTTAACATTCCTACATACCAACAATAGTCAAGCCAAGGACCAAATTTTGCAAGTTTGTTGATACAAACTCCCATCACAATTGCCAGAAAGAAAGAAAAATATACCTAGGAAGATGGCTAATAATGAAGGTGAAAGATCTCTACAATGAGATCTACAAACCACTGTAAAGAAATCAGAGATAATACAAATGGAAAAACATTTCATGCTCATGGATAGGAACAATCAACATTGTTAGAATGGCCATAGTGCCCAAAGGAATTTATAGATTCAATGCTATTCCCAACAAACTACTATTGGCATTCTTCACAGAACTACAGAAAACTATTTTGAAATTCAATATGCAACCAAAAAAGAGCCTGAATAGCCAAAGCAATCCTAAGCAAAAAAGAACAAACTTGGAGGCATCACCCTACCTGACTTCAAACTATACTACAGGGCTACAGTAACAAAAACAGCACGGTACTGGAGCAAGAACAGCACATGAACCAATGGAACAGAATTAAGAACCCAGAAATAAGACCACACACCTGCAACTATCTGATATTTGACAAACCTGACAAAAACGAGCAATGGGGGAATGATTCCATATTCCATAAAGGTGCTGGGATAACTGGCTAGCCATGTGCAGAAAATTAAAACTGGACCTCTTCTGTATACCATTTACAGAAATTAACTCAAGATGGTTTAAAGACTTAAATATAAAAACCAAAACTATATAAACACTGAATGGTAACCTAAGCAATACCATTCAGGACATAGGAACAGACAAAGATTTTATGATGAAGTCACCAAAAGCAATTGCAAGAAAAACAAAAATTCACAAATGAGATCTAATTAAACTAAGGAGCCTCTGCACACCTAAAGAAACTATCAATAGAGTAAACAGACAACTTACAGGATGGAAAATCATTTTTGCAAACTGTGCATCTGGCAATGGTCTAATATCCAGCATCTATAAGGAATTTAAGCAAATTTATAAAAATAAAGCAACCCCATTAAAAAGTGGGCAAAAGACACGAACAGACAGTTTTCAAGAGAAGACATACATGTGGCCAATAATTACATGAAAAAAAAATCTCAACATCACTGATCATTAGAGAAATGCAAATTAAAATCACAATGAGATGCCATCTCATATCAGTCAGAATGGCTATTACGAAGAAGTCAGAAAATGACAGATGCTGGTGAGGATGTGGAGAAAAAAAGAATGCTTATACACTATTGGTGTAAGTGTAAATTAGTTCAACCATTGTGGAAGACAGTGTGTAGATTCCTCAAAGACCTAAAGACAGAAATACCTTGCAACCTGGCAACCCCATTAGTGGGTATATAGCCAGATAATATAACATCATTCTATTATAAAGACACACACATACATATGTTCATTACAGCACTATTCCCAGTAGCAAAGACATAGAATCAACCTAAATCCCCATCACTGATGGACTGGATAAAGAAAATATTGTACCTATACACTATGAAATACCATGCAGCCATAAAAAAGAACAGGATCATGTCCTTTGCAGCAACATGTATGGAGCTGGAGGCCGTTACCTTCAGCAAACTGATGCAGGCATAGGAAACTAAATACCACCTATTCTCACTTATAAGTGGGGACTAAATGATGAGAACACATGAACACATAGATGAGAACACCACACACCCGGGCTTATTTGAGGCTAGAGGGAGAGGATCATGAAAAATAACTAATAGGTACTAGGCTTAATACCAGGGTGTTAGTTTTTCAATGTTTGTTTTATATATTTATGTGCTCTGACATTAAGTATATACATAGTTATGATTGTCTTATCTTCCTGTCTAATTGACTATTTTATCATTATATAATATCCTTCTTTATCTTTGGGAATTTTGACTTAAAGCCTATGTTTTCCTGATGTAACTACGGCTACTATTGCTCTCTTTTGTGCACCATTTGCAGAAAATGTCGTTTACAATCCTTGTACCTTCAGCCTATATGTGTTCTTAGATCTGAAGTGACTTTCATGTAAACAGCATGTAGTTAGATTATGTTTTATTGTTCATCCAGCCACTCTGTCTTTTGATTGGGTAATTTAGTCAATTTTCATTTAAAGTAATTATTGATAGGGAAAGACTTCCAACTGGCATTTTGATAATTGTTTTCTGTTTGTATTGTAGGCCTTTTGTCCCCCTTTGCTCTCTTTTTGTCTTATTCTGTACTTCATTGATCTTTTTGTAACATGATTTGGTTCATTTTTCATTTTTATTTGTATATCTTCTATTTGTTTTTCTTTGTAATTACCACATGGCTTATGTAAAATATGTTGTAGTTATAACATTCTATTTTTAGCTAATAACAACTTCAATTGCATACAAAAGTTCTACACTTTTACCTCACCATAAACATTTTATGTTATTGATATAATACATTATATCTTTTTATATTCTGTATTAACACATTTTTATAATTTTTTTCTTGCATTTGCCTTTTACCTTCTAAACCAGAATTAAAAGTGATGTACATGCCACTATTATATTATTACAATATTCTTGATTTGTCTATATATTCAACTTAACTAGCCAGCTTTATATTTTCATATGCTTTTGTGTTGCTGATTAGTACCTTTTTATTTCAACTTGAAAGACTTCTTTTAGCATTTCTTATAATGCAGATCTGGCAATGATGAAGTCCCTCAGCTTTTGTCTGTCTGAGGACGTCTTTATGTCTGCTTCATTTTGAAGGACAATTTTGTCAGTTATAGTATTCTTCACTGACAGATTTTTATTAGCAATTTGAATATGTTATCCCAACTTTTTCTGGCATTCAATGTGTCTGTTGTAAAATCTGCAGATAGTCTTATGACGATTCACTTGTCTTTCAGTTTGGACAAATTTATTATAATGTTTCTCAGTGTGTGCTACTTTGGTTTCATTGTATTTGGAGTTCTTGGGAGGTTTGTTCATTATTTCTTTCAATAGGTGCTCTGCTCCCTTTCTCTCCCATTTTCCTTCTGTTATTTTCTTAATGTTTGTATTTGTTCACTTGGTAATACCCCATAAGTCCTTCAGGATTTCTGCACATTTTTTTTCTTTTTGCTCTTATGACTGGGTAATTTCAAATAACCTATCTTCAAGTTTGCTGATTTTCTTCAGCTTGGTCAAATCTGCTGTTGATCCCTTCTAGTGAACTTGTGAGTTCATTTATTGCATTCTTCAGCTCCAAAATTTCTGTTTGGATCCTTTAAATATTTTTATCTCTGTTGAAATTCTCATTTTGTTTATGCATCATTTTACTGAATTCATTGATCCTCTTTATAAAGATTATCTAAAATTCTTTGTCAGGTAATTCATATGCATCTATTTTTTAGTGTTAGTTCATGCTGGAGATTTATTTTGTTCTTTAGATTATATCATTTCTCCCTGTTTCATCAGGTTTCTCAGAATTTTGTGTTGGTGTTAATGCATTTGAAGAACATCCTCCTCTCAGTCTTTATAGACGATCTTCTTCCTACTGGAAAAGCCTTTACCAATCAGCCTGGCTAGAGATTCTGGGGGCCTTTCAAAACTTTTCTGTGGATATGTATTATCTGAGATCATGTACGTAGATTCCTAGAGGGATTTGCTGATTTCTTTACTTTCAAGTGCATATAGTCTCTTTTTCCCTCTGGTCTCTGCTGTATGTCAGCTCCTCTAAAGCTGTAGCATATGACCTAGCTCTTTTTCTCAGCTGCCCTTAGACATCTAGGGTATACTGGGTCCTATCAGTACCCAGAGTTGGGTTAGAAAGGAACCATTTCCTCAGGTTGCCCACTAAAAAACCTGATACATTGGCTACATATTGCACTCTTTTCTTTCCTGCTGAGGGAGGGGCCCCCAATCTGTATCAGCTTCTGTCTACTTATTCTATGGGTCTTCTGAAATAGTCGTACTCCAAACAACTATTTTTATGTTGTTCTTAGTGCGCCCCCCCCCACCCCCTCATCTAGAATAATTAGATCCCATCAGCACTTCCAGACAGGCAAGACACCAACGACTACCCCAGGCAGTTCCCACTCCCTAGAAAGTCAGAATATTAAACATATGGTGCAGTCTTTTCTTTCCCTTCTAAGGGAGAGGCCAGAAACCTGGAATTTTCTCCCAGTTGTGTGATGCTGTTGAGGGGAGACTAACATGAAAGGGTGCCACAAAATTTATTTCTGGATTTATAATTATTGTCTCCATACAAGGAAAGAGAGGCTCAGGCTTTCTCTTTTGCCATCCTGCCATTTTGATTAGCCTTAAAAACTGATAACCATGTATTAATGTGTGACAGTAAAATGAAGTCTTCATTAATTTTTAAAATTTTAAAATATTTTTTAGTTTTTGCTTTACATATTTTGATGCTAAGTTTTTTGGATCAATAAGATTCATTGTAGAATTGAATTTTTAGCAACATAAAATGACCATAAAACTGAATGCCTTATTTAGTTTCATCTTATGTTTTACTTTGTAAACTATTAGTATTTTAAGTATTTTTCTTTTTGTCATTGCCTAGCGTATATTTTTCTATTTGTTAATGATTTGTTTTATGCCACCACCAGAGCAGGCGCCAGAGAAAAGGCAAGTAGGCAAGGTAAAAAAGAAACTTTATTAGCTAGCCAATGTGAAGGAAGAAAGGGGAGGTTCACCGGTCTCCGGTGGTGGAGGCCGAGGAAGTCCCTCCCACATTCTCTGGGGAGGTTCCTAGGTCCACATATGAGGAGGGGCCGAGGAAGTTCGTGCCGCATGCCTGCGGGAGCGGCTTTTCTGTCTAAGGCTTGGGAGTGGGAGGGCAATAGGCGGGACAGGGGCATGTGGGGGGTGTTCTGTAGGCGCGGCCAGGTAAGTTTCGGTTTCCTCGATCGGAGGCCATGTTGCGCCTGCGCAGTTGGTCTGTATTTTTCCCCGGGCGCCAGCTGCGTTTTCCCGCGGGCGGGCGGGTAAGTTGGTGATGAAGAACCCGGCAATGTGCCATCTTAGTCGTCTTTGTCCTCTCCCTCCCCGTCCAAACAGTTAATTTATAATGTTTCTAAATTTTCTTCATAGTTTTTAGTTTTATGTTATAAGTAGTATAGAGTCCTAACATTTTTTCTATTTCTGAGCATTTACATTTCAATAGAGATTTATCCTCCTTATATTTATTTTCACAACTAATATACTGTATTATACTTTGTATTTTGAAATCAGAATAAATCCTTTCATAGTATACCTTTTCACAATGTTTAGTTCTTGAATTTTAATTTTTGTCTCAGACGTCAATTGTCTTTGAGATATTTCTCATACATTCCCTGAAATATGCCATAACAAAAGTGATTTGTGTTGGTTTTTTATGTTTGACTTGATATACTGTTGTTACTGACTTTTATTCTCAAAATTTTGTAAAAAACATGTTTTTACGGAGTTATACATGAACATAGGGAACCATCAACTAGCTTCAAAGGAGCCAATTTTGAAATTATATACAAGAGTATATAATATGAATATATGTTTATGAATAATTATTTTATTAACTCCTGAAACGTGACCACAATCCCCAAATTATTAAGAATTACTGCTCAAGGTATTGTGTCAATGTCTTCTTACTTCTTGTATGAGGAATGTTCTTCATATTACTGATTTGATTTTATCCTGTGTCTATTCTGTTCATATTGCATCTATTTGCTACCTATAATACGAATTTTAAAATTTCTATTATAATTTGCACTTCCCTGTATTATTTTACTATTTTAGTCAAATTTCTTTGCCTTTCTACTTAATGCTGGTCTATTCTCTTCTTAAATCTCTCTAAGAACTCTATTCTATTGTCTACCACTGAGGATAATAAGCACATATATTCTAAAACATTCATGCACTTCTTATCACGAAAATATTTTGAGACCTATGTTTTCTTCTGAGTTACTATGGTAAAGTTTCCTTTCTCTCTTGCTTCCAAATCTTTTCAGAAGGTCCGTATCAGTTTTTAAAAATTCATGCTTGGTTCAGTAGATGTGAATCTAAGCATGATGTTTATTAGAAGATAGGATAAATGTGGTTTCTCTAATTTCCTTTACTGTCTATTTAAGGGCTGGCATCTTCCTCATTTCACAGCTAGATAAGACATTCAGTTCACTCAGGCCATAGATCAATTTGCAATGTATTTATTTATTTGGATCATATTAAAATAAATTTGGATAATATCCAGTTATAGCTCCCTTTTTTTTTCACTAAACTTGAGTATAAGATGTCATTTTAAATTGAACAGTGTTTGCAAATCTTCATCCACAATACAAAGTCTCTCAATGTTCTTCCAATCTTCTTCCTCGTTTTCAATATTCTCCTTGTAATCACATTCCAGTATGCACTTGCCTTAATCCATTTCTCCTGTACTTCCCCAAACAACATTCCAGTATATGGGGGTTCTGAATGAAAGTAGAAACTAACTAGGGCATGGCACAAGTGAATTCTAGCTCTGATCAGCTTAAATATACTCCATACAACTGGAAAATAACCACCTGCATTTCTGGTCAGTTTAGTACTCTGTCCAGAGTTAGGTAAATATTAAAGGTGAGTCAAATTTCTCTCCTCTCTCTCTCTCTCTCTCTCTGTGTGTGGTGTGTGTGGGTGGTGGTGTGTTGTGTGCGTGTGTGATCTCCAATGGTCTGTTTCAGATGGTTGAGAGTAAGGTATTGGTTACTTTTAGCTCATTCTCATTAATGATATAGTTAATTGAAAGTATGTCTAGACTGTGACCAAGGCTCTTGTATTTCTCTTTATCATTTGGTTTTCTTGCATTTGTGTTAATAATGTTTTGATGGTGTAACTAGGCATAATTACCTTATTGCTATGCAAACATAAAACTTTTCCTGAAATGTCTCTGATTATCATTCCGTTTATGTTATTTAATTTGTATTTGTCATTTTGTTTTGAATGTATATATGTTAAGCCTCAAGTCTATGTTGGAGATCAATTTAGCCATTAATGCTGTACTGCAGTTTGTAAAATCTCTTAATTTTTTATCTTCTTAAACCTTGTCATTAATTTCTTGAGATATTTCAGATTATTTACGTTTCCATGTGAAATAATACATTACAATTAGTTCTCCATTTTTCTGGAATTCCCACAACCTTATTTTTAACAACTTTCAGGATGACTTGTTTGTTTATACATCATTAACTGATTTATTGGTCCATGAGGACTACTCCAACCCACTCCAAAACATAAAAACAGAAATAAAACCTACAAAACAACCGTAAAATAATAACGACAAAATGCCAAATTGGGTGATATTAAAAATGTGATAATAGCAACTTAGAGAGCATCTGCCTCTTGTCAAATAATAGACCTTATTTGATCATCATAGGCAATGTATAAGATAGGTACTATTATTGAGTACTTTACAGCCAAAGGGAGGTGTAACAATATTAAGTACCCTTCCTCAGTTTATGCAGCAAGTAAATGACAGAACTAGGATTCAAACTCAGATTGTGTGGCTCTTGAATCTACACTCTTAACCACTACAGTACACAGAGTCTCATTGCATTTTATTCTCCTCGCTTTTCTGAGACTAACAGTCTCAAATTATAAAATAGCTACATAGAATATTATTTTATATGTTTTCCTTTGATATTTCGTACACTTAGATATGTGAAGTGGTATATGTAGTTGCTGCTATGTGGTGGTATGGGACAGGGCTGACATTGAGTGGGATTTAAATAAATGTGTAGTTCATTTTTGGAGTCCTATGGTATTTATATGAAATAGACCAGTTAAAATGATATCAGACATTGTGCTAGGCATTGGAGATACACTTGTTTACCAAAAATGTTTATTTCCTGATATTATGAAGCTTTTTGTCTTATAAAGTAGACATTGAACAAATTGTTTTAAATATTTCATAAAGCGAGTTCAAAGGCACAAAGTTATTGTAAGTACTGGGTCTATACTTGTAAGTACTGGGTCTAAAGAAGCCATTTAAAAAGGAAGACTACCTATCTGAGGGCTCAGGAAGATTTTCATCATGAAATGATGTCAATCATGAAAAGTGAGCAAGAGTTAATCAGGAGAATGTTGTGGAAGTTCCAAGTAAGAGAACAGAATGTTCACAGTTCATGTGGCTGGAAAAAGCATGATACATTCCAAAGACCATATAAAGATCACTGTGGCCTGAGTAGAGAAAGCAAGATAGAGAGAGGCCTAAAATACAATTCCGAAGATAGTAATTCTAATGTTTTGGGCCTTGTATGCCATGTTAAAAAATTTGACTTTATGCAGAGGGCAATGAGAAACATAGTAAGACTGCAGGGAGAGAAATGGAGAAATGATGTGTTAACATTTGTCTTTTGGAAAAACGGTCCTAGGAGATATTACAACTGTCACTAGTGAGAGGGAAGAAAGAGAAGTACCACTGGAACTGATTGGGTCCTAGAAATAAAACAAAGGTTATAAAACCATGGTTCAATTTTAGAGAACACAGAGAAAAATTTTTATGCCAGACGAAACTATTCTAGTAAAATTGTAATTCTGCCCATGGATTTCAGATAACATGCCGGTATCATGTGTAAATAATAAGCTACTGATATCCTCCTAGGAATGTAAGTAAACAGATATCATGTTATGGTCCATAGTGAAGATATAACTATAGCATTGCCAAGTGAATAGTGAGGACAAAATATGCTATAACTTTATGTAATCACTTGCACATCATTTATTTGGATGCAGTGGAGTTAAAAGTCAAAATTAAAATGTTGGTTACTAGAAGTTGACTGCACCCATGACACATGTAGATCTTGTTAGCCTTCCACGTTTTTATTCTTGTACTCTCCAAGCCAGAAGGTCAGTGGCCTAAAATCAGTTTTCTGTATCAGCAATCCAGTCACATCTTGAGCAGTAAAACCTTAAATCTTCAAATGCTGCCTTCTACAGGTTCTCGAGGGACTTCATTACTTAGAATGATGCAATCATTCAGTCAAGCCCTTAGGGTCTGAGAGTGATGGGGAAAAAATACCCAACTAACCTACTGAGTCCTTCAGCTGCCATTCTTAGACTGGCACCATGAAATATTCCAGGTAGAATAACTGTCCTACTACCACAGAAACTTTACCACGTTAACATTGTGAACTCAGCTCATATGAGGGCTGAAGGAAGTGGCTGTGCTTAATGTGTGGCAGCCAAAACTTTCAGCTTCCCTCCTGAGAGCCCTTGATAATAGTAATAAGTATAATGAAACTAACAACTATACATATGTATTCCTTCTGAGAAAACCTATAGATTTGTGTAAAATTATTCCTAGACATTTAACCAGGTATGAGATAGAAATGTCTGACTATAATGATTTCTTATAAACATGATGGTAACTTTCAGCTAACCAGTTAAGACTATATATTTCCCCAATGGCTTTTCTACATACCATATATTGAAATGTACATTAAAAGTCAATCTTACTTTATCAACATCAGCAAAGAGGAATTGGTTGCATTAAAAACCCGGTATCTTTCAGAGTTTATACTGTGTTGAATATATGTCTCATTAAAATATACATTGCCAATAACCTGATTGGGTACAGGCAGATACACATATTAAACACTAAATACAGGAGGTCTGAAGGTGCCTGAGCAGTGCTTACATTTAAAAAAGAATTTCTTTGTATTTTTAGTACTTAGCATAGAGTCAGACAAATAGAAGACATTCAACAAAATTTTGATGGAGAGTACATGAATAATTGAACAAATAAATAAATGAACAAATAAATAAATGATTGAACTGCCTGAAATGATTTTCTGCATTCTCAAATGTCATTTTTAAACAAAATATAAGGAAAGATGTTGGAAGTTTAATCCAGCTGGTCTGGGTCTAATAGATATGTTTTTCCTTTTTTCTGTTTGGTATCTTTTAACCTAAGAGATAATGGATGCAGCATAAATTGATATGGAGGCTGGGAATTTGTTGGGCTGACAGAGAACAGGGAAGGAGGGCCTTAGTAATATTTTTATGCCTTTTGACATTATGTGACCACAGCAATATTTGAATCAATTCTAATTTTAAGTACATCAGCCAGAGCATGTTTTGGGGAATTAGAAAGCAGCACAAGTTCTCTCCCCTCCAATAAATCTACTTAGCGATGTGGGATGATCTCAGTATCACTTCTATAAACTTGTTTTTATTATAAGTGAGGTTTTCCAAACTCATTTTTAGACAGGGATTCCCTTTTGGGTTAGAAGAAAATTTTAAGCAGTCACCTCTAAAGCCTTTAACGTTATTTGATCAAGTACAACTATCTGACATCAACAAGGATAACAGAAAAAGCTTAAAAGATTCACTGATTATTATGAAACACATTCTTAAAGTGTGACTTCTAAGGCAAAACTTACTAATATATGGATTGCTATGCCTTTTACCATATTTTATACACATGGAAGGCATTAATAAATATTTGTGATTTAAAATGTTGGTGTTTTCTGTTCATCATATGGTAAGACAGTACTTACGAAAGACATAGAGTTTTAGGCTTTAGAAGATAATTGAATTGTGGCTACCTCAAAGTGAGTATGATCCAAAGCATCCACACATTTGCTATCTAAGAATAGATGGGCTCTCTTCTCCCAATTTTGTCAGTTGACCCATGGATTAACCTTGTAGGGTCCACAAATAATGTATCTTGGTGACTGTTAACCACATAGGACTCGAAGATGATCACAAATCTAGTCAGAGAACTCCCTGAGGGAAGCAGATTACACTTTTTGAGATTTCATGTATTCAATCAGATGCAAAGTAGAGGCCATGGATTGGGATCTGCAACCCTCATTTCCCACAGAATATTTTCAATTCATGGACTTATAAATTCAGGGACCATGAGCAGTATCTGAGGTCCTTTGGTCTGAGGCTGGAGCCAGAGCAGCTGGGATGTGGTAAGCAGTGTCCCAAGGCTGCACAGGATAGTTAGGCCCTGGGCCTGGCCCATGAAACCATATTTCCCTCCTAGGCCTCTGCTCCTGTAGTGAGAAGGGCTGTCTCAATAGTCTCTAAAATGCCTTGAGGTCTTTCCCATTGTCTTGGATATTAGTACTTGGCTCCCTTTTAATTACACAAATATATCTAGCAAGTGGTTGCTGGAGAGCTTGCTTTAATTCCTCTCCAAAAAGTCTTTCTCTTATTCTGCCACATGGCCAGACTGCAAATTTTCCAAACTTTTATACTCTGTTTCCCTTTTAAATATAAGTTCAAAGTTTAAGTCATTCCTTGCTTCTGCATCTGAGCATAGATTCTTAGAAGCAGGCAAGCCATATCTTGAACACTTTGCTGCTTAGAAATTTTTTTCTCCCAGATATCCTAAATTATTGCTATGGAGTTCAAACTTCCACAGATCCCTAGGGCATGAACAGAATGCAGCTATAGCACATGTAAGCTTTGCTCCAATTCCCAATAAGTTCCTCATTTCCATCTGAGAGCTTGGCAGCCTGGACTTCACTGTTGACATCACTATCAGCATTTTGGTCACTACCATTGAACCAGTCTCTAAAAAGTTCTGAACTTCATCTTCCTGTGTTCTTCTGAGTCCACCAACCTCTGCTCATTACCCAGTTCCAAAGTTGCCTTCACATCATCAGGTACCATTACTGCAATTCCCTACTCCTCAGTACCAATTTTCTTTTCTTTTTTTTTTTTTTTTGAGACGGAGTCTCGCTCTGTCGCTGGGGCTGGAGTGCAGTGGCCGGATCTCAGCTCACTGCAAGCTCCGCCTCCCGGGTTCACGCCATTCTCCTGCCTCAGCCTCCCAAGTAGCTGGGACTACAGGCGCCCGCCACCTCGCCCGGCTAGTTTTTTGTATTTTTTAGTAGAGACGGGGTTTCACAGTGTTAGCCAGGATGGTCTCGATCTCCTGACCTTGTGATCCGCCCGTCTCGACCTCCCAAAGTGCTGGGATTACAGGCTTGAGCCACCGCGCCCGGCCCCCAATTTCCTATATTAGGTTGTTCTTGCACTGCTATAAAGGTGTATTAGTCCATTTTCACACTGCTGATAAAGACATACCCAAGACTGGGAAGAAAAAGAGGTTTAATTGGACTTACAGTTCCACATGGCTGGGGAAGCCTTGGTGTCAGGCCTCTGAGCCCAAGCCTGCAGGTATACATCCAGATGGCCTGAAGTAACTGAAGAATCACAAAAGAAATGAAAATGGCCATTCCTGCCTTAACTGATGACATTACCTTGTGAAATTCCTTCTCCTGACTCAGAAGCTCCCCCACTGAGCACCTTGTGACCCTCACCCCTGCCTGCCAGAGAACAACCCCCTTTGACTGTAATTTTCCACTACCTACCCAAATCTAATAAAACAGCCCCACCCCTATCTCCCTTCGCTGACTCGCTTTTCGGACTCAGCCCGCCTGCACCCAGGTGATTAAAAAGCTATATTGCTCACACAAAACCTGTTTGGTGGTCTCTTCACATGGACGTGCGTGACGCTCACAATCATGGCGGGGGGTGAAAGGCACTTCTTACATGGCAGTGGCAAGAGAAAAATGAGGAATAAGCAAAAGCAGAAGCCCGTGATAAACCCATGAGATCTTGTGAGACTTAATTCACTATCACAAGAATAGCACAGGAAAGACCAGCCCCCATGATTCAATTATGTCCCCTTGGGTCCCTCATCCAACATGTGGTAATTTTTGGAGATATAATTCAAGTTGAGATTTGGATGGGGACACAGCCAAACCATATCGAAAGGAATACCTGTGACTGGGTTATTTATAAAGAAAAGAGGATAAATTGGCTTATGGTTCTGCAGGCTTTATAGGAAATATAGCACTGGCATTGGCTTGGAATCTGCGGAGGTGTCAGGAAGCTTACATTTATGGTGGAAGGCAAGGGGGGAACAAGCATATCACATGGCCAGAACAGAAATCAGAGAGTAAAGAGGAAGGTGCCACACACTTTTAAATGACCAGATGTTGTATAAACTCAGAGCAAGAGCTCACTTATCATCAAGAGGATGGTCCAAGCCATTCATGAGAAATCCACCCCCATGATCAAAATACCTCTTGCTAGGCTCTATCTCCAACTCTGAGGATTACATTTCAACATGAGATTTGGGTAGGGACAAATAATCAAACTATATCACAAGCTGATTTTTAAAATTATTTTTTTGCAGAGATGGTGTCTCCCTATGTTGCCCAGGCTTGTCTTAGCCTCCATATGTATAAGGCTCAAGTGATCCTCTGACCTTGGTGTCCCAATGTGCTGGCATTACAGGCATGTGCCACTGCATCTGGCAGCCCTACATCCTACGTGATGTTGTTTTCAATGTTTTAATGTCTGGTCCATGCTGTAGGTAGATAATGGTGAGAAGAATCTTATATGCATGGATATGTATTTGTGTGTAGGTGTATGTAAAGCAAACCGTTGCATAAAACTATTTTGAACCTGAAAAGTATTTTAAACATTTGAAAATACAGAAATCCAAAGGAGAAAACTTGTACATGCACACACAGATTTTTGTTGTCATCGTAGCATGCAGAACTTCTATCTATTTAGAAATAGTTGTTTTAAAAAATCCTTTAGAAATATGAATTCTGGAAAGCTGCTCTGTAGCAATGATGGTGCTAAATTAAAATGACAGTCTGAACACCCATTCACAAGACCCAGACCAAAATAGCATTGCAATACAGAAGCAGGAATGACTAAATGTTAGGAAAAACAAATTTTCACATTTTGAGAAAAAAAAATTCATTATTTAGGAGCCGGTTTCTCTTTCCAGACTATGCCTCCTGAATCTAGTCTCTGAGGAGCATCTGCAGACTCTGTGAAAGGTATATTGGGGCTTATTTTTGGTAGAGTGATAGAAAATTCAAAGGAATGTAAGGAATATAAATAAGGAAAAGCTGGATTGGAACACATATTGAAATCTATGAACCTGAGTATAGGATACTCATAGATATCAGCTGAATGAAGGCAAAAGGAAAAGGATAGATGTAATATAAAAATGGTTGGATACTACAAGTCACCAGGCCAGATGAAGAAAATGCATAGTACATACATAATGAGGATGACAAAACTAGCAGCAAGACATATTAGAGCCGTAAGGGGGTACATGAATTGTCTGCATCTAATGGAAGCTGTCTTCACTAAAATTAGAATATGGCAAGATATGCTGGAGTTTTCAAAAATGAAAATCTGAACTCTTCAGTTTTCATTAGTCTACTCAGAAGTGGGCATGATCACACATCCACCCAGGAATATTTAGATGTTGAGGCAAATGAAACAACACACTCGACTATGAATTTGAATAAAATACATTTAGTAGTCACAACAAGCTGAAGTGGAAGGGCTAACTCAGAGGTGCAGTGAGAATGCAAGCAAAGGTAGTGAATTGGAGGTGCCTTCTGACTTCTATTGTTATTAGGGAGTGAAGCTGGTATGGGAGACTCCTAATGCTCAGATAGAGGTTGTGCTATCTAAAATTCCTCCTATCATGCAGAGGCTGAGTGAGTCTTCTTATCTAGGTTGTTGGGGAGGCAAGACAGAGGAGTGGGGATCTAAAAGTTCTCAGTGGCCAAACATAAAAAATAGAGCATATCTTTGGCCCACTTTTTAATAAGGTTTTTTATTTCTGATTGTTGAATTGTTTAAGTTCCTTATAGACCCTGAATATTAGATCTTTATTAGATGCATAGTTTGTGAATATTTTCTCCAATTCTCTAGATTTTCTGTTTGCTGTTGATAGTTTCCTTTACTGTGCAGAATCTCTTTAATTAAGTCCTGCTTGTCAATTTTTGTTTTAATTGAAATTGCTTTTGAGGACTTATTATAAATTATTTCCCAATACTGATGTTCAGAATGATGTTTCTTAGGTTTTTTTCTAGGATTCTTATAGTTTGAGGTCTTATATTTAAATCTTTATTCCATCTTGAGTTAATTTTTGTATATGGTGAAAAGTTGGGGTGAAGTTTCTTTCTTTTGCACATGGCTAGTCAGTTATCTCAGTACCATTTATTTACAGGGAGTTCCTTCCTCATTGCTTATTTGTGTCAACTTTGTCAAAGATCAGATGACTGTAGGCATGAGGTTTTATTTCTGAGTTTTCTGTCCTGTTCCATTGGTCTACATTTTCATTTTTGTACCAATATCATGCTGTTTTGGTTACTATAGCCTTATAATATAGTTTGAAGTTGGGTAATGTGATGCCTCTGGCTTTGTTCTTTTTGTTTAGGATGTCTTTGATTATTAGGGCACTTTTCTGGTTCCATATGAATTTTAGAATAGCTTTTTCTAGTTCTTTAAAAAGTCACATTGGTAGTTTGGTAGAAATAGTGCTGAAACTGTAGATTGCTTTGGGCAGTAGGGCCCTTTTAATTTAATTTACATTGATTCTTCCAATTCATAAGCATGGAATGTTTTGCATTTGTGTTGGGTCATATATTATTTCTTTCAGCAGAGCTTTGTAGTTCTTCTTGTAGAGATCTTTCACTTCTCAAAAGAAGTCAGATAAGAGGCCAACAAATGTGTGAAATAAAGTGCTCCACATCATTAATCATCAGAGAAATGTAAATCAAAAGCATAATAAGATGCCATCTCACCCCAGTCAGAATGGCTATTATTAAAAAGTCAAAAAACAACAGATGCTGGCCAGGCTGCAGAGAAAAGGGAATGCTTTTACATTGTTTGTGGGAATGTAAATTAGTTCAAACACTGTGTAAAGCTGTGTAATAGTTTGGAGATATCTCAAAGAATGTAATACAGACCTACAATTTGACACAGCAGTCTCATTACTGGTTATTTATCCAAAAGAAAACAAATCATTCCACTGAAATGACACTTGCACTTGTATGTTCGTTGCAGCACTATTCACAATAGCAAAGTCATATAATTAACCTAAGTGCTAATCAATGGTGTATCAGATAAAGAAAATGTAGCACATATACACCATGGAATACTACACAGCAATATAAAGCAATGAAATCATGTCCTTTGCAGCAACATGGGTGGAGCTGGAGGCCATTATCCTAAGCAAATTAACACAGAAACAGAAAACCAAAAAACTCATATGCTCACTGATAAGTGACAGTTAAACATTAAGAACTCATGAACATAAAGACAGCAACAATAGATACTAGGAACTATTAGAAGGAGAAGGAAGGGAAGGGGAAAACAATGAAAAACTAACTATTGGGTATTAGACTCATTACCTCAGTGATGGAATCACTGATAGGCCAAATCTCATCATCACACAATGTACTCATGTGACACACCTGCACCTGTACTCCTGAATCTAAGATAAAAATTGAAATTGTTAAAAAATGGGAAAATAAAAGTCACTATGAAAATTTTTAAAACAAGAAGTCTCGAATTTTCTTTAAAGTGTTTTGAGTATAACTTAAATATTAAAACAGACAAATGTGTGTACAAGTTAATGCATTTTAACATTGCTTTAATGAGGTAAAACTTACATGTAATAAAATGCATCACTTTTGAAAAGGTGTACATCCAAGTAATTACTAACTCTGTTCAAAATATAAAACATATTCATCACCTGAGAAAGCTCCCTCTTGTTCTTTCCAATTAATTGTTTTCACCTAAGCAACTGGTATTTTAATTTCTGTCACCATATATGGTTTTGCTTGTTCCTGAACTTAATATGAATATAAGCAAACATTAAATACTCTTTTGTGTCCAAATTCTATTGCTTAACATAATGCTTTTGAGACTACCCTGATATTTTTGCATATATGAAGAGTTTGCTACTTTTTACTGGTGAATAGTATTCCTTGTATGAATATGCCATTTTTTAAATTATCTTACTGATGGACATTTGGGTTGTTTCCAGTGTTTTGCTATTATGGATAAAGCAACTATAAAAGTATATTCTTATTAAAAGTAGAGCAAGACTTTTTATTAAACCCCCAAAATACATGTTTATAAATGATTTGAGAGCAATTGACCTTTTGCCCTTTGATTTTTAGATAAAACTCAAGAGTCTTGGATTGGTTAGCCAGGAGATGTTGAAAATGAAAGCAACCAGAATAAGAAAACTTGAAATTATACTATTTAGGGTTAAATACATTGCATCGTTATTGTAGGAAGAGAAGATTTAGTGGCTGGATGATACCTCTGTCCAAATATTTAGTGGGATATTCTTTGGAAGAGGGAGTAAACTTCTTCTGTCACCCTAGAGAATAGTCTTTGGACCAATGAGTCAGAGGGCAAATTAGACTTACAAGAAAGATCAGTAATAGTAATTATAATTGAGATGTAATTGGCTGCCTATGATGGTAAAGTGTTCTTCATCCCAAAGCATATTCAAGCTGAGATGGGCTGACCACCTGTTAGGAATGTTTTAGAATCAAATCATTGTTTGAATGGATAGTTGAGCAAAGTGAAGTCTAGGGTGTCTACTAAGAGAATTCTCTAATCCTGTGTGTGTATTATTCTTTTTCCTGATAAGTCTCCTCATGGATCCGATGACATTTCTGTTAATACTTTAATGACATCGATGGATAAATAAGAGCCATATAGTGCAATCCCCTATTTCTTCTACTATTGAGGAAGTTTCCACTGTCAGCTGTATAACCACATCAACTAGATTGTTGTTTTGAGCCAGGAGCCAGGGATGGAGGAGGAGCAGAAAAAGTATCAAAATAAGCTGTAGTCCTCATTTATACCCATTAAAAATGAATTATTAGAATAATTTTTACTTGAGAACTGACTTTAGTGGAAAAAATTTGCAAAGACAGGAGAAAAGTTAAGTGCCCAAAGGTAGGAGAAAAGAAGACAAAAAAGAGTCCGCGCGCGGTGGCTTAAGCCTGTAATCCCAGCACTTTGGGAGGCCGAGGTGGGCGGATCACCTTAGGTCGGGAGTTTGAGACTAGCCTGACCAACATGGAGAAACCCCGTCTCTACTAAAAATAGAAAAAATTAGACGGTGTGGTGGTGCATGCCTGTAATCCCAGCTACTCAGGAGGCTGAGGCAGAGAATCGCTTGAACCCGGGAGGTGGAGGTTGCCGTGAGCCGAGATCGCGCCATTGCATTCCAGCCTGGGCAACGAGCATAACCCATCTCAAAAAAGAAAAAGAAAAAGAAAAAGAAAAAGAAAAAGAAAATGCTGGCAATTTCAGAGGCGAACTATGCTTACCCATTTGTCAGAATGTCTGTGGATAAGCGGCTGTCATATGCTTGGTTCCTCATCAGAAGGCTGAATCTTCTACAATTTCCAGCTTCTTAATCATTTTTACTCTGATATTTGACACTTCCCTTTGTTTTTCATTCCATTCACTATTAATATGTCGTGTACATCACTGACAAGCTTCTGAGATCCAGCTCTGATTTGGTACAACCCTGCCACAACAAATCCCTCAAAGGCTCCTAATTATCTATTGAACTGAATTAAAAACTCATTGTTTGGTGTACAAGACTATTTATGGTTTTGCTTACATTGCTCATTCTAATGTTATAGCTCATGGCTTACCTTCATCTCTATGCCCCTCATTCCAGTTGAACTGCAGGTTGCTTACTATAAACTCTATGTACTTTACTAACTCTATACATTTGTTCCTGCTATTCTACCCATTTTTGTCTCTGTGTATAAAATTTTTACCCATATTCTATAAAAGCTATCCGAAGTACTACTTTGCCACCTCTGCCTTCGAGGTAACAATATTTACTCCTCTATCTGATCAATTAGGATACTATTTTTGCATCTCTTTTACATTAGTTATGTTTTTTTCCTTTGTGATTTGCCTTTTAGTATTAAGTTGAGCTTTATGAAATCATTAACATTCAACCATTTTGGCTCACATAAGGAGCATTTATGTGGTTCAATCTAAGTAATATATGACTTCTCTCTCCTAATAGACTATAAGCTCCTTGAATCTCCCAAAGTGCCTACCAAATGCCTCCTATAATCTTCTTCTCCAGCGTAATACTGTTTGTTGAAATGAATGACTAAATATGTTCAAATTGAGTCTCAATATTTAGAATTCTTTGGTTGAGTCATTTATGTGGGAGTTTTTTATCCTCAAGATTTGTAACTAAAGAGCCTCCCATAAAAAGGCTCTGGATAAACCTTGACTGAATCAGAAAAGACAGTTCTATGCATCACTTAGTAGAGTTATATAATCATTAAAGGTAAATTCAACTTTAGGATTTTATGATTTTAGTTGCAAAATGCTCTTGGTGCATAATTTGCTGTCTCATGAGTATATTTCAACTGGATTTTATATCCCATACAACGTTCCTATTCTTTCAGGATTTGTGATATAGAGCTTTCTCCAAGAGGCAAGATTCACCTCAATTCTAAGCACAAACTGGGAATTTCTTTATATTTATTCCCTTTATATTTGCTATAGTGATCAGCATCCATTTCCTGATGCACCCCTCCATCTTAGTTGTATTTGTTTTTCAAGTACTTAGGCCAGTGTGTCTATCCACAAAGACTTCAAATTTGTTTTTAACTCTTCTCTGTACTTTTAATACCTAACACAGTGCCTGGCACATCATAGGCCCTCAGTTAATTAATGCTTGCTAAAAGGAGGAAGAAAAAAAGTAAGTGAACATAGTGAAACCCCGTCTGTACAAAAAGTACAAAAAATGGCTGGGTGTGGTCGCATGCACCTTTAGTCCCAGCTACTTTCGGGTCTGGGTTGGGAGAATTGCTTGAGCCTGGGAGATGGAGGTTCCAGTAAACCAAGTTTGCACCACTATACTCCAGCCTGGGCGATAGAATGTGACTCGGCATCAAAAACAAACAAACAAATACAAAGACACATGATTAAAAAGAAAAACAATCTCCCTTGGGAGAAAAAATTAAATTTGTGTCAATTAATCTATTTTACTTCAGGTAAAGGAAATTCCTCAAAAAGGGCATACCCCAGCCACTGGAGTGGCTATTCCAACAATGTAGATTAAACACACAGGCTCAGGATTTTTAAGTCAGCACCTCCAGTTTGCTTGAAATGGAGCTCTGCAAGCAGAAAAGCTGCACAGCATGTGTATGGGATATGAAACTATCCTACTGAGATTTTATGGCTCAGTGACATTACTTATCTTACATTATAAGATTAGAAAAGATCTTATAGGCTGCAAAACAAGAGTGTTCTACTTTCCTCTTTATGAAATTATGATTGCTACTTTTTAAAGTGTCTCCACTACTGATAGGTAATATTATGCTCATTTTTTTTCAGCCTGGGTAAGATAGACATGATACATCTATCAATAAAGAAACTCAAAGAAAATATGGAAGCAATGGATCTTAGTCCTTTATACCAAGAATTGCAATCTTTCCTTTTAATCAAGTAGACTCTAAGTTCATAGATCAGACCCAATTCTTCAGCTTTTCTCATCCCACTGTGTTGGAATCTGTATTGTATCTTATCAAGGTAAGTTCATGTCACACTGGCCTTCAGGCACTAGTGTATGCCAGAAATAGGAATATAAACCAGAATTGGAGAGGCATAACAGAGTCCAGAGCCAGAACAAAGAGATGTTGACAGTATTGGAGCATAAGAAAACTAAAATAAGAGTTTGAGATGAGGTTAAAAGTCAATACTAGTCAGGGACCCAAAGCAAGAAAAACATACAAGCCAGATACTATATTCAAGAATAGGTTAAAACACTGTAAGTAATCTGTGGAACATTCATAAAGTACCAAAAAAGAAATGACATAAAATTTGCCTCCAAAGTAAGTTTTATTATAGCCTATAACAATGACCAGTTTACCTATGGTGAACAAGGCCCAAAAGTCTTAACTGTGCAGTGACTTGTCACACGTGAAAGAGATTTGGTTTGTTCCACAAATACATAAGTCCATTGTGTTATCCACTTACCCTCCTGACATTCGCCTGAAATCCGGCCTTCATAGATTCACTGATCTATGTATACTTTCTTTTGGTCTCTCAGATGAAGAATAAATATGGCTGAAAACCAGAGCTAGTTACTCCCTCCCCTTCCTCAAATGAAGACTACCCAGGAGATTATAGGACCTATCTACCATATACCAGGAGTGACATAAAATAACTTATTAAGAGCTGTCTATCCCAGAAAAGGAACAGAAATGTGTCCTTCATCCACATTAGTTTTCAGAAGGGTGATAATAGCCTAGACTCCATCTCATAGCTTGAAGTAAGAAAGGAAACATAATTTTTTGAGTTTCTATCATGTGGTAGGCACTGTGTCAAGCCTATTCCAATGTATTATTTCATTCAATCTTCACAAACAGCCTGTCAAACTCCGTATTAATATGAATTAAATGTATTGTTTCATAATTGCTTTCATAGTGCTCATAGTCTCTAAGTCACTTTGCGATGGGCAATATTTACAAATCTTTAAAAAACAAGATTTAGATCAGCCTTTGGAACATGAAATGATGCTGCAAATACAACATTGTTGCATTCCTTTAATGTTCTCATAAAAGCTGCTAAGAGTAACAGAAGTTTGGGATAATTATTATAGTAGGCTATATCCAATAATGTTAAAGGATTTCACAAATTCAGTTACTGCCAGTAATTTTTGTAATTATTTTTTTGCATTGCAGTCATTTACTTGGAGCTAAACATTTTTATCATGATATATTGTAGATAGAGACCAGAACTTTAGAGAGATGTATAGGTTTGTCTGTAGGTATATAAACACACATACTAACCAACACTTAAGCATAATATTCCCTTTCCAGAACAAACCCTGATGATATTTTTGCCCAATCCTGCCCACCCCAAAATATACACTAAAGAAAAACACCAGATGTGCAATTGCATCAAATCTCCAACTCAGTTTAGATTTTACAAAGTACTTGACATACTACAATTTCTCATGCTTGGTCCATTGCAATTTCTGATACATATTACCTGAGCATTAATAAATACTTGTTATATGTTCTGAAGAACTGAATAAAAGGCATGAGCCATTTTTACTCTTATTCCTTTTGCTTTGTCATAATTGTTTATCTAATTATGTTGAAATGGGTGCCAAAGGTAATGGTTTGTGGAAAGTATTGAAGAAGAAAAGTTCCAGAAAAATGTTAAATTGTTCTTTTTTTCTTAAATTGACTGAATGTCAGGGTTGCCTTTGGGGTATATTTTGCTTGCGTATGTTTATCCTGAAAAACCACATGACTATGTAAATTGAAGGAAGAATATAGCCCTTGAAGAGTTGAGGTAGGATCCTCAACTTAGTGCTTATGCTATCAAATTTTCCATTTGTCTCAGAATTTGCCTCATGATTGGTGATTGGTTTAGTTTTCAGAATCTCTCTCTAGTATTCTGTTAGCAAAGATCTCTGCAGCACTTTAGCCAATGAGTGTCTCAGACTGATGTGCTTTGAACTACAGCTTTCTCCTAGGAAGGGAGGTGATGCCACATAATGACTGAGAGTGCAAGCTCTGAACAAACTTGACTTAATCCATTTCTAGACCATTTACCAGCTGTGTGACCCTGGGAAAATTAAGCTGTTTGTGATTCAGTTTCCTTATCTATATAATATGATGAAAAATAGTAAATGTCTCATAGAGTTGTGACTTTTAAATGAAAGAATCCATACAAATTATTCGGCACGATGCATGGCACTCATTGTATATGGAAGTGAGTGAGATCACTCACGTAAGGAAAGGTGTGTATATTATTTCTTTAAGAATAACTATTTATTTAATAGACGCAGTTTTCTGGGGAGCAAGAGAGATCTTTGAGGGCAGAGATTCGGTCTAGGGCAAGAGAATAGGCTAACTGGAAGGGATTGCATTAAAGTCCTATTTTAATGTCCTTATTAAAGGTATTGTATTCTCTTAGATATGTTATCAAGTACATAGGTTAGAGTAGAATTAATTTGCCTTCATTTTTACCCCTTGGTTCTTCATATGGCATTATGCATTCTATGGGTGTTCAGCAAATGTTATGATGATAGAAAAATGGAAATTAGAAGGAGAGTACTTGGGTGTACTGCAAGAAATAACTCATAATACATGGCCAATAGTTGAATCCCAGAGGTTATGACTTTGAAGCCATCATAAATGTATTATATTAAAATAACTTTTCTCTGAAGGAGAAAATGTTGCTTTGCTCTGTAGAGGAGCACATATTTCAACCTCTGCATGACAGTAAGCACTAGTTAAAAAAAAAAACAAAAGTTATGTGATCTCTATTGGTGAACTGGATTGAAAATCACAGTTATTTGTTACCACTGTCTGATAATTTGTAGTTTTAGGAAGAAGATGCATTGAACACCGAGAACAAGTTTGCAATTCTTTAGCACAAATGTCTTTTGATCTTTCTTCCCCCTGTTGGAATATATCCCACAAGCACTATTAGTTGCAAAAGAAAAACTATTTGCGAATAACAACAGATTAAAAGCAAAAATAAAAATTATAGCTACATTCTTTAAAAAGGCCCTCTTATAGCTCATTTTCAGATTTTCAAAGTGAAATTTTCCAGAAAATGAAAGAATAACTGACAGCTCTGTATCTGTAACGTTGTCAACTCTAGGGATATTTATGCATATATTAAATTTTAAAACACTTTGAATATCTTATGTAATTTGCATCATGAGAACTGCTTCAGCTCTAAGCGCTTGTAATATAGATTTTGCTATTCTATTAATCTATATTAATAGAGAAAAATATGGGTGATACCTGTATCTTCAAATATGATTAGTATGTCTGTTGTTTTCATCAACTTAATGTTGAAGTTATTTCATATATTCAGTATTACTACAGGTTAATAATATTTCAACTTGATATCTGATCCTGGAAAAATAACCTGTCATTGTTCAGTGACCCTGCTGACCGTAAAAGAATCTCTTTCAATTAAAGAAATAGACTGTCTCTTCCATTGACCTAGTCTAAAAGTAGGCCTTTGAAAGTACATTCACTCCTTTATTAATCTAATAAATATTTATTATCACCAGCCATGTTTAAATCACACTTTTCAGTAAATGAGTAACTCTAATTCAAGTCAGAATGTGCTAACTCCTATAAAAGTGGTACAAATGGAATGCTATTAGAGTGAAGAAAGAGTAGTGATTACATTAGGAAAGGCTTCAATGAGAGTAGATTTAGAACTTCCTCCTAAATTTCTATAGAATAAAATGTATTATTATTGGCATATATAATTATTTTAGTTTGAATTAATTAAAAGTAACATCCTCTGGGAGACGGAATAGACAGATAGTCAAAATGAAATCATGGAAAGGTTTGACTAAGGAATGTGAACTTCGTTAAATTAGTAATGAAGAACTACTGAATATGGGGGGATTGTTGGAATAAAAATGTAGACCAAGATCATGGCAATGGAAATGAAAAGATGTGGAAAAGATAATTAATATTTAGAGGAATATGAGGGGTAAAAGAGGCTGCAGTTAACAAAAAAAAGCCTCTATTTCTCTTATAACTGATCAAAACTTATCTCCCCTTCTGCTAGTGTCTTAGACTATCTGGTAAACACTCTTTTTAACACTGCAGTATAATATCCAATGTTACCCTGTGAATGTAGGGAAGATGAAGTTTCTAAACTGTTTGGCTATTAATTTTAAAAGAGAAACAAATGACTATCACCTGAGAAAGCCAAGCTTTCTTTGTGATATTCTGATGATCTTGCTCAATGATGCAATTTTTTCTCTTGTAGCTTGTTGGCTTTACAAATGGTTTATTATTTTATTTCTATGTAATAAATGAGCAGAAACATTTTAGGTGCTACAATCTTTATTACTTTCTAGAGGACTCTTAGCGAAAGAGATTATATAAAAGAACCAAGCAACAAGAAATAGTAGAAAATGCCACTTTTTTTCCCTCAGTAAAGGCCAAAATAGCAGAAATATAATCAAATCAAATGGCATGACTTCAAATTATGTGCCTCCTAAATAAAACTTTATATCCTTCCTCCCCAACAGCAGGTCACAACCTCTTCATTTCCTTTAACATCATTAAAAAGCCCTCAACATGCAGCCAGGTGTCCCTTTTGTTCAGCAGTTCCTTAAAGTACAGTCGCTTAACTACAGGGACTGAGAAATGCATTGTTAGGCCATTTCATCATTGTGAGAACCTCACAGAATGTACTTACCCAAATCTGGATGGTATAGCCCACTAAACTCCTAGGCTATATGGTATATAGGCTATTGCTCCTATGCTACAAACCTTTATGGCATATTGCTGTACTGAGTACTGTAGGCAGTTGTAACATAATGGTCAATATTTGCATGTCTAAACATATCTAAACCTAGAAAAGGCACGGTAAAACTACGGTATAAAAAATAAAGAATGATACACCTTTGTAGGACACTTTTCATGAATGAAGCTTGCAGGACTGGAAATTGTTCCAGGTGAGTCAGTGAGTGAGTGCTGAGTGAATATCAAGGCCTAGGACATTACTGTACACTACTGTAGACTTTATAAATGTTGTATACCTATGCTACACTAAATTTATGAGTCTTTCTTCAATAATAAATTAATCTTAGCCTACTGTAATGTTTTTGTTTCACACATTTTTAATTTTTTAAAATTTGTTGGCTTTTTTAACAACACTTAGCTTAAAACGCAAACACATTGTACAGCTGTACAAAAATCTTTTCTTTATATCCTTATTTTTAAGCATTCTTCTATTTTTAATTCTTAATTTCTTTTCACTTTTTTAACTTTTTTTTGTTGTTGTTAAAAACTAAGACACAAAGACACATATATTAGCCTAGGCCTACACAGGGTCAGGATCATCAATATCGCTGTCTTTCACCTCTACACCTTATCCCATTAGAAGGTCTTCAGGGCATGGAGTTTTCATGTCCTATGATAATAATGTCTTCTTCTGGAATAATTCCTGAAGGTCCTATCTGAAGCTGTTTTACAGTTAATTTTCTTTTGTAAGTAGAACAGGTACACTCTAATATAATGGTAAAAAGGATAGTATAGCAAACTCATAAACCAGTAACATAGTTGTTTATCATCATTAAGTACTATGTACTATACATAATTGTATGTGCTATACTTTTATATGACTTGCAGCACAGTAGGTTTGTTTTTACCAGCATTACCACAAACATGAGTTGTATAACATGAGCATTACCTTGCAGTACCATGTTACAATGGCTACAATGTTAGTAGGTAATAGGAGTTTTTCAACCCCATTATAATCTTATGGGATCACCTACATATATGTGGTCCATTATTAACTGAAATGTCATTATGTGGCACGAGGCTGTACTGGGATTTGCTGAAGGATGTTAATTCTACTTTTGGACATAATCAAATCATCCCTCTTACTCTCTAACTCATTACTTAATAAGAGTGTCAATATATACGCTTGAAAATCAGTGCACAGTTGAGGATTTTCTAGTCCAGAATGATGCACCAGGAGTATATGAAATTCTGGGGTTTTCTGGAGGGTTTTAAATATTTTTAGTTATGAAGGCCAAACTCTGTAAGTTATAGGGGCATGGACTCACTACAATCCAGCAGTTATACTATATTTCTACTGCTGAAGTACTAAATGACAAATTGAAAGGCTTGCTTAGTGTCTCTGAGTTGCATTTTCCCCTGTGCATATTCAGCAGTACCAGGAGACCAATATCTATTTCACACTCCAGTTCAGAGCAGCCTAGCACATCCTACTCCCTCCACCTGTGAAATGTGTTGCTTTGGTTGGTGCTTTGTGATTATGTACCATAGATTACTTATGCCAATGTTGGGTGTTGCCTCTAGTTCCTACCAAGGTTCCCTTAAACCCATTGCTCCTTTTTTTTTTTTTTTATTTTAACATAATTACCTTGACTTCTAGTGAAAGGGCTATAATTCACATAGCTAATAAAGTTGTTAAGATACGGTATAATATTTATCCATCTTCATTAAATAGAGAGAAAAATAATAGAGTTGTTTAATGGGCAAGCTCATTGCAGCCACTTTCTCAAGAAAAATGCATTTATTTACCTTTGCCTCAGTGATTTAGACATGGAAAAGCAGTAGAGAAGGTAGAGAGACAAAAAAGAGTAAGATGTGAATCAAGAAGTGAAGGGATTTTTCAGTTACATTCCCAGCCCATGGAGATTGGGTGGTGATGGGCAATATTGTCAAGGAGAAGTGATATGAGACAAAACTGACATAAGAATTAGGCATAAACATTCAAAATGACCAGATGGGACTCCAGTATGGGAACAACAATTATTGTTTTTAGCTCCCCATCATCCAAACTAATTCCTGAGGCAATTGTTTAATTGGTAGTGTCCAGTTACCATTTTTTTTTTTTTCACAGAGTCTCACTTTGTCACCCAGGCTGAAGTGCAGTGCTGTGAACTTGCCTCACTGCAACCTCTGCCTCCCAGGTTCAAGCAGTTCTCCTCCCTCAGACTACAGAGTAGTTGAGATTACAGGCGTGCACCACCACATCTGACTAATTTTTGTATTTTTAGTAGAGATGGGGTTTTGTCATGTTGCCCAGGCTGGTCTCAAACTCCTGGCCTCATGTGATCTGCGTGCCTCGGCCTCCCAAAGTGTAGGGGGATTACAGGCATAAGCCACCGTGCCCATCCCCAAATTGTTGATATCAGCAGCAAGCTGTGGTATCTGTGCTCAGTGATAGCAGCAGTGGTATCTTCATGATATCAGTTGTGCAGCATGATTTTTGGTGGTATTCCTGATGGGCAGTCTCCAAACCTAGCACTCCATTTTGTTCTTAGATTAATCAGAGTTGACACATGTTTTTCTGGAAGGGAGAAGGGACTACAAAAGAGTCTTCTATGTGGTCTGCCTCATGTAATTCAGGCTTAGAAGGAAGGACTTCTCCAGTTAATGGAGGGATTGTTCTTCATTAGTTACTCACATTTTCACACAATTCCATCATTCAAAACAATATTTATTTTGCTATCTAGTTACATTCCCTATTTTGTACCCTAGCAATGAGTGGGGGAGTAGGAGTCTCCAAGAACCCAATAAAAAGAAACACATAAAATGTTGTTTAATCCATCTGACACTCAACAAAGTGAACAAAAGTAAGCAATGGGGAAAGAACTCCTTATTTAATAAATGGCTAGCCATATGCAGAAGGATGAAGCTGAACCTCTACCTTTCAACATATACAAAAATGAACTCAAGATGGATTAAATATTAAATGTAAACCTCAAACTATCAGAACCCTGGAAAAAAACCTAGGAAACATCATTCTGGATTTTGGCCTTGGAAACTAATTTATTACTAAGTCCTCAAAAGCAATTGCAACAAAAGCAAAAATTGGCAAGTGGCACCTAATTAAATAAAGGACTTTTCCACAACAAAAGAACTATCGAAAGAGTAAACAGACAACTTACAGAATTGGAGAAAATATTTGCAAACTATGCATCCAACAAATGCCTAATAGCCAGAATCTATAAAGAATTGAATTCAACAAGCATAAAACAAATAACCCCATTAAAAATTGGGCAAAAGACAGGAACAGACACTTCTGAAAAGAAAATAAACAAGTGGCCAAGAAACATGAAAAATATGCTCTATGTCACTGCTCATTAAAGAAACATAAAACCACAATAAGATACTGTCTCATACCAGTCAGAATGGCAATTATTAAAATGTCAAAAAGCAACAGATGCTCACCAGGCTGTGAATAAAAGGGACTGTTTATACACTATTGGTGGGAATGTAAATTAATTCATCCATTGCGGAAAGCAGTTTGGCAATTTCTCCAAGAACGCAAGACAGAACTACCATTAGACCCAGAAATCCTATTACTGGGTATACATCCCAAAGAAAACAAACAGTTCTACCAAAAAGAAATATGCACTCTTCTGTTCATCACAGTGCTATTCACAATAGAAAAGACATAGAATCAACCTCGGTGTTGATCAATGGTGGGCTAGATAGAGAAAATGTGATACATATATACCATGGATTACTGCATAGCCATAAAAAATAATGAAATTATTATGTCCTTTGTAACAACATGGATGGGGCTAGAGGTCATTATCATAAACAAATTAACATAGAAACAGAAAAACAAGTACTGCATGTTCTCACTTCTGAGTAGGAGCTAAACATCTGGTATTTAGGAACATAAAGATGGCAACAATAGATACTGGGGACTGCTAGAAGGCAGAAAGAGGAATGTGGCAAGGATTGAAAAACTAACTTTTGGGTACTATGCTCAACACGTGAGTGACGTGATCATTCATACCCTAAACCTCAGCATCAGGCAATATACTCAGGTAACATACCCAGGTAACAAACATGCACATGTACCTCCTAAATCTAAAATAAAATTTGAAAAAATAATGTTCATTTATCCTCAGCCTGAAGTTAGGAAACACTGATCTGGAATAATACTAATGAATTGTAATAATAATTATGTTATGAATATCAGCAATAGGTACGAAAGAGCTAATATTTATTGTATATTTCCAGCTATTAGAACAGTCAATGTCTTTTACTTGCTTGTCCCATTTAACAACAACTTTAAGAGGTAGGTTCTGTTATCTATTTATAGATGAGGAAACTTCAGGTTCAAAAAGTTAAAGAACTGACTCAAAGTTACTAAGTGGAGAAGCTAGAGTTAGACAGTAGATCTGTTTGATTTGAAAATTCAAGCTTCTGACAGCTCAACCATCTTCAAATAAGAAGGATAGTAATGTGTTTTGTTATGTGTATGTGTCTTATAATACATGTTTTAGAGGAATATTAGGTAAAGGTAAAAGAATAAGGGGAAGTAGAAATGCAACTAGTAGTTTTATGTGCCAGTCACCTGTTGCTTTACATCTTTATCTCATTTTATCTTTACAACACACCAGAGAATTATAATATACACTATTTTTTAGAAAACTGGGGTTCAGAGAAATAAAGTAACTTGCCTAAGGACACAGAGCCCATAAGTAATTACGCCAGAACACACACTCTTGTACGTCTGCATAAAATAGAAAATGCTGGTTATTACTACTCTTCATAAATGTTTTATCTCTCATTTGTCTACCTTGAGAAATTGCTTAGGTTATCAAGAAAGCCAGCCTTGTTAATGCATAAACGTGCTTGGTTTTTTTTGAACCAGAAATGGAATTTATTTATTTATTAATTTTTACTTTTTACTAAATACCAGGATATTCTGGGGTAGGTAAGGTGTCAAATATGATAGTAATTTTGCCTTATTATAAAATAAAAAATAAGTAATACAGAGTTTAGGGTATTCTTTTGGTTATAATGCATTTTTTAACTTTTATTTTAAGTTGAGGGTTGCATGGGCAGGTTTGTTACATAGGTAAACTTGCGTCATGGGGGTTTGTTGTACAGATTACTTCATCACAAAGGTATTAAGCATAGTACCCATTAGTTATTTTTCCTGATCTTCCCCTTCCTCTCACCCTCCACCCTCCAATAGGCCCTTGTGGGTGTTGTCCCCTCTATGTGTCGATGTGTTCTCACAATTTAGCTTCCACTTATAAGTGAGAACATGCAGTATTTGGTTTTCTGTACCTGTGTTAGTTTGCTATGGATAATGACCTCCGGCTCCATCCATGTCCTTGCAAAGAACATGATCTCATTATTTTTATTGCTGCATAGTATTCCAAGGTGTGGTATATGTACCACAGTTTCTTTAAAAGGTCTATCACTGATGGACATTTATGTTGATTCCATGTTTTTACTATTGTGAATGGTGTTGTAATGAACATATGCAGGCATGTGTCTTTATAACAGAATAATTTGTATTCCTTTAGGTATATACCCAGTAATGGGATTGCTGGGTCTAATGGTATTTCTGTCTTTAGGTGTTTGAGGAATCACCACACTGTCTTCCACAATGCTTGAAATAATTTACACTTCCACCAACAGGGTATAAGCATTCTTTTTGCTCCACAACCTTGCCAGTATCTGTTATCTTTTGACTTTTTAATAATAGCTATTCTGAGTGGTGTGAGATGATATCTCATTGTAGTTTTGTTTTGCATTTCTGTAATGATGAATGATGTTGAGCTTTTCTTCATATGATTGTTGGCTGAATGTATGTCTTCTTTTGAAATGTGTCTCTTCACATAATTTGCCCACTTTTCAAAGGAATCCTTTTTTCTTGTAAATTTGTTTAAGCTTGCTATAGATTCTGGATATCAGACCATTGTCAGATGCATCGTTTGCAAATTTTTTTTCCCATCCTGTAGGTTGTTTGCTTGCTCTGTTGATAGTTTATTTTGCTGTGCACAAGCTCTTTAGTTTAATGAGATCCCATTTGTCAATTCTTGCTTTTGTTGCAATTGCTTTTGGTGTCTTTATCATGAAATCTTTGCCCATGCCGATGTCCTTAATGGTACTGCCTGGGTTGTCTTCCAGGGTTTTTATAGTTTGGGGTTTTACGTTTAAGTCTTTACTCTATCTTGAGTTAATTTTTATTTATGGTGTAAGGAGAGGGTCCAGTTTTAATCATCTGCATATGACATTAGGAGTTATTCCAGCACTATTTATTGAATAGGGAATTGTTTCCCCATTGCTTGTTTTTGTCAGGTTTGTCAAAGATCAGATAGCTGTAGGTGTGTGGTCTTATTTCTGGGTTCTCTATTCTATTCCATTGCTCTAAGTGTCTGCTTTTGTACCTATACCATGTTGTTTCATTTACTGTAGCCTTGTAGTATGGTTTGAAGTCTGGTAGTGTGATGTCTCCAGCATTGTTCTGTTTGCTTAGGACTGCCTTGGCTATTTGAGCTCTTTTTTGGTTCCATGTGAATTTTAAAATAGTTTTCTCTATTTCTGGGAAGAATGTCAATGGTAGTTTGATAGGAATAGCATCAAATCTGTAAACTGCTTTGGGCATTATTGCCATTTTCATGATACTGATTCTTCCTATCCATGAGCGTGGAATGTATTTCCATTTGTTTGTGTCCTGTCTTATTTCCTTGAGCAGTAGTTTGTAGTTCTCCTTGAAGAGGTACTTCTTGCCCCTTGTAAGTTGTATTCCTAGGTATTTTATTATTTTTATGGCAGTTGTGAGTTGGAGTACATTCCTGATTTGGCTCTTGGGTTAACTGTTGTGAGTGTATAGGAATACTAGAGATATTTGCACATTGATTTTGTATCCTGAGACTTTGCTGAGGTTGTTTATAAGCTTAAGAAGCTTTTGGGCTGAGACTATGAGGTTTTCTATATATAGAATTATGTCATCTGCAGACAGGGATAGTTTGACTTCCTTTCTTGGTATTTGGATGCCTTTTGTTTCTTTCTCTTACTTGGTTGCCCTGGCAATAACTTTCAATACTATGTTGAATAGGAGTGGTGAGAGAGAGCATCATTTTCTTGTGCAGGTTTGCAAGGGGAATGCTTCCAGCTTTTGCCTATTCAGTATGATATTGGCTGTGAATTTGTCACATATGTCTCTTATTATTTTGAGGTGTGTTCATTCAATGCCTAGTTTATTGATAGTTTTTAACACAAAGGAGTGTTGAATTTTATCAAAAGCCTTTTCTGCACCTATTGAGAAAATTTTGTGGTTTTTATATTTAGTTCTGTTTAAGTGATGAATCCCATTTCTTGATTTGCATATTTTGAACCAACCTTGCATCCCAGGGATAAAGCCTACTTGATCTTGTTACATAAACTTTTTTTTTTTTTTTTTTTTTCCCAGATGGAGTTTCAATCTCGTTGCCCAGGCTGGAGTGCAGTGGTGCAATCTTGACTCACTGCAACCTTCACCTCCTGAATTCAAGAGATTCTCCTGCCTCAGCCTCCGGAGTAGCTGGAATTACAGGTACCTGCCACCACACCCGGCTAATTTTTTTGTATTTTTAGTAGAGATGGGGTTTCGCCATGTTGGGCAGGCTGGTCTCGAACTCCTGACCTCAGGTGATCTGCCCGCCTCGGCCTCTCAAAGTGCTGGGATTACAGGTGTGAGCCACTGCACCTGGCCTGCAAAAACTTTGATATACTGCTGGATTCAGTTTGCCAGTATTTTGTTGAGGATTTTTGCATCAATGTTCGTCAAGGATATTGTCCTGAAGTTTTCTTTTTTGTTCTATCTCTGTCAGGTTTTGGTATCAGGATGATGCTGGCCTCATAGAATGAGTTAAGGAAGATTTCATCCTTTTCAATTTTTTAGAATAGTTTCAGTAGGAATGGTACAAGCTATTCTTTGTACATCTGTTAGAATTAAGCTGTTAATCTGTGTGGTCGTGTGCTTTTTTTGTTTGGTAGGCTATTTATGACTGCCTCAATTTCAGAGCTCATTATTGATCTGTTCCGGGATTTAATTTATTCCTGGTTCAGCCTTGGGAGTGTGTATGTGTCCAGCAATTTCTTCATTTCTTGTAGATTTTCTAGTTTTTGTGCATAGAGGTGTTCATAACATTCCCTGATGGTTGTTTATATTTCTGTGGAGTCAGTGGTAATATCCCCCTTTTTGTTTCTGATTATGTTTATTTGAATCCTCTCTCTCTTTTCTTCTTTATTAGTCTAGTTAGCTGTTTATTTTATTAGTTTTTTCCAAAAAAAAAAAAAAAAAAAAAACCCCACTCTTGAATTCATTTATCTTTTGAATGATCTTTCATGTCTCTATCTCCTTCAGTTCAGCTCCAATTTTGGTTATTTCTTATCTTCTGGTAGCTTTGGAATTTGTTTGCCCTTGGTTCTCTAGTTCTTTTAGTTGTGATGTGAGCTTGTTAACTTGAAATCTTTCTTTCTTTTTGATGTGACCATTTAGTGCTGTAAATTTCCCTCTTAATATTGCTTTAGCTGAATCCTCTTGTTTTATCTGTTCTCAATAGTTTCAAATAATTTCTTGATTTCTGCCTTAAATTCATCATTTACCCAGAAGTCGTTCATGAACAGATTATTCAATTTCCATGTAATAGTATCATTTTGAGTGAATTTCTTAGTCTTTACTTCTTTTTTAAAATTTATTGTTCATTACTATTATTTTTTTTTCCCATAGCTTATTAGGGTACATGTGGTGTTTGGTTACATGAGTAAGTTCTTTAGTTGTGTTTTGTGAGATTTTGGTGCACCCATCACCCAAACAGTATACAGTGCACCCTATTTGTAGTATTTTATTCCTCTCCCCTCCACCCTTCCCCCCAAGTCCCCAAAGTCCGTTTTATCATTCTTATGCATCTGCATTCTCATAGCTTAGCTCTCACATATCAGTGAGAACATACAATGTTTGGTTCTCAATTCGTGGGTTACTTCACTTATAATAATAGTCTCCAGTATCATCCAGGTCACTGCAAATGCCGTTAATTCATTCCTTTTTATGGCTGAGTGTATATGTATATACACTCAGAGTATATATGATGGAATATATATATATACATATATATATGTATGTATATACACACACATACAGTTTCTTTATCCACTCATTGATTGATGGGCATTTGGGTTGGTTCCACTACTTAGGAATTGTGAATTGTGCTGCTATAAACATGTGTGTGCAAGTATCTTTTTTGTATAATGACTTCTTTTCCTCTGGGTAGATACCCAGTAGTGGGATTCCTGGATCAAATAGTAGTTCTAATTTCAGTTGTTTAAGGAATCTCCACACTGTTTTTCATAGTCGTTTGTACTCGTTTACATTCCTACCAGTAGTGTAGAAGTGTTCCCTGATCACCACATGCACACCAACATCTACTTTTTAAAATTTTTTTGATTGTGGCCATTCTTGCAGGAGTAAGTGATATCACATTGTGGTTTTGATTTGCATTCCCCTGATCATTAGTGGTGCTGAGCATTTTTTCATATACTTGTTGGCAATCTACAAATGCAACACAATCCCCATCAAAATACCACCATCATTATTCACAGAATTAGAAAAAAACAATTCTAAAATTCATATGGAACCAAAAAAGAGCCCGCACAGCCAAAGCAAGGCTAAGCAAAAAGAACAAATCTGGTGACATCACACTGCCTGATTTCAAAGTAAGCTATAAGGCCGTAGTCACCAAAGCAGCATGGTACTGGTATAAAAATAGGCACATAGACCAATGGAACAGTATAGAGAAAACAGAAATAAACCTAAATACCTACAGCCAACTGATCTTTGACAAAGCAAACAAAAAATAAAGTGGGGAAGCAATCCGCTTTTCAACAGATGGTGCTGGGATAATTGACTAACCATATGTGGGAGAATGAAACTGGATCCTCATCTCTCACCTTATACAAAAATCAACTCAAGATGGATTAAAGACTTACATCTAAGACCTGAAACTATAAAAATGCTTGAAGATAACATTGGAAAAACCCTTCTAGGTATTGGCTTAGGCAAGGATTTCATGACCAAGGACCCAAAAACAAATGCAATAAAAACAAAGATAAATAGCTGGGACTTAATTGGACTAAAGAGTGTTTGCATGGCAAAAGGAACAATCAGCAGCAGAGTAAACAGGCAACCCACAGAGTGGGAGAAAATCTTCACAATCTGTACATCTGACAAAGGACTAATATCCAGAATCTACAATGAACTAAAATCAGCAAGAATAACAACAATTCATCAAAATTGGGCTAAGGATATGAATAGACAATTCTCAAAAGAAGAAATACAAATGGCCAACAAACATATGAAAAAATGCTTAGTCTTGATTTCTAATTTGATTGTGCTGTGGTCCATGGGACTGTTTGTTATGACTTCAGTACTTATACATTTGCTGAAGAGTGTTTTACTTCTGATAGTTTCATCAATTTTAGAGTATGTTCCATTTGGCGATGAGACGAATGTATGTTCTGTTGTTTTTGGGTGGAGAGTTCTTTAGATATCTGTCAGGTCCATTTGATCCAGTGCTGAGTTCAGGTCCTGAATATCTTTGTTAATTTTCTGTCTCCATGATCTGTCTAATATTGTCAGTGAAGAGTTAAAATTTCTCACCCCTATAACATTGGAGTCTGTCTCTTTAAAGGTCTCTAAGAACTTGCTTTATGAATCTGAGTGCTCCTGTGTTGGGTGCATATATATTTAGAATAGTTAGATCTTCTTGTTGAATTGAACCCCTTAAAATTATGTAATACCTTTTTTTCTCTTTTTTAATCTTTGTTGGTTTAAAGTGTTTTGTAAGAAACTAGGATTGCAACCCCTTCTTTTTTCTGTTTTTTATTTGCTTGGTAGATTTTTCTCTGTCCCTTTATTTTGAGCCTATTTGAGTCATTGCATGTGAGATGAATCTTTTGAAGACAGCAGGTTGGGTTGTGGTTCTTTATTGAGCTCACCACACTGTGTCTTTTTAATTGGGGCATTTAGCCCATTTACATTTAAAGTTAGTATTGATATGCGTGGATTTGATCTTATCATCATGATGTTAGCTGGTTATTTTGCAGACTTGTTTATGCCGTAGCTTTATAATGTCACTGGTCTGTGTACTTACATGTGTTTTTGTAGTTGCTGGTAATGGTCCTTACCGTATTTGGTACTTCCTTCAGGAGCGCTTGTAAGGCAGATCTGGTGGGAATAAATTCTCTCAGAATTTGCTTGTCTGAAAAGTGTTTTACTTCTCCTTTGCTTATGACACTTAGTTTGACCAAATATAAAATTCTGTGTTGAAATTTCTTTTCCTTAAGCATGTTGAATATTGACGCCAATCACTTCTGGTTTGTAAGGTTTTAGCTGAGAGATCTATTGTTAGTCGGATGGGCTTCCATTTTTAGGTGACCAGACCTTTCTCTCTAGCTGCCTTTAAAATTTTTTCTTTCATTTTGATGTTGGCAAATCTGATGATTTTGTGTCTTGGGAATGATCTTCTAGTGGAATATATTACTGGGGTTCTCTGCATTTTCTGAATTTGAATGTTGACCTCACTAGCTAGGTTGGGGGATTTCGTATGGGTGATATCCTGAAATATGTTTTCCAGATTGGTTCCATTCTCTCCATCTCTTTCAGGTATACCAATCAGTCATAGATTCAGTCTCTTTAAATAATTTCATGTTTCTCTGTGGTTTTGTTCATTCCTTTCCATTCTTTTTTTTTCTCTATTCTCGTCTGGCTGTCTTGTTTCAGAAGGGCAATATGCAAGCTCAGAGATTCTTTCCTCCACTTTGTCTATTCTGCTATTAATACTTGTGATTGCATTATGAAATTATTGTAGCATGTTTTTTAGCTCTATCAGGTTAGTTGTGTCCTTCTCTATATTGGCTCTTTTGTCCATCAGCTTCTGCAATGTTTTCTCATGATTTTTGATTTCCTTGCATTGGGTTACAATGTACTCCAATAACTCAGTGAACTTTGTTCCAATTCGTATTCTGACTTCTACTTTTATCCTTTCAGCCATCTCAGCATAAGCCCAGTTGCGAACCCTTCCTGGAGAGGTGATGTGGTCATTTGGAGGAAAGAAGGCACTCTGGCTTTTTGAGTTTTCAGTATTCTTGTGCTGATTCTTTCTCATCTTTGTGGGCTTATCTGCCCTCAATCTTTGTGATCGCTGAACTTTGGAAATTTTTTTTCCTTTTATTCTATTTGATGACCTTGAGAGTTTGATTGTGGTATAAGGTGGATTCAGCCAACTTACTTCATTTCTGGAAGATTTTAGGGGGCCAACGTTCAGCTCCCAACTCCTGGACTTTGTGCTCTAACTCTGGGGGACTTGTATTGGGCCTTGACTCTTTTCTCTGGCTCCTCAAGTTTTGGTGTCTACTGCGCTGGGGGGACTGAGATGTGGCAGCAGCAGTAGAGTGCCAGCAGATGCAGGGGTGCCTCCCTGCGGACGTTAATCACAGTGGCAGAATCAAGGCAGTAAGCAGAAAATGGGGCAGGAGGGGGTCTCCTGCTGGAGACTGTGTGCACTGTTGCAATGGAGGTAGTGTTGGCTTGAAGTAGGGTGCTGTCCAGCGTAGGTCTTGGTGCCTTCTCTGTGCCCTGCAAACAGGAGGGATGATTCAGGGTGTGGTAGGATTCCCTGTTCTCTGCACAGCATTAGTGCAAGGACAGGATGCTGTCAGGTGTAGGTTTTGCTGGCTCTGTGTCTAACAAGGCTCCATCTGCAATGTTGGTTGTTGGGGGTTAGGGGGGCATACTGCACTCCTGCGTGCTGGTGGGGTAAATAAAATAAATCTTGTTCATGCAGGCATGTGCCAGCAAAGTGATGTGGGGAGTTGCTGTGGGCTCGGGGAAGCTGCAGTATGGAGAGGTAGTATGCAGTCTGGTGCGTGGCCATAGGGGCTGCCTCACTGGAGCTCTCCACCAGTCAGGCATGAACCACTGGTACAGAAGCTATGAGGTGGACCCCCAGGCACACAAGACTGCCCTGTAAGCAGATATGGCCAGGCTGGAGCCTTGGAAGAGGCTAGCAGACCAAGGAGTGCTCAGGTTGGACCAGCTCCATCTGATGTGCATGACCACCATGTGGACATGATGTCCAACAGTTCCCTTAGAACTAAAGTCTGTTATGGAAGCAAGTTGAACCTAGAGGGATAGCCATGCTCCACTACAGATGCTCCCTCTTGGTTCTGCATCAGCTGGCTTGTTGCCTCTACCACTTTGCTCCTCTCCTGGGGACTCCACCTGAGAGAGATGTGGGTCAGCAGTTGCTCAGAGCAATCAGCCCAGGATGGAGAGTCTGTGCTGTGGGCCCAAAGCCAGTGGTTTTCTGCCTGGTGATGAGCAGTGGGGGATGTTTGAGACTCATGGGAGATGGACTAACCTCCTCTCCTTGGGGCAATTGCAACTTGTTGGAGATGTGGATAAGACACTTAGGGTCTTTGCTTCTTCGTTAGTCTGAGGGTAGTAAGGACAGTTTCACTGCAGAGACAGTGGCAAAGAGGCTGTCAGTTGCCCCTGGAGGCTGTCCAGGGAGTTGCCAAGTTGCTATTAGCTTCATATCTCTAGTAGGGGTGTGGCTAGAGGCCCAGGCCTGGAAGACCTGCCCAGTGAGGAGGTATGAGACGGCCCCCATGTAAGAGTCTGGCCACTTTTCAGTAGGGCTTCGGTGGTATACTGGGGGTCTGCTCCATTCCCTAGTCTCCTGGGATTTTCCAGTACCTGGTATCACCAGTGAAGACTACAAAATGGCAAAATGGCAGCCTGCTCTTCCCTGTGGGTGCTCTGTCCAGGAAGGGATGCGTGTTGCTGGCCTGAACGCACCTGTAAGAGGTGGTAGAGGACCACAGTTGGGAGGTCTCACCCAATCAGGAGGAACAGAGTTTGGGAACTGCTTAAAAATTAGTCTGGCCACATTTTTGTAGAGCAGCTGTGCTGTGCTTGGGATTCACTTCAGCTCCCAAGACACTCCAAAGCCCAAAGGCTGGAACAGCTAAGTCACCAAAACAGCAATGATGGTGGCCTGAACCTCTCCCTGGTAGCTCCAACCCAAGGAGGTCTAAAACCTCTGTCAGCCAGAGACCACCAGTGGGGGTTGCTGAAGACCCCTGTTGGGAGAGTCCACTCAGTGAGGAGAAATGGGATCAGAGACCTGCTTTAAAAGCAGTCTGGCCATATTTCTGTAGGGCAGCTATGCTGTTCTGGGTAATGCTTCCACCCTCATTTGGCTTGGGCTCTCCAAAGCCTGAAAACTGGAAGAACTAAGTCATCCAAACAGCTCACAGGGAGCTCTCTGACTCTCCTCTGATTACTCTGTCCCAGAGAGTTTTCAAATCTCTGTGGACTGGAGAAAACTAGTGGAGGTGGCTAAAGGCCCCTGTTGGGAGTCTCCACCCGGTGATGAGGAATGGAATCAGGGATGCACTTAAAGAAGCAGTCTGGCCACATTTCAGTAGAGCAGCTGTGCTGTGCTGGAGGATTCTTTCCATCCCTGGTCAGCTTGGAGTCACCAAAGTCTGAAGGCCATAACAGCTAAGTCATCCAAACAGCAAAGACCCCAGCCCACCACTCACCCTGGGAGCTCCATCCCATGGAGGCACAATACTGCTATCTGTAGCTGACTGGAATTCCAGACGGGTGGGTCTTATTCGGTGAGGTGCTATGGAAGTGGTACCCATAGACCATTGCTGCTTGACCTTCTGGATTCAGCCTCTTTCCTAGGATATGTATGGGGGTCTAACCTCCCACTTTGCCCTTTCCCAGAGTTGCAGTTACTTTTGCTGGGAAGCCTGGGATGCAAGAGCATCTAAAACTTCCAGATCTCTGTGCATGCCTGAGCGGCTGCTCTGCCAAAACTCCACATAGCTCTGGGTGGCAGACTAAAGGCCCCAGTGGAGTGGGTTCACAAAGAGATCTCTTGATCTGAGGGTTGCAAAGATCTGTGGGAGAAGCATGCATTCTTGGGGACACACATTCATTCACCACTTCCCTGGGTGGGGAGGTTCCTTTGGGTCCCTGTCACTCCCAGGTGGGCCATCATCCTGCGGTGCTTTTCTCTATTCTCCATGGGTCAAGCTGTTTCTTTGATTAGTCCCCATGTATGTACCTGGATGATTCTGTTGAAGTTGCTGTATTTACTTGCCCCTTCCACTCTTCTTTGTGAGAACCACACACACTAGCTGCTTTTAGTCGGCCATCTTAGCTACCTCTCTTGTTAATTGTTTTCTGGTTGTTTTGTAAATCCTTTGTTCCTTTCTTCCTCTCTTGCTCTCTTTCTTTGTGATTAGGTGACTTGCTCTAGTGGTATGCTTTGATTTCTTGTCCTTTATTTATAAATTTTATTGTAACCTTCATACTAAATTTATAAATAATTTATACACCACCTTTACAGTATTAGACTCTTCTGAATTTGACCTTGTACTGACTTTTTACTAGTGAGTTTTACACTTTCGCATGTTTTAGTGTTACTATTTAGCATTCTCTTAAAATTAAACTTGAAGAATTCTCTTTAGCATTTGTTGAAAAACAGGTCTGGTGATGTTGATATCCTTCAGCTTTTGTTTGGGAAACTGTTTATTTCTCCTTTATTTCTGAAGAACAGCTTTTCCAGAGGAAGTATTTTTTTTGGCAGGTTTTTTTTTTTCTTCATCATTTTGAATACATCATCTCTCGCTCTCTTGTTCTGCAGGTTTCTGCTATGAATCCATTGTGGGTTACCTCCCTGTGCCAAGTGAGCAGTAGCCAACACATCAGGGTGGGAGTCTCATTAAAAACTGAGGGTGATGAAGAAGCAGCAGCAGAAGAGGACCTTGAAGCAAGTGGAGACTAGAAATATTCAGGAAGAGATAGTTTAATTTTTTTTGGGGTTGATACCTCCAGGGCTGTGTTTGCATCTCAGAGTGAAGATGAGTTGACTCCTTTTGACATGAGCATCTAGTGTATCCAAAGTGTGTACATGAGTAAGATCATAAGCAGTGATCAAGATCTCTATGATATCGAAAAAGACAAAATTTCAGTGAATTTTAAAAATATTTACATCTTACAGGAGTTGGATAATCCAGGTGCAAAACAAATTCTAAAGCTTGACCAGTTTAAGGGGCAGCAGGGACAAAAAGTTTCCAAGGCCTGATGGGCCATGGATCTGACTACTCATTCAGTGAAGTTCTGCGGGTTTGTGCCAAACTCTTTAGTGATGTCCAGTTCAAGATGAGTCATAAGAAAATCATGCTGTTCACCAACGAAGACAACCCCCATGGCAATGACAGTGTTCAGGCCTGCCAGGCCAGTACCAAAGTGGATGATCTCCGAGATATAGGCATCTTTTTTGACTTGATGCACCTGAAGAAACATGGGGGCTTGTTCTACAGAGATATCATCAGCATAGCAAAGAATGAGGACCTCATCCTTTGAGGAATCCAGTTCACTTTGAGGAATCCAGCAAGCTACAAGACTTGTTGCAGAAGGTTCATGCCAAGGAGGCCAGGAAATGAGCACTCAGCAGGTTAAAGCTGAAGCTCAACAAAGACATAGTGATCTCTGTGGGCATTTATAATCTGGTCCAGAAGGCTCTCAAGCCTCCTCCAATAAAACTCTATCAGAAAACAAATGAACCAGTGAAAACCAAGTACCAGACATTTAATATAAATACCGGCAGTTTGCTTCTGCCTAGTGATACCAAGAGGTCTCAGATCTATGGGAGTCATCAGATTATACTGGAGAAAGAGGAAACAGAAGAGCTAAAATGGTTTGATGAACCAGCTTTGATGCCCATGGTTTTCAAGCCCTTGGTAATGCTGAAGAAGCACCATTACCCGAGGCCCTCCTTGTTCACGTACCCTGAGGAGTCGCTGGTGAATGGGAATTCAACCCTGTTCAGTGCTCTGCTCATCGAGTGTCTGGAGAAGGTGGTCATAGCATTGTGCAGATACACACCCTGCAGGAACATCCCCCCTTATTTTGTGGCTTTGGTGTCACAGGAAGAGGAGTTGGATGACCAGAAAATTCAGGTGACTACTCCAGGTTTCCAGCTAGTCTTTTCACCCTTTGCTGATAATTAAAGGAAGGTGCCCTTTACTGAAAAAGTCATGGCAACTCCAGAGCAGGTGGGCAAGATGAAGGCTATTGTTCAGAAGCTCTGCCTCACATACAGAAGTGACAGCTTTGAGAACCCCGTGCTGCAGCAGCACTTCAGGAACCTGGAGCCCTTTACTTTGTATTTTATGGAGCCTGAACAAGCAGTGGACCTTATATTACCCAAGGTTGAAGAAATGAATAAAATACTGGGCTCCATGGTGAATGAGTTTAAGGAACTTGTCTACTCAGCAGATTATAATCCTGAAGGGACAATTACCAAGAGAAACCGCAATAATGAAGTTTCCAGAAGCAAAAGGCCCAAGCGGAGTATTCAGAAGAGGAGCTGAAGACCCACATCAGCAAGGGCACATTGGGAAACTTCACTGGGCCTATAATGAAAGAGGCCTGACTGAAGTACTGGCTGAAGAAGCAGGAGCTGCTGGAAGTCCTCACCAAGCACTTCCAGGACTGACCAGAGGCCACGCCTCCAGCCAACCTTCCACACTGTGACCAGGCTGCCTGGCCTTGTTCTCAGCCAGTTAAAACATGTTTCTCCTGAGATAGGAAGAGTCTGCCCAACAGAAGTCAAGGGACTTTACGTGTATTAGGCTTTCTGTTGTCATGGTGATGGTGTAGCCCTCCCACTTTGCTGTTCCTTACTCTACTGCCAGAATAAAGAGCTCCAGCTTTGTACTATTAAAAAAAAAAATGTTAGCTTTATTGGAATTTCCTCATACGTGGTATGTTTCTTTTCTTGTGCTGTTTCTAGAATCTTTTCTTTGAATTTGATATTTGATAGTTCGATTCTTTTGATTCTGTTTTTTTCTTGTTTGGTTTGAATATAATTGGAAACTTTTGACCTTCCTGTACCTGGATATTTACGTCTTTCTACAGATTTGGAAAGTTTTCTACTATACTTCTTTAAACACATTTTCTGACCCATTCTCTGTCTCTGCTTTTTATTTTAGTCCTATAATCTGAACATTTGCTCTTGATGTTGTATTATAAGTCTCATAAGCTTTCCTAATTTGTTTTTATCCTTTTTTTCTCCTCTGGTTATGTATCTTCAAATAACCTGTGTTCAGTTTCACAGATTTTTTTCTTTTGCTTGAACAGTTCTACTATTGACACTCTATCACATTTTTCATTTTGTTCTTATTATTTCTGGCTTGAGAATTGTTTGATTTTTAAAATAATTTCAATCTCTCTGTTGAATTTGTAATTTTGATCATTTATTGTTTTCCTGTTTTGTTGAGTTGTTCCTCTGTATTTTCTTGAAGTTCACTGAGCTTCCTTAAAACAATTATTCTGATCATGTTGTCAGGCAGTTTATACATCTCCATTTCATTAGGTTGGTTATTGCCACTTTATTTTGTTCATTTGGTATATAGTTTCCCTGACTTTTTCTGATCCTTGTGGTCCTGCACTGGTATCTGCACATTTAAAAAAGTTGGAACTTTTTCAGTCTTTGCAGATGGACATCATCTGGGAAAGTCATTCACCAATCAGCACATCCAGAGATTCTGGGAAGGCTGTTTGGTGGGGTCTGTGGGTGGACTGACTGTTGAAGTACTTGGACGGTCTGGGCTGATACCTGAGTCAGCAGGTGGGCAGTTATTGTGCCTGGGTCCACAGGATTGGACATGGAGCCTGAATTCTCTAGGTTGGTCCTGTTGATTGAGTCCATGGTGGGTGATCCTGGAGCCTGGGTCCATGAGGGAATGCCTGAAACCTGGGTTCAGTGAGATGGTTCTGAAGTTGGAGTTTACAGGGATAGGCCTTGGTTCTGGATCCATAGGGGGCTTGTCTGTAGCCTGGATCAGCATGTGGTTGAGTCTTCTGCCTGAGTCTGAGGGAGCTGGCCTGAAGCCTGAGTCTACAGGGGCTGGTCTTTTGCTGGGGCAAGCCTTGAGCTTGAGTCCATGGCAGTAGGCCTGGGCCCTGGGTCCATGGGGTGGTCTGGAGCCTACTTTTGCAGGGGTGGACTGGAGTCAATCTGTGGAGGCTGGCTTGGCACAAAGGTCTACTGGAATGGGCCTGGATCCTGGATTCACTGGAGCCTGGGACTACTAGGACTAGCCGAGGGCCTGGGGGCTGCCTGGTGCTTGGGAAGTCATGGGGCCTGGGTTTGTGGGGGCTTGTCTGGATCCTGGCATCATTGGTGGTGATCCAGTTCCCAGCACCATGAGGACTGGGAACTCCACCTGGATCCTGAAGCTGTGGAGACTGGCCTGGGACCTTGTTACATGAGATCTGGCCTGGAGGCTATGTGTGGGTGCTGGCCTAGAACCTCAGCCCACAGGGATGAGAACATGGACCTATGGGGACTACTCTAGAGACTTGGTATGGATGTGGTAGTCTGGAGGTTAGATCTGCAAGGGCTAACCTGGATCCTTGGGATGCTGGGGCCAAACTGGAACCTGAGTCCACAGGGGTGGTTTTGGAGCTTGGTTTTTGAAGAGGCTGGCCTAGCACTGCAATTTATTGTAATGAGCTCGCACCTTGGGTCGGCTGAAGCATGGGGACACAGGAGATGGCCTGAAGAGTGGTGTTGCAGGGACTGGCCTGGCTCTAGGCAAACCTAGAGCCTCTGTCTGCAGGCGTTGGACTGATGTCTGAGGTCAGGGGTGCTTACATGGTGCTAGGGTGGGTCTGAAGCTGAAGGCCGTGTATTCCAACCTGACTGTGGGCTGGTCTGGAGCCTGTGGCTGCAGGGGCTAGCCTGGTTCTGGGTCAGCCTAGAGCCTGTATACAAAGGAACTGATGCGGAGGCTAAATTCACAGGTGCCAGCCTGATATCTAGGGCTGTGGGGGCCTCCCATGATGCTGGAATAGATATAAACTCTGAAATCACAGGGGCTGGCTGAGTGCTGGGGCTGGTCTGAAGCTAAGGGCTGCTAGGGTTGGCCTGGTAGTGGGGCAGGCCTAGAAGTTCAGCTCATGGATACTGGACTAGAGTCTGGGGCCATGAGGTCCTGGCACTGGGTTTTACTGTGGTGAGTCTTGTATTAGAGTCTGAGGCAAAGTCCAATGCTCACTTCCTTCTTTCAAGAGGAGGGTGTCTCTAGCCTTGATGTGCTACCTGGGGTTGGGGAAGGGGTTATTATAATGATAATGCAAACTGTTGTTCCTATTATCTTGAATATGTTTTTCTTATTTCTTTGCTATTCCCAGATGCTGTAATCTCTCACCTGGTTTCCTTAGCTCTTTGGGAGTTATTTTTGCATTTGTGTGATTGTTTACACTGATGGTTTTGTGGGGAGACAAGTGATCAAATGTCCTTTTCGGCCATCTTGCCAACATCTGCTTCCAGATTCATTTCTAAACTTTAGAATTAACAAATGCAGTATTCTTTTTTTCTCAAAGTCAAAGAATGAGTCATAAAAGACTATTTACACCATCTCTCTTGTGCATGCTCTCATTCTTCGCTCTGCTTGACTCCCTGGCTAAAGTGGAAGATATTATAATCCCATCTTTTTTGCTTGATGTGTGCTCTGTTTTCACATCTGATGTTGGTTGATATAATTGGAGAAGAAGAGCTGTGTGATGATTTAAAGTGTTGATGCCTTGATTGAACCATCTTAAGTAAGGAAAAAAGAGAGAGAGAAAAACAGACACAGGACGCTCCTGGAGAAAATAATCATTATAAAGGCTTGCAAATTTGGGAATTTTAGTTGTGTGGTTCAACTCACAAATTTGGCCATCTTGCCCTCAAGAATGAGAGCTAACATCTCTTAACCACCCACAAGTTAATACTGAGAATTCTGTCATGTAATTCCTGAATAGCGTTCAAATCTGTTGGTTTTGAAAGGTATAATTAAAACTTATTATTCTCCTTTTCTTTGTCTACCAGCTGTCAGATTACAGGAAGAAAGAAAACAAGATTTTTTTTTTCTATTTAACCAGTGAAAATATTTGCTAGATTGAAATACAAATTTTCCCTTTATATATTAAGAAAATTTTTCATAGCTCTTTAAATAAAGGGATAATTGATTTACAGCTAGATAAAATTTTAAACGTGTAAGCTGAGATTTTCAATGATACCATTTTCTAAAAATGGCTTTTTATGAATTAGGAAAGCTTGAAATTGGGGTGGAAACCTGTGAGATAGTTCTCACCTCTTTGCCATCAGGCCTAATATGTACCTATGTTAGCATATCATTATTACCACTTCATGTCCTTTTTACTTCTCCACGTTGTAAAACTCTTCTTTTGGAATTTTTTATTTTTTCCCCACTGATTGTGAGATGTTAGAGATTTTGAAATGATTCAGTCTTACTGATTAATATTTTATTTTTAAATTTCTCTTACCAAAATGACAGGTTTAGTTTCCCTTTAGAAAATGACTGTCTTATAAACATTATACATGCAAAATGTTGCTTAATTAACCAACATTTATCAGATAATTTTAAAAGTTTCCTACTTGGGGGAGTAGGTCATGGAGAACCTCTGCTAGGGCAATGCAGAAGGGAAATGTGGAGTCAGAGAACCCACACAGAGTCCCTACTGGGACACCACCTCGTGGAGCTGTGAGAAGAGGCCACCGTCCTCCAGATGCTAGAATGATAGATCCACCAACAGCTTGCACTGTGCAGCTGGAAATGTCACAGACACTCAATGTCAACCCATGAAAGCAGCTGGGAGGGAGGCTGTACCCAACAATGCCACAGGGGTGGAGCTGCCCAAAACCATGGGAATCCCCCTCTTGCATCAGTGTGACCTGGATGTGAGACATGGACTCAAAGGAGAACATTTTGGAGTTTTAAGATTTGACTGCCCCACTAGATTTTGGACTTGCCTGGGGCCTGTAACCCCTTTGTTTTGGCCAATTTCTCCAATTTGGAATGGCTCTATTTACCCAATGCCTGTACTGCATTGTATTTAGGAAGTAACTAACTTGCTTTTGATTTTGCAGGCTCATAGGCAGAAGGGAATTGCCTTGTGTCGGATGAAACTTTGGACTGTGAACTTTTGAGTTAATGCTGAAATAAGGATTTGAGGGACTGTGGGGAAGACATGATTGTTTTGAAATGTGAGGGCATGAGATTTGGGAGGGGGACAGAGGTGAAATGATATGGTTTGGTTGTGTCCTCAACCGAATCTCATGTTTAATTTCCATGTATTGTGGGAGGAACACAGTGGGAGGTAACTCAATCATGGGGGCAGGTCTTTCCCGTGCTGTTCTCGTGATAATGAATACATCTCTCAAGATCTGATGGTTTTAAAAAGGTGAGTTTCCCTGCACAAGCTCTCTTCTCATGTCTGCCACCCGTGTGAGACATACCTTTTACCTTCTGCCATGATTGTGAGGACTCCCCAGCCACGTGGAACTGTTAAGTCCATAAACCTCTTTCTTTTGTAAATTGCCCAGTCTCAGATATGTCTTTATCAGCAGCATGAAAACGGACTAATACAGGCTTGATGCCCGCCAACACCATATATTAATGCATGCTCTAATATTTACTCTTCTTATTACCCTACCTTTTCCTCCTTTCCCTTGCTATCCTGAAGTTGTACATTCCAATACTGTTAGTAGCATAGAGCACTTGCCTCAGACTTTACTTTCTGGGAACCCAGGCTAAGAAAGGGTATTGAAACAAAAACAATCAGACCTAATTTTTCTAAAAGTGCAGCAATCTTACACAGACTTCTAATTTTCCTGTAAATTAGATGAACATCTGTGGTGGTAATCAGGGTTGTTCATAACTATTCCAGACCTTATCATTCTCAGCACATGGTAGGATTGCACTTTTCAGTCCCCTTGAAGTTAAGCATGGCCATGTGACTGACTGTAGCTAATGAAATGTGAGCAGAACCAACATGTGTCTTTTCAAGGCAAGCACTTTAATAGCCAGTACATAATCTTCACATTTCCTTCCCTCTGTTACACTGTTGAAACAGAGTCTCTGTCAGCGTGGGTTCCTCAATGATTCCAAAAAGCAGAGCCTCCTTCTGACCTGTGTTGTCAGAGCAGGTCATAGCATGAGCAAAAAATAAAACCTTTATTGTCCTAGGCCACAGAGCTTTGAGGTTTATTATTCCCCTCACTGTTCTTGTTTACTGATACAGTGTCTTCCTTTCCCACACTAGAGGAGACCATACATCACATATAGAAATTTGATACCTTATTTTCTATGGCTCTATTTAAAAACACTGCTATTGTGATTCATGGTGAATTCTTTTCACCAGCTTGGGAAATTACTAGAATAAGCTACTCAAACCATTTCCATGGATGTCTCAAACAAAGAATACTGGAATATTGCTGGCATGAATGAATATTTTCTCAATCACTCTGAAATAGGCTTCTAAATTACTCTGTATTCCTCGACAAATTATTGACATTAAAGCCTCCATTAAAAGTAAAACCCCAAATTAGATTCTTTTTGGGCATGTCTTGATTTTCAATGCAAGAAAACTTACATGATAAAAGCACATGTAATAAAAAACAATTTCTTAGGGAGATGGAACTGTCAGATAGATCTCATGATTGCATTCAGATGAATGAAAGTCATTTATGCTGACAATGAAATGAATAAAAAGCTGCCTTCAGTGGGAGAATTAGTCCCACTTAAAGTCTTATAGAAGGCTCAAATAATTTGAAATAAGATTTAATATCTTAATTTAGCAAAACACTTGTCTTACCTCATATTCATTGGTGCTGGTATTTATTTTTGACCCACATATAATTAATCAGATTAAGACTTTTTCTCTTTTGGCTTCCTCTGTCCTCCTTTGTCACCACTATTTAGACTCCAAGTAGTTCAAAAGTTCCCTACCACTTTCTTAAAAGAAAGTAATATCAAACACTTTCATAGTACTTACTATGCTCCAGGCAGTATTTTAACCACACTTGAGTACTCACAATAACCCTGTGAATTAGATATTAATATTATGTCCCTCCCCATTTTATAGTCATAGAAGCTGAGGCTCAGAAATTTTGAGTCTCTGGTATAAAGTAGTCACATAGTTACTGTTTTAGTCCATTTAGTATTGTTTTCAAGGATTACCTGAGGCTGGGTAATTTATAAAGAAAATAACTTTATTTGGCTCATGTTGTGTATGCTGTACAAAAAGCATGGTGCCAGCATCTGCTTGGCTTCTGTTCAGGGACTCTGGCTGCTTCTACTCATGGCAGACGACAAAGTGGGGTCAACTGTGCAGAGATCACATGGTGAGATAGGAAGCAAGAGAAAGAGAGTGGAGGTGCCAGGCTCTTTTTAACAACCAGCTCTCACGGGAACTAATAGAGCAAGAACTCACTCATTACTTTGAGGACGACATCAAGCCATTCATGAGGAATCCACCCACATGACCCAAACAGCTCCAATTAGGCCTCATCTCCATCAGTGGGGATTAAATTTCAGTGTGAGATATCATGGGGTGGATGGATATCCAAACTATAGCATTTATAAGTGAATAAGCCAGATTTGAAACTCAGACAATGTGTTCTGTAACCATACTTATCGTCCTCTAAGGGTTTTAATGTAAAAGCCAGAAGTACCACAACACGTTTTCAAAGTGAGAAATCAATTTATTCCTGGGAATGCAAACGAAAAACCGTAATGGCCATGCATGTAGTGTGCCTGTGGAAAGTCTGCTACAGGTAGTAGGGACCAATGAGACCTGTGGTGAATGCTAGACTAAAGGTCCTGCCTAAGTTTAGTCAAAAGAAATGTAATTTTCAACCTCAGCCTTGTCTTCCAAATTTCATCTAATGAATGCCCATATTGTTGTCTTCTAGTGTACTCAGTCTACTTAGGAGAATCGAAGGCCACAATTCTGCAATCTTCTGGTTCTATTCCTTTAGGGTGACCTAATGATAGAAACTAGAGTTAGAATCTGTCAATAGTAGTTTACCACAGAAAAAATTTTAACCCCATCTGGTTAGTGTGTTTGTGTGTGCACGTGCACAGGCATGCAGTAGTTTACAGATCAGAAGCAAGTTATTTTTCCTTTGTATCTGTATATGTGTGTTTCTGATTGCTCTTGCCTCTAATGAAAGTTAACAATTGGAGTCACAGTAATTGCATTTTTTATAGTTGAATGGAATTTTAATTAATGATTCTTAGTCACTCACAGGTGGCTGCTAGAACATTGATTAGCATTTTTTGTCTTTCCCTTTTGTCTCTCTGTAAAGTTTTCTCCAATTCATTTGGGAAACAGGACCATACATTATTCATTCTTAAGTGTACTAATTTGATCAACCTTTTTAGATAATCCTGGGTCAATTGAAATTTGATTTATGGGGCAACTGCCTATGGAAAGTCACACAAAGGTGTCTGCACTGCAGTTTTCCCCACTGTTATATCAATGGGCCAAAACCCCATTGGAAAAGGTCAAATCCCTAGAGGCGAGGAAGATGTTAAGCACCTGTGCTCATTTACTTCAAAATATAGTGCCAATCCATGTAGTTTAGCAACTGGACAGGCTTATTTCTCATAGGTCAAAACACGTCATCACTTAGTAATAGCTTTTGGTTACTACTGATCTGACTTGGACTTGAACAAATGACTCAGTTTAATGACTCTCTCTCCTATCATCTATTTGTGTGTCTTTTGCCTTCTGTAGAAAAACAACTCAGCACACTTTCGTTCAATTTTATGTCGTATTTATTACTAACATACTCCTTATATAAAAATCTCCCAAGTAAGAGTTGCTGAACATTTTTTTATATTGCATATTGACTAAGAGGACTTTTTTGTTTTGTTTTGTTTTGCTCAAGTCATTCAATAGTTTAACACAGCCTGGAAAACACAACTAAGATTGGTTTTCATTTTTGGTTTTGTTTTCAGACAGGATCTCACTCTGTCACCCAGGCTGGAGTGCAGTGGTGCAATCATATCTCACTGCAATCTTGAACTCCTGGGCTCAAGCAGTCCTCCTACCTCAGCCTCCCAAGTACCTAAGACTACAGTAGCACACCACCATGTGTGGCTAATTTTTTTAAAATTTTTTGTAGAGATAGGGTCTCACTATGTTGTTCAGGCTTCTCTTGAACTCCTGGCCTCATGTGATCGATCCTCCCCCTCAGCCTCCCAAAGTGCTGAAAGTACAGGTGACAGCTACTGTGCCCAGCCTAGAGTTGGTTTTAAATGTGACACCCTATGTTTCATAGCAAAAGCTAATCCTGTAACAAATGGATTAGAAAACATTAAAAATATTTTGTATGGACCGGGTGCCGTGGCTCACGCCTGTAATCCCAGCACTTTGGGAGGCCGAGGCGGGTGGATCACGAGGTCAGGAGATCAAGACCATCCTGGCTAACACGGTGAAACCCCATCTTCACTAAAAATAGAAAAAAATTAGCCGGGCGCGATGGCAGATGTCTGTAGCCCCAGCTGCTCGGGAGGCTGAGGCAGGAGAACGGCGTGAACCCGAGAGGCGGATCTTGCAGTGAGCCGAGATTGCGCCACTGCACTCCAGCGTGGGTGACACAGCAAGACTCTTGTCTCAAAAAAAAAAAAAAATTGTATGAATGTTTTCTCTTTGGAGCACCTCAAGGCATGAATGTAAATCTTGTAGAATAACAGCAATTTCTGCCAAAACAGTGCATCGGTTCTTGACATGTCTTCCCTCACAGCAGGATGGTGTGTTATGGACTGTCAAATACAATTATCCAGAACAATGTAATCATTGGCAGTTGGATTATGTGATACTTTCTGGAGCAAATTTTATTTTTTCTTACCATTTGAACCCTAATTTACAGATCCTAGGGAGCCAATAGTATGAACCTATCAATCATCCATGGAGACAAACAAGAAACTTCTACTTTCAGATTAGTTTTTACTGTAATTCAATTGTTACCTTAGGTAATTTTCAACTGATATTTAATTTTAGTTAAAAAATACTGAGTTCAATACACCTATTCGTAGATTTTGTTTTCTGTTATCTCAAGGACAATTAAGAAGTGTTGGCAAGAATAGGAAATCATGGAAATCCCTTGCACAGATGAAGTAATTGTGATAAACAAAAGTCTCAGACACTCTCCAGCATCACTTGGTAACTGAGTGACACCATGAAAGCTAACTGAGTTCCAACATCTCGGTTTCTAGCACTATCCTGTCTACTTACTCCCTCTGTTACAACTACGGTATTTCATCAGTATTTTGAGGAACTAGATAATAAAAGATTTCCTTAATGATTAAATTTAGTTTTCTAATGGCCATGGCTTCCTTTTTAAAGGACTAAAGCAATAATTAGAATAAGAATCAGCTGTTCAAGAAGACGTGCAAACATATTAAAGAACTGTTCCACTGTAAGTGACTTTAAGAACAAACATTGACTCACCAATGTAAGAGGGATATGAAAAAATGAAGAAGATTAAGAGAATATAAATTGAAATATGAATGTGTTTGAAAAAGTAAATATATGAGAAAACATTAAAGGAGTTGGAATTATTTGATCAGAGGTTCAAAAATTATGAGATATGGTTTATGAAGTTTGCAAGAACAAAATGGTTCATTTTAAAAATGATCATACAGTGAGCTTTGTTTTACTGAATACTTGAAAGACAGAGAAATTTAGAATTAAGTGAGAAAAATACTAGATTATATTAATAAGAATATACTGACATCCCATAGTGTGGTATGCAGAGTTCTAAGATAGCTCCCCCGATTTTTTCCCTCTGGTGTTTGTGAACTGTGTAATTTCCTCCCCTTCAGTGTATGTGAAACCTGTGAATTTGATAAGACAGAATTTTCTTTATTATGTTACATTACATGGCGAACGGGATTTTGCATAAGTAATTAAGGTCTCAATTTAGTTGACCTTACGATATAAAAATGATTCAAATGAGCTTGACTTCATCATATGAGCCCTTTAAATCTGAGCTTAGAAGTCAGACTGAGGAAGTCAGAGATTTGAAGCATGAAAAATATTTGGTGCACTGTTGATGGCTTGAAGAAAGAAGGGGCCATGTGGCAAGGAATGTGGGTGACCTCTAGGAGCTAAAAGTGGCCCCTGATTGATAGCCAATAAGGAAATGAAGATCTTAATCTTACACACACAAGGAACAAAACTGCCAATAAGAAGAATGAGATTGGTAGAAGAGTTTTCCTCATAGTCTCCAAATAAGAACTCAGCTTGGCCAACACATTGATTTCAGCCTGTGGTATCCTGAACCGAGTACCTGATCATATCCTGCTGGATTTTTGATCTACAGAAACTGTGAAATAATAGATTTGTGCTGTTTTAAGTTGCTAATTTTGAGAGAATTTATTATGCAGAAATAGAAAATGAATACACAGAGTATGTAGTGGTGAAATTACTTAGAATACACATAAAAATGCATACCATATAATCTACTAGGAGTGAAAAGAGACAAACATCTACCAAGTTAGTTGAAATAAAATGGCTACAGTTGTTTTACTATGGGAAATCATAGCATTTCCCTTTGGTGGCATTTATGAGGTGGATGAATAGACATCCATCTGTTTGCATCAGTTGGGGCAAAGCTTGTCTGAGTTAGAGCTGGAATTAGGACCTTTCCACAATATCACTCTAAAAATTAGTTTGCAGAATTTATATTGACCACAAATAAAATCTCTAGGATTATATATTTCTTCTTGAGTAAAATTAGTCTCTGCTAGTTGTTCTCCATTTGACCTTCAGATTCATTCTTCACTCATCTCTGTCACACTCTGTGCCTTGGGAGCCTGACCCCAAATAACTGTCCTTTCAGATCCCTTATTCTCCAGTTTCTATGGGCTTCAGTCAATGGGGGTCAACAAGAGATTGGAAAATGGAGATAGGGTGAAGATGAGGCAGAGAGGGAGAAGGGAAGAAATGCCTCTACTTCACTTTACTTTCATCTTCCAAACCCTTGTAATTGAAACTCTTTTCCTCTGACCTAAAAGTACTACTAATGTCCCACCATTATTGGAGTTGAAGTGCCTCAGTATTTGTTGTTTGTTCCCTTATTCCTGCCCACACCCTTAGAAGTGATACACTCATTAAAGTATGTTTATTTAAACCATCTGAATGAATTCTGTCCCCTACCAGGATCCTGAATGGAACACCATCCAGGCCAGTTATCAGCTGACTGATTTTTGTGTTTTCAAAAATTGTACTTGGCTGTTCTTTGAAGGCCGATACGTTAAAACACATCAAGATGCTGAGTTTTGGTTTCCAGCACTGCATCATCAGGCGGCGGCAGCAAAGATGGTTGGAGACTGATGTTCTAGATTTGAGTTGGCAAGCTACTCTTCAAAAAGACTGCTTATTTTTGAAACTATAAGCTGGGAATGCTTATTCCCAGCTCTGATTTTTTTTCTATGTAGAAAGTTGTACTAGTCATATCATTCCTGACTTTTCCTCTGACTCATTCCTCTGCTGGACACATTTAATTGGTAAATATGAAACCAATAAATTGAGCAAGGTTTATTCAGGTTCTGCTTTTCCCTAGGTAGTCGGCCTTCCTGCAAAGTGGATGCATTCTCATCTGCTCCCATGTGGGGACACTTCTCCCAGTCCTCTGCTGTTAAGATTGGGTGGCAAGGGCAAAGTAATTCTGAAGTTAAACACTAAGAAGCTGTTTAATTTTTAAACTAAGCCATATTCTCTAAAATAGCTTTTACAGGAAATTAAGGTGCTGAAGAAGTATGCTATTTATTTGGACTACTCATGAACCCCAATAGTTCCTTTGCCCGATCACTGGCACCAGATAAAGCTTCCTAGCCCAAATGGTCTTTTATATTTTTATTTTTTTCCTTTAAGTCCCCTTCAGAATGATCAGATATGTCTATTTGACGAGCTATATGTGTAGATAATAGCAAGAGAGGACTTCTTACATGCTTTTAAAACAATGATTTTTCTATAAAATAGATCTTTCATAAATAACAAAGATGTGAAATTTAGTTAATAAATCTAAAGCAATGACCCATTAAATCAAGGAGTAAAGAAATGCGAAGATAATTAAGTAGCTTTCATTCTATATTATAAAAAGCACATTTTAAACAAATCACAATTAGGTTTTCAAATGAAAATAAGTAGCAATTTCACAACAGGAAGTTAGAGGTCTGGCAGGTAGCAGAAAAAATGGAGATAGTACTGAGGAAAGGGATCCTTCTCTTTTTTTTAATTAAACTTTAAGTTCTAGGGTACATGTGTACAACGTGCAGGTTTGTTACATATGTATGTATACATGTGCCATGTTGGTGTGCTGCACCCATTAACACGTCATTTACATTAGGCATATCTCTTAATGCTATCCCTCCCCCGACCTCTCCCCAAAATAGGACCCAGTGTGTGATGTTCCCCTTCCCGAGTCCAAGTGATCTCATTGTTCAGTTCCCACCTATGAGTGAGAACATGTGGTATTTGGTTTCTTGCTCTTGCAATAGTTTGCTGAGAATGATGGATTCCAGCTTATCCATGTCCCTACAAAGGACACAAACTCATCCTTTTTTATGGCTGCATAGTATTCCATGGTGTATATGTGCCACATTTTCTTAATCCAGTCTGTCACTGATGGACATTGGGTTGATTCCAAGTTTTTGCTATTGTAAATAGTGCCACAATAAACATACGTGTGCATGTGTCTTTATAGCAGCATGACTTATAATCCTTTGGGTATATCCCCAGTAATGGGATGGCTGAGTCAAATGGTATTTCTGGTTCTAGATCCTTGAGGAATCGCCACACTGTTTTCCACAATGGTTGAACTAGTTTACAATCCCACCAACAGTGTGAAAGTGTTCCTATTTCTTCACATCTTCTCCAGCACCTGTTGGTTTTTAATGATTGCCATTCTAACTGGTGTGAGATGGTATCTCATTGTGGTTTTGATTTGCATTTCTCTGATGGCAAGTGATGATGAGCATTTTTTCATGTGTCTTTTGGCTGTATGAGTGTCTTCTTTTGAGAAGTGTCTGTTCATATCCTTTGCCCATTTTTTGATGGGGTTGTTTTTTTTTTTCTTGTAAATTTGAGTTCTTTATAGGTTCTGCATATTAGCGCTTTGTCAGATGAGTAGGTTGCAAAAATTTTTTCCCATTCTGTAGGTTGCCTGTTCACTCTGATGGTAGTTTCTTTTACTGTGCAGAAGCTCTTTAGTTTAATGAGATCCCATTTGTCAATTTTGGCTTTTGTTGCCGTTGCTTTTGGTGTTTTAGACATGAAGTCCTTGCCCATGCCTATGTCCTGAATGATATTGCCTAGGTTTTCTTCTAGGCTTTTTATCGTTTTAGGTCTAACATTTAAGTCTCTAATCCATCTTGAATTATTTTTCATATAAGGAGTAAGGAAAGGATCCAGTTTCAGCTTTCTAATTATGCCTAGCCAATTCCCAGCACCATTTACTAAATAGGGAATCCTTTCCCTATTTCTTGTTTTTGTCAGGTTTGTCAAAGATCAGATGGCTGTAGATGTGTGGTATTATTTCTGAGTGCTCTGTTCTATTCCATTGGTCTATATCTCTGTTTTGGTACCAGTACCATGCTGTTTTGGTTACTGTAGCCTTGTGGTATAGTTTGAAGTCAGGTAGCTTCATGCCTCCAGCTTTGTCCTTTTGGCTTAGGATTGTCTTGGCAATGTGGGGTCTTTTTTGGTTCCATATGAACTTTAAAGCAGGTTTTTCCAATTCTGTGAAGAAACTCATTGGTAGCTTAATGGGGATGGCATTGAATCTATAAATTACCTTGGGCAGTATGGCCATTTTTACAATATTGATTCTTCCTATCCATGAGCATGGTATGTTCTTCCATTTGTTTGTGTCCTCTTTGATTTCACTGAGCAGTGGTTTGTAGTTCTCCTTGAAGAGTTCCTTTACATCCCTTGTAAGTTGGATTCCTAGGTATTTTATTCTCTTTGAAGCTATTGTGAATGGGAGTTCATTCATGATTTGGCTCTCTGTTTGTCTGCTACTGGTGTATAAGAATGCTTGTGATTTTTGCACATTGAATTGTCTCCTGAGACTTTGCTGAAGTTTCTTATCAGCTTAAGGAGATTTTGGGCTGAGACGATGGGGTTTTCTAAATATACAATCATGTCATCTGCAAACAGGGACAATTTGACTTCTTCTTTTCCTACCTGAATACCCTTTATTTCTTTCTCTTGCCTGATTGCCCTAACCAGAACTTCCAACACTATGTTGAATAGGAGTGGTGAGAGAGGGCATCCCTGTCTTGTGCCAGTTTTCAAAGGGAATGCTATCCAGTTTTTGCCCATTCAGTATGATATTGGCTGTGGATTTGTCATAAATAGCTCTTATTATTTTGAGATATGTTTCATCAATACCGAATTTATTGAGAGTTTTTAGCATGAAGGACTGTTGAATTTTGTCAAAAGCCTTTTCTGCATCTGTTGAGATAATCATGTGGTTTTTGTCTTTGGTTCTGTTTATATGCTGGATTACGTTTATTGATTTGTGAATGTTGAACCAGCCTTGCATCCCAGGGATGAAGCCCACTTGATCTTGGTGGATAAGCTTTTTGATGTGCTGCTGGATTTGGTTTGCCAGTATTTTATTGAGGATTTTTGCATCGATGTTCATCAGGGATATTGGTCTAAAATTCTCTTTTTTTGTTGTGTCTCTGTCAGGCTTTGGTATCAGGATGATTTTGGCCTCATAAAATGAGTTAGGGAGGATTCCCTCTTTTTCTATTGATTGGAATAGTTTCAGAAGGAATGGTACCAACTCCTCCTTGTACCTCTGGTAGAATTCGGCTATGAATCCGTCTGGTCCTGGACTTTTTTTGGTTGGTAGGCTATTAATTATTGCCTCAATTTCAGAGCCTGCTATTGGTCTATTCAGGCATTCACCTTCTTCCTGGTTTTGTCTTGGGATAGTGTAAGTGTCCAGGAAATTATCCATTTCTTCTAGATTTTCTAGTTTATTTGCATAGAGGTGTTTATAGTATTCTCTGATGGTAGTTTGTATTTCTGTGGGATCGGTGATGATATCTCCTTTATCATTTTTTATTGTGTCTATTTGATTCTTCTCTCTTTTCTTCTTTATTAGTCTTGCTAGTGGTCTATCAATTTTGTCAATCTTTTCAAAATCCAGCTCCTGGATTCATTGATTTTTTGGAGGGTTTTTTGTGTCTCTATCTCCTTCTATTCTGCTCTGATCTTAGTTTTTTCTTGACTTCTGCTAGCTTTTGAATGTGTTTGCTCTTGCTTCTCTAGTTCTTTTAATTGTGATGTTAGAGTGTCAATTTTAGATCTTTCCTGCTTTCTCTTGTGGGCATTTAGTGCTATAAATTTCCCTCTACACACTGCTTTAAATGTTTCCCAGAGATTCTGGTATGTTGTGTCTTTGTTCTCATTGGTTTCAAAGAACATCTTTATTTCTGCCTTCGTTTCCTTATGTACCCAGTAGTCATTCAGGAGCAGGTTGTTCAGTTTCCATGTAGTTGAGTGGTTTTGATTGAGTTTCTTAGTCCTGAGTTCTAGTTTGATTGCACTGTGGTCTGAAAGACAGCCTTCTTCTCTCAACTTGTCAAAGTCATTCTCCGTCCAGCTTTGTTCCTTTGCTGGTGATGAGGTACTTTCCTTTGGAAGGGGAGATGTGCTCTGATTTTTTGAATTTCCAGCTTTTCTGCACTGCTTTTTCCCCATCTTTGTGGTTTTATCTGCCTTTGGTCTTTGATGCTGGTGATGTACTGATGGGGTTTTGGTGTGGGTGTCCTTTCTGTTTGTTAGTTTTCCTTCTAACATTCAGGACCCTCAGCTGTAGGTCTGTTGGAGTTTGCTTGAGGTCCACTCCAGACCCTCTTTGCCTGGGTATCAGCAGCGGAGCCTGCAGAAGATAGAATATTGCTGAACAGTGAGTGTTGCTGTCTGATTCTCACTCTGTAAGCTTCGTCTCGGGGTGTACCCCGCTGTGTGAGGTGTGAGGTGTCGGTCTGCACCTAGTGGGGGATGTCTCCCAGTTAGGCTACTCAGGGGTCAGGGACTCACTTGAGCAGACAGTCTGTCCATTCTCAGATCTTAACCTCCATGCTGGGAGATCCACTGCTCTCTTCAAAGCTGTCAGACAGGGGCATTTACCTCTGCCGAGGTTTCTGCTGCTTTTTATTTAGCTATGCTCTGTCCCCACAGGAGGATCTACAGAGGCAGGCCGGCCTCCTTGAGCTGTGGTGGGCTCCACCCAATTCGAGCTTCCTGGAGGCTTTGTTTACCTTCTTAAGCCTCAGCAATGGCCAGCGCCCCTCCCCCAGCCTCGCTGCCACCTTGCAGTTAGATCTCAGACTGCTGTGCTAGCAATGAGGGAGGCTCTGTGGGAGCGGAACCCTCTGGGCCAGGTGTGGGATATAATCTCCTGGTGTGCTGTTTGCTAAGACCCTTGGTGAAGCACAGTATTAGGGTGGGAGTTACCCAATTTTCCAGGTGTTGTGTGTCTCAATTTCCTTTGACTAGGAAAAGGAATTCCCTTCCCCCTTGTGCTTCCCAGGTGAGGCGATGCCTCACCCTGCTTCAGCTCTCGCTGGTTGGGCTGCACCTGCAGACCAGCGCTGACTGTCTGGCATGCCCCTGTGAAATGATCCGGGTACCTCAGTTGAAAATGCAGAAATCAGCCGTCTTCTGTGTCACTCATGCTGGGAGCTGCACGCTGGAGCTGTTCCTATTCAGCCATCTTGGGAGCACCCCCGGGGATCCTTCTTTATTACAATTTTCACAGCTGTTGGCCTGGTATTTGCTTTAATTTATTTAGGATTTAATTTTGGAGAAAATTCTGTGGCAGGTATGTTATCTATATTTTTACATTTTAAATACTGGGAATAATTTTCTTGCTTACTTCCAACAATCTCGTCTTTTATAATAACCAGATGTTATGGAGTCATCACTTGCTTCTTGTAGGCTTGTGACATTTTCCTGCCCTTTTATAGACGTTCTGATTTTCGACACTCTGAACACTTTTGACCTAGTTAGTTATAACTTTCTCTGGTGCCTAATTTTCTGCAATGTTCCCTTTAAACTTTTGACCCTGTTTGCGGATGGTAGTGCTTATATTAAGTACAGAATTTGATAATCACAGTGTAGCATTCAGATATTTTTGTTACTACTCATCCCATCAGTCTATTGCTTGGGGCTTTTTTTCCTCTTATGTGGATCATCATTGGACGTCTGTGCCATATTGTATCTCATTTTGAACTGCAGAACTGAGAATGTATCATTATGTACTGAAATTCTTGGACTCTTCTCCTGAAACCTATTCCATTTCATCTCACAACTGCATTTATTATACAGTAATGTAATTGCATACATCATTCTCATGGGGATTTGAAATGTTCACTTCAAGTATCTGGAAGCAGTAGAGATATTTTCACCAAGGTTTTAAAAATAGTTGAAGCTATCAGCATCTAAACATTGTATGCCAACTTAGGACATAGATTCTATGCTTAAATAAGAGTAATACTTCACAGGAAGGACAAACAAAAACTGAACTTTTGTGATACTGCCTGTAGCAGAGGGTTTGCATGGCTTACTGCAATTTTTATTATAAAGACCTTCCTACATCCTTAGAGATTTGTAGCATTTGGAAGCGCTTTTATCCTGACTTCCTGTCTAATAATCTAAAGAACATCTGACAATTGCAGAGAGCTTTGCATCCCAAAGGGCCTTACAAACTCCACATATGCTGGAATTAACTTACCTCAACACTGAAAGGCATCTTGCTCTGGTGAATGAGTCTAGCGAATCTTTCACGACCGCAACTAGCCAGACCTTTGAGTTCCTGACTCATTCTAGAGGCAAAGGCAATGCATACTTCATTTTTGCAACCGTTTGATTCTGCACTGTGCATAAAAGAAAAGATCACATACTCAAACTGGATAACAGCACCTAGAAGATATTTTTTGAAATAGATCAGCTTTCTCTTGTATAGGACGTTTGTGCAGACCTTAGGGTGGATATGGCTATGATATCATGCACCCTCTCTGAAGCAGTTGCTTCACTAGATCATATTTCTATATAACCTTTTCATTCTTCTGAAATACAGTCCTATTTTTAGAATCAGGTAGCATGCCAGTCACCATAAATCCTGTCCCAGCTTTATTACCAACTATCTTTTAAATTTTGGCCCCTATGCCCACCCCACTCCTTTGTATTTTAAGGCAGTTGTAAGTAGGGAAATCTTAAAATTAGGAGAGATATTAGTAGTGGTTACAGTTACTATTTATTGAGCACTCACTTTATTAGCTAAAATAACACTAACTGCTCTAACAAATAATTTAAGAGTTCCAATGGAATAGAATTTGTTGCTCTTGTAAAGTTCAATAGGTGAAGGAATTAGCATAGGAATTTAATAGGAAAACGCTTGATCTAGTAATTTAAAAACCCAGGTTATTGGAGGCTCTTCCACCTTCACCTAGTGGCACTGACTTCCACTTACCAGCTATGGAAAGAATGAAGGATTTTGCAAGAGGTTTTTATAGGCCAGACCTGGAATTGGCATACATTATATCTACCTACGTTACAATAGCGACGACTTCATAAAATTATCATCCTTCACTGTAATTCGAGGCTGAGAAATATAGACTAAGTGTCTGCCTAGGAGGATAGGGAAATGGATTTGGTGAACAGAGATCCCAGTTCTGCCATACTTAGTATGTACTAGTTATGTGTTAAATACTAATTTTACTTACATTATGTTTATTCCCACAGAAGCTCTACAGGAATGCTTTTATTATACTCATTTAATAGATACAAGAAAATTGTGGCTCAACTTCTGATACAACTGCTCCAGAGTAATTTAGCTTGTAAGAAGCAGAGCTTGAATTTGTACCGAGGTCTGATGCCAAAGTTTATGTAAATAATCAGGTTCAAGTTACCTGTAAATAGTTAAGAACATGTGCTTAAATATATTATCTTCTTCAACACTCCTTCCCCAGAATGGAAGCTTTATAACTTTCTTTGATAACCTATACCAATGTCTTGTCATTTGATGATTAAAATGTTCTTCCTTATGTGTTATATAAAGCACATTTGGTACTACTTATTTTAGAATATGTGGAAAAACTTAAGGAAGAAAATATAAACCTCTCACAATACTACTACCCAGCAACAATCTGTTGATATACAGTGGTATTTCTGGTTACTTAAATACATTTTGTTGTACAGGATTAAATCCTACTATACATATTGCATTTCAACATCCTTCTTTTGTAAACTAAAGAGCCTACCATGAATAAGTCGCCATTTCATAAGATGCTCTTCCAAAAGTATTAGTCATTACTAATAATGACTGCAAAATATTCCATTCTTAGCCTGTGCCATAATTTATTCTATCAATAACTTCTGCACATTTCAGTTATGTACAACTTTTTGAAATTTTTTAAGATGCTGATATAAAGATACTAAATGATGTCATGTATCTCTTGCCTCATTTGAAAGATGAGGGTGACATCTGGTCCATTTTTGGTCTTATATAATTTCTCCAAGATCAGCGCATTATTTGCATATGGATCTCAGGTGTGGTGAGACGTGAGATAGTTTTGATAAAAGTCTTTTGGGAACCTTAGAGAAAACTAGGCTATTAATCAAGTTTCTTTTAGTACAAAGAAGCATAGAGAGCTGTGAGAGTTTCTGTGAAAAATACAGAATGAAAGATGCCTTTTTACAAAAAAAAAAAAACAATTTAATGTCATGTAGCTTTATAAAGTGGATCAATATCACTAACTAACTTGCCATGGGTAGAAGAAGCTAATTGATTTTGCTGCCACCTGTGAGCACAGGTAAGCAGCAGGCCTCATACTGCTTACTGGCTGCCTTGACAGGGTATGTGTTTGTTTAACATTAGCAAACTCAAGAAAAATTATCTTAGTCTCACATTGCTTTATTACTCCTAATGGCTTGTTTCAACAAACAATTCAGCCCTGTGGAACAGACTGGATGACTAATGTTGTCTGTCAGCACAGACTCTGGCAGAATGCTGTTTTCAACATCAAGGGAAACAGTTGCTGAGCTGTCCGTGGAATGCATGACACCACAGAATACTTGTCACTATGGAGTTTACACCATTTGAGTTGGAGGTAGACCACACTCCCAACACATTTAAAATATGACCAAACCTACACACACACACACACACACACACACGCATGCACATACACAAGTGCGCGCACACACACACACACTGTTTACTCCATGAACAGAGATTACATCCTTACAAGTGTAATCTCTGAGGTAATAGAAATATTTTCTGATCCAGTAGAGTATCAGAATATTCTCACATACTGTTGTCAGGGAGGGCATGTAAATGGAACAAACTTATAGAAGGCAATTGGGAAGTATTTATTAACATTTAAAATATACTATGCGATAACCCAGAAGTTTTACCTATAAGATTCTATTCTTAGACAAAAATTATAGCAAAACAGATAAGTAAAAATACTTATGTACAAAGGAAGCCATTGGAATATTGTTTGTAATAGCAAAACAAAATAAAACAAAAACCAAACAAAAACTAGTAAGAACTTAAATGTCCCTTAATAGAAGAATGATACAGCTATTCAGTAGAATACCAAGTACCATGCCCTTATAACGGAGTGAAATAGAGCTATATGTGCTGATCTGGATCTACGTATGTAGATCTGACTATCTACATCTTATTGTTAAATGGGAAATGGAAATTGTAATATGATCCCATTTTTGTAAATAAAACAAATATTCTTACATATCTATAGCTAAACATGTTTATGTTTACATTAATGCCAATATAAATATATTTTATGCCTATAAAATTGTAGAGAAAAAATAAGAAGGACAAAAACCAAACTTGTAGCAAGGCTTTCCTTTGAGGTGTAGGAATAAAAGAACTTGAGCTGTGAGGGTCTGGGTTTTACCACACATACACATACAAACTTAGTATATACATACATAAAATCCCTACCTACATACATACACCATTCATAAGCCAGAGTATTTGATGAGAGTAATCAGTCCTTCTGGGTGAATAGAAACTAATTTTTTTTTTCAAATAGTAGAAAAAATTCTGATAGTTGTACTTTACAACTAAAAGGGATTAGATATGAGCTCAGTAAAGTACTAAATATTAGAGATCGCCTATTTGAACTGGAATTTACTTTTGAATGATATTGACGATAGAGAATCACAGATTCATACATTTTGCTCCAATATTTACTTGCTGTGAACGAAGCTCATCACTACTGCAGGAAACATCAAAAATACCATGTGCAAAATATATACAATTTTTACTTATCCATTAAAAATAAAACACAGAAGTACAAAACAAAGTACCACATGCAGAAAATCTGCTTTCTGGGACCAAGTGATTATGTCTTGGGTGGCCCATCCTACATACTACAAAAGTTTAATACAATTGTCCTGCTTTCTTGACACATCATGGAGATAGGTTGGCTTACTTTCATTGCTAGTATAGAAAGATATGGAGTAATAGAGACTTGACTTACAGATAAACTGCAAGTACGCATATGGTCATGTATTTATTGGATAATCTCAATATGGATCTTCGAGTCCTCATAAGAGTGGTATTTGGGAAGGAGTTTCCCTAGGGAGATGTCATCTTTCATTTAGATGTATAAAGTGATTAGATATAATTGAGCTACTAGTAATAATATTACTGACAGTTAAACTTGATTGAGGGCATTTTATGCACTGCAAACACTATCTGAAATAACTTATCACAGCTGTATGAAATAGTTGCTATAATTATTCCTAACTCATAGACGTGAAACTAGAGCTTAGAGAAGTTAGGTAACTTGTCAAAAATCACATGGTAAATTAGCAGTTAAGTAAGATTTCAAACCCAGGTCTGTCGAACTCCAAATCCTACGCCTTTAATTACTGAGTTCCATATACTGCTTCAATAGTAGGTACATTATTTGATGGCTATTATGGATGAAATATCCTTTCACAAGTTTACAGAGGGATCTAAGAGCAATTTATAGCATTGTTTTTATATATTTTGATTAACACTTTGGGCACATAAGTGATGACTACTCTAGAAATTGCTTCCTTTATGTTTGTATGGTTATCATTTCTATTATAAAGATATGTTCCAGGAGGATTTACATAGTGTTTTGGCTCTCATTAGCTTAACTTTTCATCAGCTACATTTAGAAACCATTTAAAAGCCAATAAATGGGTAGCTTTATTGAATAAAATAACAATCAAGTTTGGAAATAAAAATCTTGGTTATAATTCCAGGACTGCCATTTACTCAGTTGGACAAGTCATTTAACTTCATTGAGCCTAAGTTTACCTGTCATAGTTAATATGGTTGGCCTGGCTGGTGACATTTGTCCTTTTCCTTTTTTGCCAGTTTCTAACCCTCGATATACTTAGAACCTTCATTCTGTCTCCAGATTCCCATTCCATCCCTCTATCCCTTGCCTTGTGCCTTGGAAGTCTGATCTTTATGATTACATTAAAGGATTTGTCTGCCTTCTGGCTTCATTTTAGATTAGGACAATGGGGAAGACTGGAAGAAGTTCTATCAGATGAAGGGAAGACAGTGAAGTTAGGTTATTCTTCTTCCTCCTTTTCTGTGCGATCACCGTGGACTAGCTGCATCTTGTCAAGAGGCCTCATAGCCACTTCATCTCAATGTTGTTGTCATCATCCACTCCTGTGGCCCATTTATACCTAAAAGTGACTCTCTTCACCTCTTACTAGCCCCAAGATTTTACCTTATCCTTTCTCGTGGTATTCCCCATACACTGCTCGTATCTTTGGAAATACTCCCTCTTTCAAACTCTCCTCAGAATATCCAGTTCATGTGATCTGACTGGTTTTATGCCCAGATTCTGATTGATGCAGCTGTACATCTCTCTGTAAATCGTGTGCTCAGTTAAAGAAGATGTTTTTTACAGAGAAAAGTTAATTGTTTTTAGATTAAGTGCATATGAGTAACAGATATTTATTTTTTATTGATGCATAATATTTATACATATTTATGGGATACATATGATATTTTGATACCTGTGTAGAATGTGATGATCAAATCCGGGTATTTAAGATAGCTATCACCTCAAACATTTATCATTTCTTTGTGTTGGGAACATTTCACATTTTCTAGCTATTTTAAAATATATAATATATTGTTTCTAGCTATAGTCATCCTTCTATGCTAGTGAACAGTAGCATTTACTCCTTCTGTCTAAATGCATGTTTGTATCCATTAACCAACCTCCCTTTATCCCTCACTTACATACACACTCTTCCTAGTCTCTACTAACTATCATTCTTTTGATAGTATCTCCAAGCAAATGTTTAAGACCCAAATTATTACTTTACCTGGAGCTTTTCTTCTTTCCATTATATCACTTTCATTCCCTGGAAAACCCCTACTCTTCCAATATAATAGAAGAAGCTTACTGCCTAACTGAACACAGTGTGGCAAAATGGCTCCGTGAAAGCTTAGGCCTTCACATTTTTTTTCCATGAAGAATTCAAATCTCTCTTAATCAAAAGTGTGTCACTCATCTATGTTGTGACTAGATAAGCAAGGTTTATCTCTGGTCATTAACTGTCTATCATGTTACACATTGGTGCAAAGCCCTGACTCAACTTTTTTCTACAAAATGCTTTTGTAATTGATGTTTTATGTACTTGTGAGAAGCAACCTGGTAGAAAAACATAGACAAATTTTACATGTATAGTTTGTCAGAGTTTCATTTCTAGAAATGCTAAAGATGATCCTTCCCTGTCAATTCATAAAATTTTAGGAAGCTTAATATATATCATGATATTAACCTGCTACATAAACTATTGCACTACCCAGGTGTTTGTGATGCTGCTGCTGTAGCTGCTACTGATTATGCTAAAATAAACTTCCCCATTGTGCTTATCTTTCAGATTTTGAGTTTTGGGTGGGAGATAACAACCAGTAATTATAGGCTATGTACTGTGCTATCATTTTAAATACATCATGAATTTCTTACTAAATGAAACATAGCACTAGACCACATTTATTTCTTTTTGCAAGACCATAAGTATTGTAAAACAAGTTATAAACCAGTTCAGAAAAGAGGTAAATTGTGGTCTATCCTAATTCAAAGATAGATTATCTACTTATGGATACATTTACTAAAACAAGCAATCTATTTCATTTAGTCCTGATTTTCTAATTTTTTTTTCTCCAGATTAAAAAAAATCTCTTGCCCTAGGCATGGACAGATGAAAATGTGTTCTGGAAAACAGTTTTCGGAAAAAAATTCCAGGTAAACTGTCATTTGGGAGCCTCCAAGGCTGGGGTGGCAAAGGTGGTGAGAGGACCCTTTCCCTTAGGTTGACATAATACTGAAGATGCCAAAGTTACTGGGATGATCCAGATGTTTGTGCAGCAAACATAGATTTTCTATTGTTGTTATTATTTTTCTTTATTCAATATGCCTTCTACCTCCTGATAGATATCATGGAAACAGGCCAGTAGATAAGTAGTTCTAAGACAAGAGCAATTGTGAAATATCTGACAATTAGAGCAGCAGCACATGTAGCTGAGTTTAATGTTTTCATTATAATAATCAAGACAAACAGACCATTATTTTGTATAAATTAACTTTTTCACGTCTTTAAAATTTTATGTACCTAATTCGTTTCCTTATTATTTTAATGATGGAACATTTGACAGTTGAACCTAAGGTATTTTCCACAAAAGATAGTTCTTAAAGTGTTTGAAAAATACTATGCACCTGCAGGTAAATTATGTACTATTCCTGACTTGAGATGGATTATTGAGACAAAAATAATTTTAAAACCAATAGCATGTTGGTTGATAATCAGAGACAACACTGATTATAACAACTAGGTAGACATTTAAGCATAATGTGATTAGTTCAAAAGAAATTAAACTATAGGAACTTTCAATGGACTTTGTATTGTTGAAGTGCCATTTTGTATAATTGCAAAATATTATGTAAATGAAGAAGGGTAGTATAAGATAGCCACAAGTCAAAGTTTACATTTCCAAGGTCTAGTGATACTGGGAAGAAGAGAAGAAAATGTGTGAAAGATAAGAAAATGTGCTGGGCGTGCAGGTGGCAGAAATATTCTCAAAGATTCCTGCCAGGGAGTCAGGGGAGACAAAGCTATGAAATAGTAAGATTGCATTTCTTTCAAATCTGCATATTCTGCAGCCCTTAAGCCATTACCTGCAGCTGAGGAGTTCCAATAAAAGTGATTTAAAAACTCATTCTGGCTGCCTCCAGATGCCAGCCTCCTGGGGTTGCTACCACGCATTATTTAATATGAACTTGATGGTTTCAATACCCTTCCTGATGCCTGATTCAGCTCTTCTATAGGCAGCCCTCTGTCTGTAACTGACAAGATGTTGCTAATGACTGGAAATTTTAAAACATACTTCCTATTAGTTTTCATTATTTATTTCTTTACATGTTTCCTGAATATATATATATATATATATATATATATATATATATATATATTTGTTTTCCTGAAATTAGGATGAAATCTGACTTCTTTGGATTCCATTTTAGCTTGACACCTGACAGAATATCCTGTCAAAAGAATTAAATATGACCTTGATACAAGAGATCTCTTGCTTTGGAAGAAGAAAATCTCTTTCACATAGTTTCTGAATTAGAATTTATGTCAGTAACAGAATATTAGTTCTGGAAGCAGGTGTGGTATTTTTTCTTCTTTAAATTTTAAAATAGACCATTCACATTCATACAACTACAAATAAACTTATCTGGTGTTACTTACCAATCCATTATCACTGGAGGATTAATTAACTGGGAGCAGTAAGGGGGAATATCTTGTCAAGTTGTGCTGTAATTATTGGTTTACATGTCTGCCCCTCTCACCTTGAGTTCTAGGAGGTCAGGGATGCTTCTTGTTTACTTTTGTAAACCCACACTGCCTGGTCTATCAAAGGTGCTCCTTCAATAAATGCTGGGTATATAAATGAGTGGTTCTGGTAAAATATTCTTTTTTGTAGGTTTAATTTTATATCACACAGAGTTTTACATCTGTGTTTGACCATATCGCTTCACACTTTGCATAAAATAGGTCCTGACCTTCGTATCATATCTTGGCTGATATTAATCTGATGCCTACAAAGATGTTTCTGTCTTTGTTCTATAATCACTCACATTTCAATCTTTGAAATGAATCACAAACAAATATTAACCAGAATTTTAAAATCTAGACTTTTTTTTTCTATTGGACACTGCACATATCTATATAATAAGGAAAGCCAGATGCACAGCTTCTTTCCAATGTGAGTTTGTTCTGCCAATGCCCTTTTTAAAAATGCCTATGCATCTGTGATGGGAGTTGAATCTATAAAGCTCCATGATGCTAGGCAAAAAACTTTAATTTTCTTCATTGAGTAGTGCCCCAAAACTTTGTTATTTAAAAGTCCCTCTCTCCATGAATGTGTCCTGTCTCCTATCATCATATATTTTCCACAAATGCATCACATATGGTTTTCACTTGCTGCTTTTCTGCTACTTTGTTTCATTCACCCTTGTATGTGGACTGCAGTATCATCCTTTGTTTTTAGATATACTAGTTTTGAGAAATCAATGAATATACTCCCTTATGACTTTTGAAAAAAGTCAACTTTTATGGTGTAAGGGCCAAGAATAAATACAACTAAATTAAGTGTAATATAGTCCCCACAATACTCTTGAGCAATATATAATGCAACATTTAAAAAAATAAAGAGTAATCATTCTCTTTCCAAAATATTATTTTTCTTATCAAACTGAAAATAGCTGCCCTGTATTTACCTTCATTGCTTTCTCTTCTTTCCTTTAGACTTTTTTGATAAGGAGATGCTTGTGAGTCTAAAAGGAAGAAAAAATTATCTACGTATCTAGTTTTCTATCAGGAATATTGTAAGACCCCTGTTTTCTAATCCTATTTCTTATTACTCAACTTGAATACCTATTTGTGTATGCAGAACGATTACTGTCTATAATACTTAGAAAGTAGGGCTACATTTTGCTGGAAAATTGTGCCTTGACAGGTTCCACATACCTCTCTTTAATTAATATCTTTCATTTTAAAAAGAAGGATGCAGACAAATAGCAAAGAAATAAACAAATGAGCTTTGCATGCAAGTTTATCTTTGTCCATTTAAATTATTCTGAATACAAATGCCAAGTTGAAATATTTTTGATGGTTTGTTTTTCAGTGGCTCTGGTCACAGCAAAAGCAAAAATGGTACAGTGAAGCCAGTTCCAAGCCCTTGAGTGTCTTCTCTCTCTTCAGTATTCCTCTTTGCAAGTTTGACATTTCATCTATGCTAATCAGATCCATCATGCATTGACAGGTGGTGAGTGTGTACTCTAATTCCAACCTACTTAGCATAATTGTAGTATTTAGTGCAATTTCTTAGATATTATTTGGTATTATTTTAATAAATGAATTACCAAAAGTGAGCCAATCACTTTGTAGTTCTCGCCATTCTTTATTAAAAAAAAAACCTCATCTTGGTTCTCCATGCTGGTCTCAGGGGATGTATTATTTACAATCCGGGCATACTATTAACAAATCATGTAATATAAAAATTAGAAATGTTTTACTTTTCAAATCCAGTGAGGAAGGACATACTACAAATAATGTGCTACAAATATTGTATGTTTCTAGACATTTCACAGTGGATACCCAAATCTTTTCTAAGTCTAAGTACTGAATTGATATTCTATGTGCCACACTGCCTGCCTATATTCTAAAGTTTCATGTATGTCTATAAATACCTTAATTCTTTGCTATAATTTTGATTCCTATGAACATTTAACATAGCAGCAGAAAGGTGTGTAAATAAAACAAGATTGTTTCCTCCACTTAAGATGAACTATGGTAAAGATGAAAAGGTGGTTGTGTGGTTGAGTATCAGTAACGGTCTTTGAAAGCCCTTGTGAACATATAAATAATGCCAACATTTTGAGATATAGGCTGATGAAGGCTGGTAGGTTGTCATTTGTATTCAATTGATATGAAGGGAAAAATTGAAAACATGTGAAAAGGAAATTTGGAGCATATATATACATTATATATACATATATATACACACACACATATATAATATTTGAAGTGTTAAGTTTTGTCTTCTTTTCTAAGCGTATGTTTAAGCGTAAAATCTCATTGATGTATATGCCAACACAAGAGTAATGCCCTTTAATTAACAAGCAGTTCTAGGAAACCACTGCAAAAATCAGTGTGTACAAAGTGGTGTATCTCCAATTTTTTAATTATACCCAGGAATTTATGGGGTAATCAAATCTTTTATATATAGGCCACTAGGAGAAAGGATTCTGGGCCACCTGAATGGGCGTAGCGGAAATTGCTGTGTGTTTTTGGCTGTTCATCATCCAGTTCTTCACTGTGTAATGTACTAATTGGACATAGTACCCACCTTTCGTACAAAAATCAAAGACTGGAGACTTCTTTCCTTGCCTTCTGGCAGCCAGATTATGGGTATATAAGCCAGGCTCAGCTAATTGGATGCTATCATCCCAGACTATGAATCTAAATTGCATAACACAAGGATGGAATGATGATTAGAATTGATTTGGCATAGTTGTTACCAAGTCTAGCGGTAATAATAGTAGTGCATAGACGAGGTGGAGGCCTAAAAATATTGGTGGCTCTGTCCTGGCCTGATCGTTCTGGCCAAAAGGTTATTAGTTTTATTTATTTGTTTGTTTGTTTGTTTTGCTTCTTATCCCTCCAAAGCTTATTTGGTTCCTTCCAGTCTTAGAAGTCTGTTTTCTCAGCCAATATAATAGTACCCTTATAACCTTCCAACGAATCCTTTTTTATTTCCTAGGATAGTTATAGTTCATTACTATTACTACCAGATAAGAATAATGACAGATACCATATATTGCTTCCCAATGTCCCTGCATTAGTGGATGTTTGACAAGCTGCAGATCATATCTTCTGGCGATTGCAGGAACCCATTGTGACCAATTTAATATCTATGAGGAAATTGGTACATTTGGCATAACAAAGGAGATATGTAAAATTACTAAAATGATATCATTGTTTACATTTTGTAGAATTTTTTTTTTTTTACATGAAAGAAAGAGTGTAGAAAAGTATTGGGTAATAATAGATGTAGGTTGATCTAGAGGGCATGATCTTAAGAAACAGGTGGTGCTGGGTGATAATCTTGGCTCTGCTGTTTGTTACCTGTGCCCTGGGTGAGTTGCTTAAGTCTCTTCACCTGTAAAAAATCATAAGAAGTGTTGTGGGAATTATACAAATATTCTATTATAAACTACTTTGCAAAAAGCACAGAGCCTGACATATAATTACCATTTAATTAATTAATAATTATCACAGCCAAACATTTATTGAGTTTTTAGCCTGAGGCAGGAACAGTAGTGCTCTATATGTTTTATAAGTGAAAATAATCTTCAAATCAAATAGAAAGTAAGTGCTGTTTTTATCCTCATTTTATAGATGAGGCATAAAGAAAGTGAAGCACAGAGGGATTACAAAACTTGCTCAAGGTCACACAGCAACAATTCCATCCTCTCTATTTTCCTGATTAAATTTGTGTCTCCTTCCTCTTCCATTTGTTCTTTTTATTTGTTACTTCTAGTTTCAAGTCTTCTATTTCTTTTTTCCTTTTTGAATTTCAGAGTCACTGACCAACAACTTAAAAATAATTCTGTAGTAATTTGTGAGTAGAGCCTGGGACATGATACCTCACTTTCAGTGTCTTTTTTTCAAGGACATAAAAAAGGTTATCCATATACACTCTCCTCATTGTAAGGCAATTGCCCTACAGATCTGAAATATAATTTTCATTTTTGGGATTCTCAAATTCTCTTTTAATGAATCATTTGTATGCTGTTTGCAAAACACAGTACCCTCAGGTTAAGAGAAAGTGAAAAAGGACTCCTTTGGAAAAGCTGTATCATTATGATCTCAATGAAATCAAGTTGATGTACTCCAGTCTCATTCATGAGTGAGCATGAAGGCAGAAAGACCTCTCATCTCTGGTCTCATATTAAACTTTGTCAGGATGAAGGATCCCAAAGGTTATTTCTCCAGATTAGATTTAAAGTATGTGGCCATGGGCACTGCTGATACACCTGAATAAACATCCCTGTGGCAAAAGTAGGCCAACAGTGCTGCCAGCCATCAGCATCTAATTCGCTCTCATTTCATAAGATGATAAAAAATTAAAAGCTGTTCTAAAAGCAGAGGGATTTGGAGCTGGCTCTGTACCAGGCCCTGTAGCTATGCTCATGAATCAGTGTTGCTTCTCCTCTTGGTTGCTAGCCCATTCCGGAATCCATGCCACCTGTTGTTGCTGCTATTTTCTATTTAAGCTTCTCTTTGTAAATGGTGTGAGCAGCTCTGATTGACAAACTTTCAGTTTTTATTTTATTTTTTAAAGAATACTGTTAGATGAGGATCAAATGCAGCTCTTCATTTCCAGTGATGTATTGAGATCTCACGAGGACACAAAATCTGATAGAAGGAGGCTGATCATAACTCTACACCCAAATGTAGGCTGGAACTTGGGTTAAGTAAGAATGAATGTTTAGGATACCTTGTCCTAAACCCTTGAGTCACTTTTTTCAGACCTCTTTGAGAAATGCTTCCAAATATTTTTGACAAATGTGCACTGCTTTAACAACAGAATTGTATATAAATTGATTGTATTATTTAGATTCTAATTTATTTATCAATCTCATATTTTCACTACTTACTATGAGTTGTACTGAGTGCATGGAGATTCTGTTCAATATTTGTTTTTAAATGGCAAGTCTTGTAAATAAGAGAGAAACTCTATGTAGGATATTTATGTGTACAAATCAGCTCCTTTAATTTTAACTTTAATTGGTCATCTTATGAAAAATGTGCAATTAAAATAGTAGCTTTTGCTAAGACATGAGAGTTTGTGGAGGTAATTTTTGTAGCTGAAATATTTAACTCTTTAGAGGAACACGAGCTAGAATGTCACTGTCAGCCAAAAGGGATACATATCAAATCAGTAGATTTCTTGAAGTATATTCTGTTGTTTTCCTTTACCAGGGGCCATTTAGGATGAGCTCATGATGGCTATAAATCATTAAGTTAATGTGTTCCTGAGTCAGGTATCCATTTAATATACATGCAACACTTTATTAGCTCTTTTCTCCATGTACAAATAGAAAATATTATCCCCACTGTAAGAAACAATGACATATTTTCAACAGGATTTCTGGAGAAAGGCATTGTTTAAAGCTCCATATGATTTCCATGTAATAATTGTGTGGAAGTAAGAGTAGGAGAATAGAGGCCACTGTTATTTTCCTCCGTAATGCTTTTGAAAAAGGAATAAACAGCCTATTAATCTTGAAATATCTGTATGTCTCATCATCATAATTTTTTCAACATAGTTTACTCCTTTTATAGGTATTTGAATATTTCCTGCTTTTATAGGTATTTGAATATTTCCTGCTTTAGATACACCTCCAGCCTGTGTAGCTGAATTCTACCAGATATTAGGTTGTTAACTACAATCTAATTATTTTAGATAACTTCTTTTGATGGCTAGTGCTTTAGGGAGATGGGACACAAAGGGCAGATGAGTATATAGAACTCCCTAGCCTTATATATCGCCCAGATATTAATGCTGCTGTTTACCTACAAACACAACATACAATGTGTAATCACACACACACACATACACATACACACACTCACACGCTAGAGATAAAATTCCTCATTGAATACGTGCATTAAGAGCTACTTCAGTGCAAAAATACTACTTTTGAAAACCTCTAAATCTGTCCTTCCACCCTCAACGAGTAGTACTGGATGTATTCTGGTGTTTCCTCTGTTTTAAATATCCTTAATCCTTGCACCTATGTGTCAGAGAAAGGAAAGAGAGAATATTGAGTTTCTGGCATAACATGAACTCGCTAATAGGACCATCTAGTGTCACACTGCAAATTCAAAACCACTGTGCATGGGGAACTTAAATCTCAATAATGAGAACTTACATTATTAAAGACAACATCTTTCACCCTAAGAGCTTTGTTGTGACTTGTGATGGATTACGCAGCATATCAGCAATATTTCTGAAGTCTAGTACCAATAGACTCAAAATAAAGACATAACAAGAACAGTATAGAGACAATACAACGTTGAAGCCTCAAACCACTAAACATATTTTCTTTAAATTGCAATGGGGCTGTCTAAGAACCCACATAGAGGAGTTCTTTCTGTCTTTTTTAATTTTAATCAGTTAACATCCAAGCCACTGTATTTAGTATAGATTCTGAAACATTTATTGCTAAGCACTAGCCACTGGGATCATTTGGACCCTTGGTCCCTGTCTCCTCAAAAATAATCCTAAAAGGGAAAAACAGTTCAAAGCCAGTGAACATATACTATGAAGGACTACCACCAGATTTTACAAGTCAACATTTCTGGGGGTCTCAGTTTGCCTATCTTGGAAATGAAGAGATTAGGAGATTAGATGATAGCATCTCCATATCTCTTCTGTCTTTAACATTCTGTGATCCCTTGAAGGCCATAGAATCACCTTCAAGTTTTGTATCATCTTTGCTTTATATTAAATATGAATAATGATTAAATATATAAATTTTTGTTTTCTTCTGTCCTCTAAAGCATTTCTTGGCAAACCTGGCAGGGGGATAGCTTTGCATTGTAAGCTAACTTTCATGAAATTTGATTTGTTTTGAAATGATGCTGTGCATCTTACACCACCTAGATGGCAGCTCCCTGGTGCTTCTCCCTCATCCTACCCTTTAAAAAATTTCCTATGTTGCCCAAGTGCCAACTTGGAAAAGCACCTCGTTATCCTGGTGACGATGATGCTGATAAAGATAAGGGGATATGAGAAAGAGCTTCCATAGTTGCTGTCTTCCCACTTCATACAACGTGGGATAGAGGTCAAAAAAGGAGTCTTTGAAGCATTAGGTATTGGCAGTGGAAAGGGAAGTAAGAAACTATTCCTTGAGATTGGCAGAAATGAAGCAGAGAGCAAACTCATTACTAGGTTCTGAGAAATGTATTTTTGGATATATAGAGTTGCATCTTTTATGGGGAGATGGTGTATTCTGCATCATTGTCAGAAGGTTTAGCCTGCATAATATGTCATTACCCACCTTTTAAAACTATTCTAAAATTAAATCTTAATAATATGGCTTACAAAATGTGAGATGAACTGTCCTCTGTCTTCTTCTCAAGGTTCGTTTTGCACAACTCTTATTTTCTTGCCTCTGAGAGCCCCACTTCTTGCAGTCTGTGGTGCTGCCAGTCTGAACATTTTTTACTTCCTCCCACTGCACCGTGATCAGCATTGCCTTCAGGCCATTGCACATTCCTGAATCACTCCATAACCTTTTGATCTAGCTGATTCTGATGGTTCCTTTTGTTCTCAGTGTAAATGTCAACTTTTCTCCAAAGGTATTCCCAACTCTTCTATTAAACCTGGCTATCATTATGAGGTAGATACACCTTGTTTACATTCCAGTACCACCAAGTCTTTCTGCTATAGCGATTGTAGTCTACCTATTAGGTTAAGATGTATAAACATCTAGTCTCATGGCTTTAAATAATTTTCGTGTACCAATGATTCCCAAGTTCATATCACCTGTCCTGACCTCTCCCTTAAATTCCAGATTCATATTATTTAATTGCCTATTCAGCATCCCCTTTTGGAGATTTTAATAGCTCAAAATTAACATATCCAAAATTGAATTTAGGGTATTTTTTTTCATTTCCTTCAAACCTACTTTCCTCTTTTTCTTCCTTATATCAACTAATGACAAGCCAATTTCTTCCATTTTCTCAGGACAAAACCTGGGGATCATCCTTGACTTCTCTCTTTATTTTAGACTTACAATCAATTTATAATCAAAATACTTTTGGCTCTGCTTTCAAATATATCCAGACACTGACTACTTTTCCCCCGCCTCGTTGTTACTTCATGGTTCCAACCACCATCTTCTCTTCCTGGGACTACTGCAACAACCTTTGAACTCATTTCCCTGCATCCACCCTTTGCCCACTTTAGAAAATCCTCAATGCAGTACCTGCAATGATAAGGTTAAAACCGAATACAGATTATGTCACTGCTCTGTTCTTCCAATTAGTATTCAAGGTGAAACTCAATGCCCTAAACATGACCAGTAAGGCTCTATGTCTTCTTTTTCTCTTATTTCATATTCTAATAAATGCTCCCCTTTTCACTGCCACTTCAGAAACACTGACTAAAATGCTGACTTACATGTTGTTTTTTAGGTATGCCAGGCACTTTGTCCCTTTAGGGCCTTTGCACTTGCTGTTTCACCTGCCCCAAATAGTCTACCTCCAATAGCTGTATGGCTCATATATTAACATGCTTTAAGTCTCTGCTAAGTATTCCTGCTGAGAGCAAGACATATATCTTTTCTAATCACAGTTATATTTTCAGGACCAAGGATATAGCAGTGGTGATGTTTTTTTGAATGGCTGAATAAGCAACCTCAATGTTTCCTAGGATCTGTTTCAGATCATTATGGCCATTATTGGTGGCATGCAGTTAGGTGAATATCTGTTCTCCCTACAGTGGAAGTAGATACGTTCCTAACAAACTAGGTTAAAATTCTAAAAAAGTTAACTTCTGCAGAAACATTGACATATGTGGTAGTTAGATTTGAAAGAACCATTTGTATTTAACTTTATATAACTTCAGGTACAAAAGGAAATGAATAAGTTTTTATTTTATTTTAAGATTGCCTGAAAATTTCATATGTTCACCATAGATAAACATTGTTTCTAGTGAGAATTCATTCCTAAAACTCAACAAGCACAATGTTTTGAAATACAGCCCCTTCATAAGGTGGGGACCGATTATATTTAAAGGAGAAAAATTGGGATTTCAGATACTAGCATTACCCAGCTCCTAATCTTTGAGGGAAAATGTATTTGCATGCCCTTGGAAAAGATAGCACATTTATTTTGGACAGTGCATTTCTGTCTTCTAGCTATCCTTTGATATATCTTGCATTTCTAAAATATTAAATGTAAAGCAAAATGTCTCTAAATGAAATTGCATTTTTTCTTAGGAACAATGTACCTTATACAAAAGAGGAAGAAGAATTAAGAAAATAGAATTTGGCCCCATGACTAAAAGCAAATAAAAAAATTATTAAAAGTCATATATTTAGTGGAAAGTCAATACAGTTATGCATATCTTAATGACAGGAATCTGTTCTGAGAGATGCATCCTTAAGTAATTTCATCATGGTGCAAACATTATAGAGTGTACTTACATAAACCTATATGGTTTATGTAGGCAATTGTAACACAATGGTCAGTATTTGTGTATCTTAACCTAGAAAAGGTACAGTAAAAATACAGTATAAAAGATAAAGGACAGTACACCTGTATAGGACACTTACCATAGATGGAGCATGCAGGATGGCAAGTTGCCCTGGGTGAATCAGAGTAAGTGATAAGTGAATGTAAAGTCCTAGGACATTATTGTACACTACTATGGACTTTATAATCACTATACAATTAGGCTGTCCCAAATATATATAAATCTTTTTCTTTCTTCAATAATAAATTAACTTTAGTTTTCTGTAACTTTATTACTGGATAAACTTTTGACTCTAATAATAACACTTAGCTTAAAGCACAAACATGTTGTTCAGCTGTACAAAATATTTTTTCTTGATATTCTATAAGCTTTTTTTTTTTTTTTTTTTTTTTTACTTTTTAAACTTCTTAAATTAAAAACGAAGTCACAAACACACACATTAGCCTAGGCTTACCAAGGGTCAGGATCATCCAAATGTCACTAGGGCAATAGAAATTTTTCAGCTTCATTATAATCTTATGGGACCATTGTCATGTACGTGGTCCACTGTTGACTAAACCATCATTATGTGGCACACGACTATAGCTCCAAAATGATATTAAAAAAAACAATATGGATCTGATGGAAAAAAAGGGAAGAATTTTTTAATACTTTTATGTTTGACAGTAATTTTAGTTTATGGGAGAGAAATTTACCGCTTAAATTCATTCCATTGAAAATTGCTCAATTTTTATTAATTTACTGCCTGAGTTAACTACAGCAAGAAAACCAGAGCTCTTTTAGATGTTTGAACTATGTTTCCAGGACTTTGTGGGTTCTACTGACTTTGTGTAGTGAACAAGTTGGTATGGGATGAAGGGAAGGGGAGATAACAAAACAACAAAAGCAAAAAACTATTTTGAACACTGTTTAAGGATGCCGCAGGCTATGAATAAAAGGGGAAGATATTCTTGTACACACAGAGAGGAGGAATGGTGCTTTCCATATATTGAGGCCTCAGGATGGCCTGCCGATAACTTTATTTTTCCCCTTTAATGAAATAATTTTTTAAAAAAATCATACAAGTAAAATTTGAGTATATTTCTTAGAAAATTTCTAGCAGCATTCTTGTATTTAGAGTAGAACCTGAAAGATCTCCTTTACTAACCCTTTTGTCAATCTTGCTCCCATTGTCCCATTGCTGGAGGTGACCAGGTGACCACCATTTATTATTTGAAGCAAGTATACTTCTTGTTGTTTTTCTTTTTTTTTTTTTTTTTTTTTGTTGAGACGGAGTCTCGCTCTGTTGCCCAGGCTGGAGTGCAGTGGCCGGATCTCAGCTCACTGCAAGCTCCGCCTCCCGGGTTTACGCCATTCTCTCGCCTCAGCCTCCCGAGTAGCTGGGACTACAGGCGCCCGCCATCTCGCCCGGCTAATTTTTTGTATTTTTTTAGTAGAGACGGGGTTTCACCGTGTTAGCCAGGATGGTCTCGATCTCCTGACCTCGTGATCCGCCCGTCTCGGCCTCCCAAAGTGCTGGGATTACAGGCTTGAGCCACCGCGCCGGCCTTCTTGTTGTTTTTCTATGCCTTTGTATAAAGATATATAATCCTATACATACATATATATGTGTGTGTGTGTGTGTGTGTATGTTTCTCTGTGATTTTCCTCTCTTTTGAAAATATGCCTAAACATATTACAACTCTGAATATGTATTAATGTATGTTTCATGTATAATAATATTACAGCAAATTTAAAGTTATTGAAATCATTTACTGGAATCTTTTTTTTAAACTTGCATTTTAAGTTGAGGCATACATATTCAGGATGTGCAGTTTTGCTACCAAAGTAAACGTGTGTCATGGGGGTTTGTTGTACAGATTATTTCATCACTGAGGTATTAAGCCTAGTATCCATTAGTTATTTTTCCTGATACTCTCCCTCCTCCCACTCTCCATCCTCTGATAGGCCTGAGTCTGTGTTGTTCCCCCTGTATGTGTCCCTGTGCTCTCATCATTTACCTCCCTCTTATAAATGTGAACACGTTGTATTTGGTTTTCTGTTCCCACGTTAGTTTGCTAAGGATAATGTCCTTCAGCTCCTTTCACGTTGCTGAAAAAGACATGATGTCATTCATTTTTATGGCTGCATAGTATTCCATGGTGTATATGTACCAAATTTTCTTTATGCGGTCTATCATTAATGGGCATTCAGGTTGATTCCATGTCTTTGCTATTGGGAATAGTGCTGGAATGAACATACATGGGCATGTATCTTTATAATAGTATTTATATTCCTTTGGGTATATACCCAGTAATGGGATTGCTTGGTTGGACAGTATTTCTTTCTTTAGGTCTTTAAAAAATTACCGCACTCTCTTCCACAATGGTTGAACTATTTTCTACTACCACCAACAGGGTATAAGCATTCCTTTTTCTGCACATCCTCGCCAGCATCTCTTATGATTTTACTTTGAAATAATAGCTCTTCTGACTGGTGTGAGATGGTATCTCATTGTGGTTTTGATTTGCATTGCTATAATGATCAATGATGTTATGCTTCATATGATTGTTAACTGCATGTATGCTTCTTTTGAAATGTGTCTGTTCATGTCTTTTGCCCACCTTTTAATGGGGTTTTTTTTTTTCTTGTAAATATGTTAATTTCTTTATGAGACATGCTGTGTATTAGACCTTTGTCAGATTCATAGTTTGCAAAAATTTTCTCCCATCCTATAGGTTGCCTTTTTACTTTGTTGGTAGTTTCTTTTGCTGTCCAGAAGCTCTTTAGTTTAAGAAGATCCCATTTGTCAATTTTGACTTTCGTTGCAATTGCTTTTGGTGTCTTCATCACGAAACCTTTGCCCATGCCTATGTCCTGAATGGTATTGTCTAGGTTGTCTTCTAGGGTTGTTATAGTTTCGGGTTTATATTTAAGTCTTTAACCAATCTTGAGTTAATTTTTGTATATTGTGTAAGGAAGGGGTCCACTTTCAATCTTCTGCTTATGGCTAGCCAGTTCTCCCTGCACCATTTATTGAATAGGGAATCCTTTCCCTATTGCTTTTGTCAGGTTTGTTGAAGATCAGATAGTTCTATGTTCGTGGTCTTATTTCTTGGTTCTCTACTCTGTTCCATTGGTCTATGTGTCTGTTCTTGTACCAGTACCATGCTGTTTTGGTTACTATAGCCTTCTAGTATAGTTTGAAGTCAGGTAGCGTGATTCCTCCAATCTTGTTCTTTCTGCTTAGGATTGCCTTGGCTATTTAGGCTTTTTTTGGTTCTGTTTGAATTTTAAAATAGTTTTTTTTTCTAGTTCTGTGAAGAATACTATTGCTAGTTTAATGGAATAGCATTGTCCCCCAACACTTTGGGCTCCTCTAAGCCTGCATGCTGGAATGGCTGTCTTCCAAGCAGCAAAGATGGCAGTCTGCCCCTTCCCTGGGGAACTCAGTCCCATCCCATGTAAGTGCAACAGTGCTGCTAGTGGCTGGCTGGCATTCCAAGCCAATGGGTCTTATCCTGTGAGGTGCCCTGCAAATGGGGCTCGCAGACTAATGCTACTCAGCTCCCTGTCTTCAGCCCCCTTCCTAGGCATATGTACAGAGGTCCAACCTAGGTCCAACCTCTTGCTTTGCCTGAGTTGCAGTCACCTTTTCCAGGGATCCCAGAGCTGGAGTATATAAAGCTCCCGGGTCTCTGTGCCTGCCTGAGTGGCTGCTTTGCTGAAATTTCATGTAGCACTGTGTGTCAGACACAAGGCCTTGGTGGAGTGGGTTCACTAGGAGATCTCCTGACATGAGATCTGTGGGAGAAGCATCTATCTGAGTCTTTCAATAAGGAAATAGTAAGCACTCACAATTATACTAGGTTTACGTGTGGGGAGATAAATGATAATTGAAATAGAAGATTTCGTGAAAGTGAAACTTAACTTGGACCTTGAAGAATCATCAACCTTAAGAAAGTGAGGGTTAAGACTCATTACATTTTAGTGGAGGGCCGCAGCATAAAATAAGTACAGGAATAAGCATGATGAATATAAAGTAAAGACAGAGCTGAGCAGAAAAGAGAGTGGTAAGGTTGGACAGATAAGTTGGAGCCTCATTGTTGAGAACATTTATAATAAGGCCAAACTACATGGTCTTGATGTAGAAGCCAATGTGGGGCATATTCAGGCTTGTAGGTATATTAGGGAATTCATCCTGACAGCACTAAGTAAAATGGATTGCAGGTGGGAGAGCCTTGATTCTAGAAAAAGAGTGAAGTGGCAGTGGCAATAATTCAGATATGGATTGGGATATTCTGGACTAGCATAATGGGAATAAAGAGAGAGAAATACAATTATTTAATGACAAGTTGATAGTGAGATGAAAAAGAGAAATGCCTCAAAGATGATCCCTGAATTTTAAATTTCAAAATGGAGGTCATTTTAGAAATTAAAAAGCAGAAGGGAGGTCTGGAAACAGACAAGAATGGGGAACATGGAAAGGGATTTTGACTTGTTTATAATGAGGAATGCCTAAAATGTTTAGCTTAAGCAAAAATTGCATAGTTTACTCTGCTAAATTACAAATAATTGTTTTCATCATCTCCCTTACTGTCTCCTAGACACTCAGACTCTATTAGCAAGAGTTCCACAGTTAATGACAAGACAATGTTTGGAATTATAAAGTCCCGGGTCATGTGAGGGTATTGAAATCCCACTATGGCCCCACAGGTACCTAAATAGACTCATTAAAGCCTTTGAGATGCTGGAGGCCTCTAAAGTTGCACCTTGGCCGGGCGCGGTGGCTCAAGCCTGTAATCCCAGCACTTTGGGAGGCCGAGATGGGCAGATCACGAGGTCAGGAGATCGAGACCATCCTGGCTAACACGGTGAAACCTAGTCTCTACTAAAATAATACAAAAAAAATAGCCGGGCGAGGTGGCAGGCGCCTGTAGTCCCAGCTACTCGGGAGGCTGAGGCGGGAGAATGGGGTAAACTCGGGAGGCGGAGCTTGCAGTGAGCTGAGATCCGGCCACTGCACTCCAGCCTGGGCGACAGAGCGAGACTCCGTCTCAAAAAAATAAATAAATAAAATAAATAAATAAAGTTGCACCTCGAGGAGTTTTTCTTTTTTCTTTTATTTTACTTTTACCTAGACCTAGGGACACATTTTGTTTCTGGCCTATCAGGGAACAGCAGAGATGACAAGTAGCTCCTCAGCCAGATGGCATGATACCTAGGTGAAGGGGAAAAAGAGTTCCATAGAGGGGTCTCCATAATGTTGTCAAATTTGAAAAAAGCCCTTCAGACTCAAGCCTCTTGGGATATTCCATCCCAGAATGGATGAAATGAGTAACGAGGAAAACTTGTGGTTGTTTTATTATTTTTTCCTCACATCAAAAGGAAAAGCTTTATCAGCCAAGGGACATACACATTGGATGGGGATCTTGAGTAAAAATCCAAAGGTATGTCAGACATGGCTATTTTCAAATTCCAGTGTTGCATCTTCTGTAAAATAAGGCAATTTGTCACTGAATTGAGGTGAAGCGCTTCTGACCTTTTGAGCAGACAAGTACAATCTTTTCCCTCCAACTCTCATTTTCAAAATACTGGGATCTATATCTAGAATCATGTTTTAGAAAAATAACATTCGGGATTTTTAAGCAAAGCACAGAGCCTATCTCAACAGAATCAGAAACAATCGAACCAAAACACACAACCAAGCCATTGCATTGTTCTAATTTTAGTGATGTTAACAAGATATGATCTTTAAACTACAGGTGGCTGAGTGATGTTGCTCTGCAACTTTGCTTTTTATGTATGAGATTGGTCTTTTTGGGTTAATTCTGCATTTTGCTTAAATCCTTTATTTTGAGCAAGTAGAAGGTTGGGCCTGCCAAATCCAATATTGATAGGTGGGTGAGACAGTCACAGGTGTACACTTTGTTTGGTATTCTTTTTTAAGAATCAGCATAGATATACAACTACATTGTTACAGCTAAAAAATGACAACATGAAATATAGCAGCCATTTTTCTCTCAAGAAGAGGAGCTTATAAATTTACTTGGTCCAAAGTATCTCCTGCTTCAGCAATACATTAAACTGTGCAGTCTCATCAGTCTGAATCAATTAGAAATTACTCACAAAGTAAGTTACATTGAAAAGTTTTGATTTGTTACCACAGTTTGTTACTATTCTCTTCAATCTTAAACGACTAAAAGCAAAAGGTAATGTGACAGTGATAGTAAAATGTAACTTTTATTGAGATTGATGATAACCTATTTGCTACAATATTTGCTTTTAATAATTTAATATTTCAAGCAGTGTGGAGAGAGTCATAAATATTTGATTATGAAGCTTCTACAATTTATATAACTTTGGTTTCAACTGGTTCTTGATGTTTTAAATATACCTGTATCATTTAAAAAAGTAATCCCACAATGTGACTTTCGCTCTTAATTGAATCCCTCCGTAATTGAATCCCTCCAGTTGAGTATACATTCCTTATGCATTGCATGCACTAAGCATTTGCTGAAGTAAGTTGAGGAATGACAGCTCCCTTTTTCAAAATCTAATTGAATTATTGGGGGCTGGACATTAGCTTTCATCTTCACAGAGGTTTTTGGAAAGTTTCCTTTCACTAGCAGCAATGAGGTACAGTTGTGATTATTTGACAATATCTGGAGTTATTGGCAAGAAATGAGAGCTGTAAAGGGAAATGAAAAAGATTCATATATTTAGTGAATTATATCACGAATATCACCAAGTTGACCTGTTTAGACTTAATTACATTTCTTAAGCATTAAAATGTTTATAAAGAACACAGTGACCTAAAAGTAAACATAATTTTCATACTCAAGTACAAAATATTAGGATTTTTAAGGGAAAGATGACAAAACAATGGCTCTATTTTAAATCATGTCATTATTACAGTGGTAAGAAGCATATAGTTGCATTCGTAATCGATTCTGAAAATGTCAATGTAAAAATCTTAAGTGTTTACAAAATCTGTTGTCCAAATGAGGGAAATAAATAAGCAAACAAGCACGCTTACTGGTCATTTTTGCCTCATTAGGGTCTTGAAGGAATTCTTCTGGAGTTAGAGTACTTTGCTTGCTTCAGGATGAAAGCCCAGAAAATGAAGATCTTCCCGTGACAGTTTGTAGGACACAGATTTAATTGCAAATTTACTGTAGCTAATTCTAATTTCCAGTTGGCGATTTCTTTCTGAGCACTGAATTGGGCAATCCAATATAAAGTTAACTTACTGGCCATAATTATTCCTCCTGGCTGTCACTTTTTTTTAACTTTTTAAACTTTTTATTTTCACCAGAGTCACTTGCCATATTTTTTTTCATTTTTAAAATTATTATACTTTAAGTTCTGGGATACATGTGCAGAACGTGCAGGTTTGTTACATAGGTATATACGTGCCATGGTGGATTGCTGCACCCATCAACCCATCATCTACATTAGGTATTTCTCCCAATGCTATCCCTCCTCTACTCCCCCACCACCTGACAGGCCCCAGTGTGTGATGTTCCCTTCACTGTGCCCATGTGTTCTCATTGTTTAACTCCCACTTATGAGTGAGAACATTCGGTGTTTGGTTTTCTGGCTGTCACTTTTACCCATAGATTAGTAGACTCCACTATTTGCAGTGTGCTGCTCACCTTATATTATGAAATTTAAACATTCAAGATATAATCTGCAGTCTTGTTACCAAAATGTAGTTGTGTCCAGCTAGCCCTGGGTGTATCTTGACAGGTTTTAATACACTTAAATTAATTTAAAATTCCAAACCCAGCTGAAGTATTTCTGTAACATGTAATTTCTTACAGTATAAAAGTAATATGCTTGAGAGTTCATGGAACACAGAGAAATATCAGCAGTGTGGTGGTGGATAATGTTTGTTTGAATTTTCAAAAGAAGTAAAAGCAGATTTCACATTCAGTATTGATTTCCATTGCCATATATTAAAATTAATTTATTAAACAGAGAAGAGTGATTACTAGAACCAAAATACATTGACTTAAGTAACTACATGCCAAGCTTACAGCATTTTCTTTTGTGATAGGTTTGCCAGACTTAAATTTAGTCTTGATTTTAGTAACTTAGTAGAAAGGATTGAGTTACATGGGCTGGATAATGCTGGGATTGCTCTACTCAAAAATAATTAATGGATTGTTACTAATCTAAAGGCCACGTTTTAGAAACGTTCCTTGTGAGCTTTGTATCTGATCTCATTAGATTGAACTTTTAAAATATGAAGACCATAATGCAAACATGTATGTAAATTACTCTTACATAGACAATCTTAGTGTGATGAATACTGGGATTTAGCATTTGGGTGTCATGTTTTAAGAAAGGTTTGAGCTCAGAGGAAGATGCGTAACCTGCTGCTAAAAATGACATGTTGTCTAAGGAACTTAATGGAAGGAAGTTTTGCCTAGAGAAGATAAATTTTGGGAAAAGAGTATGATATATCTTTCCCACACTTCAAATCACTTTTTTTTTGTGGTAGATTTAGATTTATTCCACATTGCTAAGAAGAAAAAAAAACAGGGGGAGGATAGATAAATGGGTTGCAATTCTGAAATTACAGGGAGTTAGATTTCAGTTGAAGGGACTCTGACATTAGGTGCGTAGGTATTTATCCTGGATCAATTCTGAGATCACTTTTGTCTCTCAAATTGTACCAAGTTAGATCACGCTTATTTTGAAATGTGCCCTGCCATTCCTGACTCTTACTTTAGTCTTAATTGAAGGAAACAAATATTTTAACATAATATAACATCAATATAAGTGATTTTGCATATGTAATGTGTTCTTGACAAAGGCATAAATCGTAGGCATATGTCAATTTTGAGTTGTGGCTATAATGAAGGTAAAAGAATACTGAACCAAAAAAAAAAGAAACAGGCAAGAAAATTAAGGAAGTAAAGGTCTTATATTAAGGAAGTAAAGGCAGATAAGTAAGTGACAAATACAGGGGTTTTTTTTCCTGTACTTTAAGTTCTGGGGTACATGTGCAGAATGTGCAGGTTTTCTACGTAAGTATACACGTGCCATGGTGGCTTCCTGCACCCATCAACCCATCATCTACATTAGATATTTCTCCTAATGCTATCCCTCCCCTAGCTCCCTACCCCCTGACAGGCCCCGGTGTGTATAGTTCTAAAAGAGCATATGACTAATGAGTCATGAGTGACTTCAGGGCATGGAACTGGTATAATTCAATGAAAAATGTGTCAGAATTAATTTGAAGTTCCTTGTTTCTGTCTAGCAAGCTAGGGGATTCCATCTGACTGTGTTGAATATCTCATTTTGCTTTAAAAATATTCTTATGACTAAAGCACAATGCAGAATGCAGCACACACCTTAGAAGTCATTTGCTCACCTATGATTTTACAATTTGCACAGTATTTCAATTGGAATTTAGCCTGTTTTGCACTTTGAGACAATAAAGGAGAAAGGAGGCTGAAATTCCAAACGGTGAATTAGCTAAGGACTTCAATAGAAAGGTAAGAATTGGATCATATTTTATTTGAAAAAAGGTTTTTTAACTACAATTCATGAATTTAACGAAACATTTTATACAACCCAAATGTATTTTTTTATTTTCTTATTATGCTTGTGCTTCTTAAACCATGATACATCTCCAATCTGGTGTCACTGGTCAACAACTTAATAAGGTTTCAATGTGAAAGAGTTACACAATAGTGTGAATTACTATCACTGTTGAATAAAGCAATTATATTTCTCCAAGTGTTACCATATATTAAAGTTACAAAAGGAGAGATTGAGAATGTAGGCCAGGTGTGCCTCTTTACCTTTCCTCTTTACCTTCCATCACGATAGTAAGCTTCTTGAGGTCCTCAGGGAAAGCTGAGCAGATGTTGGTACCATGCTTCCTATACAGCCTACAGAACCTTGAGCCAGTTAAACCTCTTTTCTTATGAGTTACTCATCCTCAGGTATTTCTTTATAGCAATGCAAGAATGGCCTAATATGGTCTGGTTGGAATGTGTGAAAAGAGAATGGGAAGGGAGAGATTCAATAACAAATGTAGACAACTCTTTCTGAGAATTTTGTTACTAAGGGGAGCAGAGAAGTGGGACTATAACTGGTAATGAATGTAGGGTCAAGAGAGAATTTTAATATATCTATTTTCAAGAAGGGAGGAACAAAAACGTAAAAGAATAATAAAAGCATGCTGATGGGAATTGTCCATTAGAGGGAAAATTAGACCATATTGAACAGAGATGATTAATTTTTGACACAGAGTTCTTGAGTAGGCAAGAGGAACACAAGTGGAGGCATCGAAAGTAAATAAAAGTGTGGATAGTTCAACAAAGGTACCATTTGGGACAGCAGAATATTAATAATTCTGATGCATGATTTTGACCTTTGGAATTTCAAGTTCTCTGGAAAGCTGTGTGGGAAATATTTTGGAGCAAGGAGCCTTGCAGCAACTCTCAGATCTTATCATGTTCAAAAAGTAGACCAGATCTTCCATTAACAAGTTGGGTAATGTTGGATTTTGGTGTATAACTTGCTGAACCTCAGTTTCATCCAGAAAATGAGGGATCGATCTCTAAGATACTTTTCTTCTCTAATAGTTTGTGTTGGTATAGTGTCACTGGCTTTGTTTGAATAGCTGAAAAACACTTTTTATCCTCCCTGAAATCTTTATTCACATTTTGACATAGTGTATGGCCTCAGGTGAGTGACTCCTAAATCAACCATAGTTAATTAATGGAAGGAGGTCTGCATTATTGACAGAGAGGCAGAAGCAGGGAGAGGCATTCAGACAGGTACACATGCACACACACATACACACATACACATACATGCACACAAACTTTCCTAAATATCTCTCTTACATAAAACAAAGGAGAGAGAGAGAGAGTAATAACTGTTTTCCCTCACTACTTCATAACAATATAGAATAGATATTTGAGAAAGAACTTAAAGAGATGCATGAAATGCATTTAGAGATATTTTATTGCATTTTTTAACAAACTCGGCAACTGTTAACTGCATGGAAAGTTTGCATGCCATCTGGTCCTTTGTCTCTGCACACAGTTTTTATCTTAATTCAGAATTTCTTCTTTTTTTATTATTTCATGGTCATTTTTCTTTTCCTCATGAAACTGACCTATACTTATATCCATGCTTAATTTCTGTCCTAAGGAATGTATTCTAAACTCTGTTATCATTCGTATGAAGTAGTTCAGCTTTTGTTTGTTTACTCCAAGACTTATAATATTATATGTAATTCTTAGGGACAATGAATACCCTCAACTCTCTTCACAGTGTAGCTCCAAGCTACTTTTATAATCATTTCCATAATTTCTGACTTTCCACTATTCTCTTTTCTGTGGTAAACAAATTTATTGGTCCAAATTGTCACCCTAAATTTATGGGAAAATTGTTTAGGATGTGATCTTGCCTGTTTTCTTTTGACCTTTCCATTGAACCCAAGCTTGATATGTTAACATCAAGGGCTATCACTTTTCTGAGACTAGAATTGGTTTGCTTCACATATAATACTGAAGATGAGGAAAAAGGAAAGAAAATCTCAGTTAACTGCAGGCAGTGCAGAAAAAGATGCCAGCTACATTTGAAGGACTTCTCAGATTTGTGGCTAGGTCCTTCTCAAAGTAAACACTGCTGACCTTGAGATTTCTCACTATTATTCTTTTCTCAGAGAATTCATTAAGTGGTGCCATTAAAACCTGACCGTTGTGCTTATCATTGTTGTTACTGTGATGGCAATAGAATTCAGTATCCTGCTGTCCGAAGCAAAAGGCAGGTGAGAGAACCCCTGAAGTTTGAGAAACATTTTGAATCAGTCTAGTGATCTGACAAAATGAAGCGGGAGAACTGACAATGGTTGAAATAAATTTTACATGTAGTTAGTTATGGAAGGAGGTACAAAGTCATGTTTATCCCCTAATCTTTGGAAACTAGTAGTGATATGGCCAGTTTCTAAAACAGAAAGTTTATATCTTAAACCTGAACAAAGGGTACATAGATCATTCTAATTCTGGAATTTTATTATACTATCTTATAAGTAAGAATAGTCATAACCACTCACTTATGGTCTGGCCAATTTCTAAAATAATAAAATAAGATGTTAGCCAAAAGTCATTTCTTTCACAAATAATTAATTAGTATGTTCAAAAATACTTATCAAATAGTGTTAAATTCAAATGAGTAAGGTAAATCTGCAGAACTGAGAAAATTTTGTAGTACTTTTGTGGATGCAGAAAGCAATTTCTGCAGCACAACATAGTACAATCCTGTTTGTAAAAAAAGGATATAGATGTGTATATGTGCATGTATACATTTTTGTGTGGATAAAAATAGAGAAAATAAAGATACTAGATCATTCACAGTGGCCATCTCCTGGGAATAGAATTGGATTAGGAAAGGATGATTCATTTTTAAAATACATTTCCAGACAAAAATCTCAAAACAAAATGGGTGAGATTGCAGTTGGTCATTATTTTACCATTTTCTATATTTTATACATTTTCTACAAGATATATGTTACACCTTTGTGATTAATAAAATAATGAATTACACCAAATATAAGTATTTATTAAGAACCTATTATCTCAGGCGCCAAGGTTACAGAAGGAAGAAACTGCAGGATATAAAAAGGAATGGATGTAGTACTACCATGAAGAAATTTACTGTAGACAAACATCGGTAGTGTTGGGGAAGTGTAAACCCAAACCTCCAAAGCAGGGATTGGGAGCTAGAAGCCTCGATATTTTGATACATTTAGGGTAAATTCAGACACAAAGGCACCTTTTCTCAGTAGAAATTAACAAACTCTTTTTTTTGTTTGTTTTTCTTTATTTCTTCTGGGGGAAAAAAAAAACACGAGATGAATGTGCAGATTTGTTACATAAGCATATATGTGCCATGGTGCTTTGCTGCACCTATTGACCCATCCTCTAAGTTCCCTCCCTTCCCCCTCCACCCTGCAACAGGCCCTGGTGTGTGTTACCATTGTTCAACTCCCACTTATGAGTGGGAACATGTGGCATTTGGTTGTCTGTTCCTGTGTTAGTTTGCTGAGGATGTTGGCTTCCAGCTTCATCCAGGTCCCTGCAATGGACATGATCTCATTCCTTTTTATGGCTGCATAGTATTCCATGGTGTGTATACATCACATTTTCTTTATCCAGTCTATCATTGATGAGTATTTGGATTGATTCCATGTCTTTGTTATTGTAAATAGTGCTGCAATAAACATATGTGTGCATGTCTCTTAATAGTCGGATGATTTATATTCCTTTGAGTACATACCCAATAATGGCATTGCTGGGTCAAATGGTATTTCTGGTTCTAGATCCTTGAGGAATCGCTCTACTGTCTTCCACAATGGTTCAAGCATTCCTTTACATGAACAATAGGCAAGGAGACTGCCAAATCATGAATGAACTCCCATTCACAACTGCCATAAAGAGAATAAAATACCTATGAATACAGCTAACAAGGGGTGTTTAGGACCTCTTCAAGGAGAACTACAAACCACTTCCCAAGGAATTAAAAGAGGACACAAACAAATAACGAAACTTTTCATCCTCATAGATAGGAAGAATCAATATCATGAAAATGGTCATACTGCCCAAAGTAATTTATAGATTCAATGCTATTCCATCAAACTACCATTGACATTCTTCACAGAATTAGAAAAACACTACCTTAAATTTCATATGGTATCAAGAAGACCTGGTAAAGCAAAGACAATACTAAGAAAAATAAAGACAAGCTAGAGGCATCATGCTACCTGACTTCAAACTATACTCCAAGGCTACAGTAACTAAAACAGCATGGTACTGATACCAAAACAGACATAAAGACCAATGGAACAGAGCAGAGACCTCAGAAATAACACCACACATCTACAGACACCTGATGTTCAACAAACCTAACAAAAACAAGTAATAGGGAAAGGATCTCCTATTCAATAAATGGTGCTGGGAAAACTGGCTAGCCATATGCAGAAAACTGAAACTGAACCCCTTACTTACACTTTATACAATAATTAACTCAATATGGATTAAAGACTTAAATGTAGAACATAAAACCATAAAAACCCTAGGAGCAAGCCTAGGGAATACTATTCAGACATATGAATGGGCAAAGACTTCATGAAGAAAACACCAGAAGCAATTGTAACAAGAGCAAAATTTGATAAATGGGATCTAATTAAACGAAAGAGCTTCTGCACAGCAAAAGAAACTATCATCAGAGTGAACAGGCAGCATACAAAATGGGAGAAAATTTTTGCAATCCACCCATCTGACAAAGGTCTAATACCCAGATTTTACAAGAAACTTGAACAAATTTACAAGGAAAAAAGCAAACGACCCCATTAAAAAGAGGGCAAAGGATATGAACAGACACTTTTCAAAAGAAGACATTGGCCAGCAAACATATGAAAAAAAGCTCAACATCATTGATCATCAGATAAATGCAAATCAAAACCACAGTGAGATACCATCTCACGCCTGTCAGAATGGCGTTATTAAAATTCAAGACAATAGATGCTGGCATGGATGTGGAGAAATAGGAATGCTTTTACACTGTTGGTGGGAAAGTAAACAAACTTTTTATGCAATCAATTTTTATATCAATAAGATGTAAAGTCTGATGACAATTATATTAAATTATAAATCTGTGAAAGTTTTCTGAAGAAAACTAGAATACTTACACTTTAAGTGTGTTTTATTCTACTGATCTGCTTTGACACAGATCCAAATCTTAAACTGGTCCCCTTGGATAGAACACAGGTGTCCAGGATAGTGAAATTTTATGGAAACTATTGTTTTTTAATACGTAAGAAAGTAACCGGATTTCATCTTAATTCTCAAACAGATCCCTAAAATAATATTTTTACCCTGGGGAATACTGGCCATCTCCAACCGCAATCTGTTATCTATCATTTGTCTTCAACAAATAGAATCTCAAGATAGGACCTGGGGATAAAAATCACTGTTCCAGGGGGCGGAGCAAGATGGCCGAATAGGAACAGCTCCAGTCTCCAACTCCCAGCGCCAGCGACACAGAAGACCGGTGATTTCTGCATTTTCAACTGAGGTACTGGGGTCATCTCACTAGGGAGTGCCAGACAATCGGTGCTGGTCAGCTGCTGCAGCCTGACCAGCGAGAGCTGAAGCAGGGCGAGGCATCGCCTCACCTGGAAGCGCAAGGGGGAAGGAAATCCCTTTTCCTAGCCAGGGGAACTGAGACACACAACACCTGGAAAATCGGGTAACTCCCACCCCAATACTGCGCTTTAAGAAACAGGCACACCAGGAGAATATATCCCACACCTGGCCGGAGGGTCCCACGCCCACGGAGCCTCCCTCTGCTAACACAGCAGTCTGCGGCGATCTCCGCAAGGCAGCAGCGAGGCTGGGGGAGGGGCCCCGCCATTGCTGAGGCTTAAGTAGGTAAACAAAGCCGCTGGGAAGCTCGAACTGGGTGGAGCTCACAGCAGCTCAAGGAAGCCTGCCTGTCTCTGTAGACTCCACCTCTGGGGACAGCCCACAGCTGAAGTCCAATAGGGGAAGCAGCGGGGCCGGTGCAGACGCGAATGACTCTGTCTGACAGCTTTGGGGAGAGCCGTGGATCTCCCAACGCGGAGGTTGAGATCTGAGAACGGACAGACTGCCTGCTCAGTGGGTCCCTGACCCCTGAGTAGCCTAACTGGGAGACATCCCCCACTAGGGGCAGTCTGACACCCCACACCTCACAGGGTGGTACACCCCTGAGAGGAACTTCCAAAGAAGAATCAGACAGGTACACTCGCTGTTCAGCAATATTCTATCTTCGGCAACCTCTGCTGCTGATACCCAGGCAAACAGGGTCTGGAGTGGACCTCAAGCAATCTCCAACAGACCAACAGACAGTCCTTCTGACTGTCAGACGAAAACTATCAAACAGGAAGGACACCTATACCAAAACCCATCAGTACGTCACCATCATCAAAGACCAGAGACAGATAAAACCACAAAGATGGGGAAGAAGCAGGGCAGAAAAGCTGGAAATTCAAAAATAAGAGCGCATCTCCCCCTGCAAAGGAGCGCAGCCCATCGCCAGCAACGGATCAAAGCTGGTCAGAGAATGACTTTGACGAGATGAGAAGAAGGCTTCAGTCCATCAAACTTCTCAGAGCTAAAGGAGGAATTACGTACCCAGCGCAAAGAATAAAAATCTTGAAAAAAGAGTGGAAGAATTGACAGCTAGACTAATTAATGCAGAGAAGATCATAACGAAATGACAGAGATGAAAACCATGACACGAGAAATACGTGACAAATGCACAAGCTTCAGTAACCGACTCGATCAACTGGAAGAAAGAGTATCAGCGATTGAGGATCAAATGAATGAAATGAAGCGAGAAGAGAAACCAAAAGAAAAAGAAGAAAAAGAAATGAACAAAGCCTGCAAGAAGTATGGGATTATGTAAAAAGACCAAATCTACGTCTGATTGGGGTGCCTGAAAGTGAGGGGGAAAATGGAACCAAGTTGGAAAACACTCTTCAGGATATCATCCAGGAGAACTTCCCCAACCTAGTAGGGCAGGCCAACATTCAAATTCAGGAAATACAGAGAACGCCACAAAGATACTCCTCCAGAAGAGCAACTCCAAGACACATAATTGCCAGATTCACCAAAGTTGAAATGAAGGAAAAAATCTTAAGGGCAGCCAGAGAGAAAGGTCGGGTTACCCACAAAGGGAAGCCCATCAGACTAACAGCAGATCTCTCGCAGAAACTCTACAAGCCAGAAGAGAGTGGGGGCCAATATTCAACATTCTTAAAGAAAAGAATTTTCAACCCAGAATTTCATATCCAGCCAAACTAAGTTTCATAAGTGAAGGAGAAATAAAATCCTTTACAGATAAGCAAATGCTTAGAGATTTTGTCACCACCAGGCCTGCCTTACAAGAGACCCTGAAGGAAGCCCTAAACATGGAAAGGAACAACCGGTACCAGCCATTGCAAAAACATGCCAAAATGTAAAGACCATCGAGGCTAGGAAGAAACTGCATCAACTAACGAGCAAAATAACCAGTTAATATCATAATGACAGGATCAAGTTCACACATAACAATATTAACCTTAAATGTAAATGGACTAAATGCTCCAATTAAAAGACACAGACTGGCAAACTGGATAAAGAGTCAAGACCCATCAGTCTGCTGTATTCAGGAGACCCATCTCACATGCAGAGACATACATAGGCTCAAAATAAAGGGATGGAGGAAGATCTACCAAGCAAATGGAGAACAAAAAAAAGCAGGGGTTGCAATCCTAGTCTCTGATAAAACAGACTTTAAACCATCAAAGATCAAAAGAGACAAAGAAGGCCATTACATAATGGTAAAGGGATCAATTCAACAGGAAGAGCTAACTCTCCTAAATATATATGCACCCAATACAGGAGCACCCAGATTCATAAAGCAAGTCCTTAGAGACCTACAAAGAGACTTAGACTCCCATACAATAATAATGGGAGACTTCAACACTCCACTGTCAACATTAGACAGATCAACGAGACAGAAAGTTAACAAGGATATCCAGGAATTGAACTCATCTCTGCACCAAGCGGACCTAATAGACATCTATAGAACTCTCCACCCCAAATCAACAGAATATACATTCTTCTCAGCACCACATCGCACTTATTCCAAAATTGACCACATAATTGGAAGTAAAGCACTCCTCAGCAAATGTCAAAGAACAGAAATTATAACAAACTGTCTCTCAGACCACAGTGCAATCAAACTAGAACTCAGGACTAAGAAACTCAATCAAAACCGCTCAACTACATGGAACTGAACAACCTGCTCCTGAATGACTACTGGGTACATAACGAAATGAAGCAGAAATAAAGATGTTCTTTGAAACCAATGAGAACAAAGATACAACATACCAGAATCTCTGGGACACATTTAAAGCAGTGTGTAGAGGGAAATTTATAGCACTAAATGCCCACAAGAGAAAGCAGGAAAGATCTAAAATTGACACTCTAACATCACAATTAAAAGAACTAGAGAGGCAAGAGCAAACACATTCAAAAGCTAGCAGAAGGCAAGAATAACTAAGATCAGAGCAGAACTGAAGGAGATAGAGACACAAAAAACCCTCCAAAAAATCAATGAATCCAGGAGTTGGTTTTTTGAAAAGATCAACAAAATTGACAGACCGCTAGCAAGACTAATAAGAAGAAAAGAGAGAGGAATCAAATAGACGCAATAAAAAATGATAAAGGGGATATCACCACCGACCCCACAGAAATACAAACACCATCAGAGAATACTATAAATGCCTCTACGCAAATCAACTAGAAAATCTAGAAGAAATGGATAATTTCCTGGACACTTACACTCCCAAGACTAAACCAGAAGAAGTTGAATCCCTGAATAGACCAATAGCAGGCTCTGAAATTGAGGCAACAATTAATAGCCTACCCACCAAAAAAAGTCCAGGACCAGATGGATTCACAGCTGAATTCTACCAGAGGTACAAGGAGGAGCTGGTACCATTCCTTCTGAAACTATTCCAATCAATAGAAAAAGAGGGAATCCTCCCTAACTCATTTTATGAGGCCAACATCATCCTGATACCAAAGCCTGGCAGAGACACAACAAAAAAGAGAATTTTAGACCAATATCCCTGATGAACATCGATGCAAAAATCTCAATAAAATACTGGCAAACCGGATTCAGCAGCACATCAAAAAGCTTATCCACCATGATCAAGTGGGCTTCATCCCTGGGATGCAAGGCTGGTTCAACATTCGCAAATCAATAAACGTAATCCAGCATATAAACAGAACCAAAGACAAGAACCACATGATTATCTCAATAGATGCAGAAAAGGCTTTTGACAAAATTCAACAGCCCTTCATGCTAAAAACGCTCAATAAATTCGGTATTGATGGAACGTACCTCAAAATAATAAGAGCTATTTATGACAAACCCACAGCTAATATCATACTGAATGGGCAAAAACTGGAAAAATTCCCTTTGAAAACTGGCACAAGACAGGGATGCCTCTCTCACCACTCCTATTCAACATAGTGTTGGAAGTTCTGGCTAGGGCAATCAGGCAAGAGAAAGAAATCAAGGGTATCCAGTTAGGAAAAGAAGAAGTCAAATTGTCCCTGTTTGCAGATGACATGATTGTATATTTAGAAAACCCCATTGTCTCAGCCAAAATCTCCTTAAGCTGATAAGCAACTTCAGCAAAGTCTCAGGATACAAAATTAATGTGCAAAAATCACAAGCATTCTTATACACCAGTAACAGACAAACAGAGAGCCAAATCAGGAATGAACTTCCATTCACAATTGCTTCAAAGAGAATAAAATACCTAGGAATCCAGCTTACAAGGATGTAAAGGACCTCTTCAAGGAGAACTACAAACCACTGCTCAGTGAAATCAAAGAGGACACAAACAAATGGAAGAACATACCATGCTCATGGATAGGAAGAATCAATATCGTGAAAATGGCCATACTGCCCAAGGTGATTTATAGATTCAATGCCATCCCCATCAAGCTACCAATGAGTTTCTTCACAGAATTGGAAAAAACGCTTTAAAGTTCATATGGAACCAAAAAGAGCCCGCATTGCCAAGACAATCCTAAGTCAAAAGGACAAAGCTGGAGGCGTCACGCTACCTGACTTCAAACTATACTACAAGGCTACAGTAACCAAAACAGCATGGTACTGGTACCACAACAGAGATATAGACCAATGGAACAGAACAGAGTCCTCAGAAATAATACCACACATCTACAGCCATCTGATCTTTGACAACCTGAGAGAAACAAGAAATGGGGAAAGGATTCCCTATTTAATAAATGGTGCTGGGAAAATTGGCTAGCCATAAGTAGAAAGCTGAAACTGGATCCTTTCCTTACCCCTTATACGAAGATTAATTCAAGATGGATTAGAGACTTAAATGTTAGACCTAATACCATAAAAACCCTAGAAGAAAACCTAGGTAGTACCATTCAGGACATAGGCATGGGCAAGGACTTCATGTCTAAACACCAAAAGCAACGGCAGCAAAAGCCAAAATTGACAAATGGGATCTAATTAAACTAAAGAGCTTCTGCACAGCAAAAGAAACTACCATCAGACTGAACAAGCAACCTACAGAATGGGAGAAAATTTTTGCAACCTACTCATCTGACAAAGGGCTAATATCCAGAATCTACAAAGAACTCAAACAAATATACAAGAAAAAAACAAACAACCCCATCAAAAAGTGGGAAAGGATATGAACAGACATTTCTCAAAAGAAGACATCCATACAGCCAACAGACACATGAAAAAATGCTCATCATCACTCGCCATCAGAGAAATGCAAATCAAAACCACAATGAGATACCATCTCACACCAGTTAGAATGGCAATCATTAAAAGTCAGGAAACAACAGGTGTTGGAGAGGATGTGGAGAAATAGGAACACTTTTACACTGTTGGTGGGATTGTAAACTAGTTCAACCATTATGGAAAACAGTATGGCGATTCCTCAAGGATCTAGAACTAGATGTACCATATGACCCAGCCATCCCACTACTGGGTATATACCAAAGGATTATAAATTACTCTACTACAAAGACACATGCACACGTATGTTTATTGCGGCACTATTCACAATAGCAAAGACTTGGAATCAACCAAATGTCCATCTGTGACAGACTGGATTAAGAAAATGTGGCACATATACACCATGAATACTATGCAGCCATCAAAAAGGATGAGTTTGCGTCCTTTGTAGGGACATGGATGCAGCTGGAAACCATCATTCTTAGCAAACTATCACAAGAAGAGAAAACCAAACACCGCATGTTCTCACTCATAGGTGGGAACTGAACAATGAGATCACTTGGACGGGGAGGGGAACATCACACACTGGGGCCTATCATGGGAGGGGAGGAGGGAGGGATTGCATTGGGAGTTATACATGATATAAATGATGATTGATGGTGCTGACGAGTTGATGGGTGCAGCACACCAACATGGCACAAGATACATATGTAACAAACTGCACGTTATGCACATGTACCCTAGAACTTAAAGTGTAATAAAAATAAATAAATTAATTAATTAATAAAAAAAAAAAAAACGGAATACAAAAAAAAAAAAAAATCACTGTCCATGGCATTGAGAGCTGCACGTTCTTTAGGTCCCCGTTGAATGTTTTTTTAGTTGTTTACTTAGGCTTTGAATCTGAATTGGAAAGGAACTATTTAAATATGAAACCCTAATGAGCTCTATTTTAACATGGGTCAATACTTCTCACGAAAGTTTTGGCATATCTACTAATTCTACGTTACACTTAATCACGCTGATTGATAAAATGAGTGGGAAACTGGGTCCTCATGGGAATAAACACATGGACACACTCCCGAAAAATGAATCTGCAGCTACAGAGTCCAAACAGCTTAGGGATTCCACACACTACACACTTGGAAAATATGAATTTTGGCTAATCTTACTTTTTCAGTAGTCTAGAAATGCTTACACAGGAACATGCTCCTATATTTCACCCATCTGTGATATTATTTTAACCTAAAATTTTGAGATGTTCCCAGATGCATGGACCAGACTGAGTATCAGACTGTCACTGCACTCCTTTAGTCTGTCTTTTGCAATTAGAGGCATGCCCGTTATTTTGCAAATGAAATGAAAATATATTAAGGACGTATGTATTTCCATTGCACTACTTTGGTATTTTTAAGAGGAAACAGGTTTATTAACATCCATATCTCATGTATACATGGATGACATCCAGTGATGAGTAATTTGTTTTTTTTTTTTTTTTCTAACTTTTATTTTAGGTTTGGGGGCATGTTGCAGGTTTGTTATATAGCTAAACTCATGTCATGGGGGTTTTTGTTGTACAGATTATTTTATCATCCAGCTATTAAGCCTGGTACTTATTAGTTATTTTTTCTGCTCCTTTCCCTCCGCCCATTCCCTACCCTCAAGTAGACCCCAGTGTCTGCTGTCCCCTTCTTTCTGTTCATGAGTTCTCAACATTTAGCTCCCAATCATAAGTGAGAACAGTAGTATTTGGTTTTCTGTTCCTGCATTAGTTTGCTGTTGGGAACAGGCCCCCAAAATCTGGCCATAAACTGGCCCCAAAACTGGCCATAAACAAATCTCTGCAGCACTGTGACATGTTCATGATGGCCATAATGCCCACGCTGGAAGGTTGTGGGTTTACCGAATGAGGGCAAGGAATACCTGGCCCACCAGGGCGGAAAACTGCTTAAAGGCTTTCTTAAACCACAAACAATAGCATGAGTGATCTGTGCCTTAAGGACATACTCCTGCTGCAGATAACTAGCCCAACCCATCCTTTTATTTCAGCCCATCCCTTTGTTTCCCATAGGGATACTTTTAGTTAATCTAATATCTATAGAAACAATGCTAATGACTGGCTTACTGTTAGTAATGTTAGAGATTTACATGGGTAAATCTCTGTTCAAGGCTCTCAGCTCTGAAGGCTGTGAGACCCCTGATTTTCCACTTCACACCTCTATATTTCTGTGTGTGTGTCTTTAATTCCTCTAGCGCCACTGGTTTAGGGTCTCCCTGACTGGGCTGGTCTCGGCCATTTCCTAAGGATAATGGCCTCCAGCTCTATCCATGTCCTGCAAAAGACATAATCTCATCTTTTTTATGGCTACATAGTATTCCATGGTTTTATGTACCACATTTTCTTTCTTTATGTAATCCCTCATTGATGACATTAAGTTGATGCCATGTCTTTGCTATTGTGAATAATGCTGCAGTGAAAATTTGCATGCATGTGCCTTTGGGTAGAATGATTTATATTCCTCTGAGTATATGCCCAGTAATGGTATTGCTGGGCTGAATGGTAGTTTTCTCTTTAGCTCTCTGAGGAGCTTTCCACAGTGGTTGAACTAATTTACACTCCTGCCAACAGTGTATAAGTGTATAAGTGTTTCCTTTTCTCTGCAACCTCACCAGCTTCTGTCATTTTTGACTTTTTCATAACAGCCATATCTGAGTAGTGTGAGATGGTATTTATTGTGGTTTTGATTTGCATTTCCCTGATAATCAGTGACATTGAGCTTTTCTTCATATGTTTGTTGGCCACATGTATGTCTTATTTTGAAAGATGTTTGTTCATGTCCTTTGCCCACTTTTTAATGAGTTGTTTGTTTTTCTCTTATAAGTTTGTTTAATTTCTTTATAAATGCTGAATACGAGACCTTTGTTGGAGCCCAGAAATATGGTTGCACATCTACGGCCATCTGATCTTCGACAAAGCTGACAAAAACAAGCAATGGGAAAGGACTCCCTATTCAATAAGTGGTGCTGGGATAAATGGTTAGTTATGTGCCAAAAATTAAAACTGGAGTACTTCCTTACACCATATACAAAAGTCAACTCAAGATGAATTAAACACTTAAATGTAAAACCAAAACTATAAAATGCTGGAAGACAACCTAGACAATACCAGCCTGGACATAGAAACGTGCAAAGATTTCATGACAAAGGCACCGAAAGCAATCGCAACAAAAGCAAAAATTGACAAATGGTATCTAATTAACTTAAGAGCTACTGTACAGCAAAGGAAACTATCAACAGAGTAAAAAGACAACATACACAATGGGATAAAATATTTGCAAACTAATTATTTTCATATTAAGGGTGTCTGCTCTTGAAGGTGCTTGATTTTATTGTCAGAATGGAGATGCACAAGAAATAGGAAAAAGAATCTCAAGTTATAGAAACTGATTCTAGTTTTGAGGTACTTCATAGACGTGAAATATGTATCTTTGAATGGTGTGTATACATACCAAATATGTATCTTTGAATGGTATGTATATAGGGAAAGCATAATATGGTTTTAATGGATGAGGTAGGTCAAGATTTTCAAATCTAACTAATTGCCTCAAGCAAAAATTACTCTTTAGTAGATGCCATATTCAACTTTCTCTTGCAATCCTGTAGGGAATATCTGAGTGCTCTGAGTCTTAATATAGCAATGCTCAAGTTCTTACAACAAGATGCTTAACTCATAGCAATGTTGAATCTTCCCTTTATTTTTTGATATGCCTAAGTGTTTACCATTGTGTCACAGTGTAATGTGAGGAAAATGTTTTACATGGTCATAGTAGCACCATTAATAATCTCTGATGAATGTATTGTTTCCTCAGTGTCCTGCAGTGGTTAGGAGATGCGTATACTGGTCCAGCTTGTTAAACAGCTGATAATATTTTTCAGAGACTTTTCAAGTCCATTTGCCATTTTATTAAACACACTCCTGTTTCGTTTTTTGTTGCTTCACCTGGAATTGTAACTGTTTGGATAAAGTTATTTCTGTTTTAAAAAAAATTTACTTAAAGTTCCGGGATAGATGTGCAGAACGTGCAGGTTTGTTACATAGGTATATATGTGACATGGTGGTTTGCTGCACCTTTCAATATGTCATCTAGGTTTAAGCCCCACATGCCTTAGGCATTTGTCCTAATACTCTCCCTCCCCTTGACCCCACCTCCCAACAGACCCCAGTGTGTGATGTCCCCTCCCTGTTTCCATGTGTTCTCATGGTTCAACTCCCACTTATAAGTGAGAACATGGGGTGTTTGGTTTTCCTGTGTTAGTTTGCTGAGAATGATGGTTTCTAGCTTCATCTATGTCCTGGAAAGGACATGAACGCATTCTATTTTATGGCTGCATAGTATTTTATGGTATATATGTGCCACATTTTCTTTATCCAGTCTATCATTGATGGGCATTTGGGTTGCTTCCAAGTCTTTGCTATTGTAAATAGTGCTATAATAAACATGTGTCTTTGTAGTAGAATGATTTATATTCCTTTGGGTATATTCCCAGTAATGGGATTGCTGAGTCAAATGGTATTTCTGGTTCTAGATCCTTGAGGAATCGCCACACTTTCTTCCCCAGTGGTTGAACTAACTTACACTCCCCCTACCAACCATGTAAAAACGTTCCAATTTCTCCACAGCCTCGCCAGCATCTGTTGTTTCCTGACTTTTAAATGATTGCCATTCTAACTGGTGTGAGATGGTACCTCATCGTGGTTTTTATTTGCATTTGCTGTAATGACCAGTGATGATGAGCTTTGTTTCATGTTTGTTGACTGCATAAATGTCTTCTTTTGAGAAGTGTCTGGTCATATCCTTCGCCCACTTTTCGATGGGGTTGTTTGACTTTTTCTTGTAAATGTGTTTAAGTTCCTTGCAGATGCTGAATATTAGACCATTGTCAGATGAATTGATTGCAAAAATTTTCTCCCATTCTGTAGGTTGCCTTTTCACTCTGATGATAGTTTCTTTTGCTATGCAGAAGCTTTTTAGTGTAATTGGATCCCATTTATCAATTTTGGCTTTTGTTGCAATTGCTTTTGGTGTTTTAGTCAACAAGACTTTGCGTATACCTTTGTCCTGAATGGTATTGCTTAGGTTTTCTTCTAGAGTTTTTACAGTTTTAAGTTTTACATTTTAGTCTTTAATCCATCTTGAGTTAATTTTTGTATAAGATGTAAGGAAGGGGTCCAGTTTCTCTTTTCTGCATATGGCTAGCCAGTTACCCCAGCACCATTTATTAAATAGGGAATGCTTTCCTTGTTGTTTGTTTTTGTCAGGTTTGTCTAATGTCAGATGGTTGTAGATGTGTGGTGTTATTTCTGAGGTCTGTTTTGTTCTATTGGTCTATGTATCTGTGCTCATGGATAGGAAGGATCAGTATCATCAACATGGCCATACTGCCCAAAGTAATTTATAGATTCGATGCTATTCCCATCAAGCTACCATTGACTTTCTTCATAGAATTAGAAAAATCTGCTTTAAATTTCATGTGGAACCAAAAAAAAGCCCATATAGCCAAGAGAATCCTAAGCAAAGAGAACAAAGCTGGAGGCATCACACTTACTGAGTTCAAGCTATGCTACAAGGCTACAATAACCAAAACAGCATGGTACTGGTACCAAAATGGATCAAACTGTTTTTATCTATGTATCTTCATGTTAGATCAACATATTCATTTTCTAGAAATAAGAATCTGTTACCAGGTTCTGTGAAATGAGACATGCGTGTACTCCAGCTGGAGGTTATGGGGAAGGAAGAGGGTCTAATAGATGCTACGGTGCTTTTCAGTTTAGTCTTGTGAGTCTATTTTATTTCAAATGTCCCCCTTTTGGGGATCTTTAAGCTGCTGTGTCAAACATAAAAGCAACCTTTTCTACTTTATACTTTGTGAGTGAGTTTGAGTATTAGCATACATTTTTCTAAATTTTCTCCCATTCTCCTTTGGTTAATTATAAAACTGTGAGGAAATAATACAGCTGAGTATCACCTAAAGTAAAACAATGTGCCATGATTCAGGGAGACAAATTTATATCAGAAGTTGTGTAGTATAAAAGGATGAATAAATGAACTTTTCTCTTTACCTTTCCCAATTTTGTTAGTTATAATATTAATATGATAACCTCAAAGCTGATGAACTTTTATTCTATTCATAACTACGTTTAGGATATGCTAAATATATGTAATAAATACTGTATTGTATAAAATTGAACATTTTCCTTTAGATGTATCATATTAAAGTACTGTTGCATCTTCAAATATTATTGTGTATTGGGACCATTCTGGAAAGCAGAGAAACAAATCTGTAATATTACAATGAAAGTCAATAGAAACATGGGATTATTATATGTAAATTCATTTACAAGCAACTTTTAATGTTTTACTCTTAATGAAAGTACTAAGCTCATTTATTAAGCATGGTACGTTACCTAGAGAGACAATAACTCTACATTTCAGTTAAAATATTTTTTTCTAACATTTTACCATATATTTCTAATGAGAGAATCAGAATATGAACAACACAGCTTTACAGTTCTCATAAATTACTGTTACATTTTAACTATAAACATAGCTAAGAAAAAATCTGTTAAGCACATGAACCCTAGCAAAATCTTTACTGACTGAAGAAATGGACATCTGAGCATTCAGAGTCAGTGGGCTTAAAATTGGCTGATCCGAATTCAAACTGTAGTGTCAGTTGAGGCATCACTTCATTAAGTTGCAATGCCATCTTCTAATAATGCTCATTAATGTGAAATAGACCTTTTAAACTACAAAGTATTTTGTAAATATAAACCCATCTTCCTGTCACCACGAAACCAAAATTGAGTTAGTACTTGTATTCCCATTTTACAGAGAGAGAGAGAGGGGGAAACAGAGTGTGGATTCATGTCCCGATAGAGTAGTTAAATAATTCTGAAGAGAGTTAAAGGTCACTAATAACTTTGAAAAGACTAACAAACAAGGTTAAGCAGTACTTGGATTCACAATAGCTCCATTTAGTGGTCCATTTAAATTCCCATGATATTAAAACATTTGGGAAGCTTTGTAAGTCAGGTTTTTGGGGACATTTATTTTTTTCAGGGATATAATAGGGGACAGAGATACAGGAACAGAGCTTAAGCCAAGGCACAGATAGGTTCATTTGGACTCCATTGCATCCACCTGGATGACTGCCACATGGTAATAATGCTATCTCACACTTGCATTGTGTGGAGTATATACATACTAAACATATTATATTATTATATTGTGCTTTTATACACATTATATCATTTTATCCCCACAATGGATAAGTACTTGAATGCCATCTAAATACGGTTAGAAAGCTCAGTAAAGAAGCACTGCTTAAATATACAAAATAATTTGGAGAGAAACAAAGATTGTTGAACTTAGTGATGTTTGAAACAATCTGTCAATTACTGAATTCTAAGCAGTTTTGTAATACAATAAAACCATAATAAACTAAAATGATTTATGAATGTAGATATAACCTGAGAAACATTATTCTGTACATAGTTGGCATCTTCCTGTAGAACAATCACAAGGGTTTAAGTCGAGAATGTACCAGGTGCTACTTAATACTGGTATTTCCTGGTGGAGGGTTAATTTCCAGGTGTATGGATTTTGTTCTTTATGCTAGGTAGTTTGTATTTCTTTCCAGATATTAACTCTCTGTATTAATTTAGTCAAATTAATCAAAACCATAATAGCGGCCGGGCACGGTGGCTCATACCTGTAATCCCAGCACTTTGGGAGGCCGAAGCGGGCAGATCACGAGGTCAGGAGATAGAGACAATCCTGGCTAACACGGTGAAACCCCGTCTCTACTAAAATGGAAAAATTAGCTGGACGTGTTGGCGGGTGCCTGTAGTCCCAGCTACTCGGGAGGCTGAGGCAGGAGAATGGCGTGAACCCGGGAGACGGAGCTTGCAGTGAGCCGAGATCGCGCCACTGCACTCCAGCCTGGGCGACAGAGCAAGACTCCTTAAAAAAAAACAAAAAAAACAAACAACAACCAAAAAAACCATAATAGCATCTTAAAGCAAGTAGATTTTCCCAATCAATCCTTAATAAAATAACTGCAGTATGTAATATGGTTTAGCAACTGCATCACACACACCCAAGGGAGGATAGGTGTGAGAAAGGGTGAACCTGGTAGAGAGTTGAAAGAGAAAGTTAACAGATAATATGTTTTCTTATTACGATGCCAGGCAATAATTGAACAGCTCTTTTGTTTAATTTTTGTATTTTATATTTGTATGGATTAGCAGCTCAGAGCCTTTTAAAATTTGACTAAAGAAGAGTGTACCCTATTAAGGAGAAAGGAGCTTCTTGTCTTCAAGTCTGAAATCCTTATTTAAAAATGTGAAAAACAGCAATTCTTTTACATGGTTGCATTAAGACCAGGGTTCAGTCATGTCCAACCATCTGAATTCCATGGGTATGAAAAACTGAATTGGAAAATATGTAGATAAGACTGCTTAGCATTTGTTTCTAGGCTAGAAAACAAATGTCTCCATATCTCTTTGTGTTCTTCCCCGCCCCCAACACACGCACAAACACACACACTCCTATGTCCCTAGGTGAATTCTTTTATAGATGGAGATGTTTCTAGTCAGACTGATCAGCATGTGCCAGGCCAACTGTGTACATGTTGCAGTATTTTCTTTCAGGCCGGATTATAACCAGAAGTCAAATCCACCAGGGGCACTTGCCTTACATACTCTTCAAAGAATCTGCTTTACATTCCTCTTGAAAACTAGAACAAGACAAGGATGGCTTCTGTCACCACTCCTATTCAACATGGTACTAGAACTCCTGGCCAGAACAATCAGGAAAGAGAAAGAAATAGAAGGCATCCAAATAGTAAGAAAGGAAGTCAAATCATCCCTGTTTGCAGATGATACAATTCCATAACTGCAAAACCCAATAGTCTCTGCCAAAAGCTTCCTTAAATTGAAAAACAACTTCAGCAGAGTTTCAGGACACAAAGTCAATATACAAAAATCAACAGCATTCCCATTCACCAAAAACATGCAAGCTGAGAACCAAATCGGGAAGGGAATCCCATTCACAACAGCCACAAAAAGAATAAAATACCTAGGCATACAGCTAACCAGGAAGGTGAAAGGTCTATACAATGAGAATTACAAAACACTGCTCAAAGAAATCAGAAATTTAATTAGTTACCATTTGTCAATTTGGCTTTTGTTGCCATTGCTTTTGGTGTTTTAGACATGAAGTCCTTGTCCATGCCTATGTCCAGAATGGTATTGCATAGGTTTTCTTCTAGGGTTTTTATGGTTTTAGGTCTAACATTTAAGTCTCTAATCCATCTTGAATTAATTTTTGTATAAGGTGTAAGGAAGGGATCCAGTTTCAGCTTTCTACATATGGCTAGGCAGTTTTCCCGGCACCTTTTATTAAATAGGAATCCTTTCCCCATTTCTGGTTTTTGTCAGGTTTCTCAAAGATCAGTTGGTTGTACATGCGTGGTATTTTTCTGCAGGCCCTGTTCTGTTCCATTGGTCTATATCTCTGTTGTGGTACCAGTACCATGCTGTTTTAGTTACTGTAGCCTTGTAGTATAGTTTGAAGTCAGGTAGCGTGATGCCCCCAGCTTTGTTCTTTTGGCTTAGGATTGTCTTGGCAATGCAGGCTCTTTTTTGGTTTAAGTCATTTTTTCCAGTTCTGTGAAGAAAGTTATTGGTAGCTTGATGGGGATGGCATTGAATCTATAATTACCTTGGGCATTATGGCCATTTTCACAATATTGATTCTTCCTATCCATGAGCATGGAATGTTCTTCCATTTGTTTGTGTCCTCTTTTATTTCATTGAGCAGTGGTTTGTAGTTCTCCTTGAAAAGGTCCTCGACATCCCTTGTAAGTTGGATTCCTAGGTATTTTATTCTATCTGAAGCAATTGTAAATGGGAGTTCACTCATGATTTGGCTCTCTGTCTGTTACTGGTGTATAAGAATGCTTGTGATTTTTGCACATTAATTTTGTATCCTGAGACTTTGCTGAAGTCTCAGGATACAAAACACAGCAAAAGAAACTACCATCAGAGTGAACAGGCAACCTACAGAATGGGAGAAAATTTTTGCAGTCTACTCATTTGACAAAGGGCTAATATCCAGAACCTACAAAGAACTCAAACAAATTTACAAGGAAAAAACAACCCCATCAAAAAGTGAGCAAAGGATATGAACAGACACTTCTCAAAAGAAGACATTTATGCAGCCAACAGACACATGAGAAAATGCTCATCATCACTCGCCATCAGAGAAATGCAAAGCAAAACCACAATGAGATACCATCTCACACCAGTTAGAATGGCAATCATTAAAAAGTCAGGAAACAACAGATGCTGGAGAGGATGTGGAGAAATAGGAACACTTTTACACTGTTGGTGGAACTGTAAACTAGTTCAACCATTGTGGAAGACAGTGTGGTGATTCCTCAAGGATCTAGAACTAGAAATACCATTTGACGCAGCCATCACATTACTGGGTATATACCCAAAAGATTATAAATCATGCTGCTGTAAAGACACATGCACACTTATGTCTATTGTGGCACTATTCACAATAGCAAAGACTCGGAACCTACCCAAATGTCCATCAATGACAGACTGGATTATGAAAATGTGGCACATATACACCACGGAATACTATGCAGCCATAAAAAAAGGATGAGTTCATGTCCTTTGTAGGGACATGGATGCAGCTAGAAACCATTCTCAGCAAACTATCGCAAGAACAGAAAACCAAACATTACATGTTCTCACTTATAGGTGGGAATTGAACGATGAGAACACTTGGACACAGGAAGGGGAACATCACACACTGGGGCCTGTCATGGGGTAGGGGGAGGGAGGAGGGATAGCATTAGGACATACACCTAATATAATGATGAGTTAATGGGTGCAGCACACCAACATGGCACATGTATACATATGTCTCAAACCTACATGTTGTGCACATGTACCCTAGAACTTAAAGTATAAAAAAAAAATAAAAAAGAAAAAAAAGAAATCAGGATTACACAAACAAATGGAAAAACATTCATGGTCATGAATAGGAGGAATCAGTATTAAAATGGCCATACTGCCCAAAGCAAGTTGTAGATTCAATGCTATTCCCATTAAACTACCAATGACATTTTTCACAGAACTAGAATAAACTATTATAAAATTCATTTAATCAAAACAGAGCCTGAATAGGCAAGACAATTCTAAGCAAAAAGAATAAAACTAGGAACATAACATTACCCAACTTCAAACTATACTACAGGGCTACAGTAACCAAAACAGCATGTTACTGGTACAAAAGAAAACACATAGACCAATAGAATAGAATAGAAAGCCCAGAAATAATGCTGCACACATACAGCAATCTGATCGTCACCAAAGTTGCCAAAAACAAGCAATGAGGAAAGGACTCCTCATTCAATAAATGGTGCAGAGATAACTGGATATCCATATGCAGAATACTGAAACTGGGTCCATACCTTAAACCACATATGAAAATTAACTCAAGATAGTATAAAGACTTAAATATAAAACCCCAAACTAAAAAAATATATATATAAAAAAAAAATTCAACCTGTAAGGCAACCTAGGGAATACCATTCTGGACATAGGACCTGGCAAAGTTTTTGTGATTATGCCACCAAATGTAATGGCAACAAAAATAAAAATTGAGAAATGAGACGTAATTAAACTACAGAGCTTCTGTACAGCAAAAGAAACTATGATCAGAGTAAACAGACAATTCATAGAACGGAGGACAACATTTACAAACTGCGCATCCAACAAAGGTCTGATATTGAGAATCTGTAAGGAACATGTAATTCACAAGCAAAATAAAGCAACGCCATTAAAAAGTGGGCAAGCACATGAACAGACATTACTCAAAAGAAGACATCATGTGGCCAAAAAGCATATGAAAAAAGGAAATTAAATAAAAAGCCTGAATAGGCAAGGCAATAATAATCACTATTCATCAAAGAAATGCAAATCAAAACTACAGTGAGATACAATCTCACATCAGTCAGAATTACTATTATTAAAAAATAAAAAACTAACAGATGCCGGTGAGGTTGCAGAGAAAGGGGAACATTTATATGCTGCTGGTGAGTGTAAATTAGTTCAATCATTGTGGAAAGCAGTATGGCACTATCTGAAAGAGCTAAAGACAGAACTACCATTCAACCTAGCATATCATTACTAGGTATATACCCAGAGTAATATAAATCATTCTACCATAAAGATACATGTATGTGAATTTTCATTGCAGCATTATTCGCAATATCAAAGGCATGGAATCAATCTAAATGCCCATCAATGACAGATTGGATAAAGAAAATATGGTACATATACACCATGGAACACTATGCAGTCATAAAAACGAATAACATCATGTCCTTTACAGCAACATGGATGGAGCTGAAGGCCATTATCCTAAACAAATTAATGCAGGAACAGAGAAGCAAATACTATATATTTTCACTTATAAATGGGAGCTAAACAATTAGTACACATGGACAGAACTAAGGGAACAACAGACACAAGGACCTACTTGAGGGTGGAGGGTGGGAGGAGGGAAAGGATATAAAAACCTATCAGGTATTATGCATATTACTTGGATGATGAAACAATCTGTACACCAAACTCCCATGATAGTTTACCTATATTATAAAACTGTATATGTACCCCTGAACTTAAAAGTAGAAAAACAAAAAATGTGATTTGCATCACTGTGATCATACTTAGATATAAAAATCGTTCAAACAGAAGGAAGATACACCAACTGGATTAGGAATAGCTGGCTGGTAGACATGAAGATCTCTTATCTTCTTATAACATTTGCCAGAGCCAGGGTATTTCTTCCTGGTGGCCTAGGAAGGCACCAGGGTTTGGTGGATGTTTTGGACAGTGATAGACAGTGTCACTATCTTTATGCTCAGACCACATGACCCCACCTTTTTTTTGGTAGAAATGATTGTAATAAAATCAAATATTTATGTAGATTTTACTTAAGCCCGGATGCTATTTGAAGCACACTCTATACATTCTTATAGCATGCTTAGAAGAAGTAAATATTTGAAGTAGGTGCCTTTATTTATCTACATTTTAGAGATAAGAAACCTATGACATAACTAGGTTGAGTAACTATATTATTATTATGATTGTTCCCATATTACAATGTGGATCCTCAGGGAGTTATGTTGCACCTAGATCTTTTCAAGCCTGTGTGGGAACACCACTTCTAGCCATCCTGTGTCAGCTGAACAAAAGAAGAGAGGGAAGGAACAAGGGAAAGACAAGTGGAGAGAGAGAGGGGTGGCTGAGGGTTTGCCACAATATCTGCTTCCATGTACACCAGGCTTCTCAGGACAGCTTCCAAGAATGATCATAACTTAGCTGCTTGTGACTTAAGTGGGAAGAAATAAGCAGCAAGGGAAAGAGACAGAGAAATAATTCCTCCAACCTTGTAGACTCAACGACATTGCAAAATAATATATTGCACGACCAAGTTACCATAGCTTTGTACATTTACAGGCCCATAACAATGACTACTAGTGCATACTCATGGCATTGTCACTTATTACCACTTAGAATCCAAGAACCTGGTATACATCGGATAGAGAGAACCCACACTCATAGAAAGACAGGAGTTCCATGCAGATGAGATTTTTCTGACATGAACAATTCAAGATCATAGCTACTTGATTATTTGCCTTCAGGTAGTGTTAGTAAGTCTGACGATATGGTCCCTCCAGCAGTAGCATTCCAGTCTCTAATTGGCACTGTTATTAGAGTCAAGTGCAATTCATCCCCTTCCTACCTACCCATTTCGCAAACTCAATTTTCAGATACAAAATTTTAAATTGGATTCACAAGTCAGTTTTTGAGTCCCTACTGCATGCCTAGTACTCTGGTAAGTGCTAACGTCTGTGATTTAACTCAGTAACATGGGTATGTTGGAATCTACTGTGCTAGTTTTTGGTCCTCAGCCAAAACTGAGCAGAAAAGTTGTCTATGTTGAGAAAAAAACTGCTATTCAAGTTCAGAGTCTTATTGGTAAGCTTCCAAGGGCTCTGGGTCTAAGCTTTTATTATTCTGTGTTTAGTTTGCTCAAGTTGATTGTGACTGCTGCAAGCAAGTTGCTCCAGTCCAAACAACGTTTTGGGGCATTAAAGGTGTTATTTTCACTGCTTATTATCAACTTCCAAAAGGATGCTGTAAACAAATGCTGCAGTGATCTCATTAGTTAGTATCTTCTTTGTGCACAGTCCCAGAGTGTTCTGTACTTTCATTATAAGATGTACACATGGAGAGTTGCACAGTACAATACATGTCATGCCTTGGAGAAGAGAAATGATTTAAAGGACTTTTTTGAAGTCCCTTCTTTCAGTGACCTGAAAAATCTTGATCTGTTAGCATTTGAATCTTGGTATAAAAAATCTAAATCTAATTTGGTCTGTGGGTATTATTTGTGACTTTGACTTTTCCTGGAGTGGAGGTAGAGGCGAGGCTGTGATATAACAACAATACAAATACTAAACTAAAACAAAATAAATAAAAGCCATTTATTTAAATATAGTACTATTTAAAAATGAGAAATTACTGGATTTTCAAAGTTATGCCATCAGAGTTATAAGTACTAATTACCTAAAAATTTGTCTTCAACAAAACCATAAAAAATAAATACACACACACACACAATATTTCAAAAGTGACATGCATATATAGCTTTGAGATGGTTATTTCTAATCTGTCGAGAAGTGATACAATGAGTATGATGAAAACTGTCAGTGAATTGCTTCTGCTTTATTCAAGGTGAAAATATCACTTTAATCACTTTCATAAAAATGTGATCATTTCTGTTTTCCTATTCATTTAATATGACTGGAAATTATCATTTGCACTAAATTTTGCATAATGAACATGGAAACTTTACAGAAAACTAAGTATTATGACTAAAGTTTCTCTTAATCCATAATTCCTTGGAACTACCTATTATATCAACATGAATGACAAAGAACTTTGTGGTTAGTTTTCTTAATAAAAGAGTATTTGTCATTTTTCTAATGAGGATTTACTAAATATGATTAACCAAGAAGAGGCAATGACATTTTGTGTAGATGGCAGCTCTAACAAATATATTTGTAAATATCATCTTGGCCATCATTAGGTATATTTTAATAGCAAAGTTAATAGCTGTCAATCAAGGTGAATGGGTAATTAGAAATCCTACTCTTACTGAATATAGTTTATTGTCATGTCAGATATTTTTTGGTTGCCCATTTTAGGGATGCATCCCAGGTAGGCCCAAACTAGTCACATGCCAAATATTCAGGGATCAGATCTGAGAGTGTTGGTAGCCACCATTTAAGAAGAGAAACTAAAGACAATTATATCCAGTGACAAAGCAACATGAATTCATTTGTCTCTCAAAGACATTGACCATTATTTACAGAAATAAGATAAAATATAGCAACTTGGTATCAGAAGTTGAAGTTAAGAACAAATGGGAATACAGCAAAGCTGAATAATCTATAGCCTAGGGCAAATAGTTGAAATAACTAAACATCTGAATATATATTAAATATATATTAGAATCACTGGACTCCATACCAAGCCACTTAATCTGAATTTTGATGGAAAAGGACAGAAGGGGTTAGGGCCAGGCATTAGTATTTTTTAAACCTTTTCTATGTGTATTTTAATGGTGAGCCGGAGTTGAGGATCTCTATTATAGAGCTGTGCTTATCAAACTTTAATGTGCATATGAATCACCTGGAAATCTTGTTAAATGCAAATTCTGATTCAGTAAGTCTGAGGTATGGCCAGAGATTCTGTAATATCTAACAAAGGCTCGGGTGATGATGATGATGTAAGTCCACAGACCACATTTTGAGTTTCAAATCATAGAGGATATTATCCACCAGTGAATGGGTATGGGAAGCAGCAGGTGAAGAAGGGATATTTCATGTATGTAAGAGAAAGAGGAAGGATGTTGAAAGAATGCGAGGGTGCTCTTTTAGGTTCACCTTGATGTGACTTGAAAATAGGAGAAGCCCTTTATGACTTTGTTATATTCTAGCTTTAGCTCAAAATGCTAGTGCATGCAAAGGGGCTAGTAAATTCTAGAGCAGTTGTTTCAAACTGCTGTTTATTAGAAAGTCTTCTTTAATCAGAGCTCTGCTGGATTCCCTTCTGAAAAAAAAATTTCAACACTTTATTATCTCCAAAATAGCAATCAATCACCACTAGAACACGTGAACAAGTTTTCTCAATGGCCAGAAACACATTGATTTTAAAGTCACTGACGGCTAATTTATTAATGATTTCTTAAACTTGCTATAAAAACGAAGGTAAAAACACATGCTCTGCAGAAAGAAAAAGAAAACTCTTTTTTTAACAAGGTATCCAATTTAATCCAAAACACACCTCTGAAAAATGACAGTCCCTGGAGCTCATCCCCCTTGCATGGTGACTTTAGGTAAATTTCTTAAACTACTCTCTGAGAATAACAAAAAAGACTGAAAAGATATTTTTGGTGTTAGGTCATGAATATGCAAAATTATTAATATTTTATAGAAACTCTCTGTAACCCTTGTCTCTCCAGACAGAACTAAAACTTGCATTATTGGTTAGGCATGTTCAATACCATCTCTACTGTATATATTTATATTTTGGAAATCATGATTTGGCCATCAGTCAGTGTTTTTTTTTTGAGCTATGTGCCTATGCGGCTCAGAAATATAGTCCACTGCTTAAACAGGTGCCATGGTTTCATGTACACCACAATGCTGATACCTAAACATGTCCTGAGGTTCTACTTGCTGTTTCAGGAGCTGTTCATGTGCATTTGATCAGTCTGAATAAAGAAAAGAAGAAAGGTCTCTGAGAGTAAAATTTGCTCATTCACTATTTCACCTGACCATAAACCTTTTTTCAGCAAGTCAAGAGTCAGCAGCTACTATCGTGATCTATTATATTATATTATTTGTATCCCTCCCCTGAATGTATATGTAAATGAGACCATGTTTGTGAATTGCCTAGATCAGAACCAGGCACACAGTAGGTCAAAAGTATTAGACTTAATTCTTTCCCCATTAAGATCAAAGCCTAGTTTCCATTAGCATGATTTTTTGAAAATTATTTAGCCTAAATTTCTTAACTGTAAAATAAGCATATACATATTATACTTTGTAGCTTTTAAAATAAAATGTAAAGAAGTTAACTTAGGATTAATTCCACAGTTTAGTACCTAAATCATAGCAGGAATTTAATAAATTGTGACAATAATTTCAAACTAGTGGAACTAGAATTTGTAAAATTGAATTCTATTTTGATTTTTATGTCAAAAACTTATAATCACAATGTATATAATTTTTCAAATGATTTATATACAAGTAGCAGTCACTTTCATAAAATACATACACCTATAGTATCTTCGGATTAAGATTCCAGCAGTTATTTGCAGTGTGATGTTTTTTGCAGTTCTGCTTCTTTTATTTTTATTTCTTTTTATCACTTAGCCAGAAAGCAGCAGAGGTGGAAAGACCATTCGAGCATTATACAATTAGAATAGGATGGTCCTTCTTTTTTTTTTTTTTTATTATACTTTAAGTTCTAGGGTACATATGCATAACATGCAGGTTTGTTACATATGTATACTTGTGCCATGTTGGTGTGCTGCATCCATCAACTCGTCAGCACCCATCAATTAATCATTTTTATCAGGTATAACTCCCAATGCAATCCCTCCCCCCTCCCCCCTCCCCATGATAGGCCCCAGTGTGTGATGTTCCCCTTCCCCCCCTTCCCGAGTCCGAGTGATCTCATTGTTCAGTCCCACCTATGAGTGAGAACATGCGGTGTTTGGTTTTCTCTTCTTGTGATAGTTGCTAAGAATGATGGTTTCCAGCTGCATCCATGTCCCTACAAAGGACGCAAACTCATCCTTTTTGATGGCTGCATAGTATTCCATGGTGTATATGTGCCACATTTTCTTAATCCAGTCTGTCACAGATGGACATTTGGGTTGATTCCAAGTCTTTGCTGTTGTGAATAGTGCCACAATAAACATACGTGTGCATGTGTCTTTATAGCAGCATGATTTATAATCCTTTGGGTATATACCCAGTAGTGGGATGGCTGGGTCATATGGTACATCTAGTTCTAGATCCTTGAGGAATTGCCATACTGTTTTCCATATGGTTGAATTAGTTCACAATCCCACCAACAGTGTAAAAGTGTTCCTATTTCTCCACATCCTCTCCAACACCTGTTGTTTCCTGACTTTGTAATGATTGCCATTCTAACTGGTGTGAGATGGTATCTCATTGTGGTTTTGATTTGCATTTCTCTGATGACGAGTGATGATGAGCATTTTTTCATGTGTCTGTTGGCTGTATGAATGTCTTCTTTTAAGAAATGTCTGTTCATATCCTTTGCCCACTTTTTGATGGGGTTGTTTGGTTTTTTCTTGTATATTTGTTTGAGTTCTTTGTAGATTCTGGATATTAGCCCTTTGTCAGATGAGTAGATTGCAAAAATTTTCTCCCATTCTGTAGGTTGCCTGTTCACTCTGATGGTAGTTTCTTTTGCTGTGCAAAAGCTCTTTAGTTTAATTAGATCCCATTTGTCAATTTTGGCTTTTGTTGCCGTTGCTTTTGGTGTTTTAGACATGAAGTCCTTGCCCATGCCTATGTCCTGAATGGTATTACCTAGGTTTTGTTCTAGGGTTTTTATGGTATTAGGTCTAACATTTAAGTCTCTAATCCATCTTGAATTAATCTTCGTATAAGGAGTAAGGAAAGGATTCAGTTTCAACTTTCTACTTATGGCTAGCCAATTTTCCCAGCACCATTTATTAAATAGGGAATCCTTTCCCCATTTCTTGTTTCTCTCAGGTTTGTCAAAGATCAGATGGCTGTAGATGTGTGGTATTATTTCTGAGGACTCTGTTCTGTTCCATTGGTCTATATCTCTGTTGTGGTACCAGTACCATGCTGTTTTTGTTACTGTAGCCTTGTAGTCTAGTTTGAAGTCAGGTAGTGTGACGCCTCCAGCTTTGTCCTTTTGACTTAGGATTGTCTTGGCAATGCGGGCTCTTTTTTGGTTCCATATGAACTTTAAAGCCGTTTTTTCCAATTCTGTGAAGAAAGTCATTGGTAGCTTGATGGGGATGGCATTGAATCTATAAATCACCTTGGGCAGTATGGCCATTTTCACGATATTGATTCTTCCTATCCATGAGCATGGAATGTTCTTCCATTTGTTTGTGTCCTCTTTGATTTCACTGAGCAGTGGTTTGTAGTTCTCCTTGAAGAGGTCCTTTGCATCCCTTGTAAGTTGGATTCCTAGGTATTTTATTCTCTTTGAAGCAATTGTGAATGGAAGTTGATTCCTGATTTGGCTCTCTGTTTGTCTGTTACTGGTGTATAAGAATGCTTGTGATTTTTGCACATTAATTTTGTATCCTGAGACTTTGCTGAAGCTGCTTATCAGCTTAAGGAGATTTTGGGCTGAGACAATGGGGTTTTCTAAATATACAATCATGTCATCTGCAAACAGGGACAGTTTGCCTTCTTCTTTTCGTAACTGAATACCCTTGATTTCTTTCTCTTGCCTGATTGCCCTAGCCAGAACTTCCAACACTGTGTTGAATAGGAGTGGTGAGAGAGGGCATCCCTGTCTTGTGCCAGTTTTCAAAGGGAATTTTTCCAGTTTTTGCCCATTCAGTATGATATTAGCTGTGGGTTTGTCATAAATAGCTCTTATTATTTTGAGGTACGTTCCATCAATACCGAATTTATTGAGCGTTTTTAGCATGAAGGGCTGTTGAATTTTGTCAAAAGCCTTTTCTGCATCTATTGAGATAACCATGTGGTTCTTGTCTTTGGTTCTGTTTATATGCTGGATTACGTTTATTGATTTGCGAATGTTGAACCAGCCTTGCATCCCAGGGATGAAGCCCACTTGATCATGGTGGATAAGCTTTTTGATGTGCTGCTGAATCCGATTTGCCAGCATTTTATTGAGGATTTTTGCATCGATGTTCTTCAGGGATATTGGTCTAAAATTCTCTTTTTTTGTTGTGTCTCTGGCAGGCTTTGGTATCAGGATGATGTTGGCCTCATAAAATGAGTTAGGGAGGATTCCCTCTTTTTCTATTGATTGGAATAGTTTCAGAAGGAATGGTACCAGCTCCTCCTTGTACCTCTGGTAGAATTCAGCTGTGAATCCATCTGGTCCTGGACTTTTTTTGGTTGGTAGGCTATTAACTATTGCCTTAATTTCAGAGCCTGCTATTGGTCTATTCAGGGATTCAACTTCTTCCTGGTTTAGTCTTGGAAGAGTGTAAGTGTCCAGGAAATTATCCATTTCTTCTAGATTTTCTAGTTGATTTGCGTAGAGGTGTTTATAGTATTCTCTGATGGTAGTTTGTATTTCTGTGGGGTCGGTGGTGATATCCCCTTTATCATTTTTTATTGCGTCTATTTGATTCCTCTCTCTTTTCTTCTTTTTTTTTTTTTTTTTTTTTTTTTTTTTTTTTTTTTTTTTTTTTTTGAAGCGGAGTCTCGCTCTGTCGCCCGACTGGAGTGCAGTGGCCGGATCTCAGCTCACTGCAAGCTCCGCCTCCCGGGTTTACGCCATTCTCCTGCCTCAGCCTCCCGAGTAGCTGGGACTACAGGCGCCCGCCACCTCGCCCGGCTAGTTTTTGTATTTTTAGTAGAGACGGGGTTTCACTGTGTTAGCCAGGATGGTCTCGATCTCCTGACCTCGTGATCCGCCCGTCTCGGCCTCCCAAAGTGCTGGGATTACAGGCTTGAGCCACCGCGCCCGGCCTCTCTTTTCTTCTTTATTAGTCTTGCTAGCGGTCTGTCAATTTTGTTGATCTTTTCAAAAAACCAACTCCTGGATTCATTGATTTTTTGGAGGGTTTTTTGTGTCTCTATCTCCTTCAGTTCTGCTCTGATCTTAGTTATTTCTTGCCTTCTGCTAGCTTTTGAATGTGTTTGCTCTTGCCTCTCTAGTTCTTTTTGTTGTGATGTTAGAGTGTCAATTTTAGATCTTTTTTTTTTTTTTTTTTTTTTGAGACGGAGTCTCGCTCTGCTGCCCAGGCTGGAGTGCTGTGGCCAGATCTCAGCTCACTGCAAGCTCCGCCTCCCAGGTTCACGCCATTCTCCTGCCTCAGCCTCCCGAGTAGCTGGGACTACAGGCGACCGCCACCTCGCCCAGCTAATTTTTTGTATTTTTTAGTAGAGACGGGGGTTTCACCGTGTTAGCCAGGATGGTCTGGATCTCCTGATCTCGTGATCCGCCCGTCTCGGCCTCCCAAAGTGCTGGGATTACAGGCTTGAGCCACTTTGCCCGGCCTATAGTACGATCTATTCTGTTGCTGTTCGCACAATTTTTGTCTGTGTTTCAGTAATAGAAATACTTGGTTATTGACTATTTAGTAAAAATTATTGAAGAAAAATGGATTGATATTATGCCTTGAACTTTCCAAAGACTTAAAAATTTTACTATCATTATTGCTAATAATAGGTAATAATCACTTAAAAATTCTTGAATTCAGAATGGAAAGTATATTCATGTCATTTTTTTAACTAGCGAGCTCTATTGACTGCGTGAAGTGTCAATGTGGTGACTTCATTTTAAATTTAAGTTTAATGGAGTGAAGGAGAATTTCCAAGGATATAAAATAACTATGGTGAATTTTAATATTCAATATATAATCTAAATAATTATGAAATGATCTTTCCTGGAGTAGGAACCATGTTTTACTTATCTTTTTATCTTCCACAGTACATAGAAGGCATGCAGTAGATGTTAGTTCAAGAAACAGTGAACAGTAGAAAGAGGAATGACTTTTCCATTTGGCAAACTTACTGTGAGATATTTCATAAGATAGTTAAATGCATATAGAACAATATAATACCACTCAAACTGAATGTTAGGCTTTGAAAATGTAGCTCACATTCTATTTTCAAGTAAGCGTGCTGTCTAATGGGAAATAAATTCTAAAATTATGATGGAAGTCAATAAGCAAATATAATTTAATATACACATTTACTTTCCAAGACTGTGTTTTCCACAACTACATTTAATGCATAAAATTAGGCCAGTATCCTAAGACAAGATAGTATAGCTGATGATGTCATCTTGTAAAAAACTTATTGACTATTCATGGGAGAAATTCTTCTGTCTTAAATAATACCAACTGAAAAGAAAATCAATAGCTGTATAATACAACCAAAACAGTTATATGTATGACTTTGGTCCTATGACTTAATGTTCAAGGAGGACTTTAAATAAGTTTGCTGTATGTTTTATTCTTAATTTTACTTGAAACTCTCCAATGCAAATATTGCATAAAAGCATAAACTACCAGCACTAATCAACTTATGCAAGTGTGTACAACAACTTTTGGATCCAGGTTCAGGAGGGTTTTTTTTTTTTTTCTTTCCATTTTTTGGTCCAAAGTTAAGGAAAGAGCTGTATGTTGTGTCCATCTTCCTCATGTGTAGAAATAAGGCTTCATCCTAATTAGCTTATCATTTCTTCTCCTAGAAATCAGCTGAATGGTTTCTGTAGCAATCAGGATAGGCCAGGAGGATATTTTGGAAACAAACAATCCCAATGTTTTGGTGGCTTAAAGTATCAAAGTTTATTTCTCACCTTCCCAGGCTACTGGAACCTCTGCAATACTGAACATTGCCTGTCACTGTAGCAAAGAAAAGGAAAGAAGTCAGTAAGTCTCACACTAGCTCTTAAAGCTTCCGTCTGAAAATGCCACAGGTCACTATTTCACTAATGAAAATGAGTCACAAGGCCACATCTAATTCCAAGGAGACAGGAAGTATAATTCTACTATTTGTCCAGAAGGAGAACCAGAAATTATTAATGAAAAGTACTAATGACCAATCCACCTATGTTAGGCCAGAAGCATATGATTTCTCTTAAATTATCTGTATTTAATTAAAATGACTTATGTTTAGTGTGCTGGCCACTCTCAAAGGTCAGCATTAAGTCATAGTTTATATTGTTATCTGATTTCTGCTAGTTTTTACTGTCAGGGTGACTTGTCAAGTAACTTTTGTTAAGTTTTTAAGTTTTCATTCCCACCTCTTCCCACCCCCATTTTGCAATAAGCCATCTGCTTAGTATGCAATAAAAGTGAGGGCTCGATTTTCAAAATTAGGTGCTTAATTAGATTGGTAACCCACTGGGTAGGGACTGCTTTGAACTGCCTCAAATTCCATAGAGTTATCTCAAGAAGTAGCTTGCAGTGCTGTTGTTATTCACCAAATCTTTAATTTGATGACTAAGATATGGAGTTGACTGTCTATGTGCCTCAGTGCCTATTTGAAGACTCCAAGTGGGCTATGAGTATCTGGAGGATATCGGGGTAGAGATTGGCTATCATCAATAAAATACTCACACTTCAAATATTGCACATTAGTATTGATATGTGCAAATGTATTTAATGCCATTGTATTGGAGCATCATCTTCAATAGACTTTTTATCAACTTTGAATCTCCCTGGCAACTAACCATCTCCCTGGTAACAAACCATTGGCACATGTTTATTGGAATAGCTCTGTTGTAAATAAATGCAATCAGCAAATTAAAACTGTAATAGGCCCTGATGCCACCAAATGTAAGCTGCAGACACTCCCTCATTATAACCTCAGCCCTAAGCAAAATTATGATGAAAATGAGAACAATAATGTGATCCATGCTTCTTTTAATGTCAGTTTTTAAATTAGATGATCAATATTCTGCATTATTACATTTCTGGATAAATATAAAGGATCATCCTTCCTAACTTATGTAACAACTGTATTTCTCTAAGGCCATATGGAAAATATTTGTTTCAATAGTTTATGATGTGGCAGTTGGTCGTTGGCCTATCTGTATAAAGACGGTAAACAAGTATAAGTATGACTTTGATGTTAGAATAGTTCTCCATTACTGAAAACTCATAAATTGCTCTGCCAAGCCCTGCCTTTTGTACACCTCCCTGTACTTTGTCAAATGTAAACTTTGTTAAATTTATCTGTTAATAAATTTGATTTCTCATAGACTATGTGCTTAGTGGTAGAAAGTAGCCATTTTTAGAACGTACTGAGATGTTTTCTAATCCATCAGCTAAAATGAGAGACTGGTGTTTTCAGCATTGTAGTTAGATTCTCATCATTCCTTCTTTGATACTGAGGTACAATTATGATGAGCATAGCGAGCATGTGTGCGTGCATATGTGTGTGTGTGTGTGTGTATTTTTCTAATGTCTATTATATTAAGAGGAATAATGATTCTTCAGAGACCACTTAGCTAAAAAAAATGTTGAACTGAGATAATTCAAGCACTACAGAGCTGCCATTCTCTTCGGATAAGGGGTCAGTATTATTGGCCTCAGTTAATGGTAATTGTGATGCATATTATAGTAACTGTTGCCTGAAGATGTTGCCATAAACACGATATCAACATATCTTCCAGTGGAGTTTACAGTGAAAGAAAAAAGTGGGAATATAAAGTGTATTTTGCCTGATCTTGCAAAGAAAAAAATATAAATACCCCATAGCCAAATTGTCATATGTGTTTCAAAAGTCATGTAACAGCATGTCTTACTACCATTTATTCAGTGATTGATATGCTAAGACTGTACTATTAATAAATTCTTTGTAGCCATTATCTCACTTAATTCTTACAGCAACCCTGTGAAATACATACCAGTATTACTCTCACTTTTTGTACAAAGAAACAAGCTCAGGTAACGCATCCAAGATTATGCAGCCAGTAACGATATGAGATTCAACTCTGATCTGTTTCATACCAAAGTTGTGTTCTAAGACACTGTCATATATTGTTACAGAATTATAAAATAAGGTAAACCTTAATTTCTGGTTGAAAGTAATAACTCCTCAGATAGAACAGCACCTGACACATACTAGGGAATTAAAAACTATTTATTAAATGAATTAATAACACTAAGTTCAATTTTCCTAAGTGTGGTAGATGGAAATCTAAAATGGCACCCACAATTTGCCACTAACCTCCTCCCCCACCATATACACATCCTGCATAGTACCTGGGATGTAAATATTATGAATCTTACTTCTGTGATTAGATTATGTTATATGGCATAGTCAACCTTAAGATAGGGAAATTATATAGGAGGTCCTGACATAATCACATAAACCCTTTAAAGCAGTGTTTTCTCTGGCTAGTTATAAAAGGTGTCAGAGGTTTGAAACATGAGAACATCTTAACATGTCATTGCTAGCTTGAATATGAAGAGGGACGCACTGCAAAAAATGTAACTGATGTTTAGTAGTTGAGATTGACACTTAGCTGACAGCCAGTAAACAAATGGGAACCTCCCATCAATAATAGACTGGATAAAGAAAATGTGGCACATATACACCATAGAATACTATGCAGCCATAAAAAAGGATGAGTTTGTGTCCTTTGCAGGAACATGGATTAAGCCGGAAACCATCATTCTCAGCAGACTATCACAAGAACAGAAAACCAAACACAGCATGTTCTCACTCATAAGTGTGAATTGAACAATGAGAACACATGGACATAGGGAGGGGAGCATCACACACCAGGGCCTATCGGTGGGTGGGGGCTAGAGGAAGGATAACATTAGGAGAAATACCTAATGTAGATGACTGTTTGATGGGTGCAGCAAACCACCATGGCACGTGCATACCTATGTAACAAAAGGGTGCATTCTGCACATGTATCCCAGAACTTAAAGTATAAAAAAAAAGAATTGGGGACCACAGTCTAAAACCACAAGGAACTGAATACTGTGAATTACATTCATGAGCTTGGAATGAAAAATTTCCCCAGCACCTCCAGATAAAAACTCAAGCCAAATACCTTGATTTTAACCTTGTGAAATTCTACCCAGAGAACCCAATCATAGTTTGCCAGACTTCTACAGAATTATGAACTAATAAATGAGTGGTGTTTTAAGCTACTATTTTGCAGTAATTGTTACACAATGATAGAAAATTAATACACCAGTTATATTAAGTAACTGCAACCATATGCAGCCATATGGACCTTATTTTGAGATTTTTTGAAGGACTGTCAGTTGGCTTTTTATATAAAATGTTTGAGCCAGTGTTTTAAAATTTTATGCAGAGCGAGTATCACAGTCTATGGAAAGTATTTATTGTTAGTCTTTATGTATGTGTGAAAATAGCCCAAAAATTTGAAGATCAACAACAATTTGAAAGAATCACATATACTTTTTTTCCTTTTTAACTCATCAAATGTCACAATATACTGGCTATAAAAGAGGGACTAGAGAGAGTATACTAGTTAGTGAACCATGAGAAAGTGTGCTATACTCCAAAACAACTGCTTGAGTTTTCTAATTTGTATCAGCAGAAATCTGGAGAACAGGCACAGGAATGGATACTAGGGGTGTGGGATAATGGTGGAAAGAACATAAAGTTGGATCAGGCTGAACTTTTAGATATGGACCACTAAGCAGGGATTCTGCATTTAATGCTATTAATAATTCTGGTCTAGCATATTTTAAATAGGTCTTTTCAAAAGTTTCAATCAGACATTTAGCTCTAACACTATTGTCATGGTTAATGCTGAATGTCAACTTGATTGGATTGAAGGATGCAAAGTATTATTCCTTGCTGTGTCTGTAAGGGTGGTGCCAAAGGAGATTAACATTTGAGTCAGTGGACTGGGAGAGGCAGACCTGTCCTCAATCTGGGTGGGCACCATCTAATCAGCTGCCAGTGCAGCTAGAACAAAGCAGGCAGAATAAGTTGGAAAGAGAAGACTTGCTGAGTCTTCTTGCCTTCATCTTTATCTTGTGTTGGATACTTCCTGCCTTTGAACAACAGACTCCTAGTTCTTCTACTTTTGGACTCTTGGGCCTATACCAGCAGTTTGCCAAGGGCTCTCGGCCTTCAACCACAGACTGAAAGCTGCAATGTCGGGTTCCGTACTTTTGAGGTATTGGGACTCAGACTGTCTTCTTTGCTCCTCAGCTTGCAGATGGCCTATCATGGAACTTCACTTTGTGAATCAATTCTCTTAATAAACTCCCCTTCGTATATACATATATCTTATTACTTCTGACTAATACAATTATTAACTGAATCTTTGGTGGCGATTACTTCAATGTGTGATATATAGCCTAAGAGTTCCTAGAAATATAGTTACATTATGTGTAAGAATCTAATCTGAATTCTACCATGTGTTAGAGTTATGGGACAAATGATCTATATGATATCACGTTTAAGAATTTGGGCTCTTCACTGTCATTTAAAATGTTATTTTTACCTAGGGTAAAGGGATAGGGTGGGTATTTCCATAATAATAGAAGGCAACAAATGTATTACAAGTGGTGGGGAAGTTGGTAAAACTGATGCAACTTTTGGTTTATACTTCAATATGATTTTGTGTGAAACTCAGTTTGCAGAAATGTCATTCCAAGTGATAGTGTCAGAGGTTGAGTGAATACAGCTATGTTTTTATCCTAACGGGAATTTCCTGGACTGAGAGCTAGGAAGAAAATCTTTTTACTTGTAAACTGAGCAAATTTGATCTGGAAATCACTGAAAGGGAATAAATATGGAGCCCCAAGACTCCATATGGAGTCATTTTAATAGTTATTTTTCTGCCTATAAATACACTTTCAGTGAAAAAGCTGGCAGCTTTATTGAACATGATACCTGCAGTTTGGTTGAAAGAGTAGGTACAAACCTGCCAACTCCCAGTGGTTGCTGTTTGGTTGAAAGACTAGGTACAAACCTGTCAACTCACAGTGGCTTTCTCCCATAAGCACCAGTATCACTTAAAGCCTGGGATGGACTCTTTTTATTGTAGAACTACTTTATTCAAAGGTCTTGACTCCAAAGAAGTAAATGCAACTGAGATAATAGAGTAACATTGATTGACTGGCTGCACAATCTGTATAATGTTAGGAAAGCATGAAAATGTATAGTTTCAATATTATTTAGTCCTAGCCAAGGAGCTTGTTATTATATTTTCCTCTGGAAAATTCAGTATTTTTAAAAATCATTGTGTGCTATATTAATCAGGATTTTCTACATTTAAGCCAAACCAGAAGACAGTGTAGTGGGATCATATGATTTATATTTTGCAGCCTATAGGTCACCACGTGATTTCAGCCAAATAAATTATTCAGAAAACATTTTAGGGCTCTCTGAGAATTTGCAGTTTATATCTTCTGACCTGCATTACTTAAAGCTTCAAAATAAGAAGTAGCCTTAATTTTCTATAAGAACATTTTCCTACTTATACAGTCATCTGAAAGGACTAGGCCATAGCTATGTTGTAAAGAATTTACAGGCAAAGGTTATGCAGTTTCTTTGAAGAAGGATTTTGTTACATTGCAATCATGAAACTAGAGAAAGGAAACACAAGTACATAAAGAGATGGGTAAAATAGTGGATCTAGTGTGCTTTTTGGTTACTAGTTCAATTATTTTCTTAGTAATTGTGTTTTTAAGCTAATTATATTATTCTAAATATTATACAAATGAACAGACCTATTCAATTACAAAGACTCAACAGGAGTATTTGAGAGTAGTCCTTTGGTAGAGTTAGGAAGGATAATTGAAAAAAGAAAAGGCTAACTGGGGTCTTAAGCCCAATTCGTTGTTTAAAGTGAGAAGAGTATTTGGCCTGGCCTTTGCCCCACTATTGTTAAGCTTATTTCTCTTTTCACCTGATATCATTAAATGCCACCCTAAAAGAGGGCTTAAAAACTATAGCCTGTGGGCCAAATCAGACCCACTACCTGTTTTTTGAACATTAAAAAAAAAAAAAAGTCGTAACAGTCTCTCATACCACAGTGCAATCAAATTAGAACTCAGAATTAAGAAATTCACTCAGAACTGCACAACTACATGGAAACTGAATGACCTGCTCCTGAGTGACTCCTGGGTAAATAACGAAATTAAGGTGGAAATCAAGAAGTTCTTTGAAACCAATGAGAACAAAGAGACAACATACCAGAATCTCTGGCACACAGCTAAAGCAGTGTTAAGAGGAAATTTGTAGCACTAAATGGCCACATCAGAAAGCTTGAAAGATCTCAAATCAACACTGTAACATCACTATTAAAAGAACTAGAGTTCATGTCCTTTTCAGGGACATGGAAGAAGCTGGAAACCATCATTCTCAGCAAACTATCACAAGAACAGAAAACCAAACACCACATGTTCTCACTCATAAGTGGGAACTGAACAATGAGGACACATGGTCTCAGGGAGGGGAACATCACACACTGAGGCCTGTCGGGGAACGCGGGGCTTGGGGAGGTATAGCATCAGGAGAAATACCTAATATAGATGACGGATTGATGGGTGCAGCAAACCACCACGGCACGTGTATATGTATGTAACAAACCTGCATGTTCTGCACATGTATCTCAGAACTTAAAGTATAATAATAAAAATAAAAATAAAAGAAGTAGAGAAGCAAGAGCAAACAAATCCAAAAGCTAGCAGAAGACACGAAATAACTAAGATCAGGGCAGAACTGAAGGAGATAGAGGCACAAAAAAAATGCTTCCAAAAATCAATGAATCCAGCAGCTGGTTTTTTGAAAAAACTAACAAAATAGGTAGACTGCTAGGTAGACTAATAAAGAAGAAAAGAGAGAAGAATCAAATAGACACCAATAAACTAGAAAATCTAGAAGAAGTGGATACATTCCTGTACACAAACACCCTCCCAAGACTAAACCAGGAAAAAGTCAAATCCCTGAATAGACCAACAACAAGTTCTGAAATAGAGGCAGTAACTGATAGCCTAACAATAGCCTAACAACTGGAAAAAAAAAAAAAAAAAAAAGCCCAGGGTCAGACAGATTCACAGCCAAATTCTACCAGAGGTACAAGAGGAGCTGGTACCATTCCTTCTGAAACTATTCCAAACAATTGAAAAGAAGGGTCTCCTCCCTAACTCATTTAATGAGGTCAGCATCATCCTGACACTAAAAGCTGAGAGAGACACAATGAAAGAAGAAAACTTCAGGCCAATATCCCTGATGAACATCAATGCGAAAATCCTTAGTAAAATACAGGCAAGCTGAATCCAGCAGTACATCAAAAAGCTTATCCACCACGATCTAGTAGGCTTCATCCCTGGGATGCAAGGCTGGTTCAACCTACACAAATTAATAAACGTAATCCATCACATAAACAGAACCAATGACAAAAATCACATGATTATCTCAATAGATGCAGTAAAGGTCTTCAATAAAATTCAACATCCCTTCATGATAAAAACTCTCAATAAACTAGGTATTGATGGAACATAACCTAGGTATTGATGACAAACCCAGAGCTAGTATCATACTGAATGGGCAAAAGTGGAAAGCATTCCCTTAGAAAAATGGCACAAGACAAGAATGCCCCCTCTCACTGCCCCTATTCAACATAGTATTGGACGTTCTGGTCAGGGTAATCAGGAGAGAGAAATAAAGAGTATTCAAATAGGAAAAAAGGAAGTGAATTGTCTCTGTATGCAGATGATATGATTCTATATTTAGAAAACTCAGCTCAAAAACTCTTTAAGCTGATAAGCAACTTCAGCAAAGTCTCAGGATACAAAATCAGTGTGCAAAAATCCCAAGCATTCCTATACACCAACAATAGACAAGCAGAGCTCCAAATCATAAATGAACTTCCATTTGCAATTGCTACGAAGAGAATAAAATACTTAGAATACAGCTCACATGGGTCGTGAAGTACCTCTTCAAGGAGAACTACAAATCACTGCTCAAGGAAATAGGAGAGGACACAAACAAATGGAAAAACATTCCACCCTCATGGGTAGAAAGAATCAATATTGTAAAGATGGCCATATTGCCCAAAGTAATTTATATATTCAATGTTATTCCCATCAAAGTACAATTAACATTCTTCACAGAATTAGAAAACCTACTTTAAATTTCAGATGGAACCAAAAAAGGGCCCATATAGCCAAGACAATCCTAAGCAAAAAGAACAAAGCTGGCGGCATCACACTACCTGACTTGAAACTATACTACAAGGGTGCAATACCAATAAAATATGATACTGGTACCAAAACAGACATATAGACAAATGGAACAGAACAGAGATCTCAGAAATAATACCACACATCTACAACCATCTGATCTTCAACAAACATGCAAAAAACAAGCAATGGGGAAAGGATTCCCTATTTAATAAATGGTGCTGGGAAAACTGGCTAGCCAAATGCAGAAAACAGAAACTGGACCCCTTCCTTACACCTTATACAAAAATTAACTCAAGATGGATTAAACACTTAAATGTAAAACTCCAAACCATAAAACCCTAGGAAAAAGACTAGGCAATACCATTCAGGACATAGGCATGGGCAAAGACTTCATGACTAAAACATCAAAAGCAATTGCAACAAAAGTCAAAATTGACAAATGGGATCTAATTAAACTAAAGAGCTTCTACACAGCAAAAGAAACTAACATCAGAGTGAACAGACAACCTAGAGAATGGGAGAAAATTTTTGCAATCTATCCATTTCACAAAGGTCTAATATCCAGAATCTACAAGGATCTTAAACAAATTTACAAGAAATAAATAACCAACCCCATCAAAGAGTGGGCACAGGATATGCGCAGACACTTCTCAAAAGAAGATATGTATGCGATCAAGAAACATATGAAAAAAAGCTCATCATCACTGACCATTAGAGAAATGCAAATCAAAACCACAATGAGATATCATCTCACACAAGTCAGAATGGTGATTATTAAAAATTTAAGAAGCAATAGATGCTGGTGAGGCTGTGGAGAAATAGGAATGTTTTTACACTGTTGTTGGGAATGTAAATTAGTTAAACCATTGTGGAAGACAGTGTGGGAATTCCTCAAGGATCTAGAACCAGAAATACCATTTGACCTAGCAATCCCAGTATTGGGTATATACCCAAAGGATTATAAATGATTCTACTCTAAAGACACATGCACATGCATATTTGTTGCAGCAGTATTTACAATAGCAAGGACATTGGACCAGTCCAAATGCCCATCAATGATAGACTGGATTAAAAAAATGTAGCACATATACACCATGGAATACTATGCAGGCATGAAAAGGAATGAGATCATGTCCTTTGCAGGGACATGGATGAAGGTAGAAGCCATAATTCTCAGTAAACTGACACAGAAACAGAAAACCAAACACTGCTTGTTCTCACTCATAATTGGGAGTTGAATAATGAGAACACATGGACACAAGGAGGGGAACAACACACACCTGGGCCTGTCTGGGAGTGGGAGACCAGGGGAGGGAGAGCATTAGGACAAATACCTAATGCATGTGGGGTTAAAACCTGGCTGACCAGTTGATAAGTGCAGCAAACTAGCATGGTACATGTATACTTATGTAATAAATCTGCACATTATGCACATGTATTCCAGAACTTAAATTAAAATTTAAAAAACAGTCATAGAAGTTTGTTTGTTTACACCAATGCTTGCTTTCCCATTGTGATGACAGAGTGTAATAGTTGTAACTGCGTTGTCCTTAGGTCTAAAATATTGGCTGTTGGGCCGTTCACAGAAAAAAGTTTTCTGACCCCTATCTTAAAAAATTAGCCTTCTTGTACGTTCACCCCTATCAGTTTCTCTAGGACAAATTCTATCCAGATGATAACATGTACAAATAGTTATTTTTCAGCACTCTGAGACTTAGTCACTTTACCCCTACTACAGGTGAACTTCCTCCATTCTAACTGACTTTTTAAAGTATATTATTTAGTTCGTATTCTTGTGCTTGAGTCACTTGGCGTTGTAGCCTGCCTAATACTCTTGTATCTGGGTCTTGCCTTTGCTTTGATTTCTATCTTCTTGCCTTAATTCATGTTACTGAACCTTAGCACAGTGACTATAGCCCTACTATCCATTGGATAACTTCCACTCTGCCTCTTGCTTACCCAGACTTTGAGTGTCACTACCCTACAGTGGTTATCCATCCATTAGTTGAAGCACATGGCTGCCTACAGGCATGCTTGCCTAGGTTTCAGAGTATAGCTATTATTCACTTTGAATGCTATACATTGGATGATGGATTGTGTTCTCAGCACTATTGACTGAGTTGGTCCAAATGTGTGTTTCTCATCCAGGTGTAGAGTTTGTTTCAGATCCCAGTCCTCCAAGTTTTCTTCATCCTATCCTATAACAGGTAAGTAGCTATGCTAAAGCCAGAAAAAATAAAAATGTTGTGTTAGCAATTTTATTGGAGAAAGAAGAAGGTGGTTTTGTCACAGACACAGACTCATCCAAAGAAAATGTACAGATAGAACAAAATAGTGGTACTGCCTTTTGAAAGGGAGTGGGGTAGAATCCTATGTCATTGTTTAAATTATTTCAATATTAATACTCATTATCAAATGTTGGAATCAGTTATTTATAGTAGATAAAAAGGTAAACATTTAAAGTAATTTGGTAAAGAACCGTGACCCCAAAGGAAACATATAGTTTTAGGCTACAGATAATGAGTGGTCTCTGGTGGTGGTGATGGAGTAGGTAAAAGAGATTGGATTGGATAGCACAAGAATTGTTTCCATTGCACCAATAGAGCAAAAAATCTCACTAAGAGGCAAGGAAAAAAATCCTCCCAAGCTGATTTTAATGACTATGACTGTCAGTTTTTGCTGAGATGTAAGCATGCCTATCTGATGAGTATATATATTATAGGGTTTATACATACTCATGCACCACTTAGATGTATAGATGGCTCTCTTTGAGTGTCAGTAATGGTTCTGTTCTGTCAACAGGGAATCTCATTTCATGGAATGACTGAAGGACTTTTTAAACTGGAAGTAGTTATCTTTGCACTTTAAGCTTCTCGAGCAACACATAGCATATTATCATTGTAGGATAAACTCTGGATGAATTCTTGATATCTATCAGCCTTATTGTTTTGGTGGCACTCCTATGAGAATTTAGTTTTTCTCTGATTTGCAGACAGAGAAACAAAGAGAAAGACTTGGTTGAGGGGAGAGGGAGAGATATGCCCATTGTTTCCTGAAACTGAAAATTTTTACCAAGAATTATTAGTTGTATGTGAAGAGAATATCTGCTATCCATTTGTTTAGCTCATCATGCATCATTACATTATGTTTCTTGAAGTCAGTCTATAAACCAATTTTAAATGAAGTCTACCTTAGTAGCAACTAGTGGGAAAAATATTCATGATTTTGGAATCAGACTGTGCAATCTGGAATTGGAAGCAGCTTTCATTATTCATGTTGAATGTAAGATGTGACAGTGGGATCTTCAAGTCTTGACACGATTCCTTTGGAGTTGTAGTAAAGACATGCTCTGCAGGAGCTGGCTGGTTGGGCACAAATAAGCAGTCTTTGGGGCTTCCTCTCTAAGTAGTTCCTCATGGTAATTCAGATCTAATTTCCACACCTAAAACATACCAAATCTATACATCTTGACCTTCCAAGTCATCTTCAGCAGAAAACGCGGGAGTAAAAGCTGTTGAAAATAATAGCAAGAACTTGACAGAATACAAAACAGCGAAAAATAAGATATACACATACATAAAGGAGGTTTATGTGAAAATCCTTTTGTTGACAGCTTATAGAAAACCCACTCCTGGCTAATCACTTCAAATTCCATATGCTTCAAAATAAAATTAGCATCTTTTTCAAAATTACCTATTATTTTCTACATTTTTATAAATGATAAAATTATGCTACCACATTAGTAACTACAGAGTCACCTCAGTAGATTTAATCTCTGTCATCTTTTTAATATAATCTTTCAAGGAACTCTGTTGATTCTTCCTTCAAATATATATTTGTCTTACCACTGTATTTACCTTATCATAATCCTAATTTTAGGATTGATTATAGTCAACCTGAATTTCCATGCAAGTTTCTTTTACCAACTTAAACTTCAGAAACCACTGCCTACTTTCCAGTCTCCTCTGTATATTCATTGCCAGAACAACCTTGCAATAAAACACAAGAATGAATTATGTTGTCCTCGTGCTTAAAAATCTACAATGGCTTTCCAGTGCCTAAATATCAAGTTTTATTCCTGTTCTTTACACTCTAGTTGCAGTTTATCTATCCAGATAGCTCTTTTCTCTACAGCACACATCATTTACAACAGACAGGACCAGGTTAACATTATTCTACTCTGTGTGACACGTTAATTTCTGTTACTAAAAATAGTAATGGCTACCATTTGTTGACAATTTATCATATGCCAACCGTGAGACTAAGTTCTTTTTACCTAAGGTCTATTTTCCTTAATGCACAGAAAATCAATGTAAAGTATGGATTCTCATCTCTGTGTTAATAAGTGAATACCTGGATATTAGAGTGTTAAGTAACTTGCTTAGGGTTAACCAGCTAGTAAAAGAGTGAAGATTTAGATCCCTTTTGGTATAAACCCAAAACCTGGGCTATTTTTTCTCTGTGACACCAAAGTCGGTGCTCACATTCTTACTTTCCACCAATAATATTTTAACCTTTCACATACTTCTTTGCACCTACCAAAATTTATACTTCTGGTCACTATACACTTCTCTCCCTCCACCGTCAAAGTAATCACTAACCTGGCTTCTAAAAATGCAGATTAGTTTTTTAAACTTTATATTAATAAAATATACAATATGTAATCTTTTGTGCCTAGATTCTTTTACATAATGTTTATAAGATTCAACCATATTTTTGTGTGTAGTTGCAATTTGTTCATTCTCCTTGCTTGATAGCATTCCATTTTGTGAACATACTCTAATCCATTTATCTACTGCTTGCTTATTATGAATGCTATCGAGACATATTTCAAGAGCTACTAGAACTCTCATAAACTGTGGGAAGGCAAGTTGGTATGAACACTGGAAAACAGTTTGGAAATTTATACCAAAAAAAATATGTGTACTTTTGAGACAGTCTTTACACCAATAAGTGTATACCCAACAGATAAATTGTGTATTTCCACCAAATTAGTAGAATAAGAATAAGAATGTTTACAACAGCATCATTTTTATTTTTCAATTTATCCATTCCACAGAGTATGTAGTGTTATAAAGTTCTGGTTTTAATTTTAATTTCTCTTGATGGTGGTAAGTAATGTTGAAGTGACAAAATCAGGCTTGTCTTGTTCCTGATCTTAGAAGAAAGGCTTCCAGTCTTTTACATTTGAGCAAAATGTTAGCTGTGGAGTTTTCATATATGACCTTTATTATGTCAATGTAGTTTCTTTCAATTTCAAGTATGTTGAGTGTTTTGAAAATGTGTTAAATTTTGTCAAATGTTTTTTATATATTAATTAAGATGACCATTTTGTTTTTCTTCATTCTCTTAATGTGGTATAAGATTTATGTATGTTGAACCATCATTGTATTACAGTGATAAATTATTTGAATGTGCTGTTGAATTTGGTTTACAAAAATTTTTTAGAGTTTTTGAATAAACATTCATAAGGATTGTTGGTCTGTGGTTTTCTTTTACAGTCTTTGCCTTGATTTGGTATCAGGTAAGGTTGCCCTCATAGAATGAGTTAAGAAGTATTCCTTCTTGTTCAATTTTGAGGAAGATTTTGCGACATATTGGTGTTAATTCTTTAAATGTTTGATAAAATTGACCAGTGAAACCATCAGATTTTAGACTTTTTTTATTAAAAGGTTTTTCTTTATCACTGATTTGATATCATTATTAGTTATAGGTGCATTCAGATTTCCTATCTTTTACAAAAATATTTTGTTTTGGTAGGCCATGTTTATCTAGAAATTTGTCACTTTCATTTAGGTAATCCAATTTGTTGATATACAATTCTTCATAACACTCTTTTATAATCATTTTTATTTATGTAAAATTAGTAGTAATGACACAAGTTTCATTTCTGATTTTAGTTATTTGACAATTGTTTCTTTTTATCACTTAATCTGTCTATAGATTTGTCATATTATTATTTTTTCTCAAAGAACATAGTGATTAATTTACTCTATTGGCTTCATATTGTCTATTTTATTTATATAAGTTTTTTATGTTCTGTGTTCTGTTCACCTTGTGTTTAATTAGCTCCTCTTTTTCTAGTACCTTGGGGAACTAGAGGTTGTTTATTTGAGATATTTCTTCTTTTTTAATCTAAGTATTTACAGCCATAAATATTTTCATAGCACTGCTTTTACTGCATCCAATAAATTTTGATATGTTGTGTTTTCATTTTTAATTGTCTCAAGATATTTTCCAATTTCTCTTGTGAATTTTTCTTTTATCCGTTTGCTATTTAAGACTATGCTGCTTAACTTTCACATATTTTTGAATTTCTCAGTTTTCTTTCTGCTATGGGTTTCTGGTTTTAATTCATAGTGACTGAGAAAAATACTTTGTATGATTTAAATCTTTTAAAATTTAAAAAGACTTCTTTTGTGTCCTAACATGATCTATATTAGACAGTTTTTCATGTACACTTGAGAAAAATCTGTACTCTGTTGCCGTTGCATGAAGTATTCTGTGTATGTTTGGTAGATCTAAGTGGTCTATAGTGCTGTTCAAGTCCTCTATTCTCTAACTGATTTTCTCTCCAGTTGTTCTACCTATTATTGAAGGTGAGAATTAAAGGCTTTTACCATTATTGCAGAGCTATCTGTTTCTCGCTTCAATTTTGTTAATTTCACATTATTTTTTGAGCTTTAATGTTTGATGCTTATGTATTTATATTCTTATATCTTCTTAAAAACGAACACTTTTATTAATGTTCTTTATCTTGTAAAAGTTTTTGACTAAAGTCTATTTTGTCTGATATTAGTGTAGCCATCTCTTTTGTTTATAATTTGCATGGAATATCTTTGTCTTTGTTTTCACTTTTAACCTATTTGTGTCTTTATATTTTAGCTAGGTTTCCCCTAAAACCTGTCAGAGACACAATGAAAGAAGAAAATTTCAGATCAATACACCTGTTGAACATAGATGCAAAAATTCGCAACAAAATTCTAGAAACCAAATCCAGCAGCACATCAAAAAGCTAATCTACCACAATCAGATAGGCGTTATTTCTGGGAAGCAAGGTTGGTTAAACATATGCAAATCATAAATGTGATTCATCAAATGAGCAGAACTAAAAACAATAACCATGTGACCATCTTAACAGATGCAGAAAAGGCATTTGATAAAAATTCAAAATTTCTTCATGTTAAAAACTCTCAAAAAACTAGAAATTGAAGGATCATACCTCAAAATAATAAGAGATGTCCTTGACAAACCCACATCCAATGTCATACTGAACAGGTGAAAAGTGGAAGCATTTCCCTTAAGTACTGGGACAAGACAAGGATGCCAATTCTCACCACTCCTATTCAACATAGTACCAGAAGTCATAACCAAAGCAATCAAGCAAGAGAAGGAAATAAAAGTCATCAAAATAGAAAGAAAGTAAAAATATGTCTTCACAGATGATATGATTCTATACCTAGAATACCCCATTCTCTGCCCAAAGGATCCTTGAATTGATAAAATTCAGTAAAGTTTCAGGATACAAATCAATGTACAAAAATCAGTGCATTTCTATACACCAATATAGTCCAAACTGAGGGCCAAATCAGGAATGCAGTCCCATTCACAATTGCTACAAAAACACAAAAATCAAAAAACAAAAAAATCAAAAACAAAAAATCAGAATACAACTAACCCAGGAGGCGAAAGGTCCCTACAAGGAGAGTTACAAAACATTACTTGAAGAAATCAAAGATGACAAAAATAAAATGGAAAAACATTTCATGCTAACGGATAGGAAGAATCAATATTGTTAAAATGGCCATGCTGCTATTCCTTTCAAACTACCAATGTCATTTTTCACAGAATTAGAAAAAAACTATTCTAATATTTACATGAAACCCAGTAAAAGCCTGAATAGACAGAGCAATTCTAAGCAAAAAGAACAAAGTGTAGGCATCACATTACCCAACTTCAAACTATTCATCAAGGCTACAGTTATCAAAATGGCATAATACTTATACAAAAACAGACATATAAACCAATGGAGCAGGTTAGAGAAACATAGAAGTAAAGCCACACACCTGTAGCCTTCCGATCTTTGACAAGTTGACAATAATAAGCAATGGGAACAGGATTCTCATATGGTTTGATTTTATGTCCCCACCAAAATCTGATGTTGAAGTGTAAACCCCAGGTGTTGGAGTAGTGGCCTACTGTGAGGTAGTTGAAAAATGGGGCAGACTTCCCCCTTGCTGTTCTTATGACAGTGACTGAGATCTTATGAAATCTGGTTGTTTAAAAGTGTGTAGCACTTCCTCCTTCACTCTATCTCTCTCCTGCCACCATCTGAGGATTTGTCCCCAGCCATACCTCCTGTACAGTCTATGAAACTTTGAGTCAATTAAACCTCTTTTCTTTATAAATTACCCACTCTCAGGTAGCTCTTTATAGCAGTGTGAAAACCGACTAATACAGAAAAGTGATACCAGAGAAGTGGGACATTACTATAAAGATACCTGAAAATGTGGAAGTGATTTTGGAATTGTGTAGTGGGCAAAGTTTGGAACAGTTTGGAGGGCTCATAAGAAGAAGGAAGATGGGGAAAGTTTGGAGCTTCGTAGAGACTTGTTGAAAGGTTGTGGCAAAAATGCTGTTAGTGACATGGACAGTGAAGTCCAGGATGAGTTGGTCTCAGATGGAGATGAAGAACTTATTGGGAACTGGAATAAAGGTCACTCTTGCTATGCTTTACCAAAGAGCCTGGGGACATTATGTCCCTGCTCTAGAGATCTGTGGCACTTTGAACTTGAGAGAGATGATTTAGGGTATCTGTCAGAAGAAATTTCTAAGCTGCAAAGCATTCAAGGTGTGACTGGGCTGCTTCTCACGGTCATATACATGAACAGAGATTATCTGAAACTGGAACTTGTATTTAAATGGAAAGGAGAGCATAAAAGTTTGGAAAGTTTGAAGCCTGACCATGTGGTAAAGAAGAAAAAAAAAAAAAAAAAAAATTTCCAGGGAGAAATTCAAGCCAGCTGCAGAAGTTTGTGTAAGTAAAGAGGAGTCAAATGTTAATGACCAAGATAATGGGGAAAATGCCTCCAGGACATTTCAGATAGCCCCTTCCATCACAGACCCAGTGGTCTAAGAGGAAAAAGTGGTTTCATGGCCCTGCTGCTCTGTGCACCCTTGGGATGTGGCATCCTGTGTCCCAGCAACTCCACCTCCAGCTGTGGCTAAAAGGGGCCAAGGTACAGCTTGGATCATTGCTTCAGAGGGTGCAAGCCCCAAGTCTTCATGGCTTCCATGTAGTGCTGAGCCTGCAGGTGCACAGAAAGCAGGAATTGAGGTTTGGGAGCCTCCACCTGGATTTCAGAGAATGTACGAAAACATCTGGATGTGTAGGCAGAGGTCTGCTGCAGGGCTCGAGCCCTCATGGAGAACCTTCACTAGGGAAGTGCCGAATGGAAATGTGTGGTTGGAGGTCCCACATAGAGTCCTCACTGAGGCACTGCCTAGTGAAGCTGTGAGAAGAAGAATGGTAGATCCATGAACAGCTTGCATTTTGCACCTGGTAAAGCCACTAGCACTCAACGCCAGTCAGTGAAGGTAGCCACAGGGGCTGTATGCTGCAGAGCCACAGGACTAAGCTCCACAAGACCTTGGGAGCCCACCCCTCGCATCAGTGTGGCCTGGATGTGAGACATGGGATCAAAGGAGATTATTTTGGGACTTTAAGATTTAATGACTGCCCTGCTGGCTTCAGACTTGCATGTGGCCTGTAGCCCCTTTGTGTTGGAAAATTTCTCCGTTTTGGAATAGGACCATTTCCCAATGCCTGTATCCCATTGTATCTTGAAAGTAACTAACTTGTTTTTTATTTTACATCTCATAGGCAGAAAGGACTTGCCTTGTCTCAGATGAGACTTTGGACATGGATTTTTGAGTTAATGCTGGAATGAGTTAAGACTTTGGGGGTTTGATGGGAAGGCATAATTGTGTTTTGAAATGTAAGAAAGACATGAGATTTGGGATAGGCCAGTGCTGGAATAATATGGTTTGGCTTTGTGTCCCCACTCAAATTACATGTTGAGTTGCAATCCCATGCTTTGGAGGAGGGGCCTGAAAGAAGGTGATTGAATCATGGGGCAGACTTCCCCCTCCCTATTCTTGTGATAGTGAATGAATTCTCATAAGATCATGTAGTTTAAAAGTGCGTCGTGCTTTCCCCTTCTCTCTCTCTCTCTCCTGTCACCATGTGAAGACATGGTTGCTTCCCATTTGCCCTTCTTCCATGACTGTAAGTTTCCTGAGGCCCCAACAATCATTCCTCCTTTATAGCCTGTGGAACTGTGAATCAATTTAACCTCTTTATAAATTACCCATATCGGGTTCTATAAAACTTCTACTAGAATCAATTTGTACATGTGTACAAAATAGCTTGGGATTTTGATTTGTATTGCACTAAATCTGTATATACAGTTGGAAAAAGGTGACATTTAACAATATTAAATTTCTCACTCTTACAACAATAATAGTTTTCTATTTATGTAGACCTTCTTTAATTTCCTTCATCAAAGATGAAATCATGACTAAGTGTTGGATTTTGTCATATGTGTTTTCTGCATTTATTTATATGATCATATGACTTTTATTCCTTTGGTCTATTGATATGGTAGAATATATTGATTTACTTTTGGATGTTTAACCAGTCTTGCATACTTAAAATAAGTCCCAGTCTCACATACTTAAAATAAATCCCAGTCTTGCATATTTAAAATAAATCCCACTTACTCATGATGTCTAATTATTTTGATACATTATGGAATTTAATTCACTAATACTTTGTTGAGGATTTTTGCTTTTATGTATTTATGTTCGTGAGAAATTCATCTTATAATTTTTCTTTCCTGTAATATCATTATCTGGTTTTGGTATTACAGTAATGATAGCAAAGAATAAATTAGAAATGTTCCCTCTGCTTTTACTGTCTGAAAGACATACTAGAGAATTATTATAATTATTTCCGTAGCTGAATAGTATTTCTCTTTTTACATCCTTGAGGAATCACCACACTGTCTTCCACAATGGTTGAATTCATTTACACTTCCACCAGAAGTGTATAAGTGTTCTTTTTTCTCCACTGCCTCAACAGTTATTTTTTGACTTTTTAATAAAAGCCTTTCTGACTGGTGCGAGATGGTATCTCATTGTGGTATTGATTTCAATTTCTCTAATGGTCAGTGATGTTGAGCATTTTTTCATATGATTGTTAGCCACATTTATGTCTTCTTTTGAAAAGTGTTCATGTCCTTTGGCCAATTTTTAATTTTTTTTGTTTTGTTTTCTTGTAAATTTGTTTAAGTTCCTTATAGATGCTGAATATTAGACCTTTGTCAGATGCATAGTTTACAAACATTTTCTCCCTCCTGTAAGTTCTCTATTTAATCTGTTGATAGCTTCCTTTGCTGTGCAGAAGCTCCTTAATTTAATGATACCTCATTTGTCAATCTTTGTTTTTGTTGCAATTGCCTTTTGTGTCTTCATCATGAAATCTGTGCCAATTCTTATGTCCAGAATGGCATTACCTAGATTTTCCTCCAGGGGTTTTATAGTTTTTGGTTTTACATTTAAGTCTTTCATCCATCTTGAGTTAGTCTTTGTATATGGCTTAAGGAAGGGATCCAGTTTCAGTCTTCCACATATGGCTAGCCAGTTTTCCCAGCATCATTTATTACACATAGATTCCTTTCCCCAGTGCTTGGTTTTGTCAGGTTTGTTGAAGATCAGATAGCTCTAGGTGTTTGGTCTTCTTTCTGGGTTCTCTATTCTGTTCCATTGGTCTGTGTGTCTGTTCTTGTGCCAGCACCATGCTGTTTTGGTTACTGCCCTGTAGTATAGTTTGAAGTTGGGTAGTGGGATAGGATGATGCCTCCAGCTTCCCCTGCCCCCCCCCCACCCCGCCTTACGATTGCCTTGGCTATTCAGCCTTTCTTTGGTTCCACATAAATTTTAAAATAATTATCTTTTTCTAGTTCTGTGAAGAATGTCAGTAGTAATTTAATAGGCATAGCATTGAATCTATAAATTACTTTGGGCAGTATAGCCATTTTAACAATATTGATTTCTTCTATCCATGAGCATGGAATGTTTTTCCATTTATTTATGTCATCTCTTATTTCTTTGAGAAACGATTTGTAGTTCTCCTTGTAGAAATCTTTCACATCCCTCGTTAGCTGTATTCCTAGTTATTTTATTTTATTCTGTGTGTTGCAATTTTGAATGGGATTGAATTTGTGATTTGGCTCTTGGCTTGACTGTTGTTGGTATATAAGAATGTTTGTGATTTTTGCACGTTCATCTTGTATTCTGAGATTTTGCTGAAGTTGTTTATCAGATTAAGGAGCTTTTGGACTGAGACTATGAAATTTCCTAGATATAGGATCATGTGGTCTGAAAATGGATAATTTGACTTCCTCTTGAGTTTTCTAAGGTGGAAGCTTAGATTATTGATTCTATATCTTTCTTCTTTTCTATTATATCAATTTAGTGACATACACTTCCATTTAAGCACTATTTTTACTTCATCTCTCAAATTTTGTTAGTCTATAATTTTATGTTAATGTCACTCAAAATATTTTATTTTTTTCTTCAGTTTTCTTCTTTGGTCTTTGTGTTATTTAGAAATGTGTTGTTAAATCTCCAGATACTTGCAGATTTTTCAGCTATCTTTATGGTATTTATTTCTAGCTTAATTCCATTGTGGTCTGAAAACATAATTTTATGATTTTTATTTTAAAAAAATTGTTAAGAGGTGTTTTTATTACCAAGAAGTTGTGCTTTTTGGTGAATGTTCTATGCAAATCTGAGAAGAATGTGCATTCTACTGTTGTTGGATGGAGTATGTCTTTGTGTCTATTATACAAATTGTTTGATACTTCTGTTTAGGTCAATTCCTGTTTTTTTCTGTTTGATGTATCAGTTACTGAGAGAGGATGTTGATGTTTCCAAGCAACCATAATAGTACATTTATTTCTTTCTTCTTGCATTTCTAACAGTTTTTTGGCATCACATATTTTGACACTGTTTTTAGGTGCATACACATAGCATTGTTTAGACTTTTTGGATAATTGGCCCCTTTTTCATTATAAAATGGCACTTTGTGTTCCTGTTTATCATCCTTGTTCTCATGTCTGTTTTATATGAAATTAATATAGCTATCCAGGCTTTCCTTTGATTAGTATTAACATAGTATATAGTTCTCCATTTCTTCACTTTCAACCTATTTGTGGCTTTATATTTAAGGTGAGATTCTTGTAGACAATGTATACATGATCCTTGTTTTTTATTCACTCTGATTGTGTCTGTCTTTTAATTGGTATATTTTAGTCTGTTCACATTTAAAGCTATCATTGATAGATTTGTATTAAGAAGTACTATATGTATAACTATTTTCTATTTATTGCATTTTTTTTCTTATTTTCTGCCTTCTATGGTTCAAATTAAAAATCTTAGATGAACTCATTTTATCTCCCTGTTCGCATATCAGTTTCAACTTTTAAAAAAACTGTTTTCGGTGGTTGCCCTAGGTTAGCAGTATGTAGTTTTTACTAAGTCAGTATCACATAACACTTTATCATTTTATAAGTACTTTAGATACATTCTAACAGAGTATCCCCAAGTCCTCCCTCCCATCCCTTGCAATGTTGCTGTCCTTCATTTCACTTATCCATATACTATAATCATCCAGTACATTATTATTATTGCTTTCAAGAAAGTTGTGTTATCTCAATTAAGAATAATATTAATTTAGGGGGCGGAGCAAGATGGCCGAATAGGAACAGCTCCAGTCTCCAACTCGCAGCGCGAGCGACACAGAAGACCGGTGATTTCTGCATTTTCAACTGAGGTACTGGAGTCATCTCACTACGGAGTACCGGACAATCGGTGCTGGTCAGCTGCTGCAGCCTGACCAGAGAGCTGAAGCAGGGCGAGGCATCGCCTCACCTGGAAGCGCAAGGGGGAAGGAAATCCGTTTTCCTAGCCAGGGGAACTGAGACACACAACACCTGGAAAATCGGGTAACTCCCACCCCATACTGCGCTTTAAGGAAACAGGCACACCAGGAAATATATCCCACACCTGGCCGGGAGGGTCCCACGCCCACGGAGCCTCCCTCACTGCTAACACAGCAGTCTGCCGGATCTATCCGCAAGGCAGCAGCGAGGCTGGGGAGGGGCGCCCGCCATTGCTGAGGCTTAAGTAGGTAAACAAAGCGCTGGGAAGCTCGAACTGGGTGGAGCTCACAGCAGCTCAAGGAAGCCTGCCTGTCTCTGTAGACTCCACCTCTGGGGACAGCCCACAGCTGAAGTCCAATAGGGGAAGCAGCGGGGGCGGTGCAGACGAACGACTCTGTCTGACAGCTTTGGGGAGAGCCGTGGATCTCCCAACGCGGAGGTTGAGATCTGAGAACGGACAGACTGCCTGCTCAGGTGGGTCCCTGACCCCTGAGTAGCCTAGCTGGGAGACATCCCCCACTAGGGGCAGTCTGACACCCCACACCTCACAGGGTGGAGTCACCCCTGAGAGGAAACTTCCAAAGAAGAATCAGACAGGTACACTCGCTGTTCAGCAATATTCTATCTTCGGCAACCTCTGCTGCTGATACCCAGGCAAACAGGGTCTGGAGTGGACCTCAAGCAATCTCCAACAGACAACAGACAGTCCTTCTGACTGTCAGACGGAAAACTATCAAACAGGAAGGACACCTATACCAAAACCCCATCAGTACGTCACCATCATCAAAGACCAGAGACAGATAAAACCACAAAGATGGGAAGAAGCAGGCAGAAAAGCTGGAAATTCAAAAAATAAGAGCGCATCTCCCCCTGCAAAGGAGCGCAGCCCATCGCCAGCAACGGATCAAAGCTGGTCAGAGAATGACTTTGACGAGATGAGAGAAGAAGGCTTCAGTCCATCAAACTTCTCAGAGCTAAAGGAGGAATTACGTACCCAGCGCAAAGAAACTAAAAATCTTGAAAAAAGAGTGGAAGAATTGACAGCTAGACTAATTAATGCAGAGAAGATCATAAACGAAATGACAGAGATGAAAACCATGACACGAGAAATACGTGACAAATGCACAAGCTTCAGTAACCGACTCGATCAACTGAAGAAAGAGTATCAGCGATTGAGGATCAAATGAATGAAATGAAGCGAGAAGAGAAACCAAAAGAAAAAAGAAGAAAAAGAAATGAACAAAGCCTGCAAGAAGTATGGGATTATGTAAAAAGACCAAATCTACGTCTGATTGGGGTGCCTGAAAGTGAGGGGGAAAATGGAACCAAGTTGGAAAACACTCTTCAGGATATCATCCAGGAGAACTTCCCCAACCTAGTAGGGCAGGCCAACATTCAAATTCAGGAAATACAGAGAACACCACAAAGATACTCCTCCAGAAGAGCAACTCCAAGACACATAATTGCCAGATTCACCAAGTTGAAATGAAGGAAAAAATCTTAAGGGCAGCCAGAGAGAAAGGTCGGTTACCCACAAAGGGAAGCCCATCACTAACAGCAGATCTCTCGGCAGAAACTCTACAAGCCAGAAGAGAGTGGGGGCCAATATTCAACGTTCTTAAAGAAAAGAATTTTCAACCCAGAATTTCATATCCAGCCAAACTAAGTTTCATAGTGAAGGAGAAATAAAATCCTTTACAGATAAGCAAATGCTTAGAGATTTTGTCACCACCAGGCCTGCCTTACAAGAGACCCTGAAGGAAGCCCTAAACATGGAAAGGAACAACCGGTACCAGCCATTGCAAAAACATGCCAAAATGTAAAGACCATCGAGGCTAGGAAGAAACTGCATCAACTAACGAGCAAAATAACCAGTTAATATCATAATGGCAGGATCAAGTTCACACATAACAATATTAACCTTAAATGTAATGGACTAAATGCTCCAATTAAAAGACACAGACTGGCAAACTGGATAAAGAGTCAAGACCCATCAGTCTGCTGTATTCAGGAGACCCATCTCACATGCAGAGACATACATAGGCTCAAAATAAAGGGATGGAGGAAGATCTACCAAGCAAATGGAGAACAAAAAAAAGCAGGGGTTGCAATCCTAGTCTCTGATAAAACAGACTTTAAACCATCAAAGATCAAAAGAGACAAAGAAGGCCATTACATAATGGTAAAGGGATCAATTCAACAGGAAGAGCTAACTCTCCTAAATATATATGCACCCAATACAGGAGCACCCAGATTCATAAAGCAAGTCCTTAGAGACTACAAAGAGACTTAGACTCCCATACAATAATAATGGAGACTTCAACACTCCACTGTCAACATTAGACAGATCAACGAGACAGAAAGTTAACAAGGATATCCAGGAATTGAACTCATCTCTGCACCAAGCGGACCTAATAGACATCTATAGAACTCTCCACCCCAAATCAACAGAATATACATTCTTCTCAGCACCACATCGCACTTATTCCAAATTGACCACATAATTGGAAGTAAAGCACTCCTCAGCAAATGTACAAGAACAGAAATTATAACAAACTGTCTCTCAGACCACAGTGCAATCAAACTAGAACTCAGGACTAAGAAACTCAATCAAAACCGCTCAACTACATGGAAACTGAACAACCTGCTCCTGAATGACTACTGGGTACATAACGAAATGAAAGCAGAAATAAAGATGTTCTTTGAAACCAATGAGAACAAAGATACAACATACCAGAATCTCTGGGACACATTTAAAGCAGTGTGTAGAGGGAAATTTATAGCACTAAATGCCCACAAGAGAAAGCAGGAAAGATCTAAATTGACACTCTAACATCACAATTAAAAGAACTAGAGAGGCAAGAGCAAACACATTCAAAAGCTAGCAGAAGGCAAGAAATAACTAAGATCAGAGCAGAACTGAAGGAGATAGAGACACAAAAAACCCTCCAAAATCAATGAATCCAGAGTGTTGTTTTTTGAAAAGATCAACAAAATTGACAGACCGCTAGCAGACTAATAAAGAAGAAAAGAGAGAGGAATCAAATAGACGCAATAAAAAATGATAAAGGGGATATCACCACTGACCCCACAGAAATACAAACAACCATCAGAGAATACTATAAAACCTCTACGCAAATCAACTAGAAAATCTAGAAGAAATGGATAATTTCCTGGACACTTACACTCTCCCAAGACTAAACCAGGAAGAAGTTGAATCCCTGAATAGACCAATAGCAGGCTCTGAAATTGAGGCAACAATTAATAGCCTACCCACCAAAAAAAGTCCAGGACCAGATGGATTCACAGCTGAATTCTACCAGAGGTACAAGGAGGAGCTGGTACCATTCCTTCTGAAACTATTCCAATCAATAGAAAAAGAGGAATCCTCCCTAACTCATTTTATGAGGCCAACATCATCCTGATACCAAAGCCTGGCAGAGACACAACAAAAAAGAGAATTTTAGACCAATATCCCTGATGAACATCGATGCAAAAATTCTCAATAATACTGGCAAACCGGATTCAGCAGCACATCAAAAAGCTTATCCACCATGATCAAGTGGGCTTCATCCCTGGGATGCAAGGCTGGTTCAACATTCGCAAATCAATAAACGTAATCCAGCATATAAACAGAACCAAGACAAGAACCACATGATTATCTCAATAGATGCAGAAAAGGCTTTTGACAAAATTCAACAGCCCTTCATGCTAAAAACGCTCAATAAATTCGGTATTGATGGAACGTACCTCAAAATAATAAGAGCTATTTATGACAAACCCACAGCTAATATCATACTGAATGGGCAAAAACTGGAAAAATTCCCTTTGAAAACTGGCACAAGACAGGGATGCCCTCTCTCACCACTCCTATTCACATAGTGTTGGAAGTTCTGGCTAGGGCAATCAGGCAAGAGAAAGAAATCAAGGGTATCCAGTTAGGAAAAGAAGAAGTCAAATTGTCCCTGTTTGCAGATGACATGATTGTATATTTAGAAAACCCCATTGTCTCAGCCCAAAATCTCCTTAAGCTGATAAGCAACTTCAGCAAAGTCTCAGGATACAAAATTATGTGCAAAATCACAAGCATTCTTATACACCAGTAACAGACAAGCAGAGAGCCAAATCAGGAATGAACTTCCATTCACAATTGCTTCAAAGAGAATAAAATACCTAGGAATCAACTTACAAGGATGTAAAGGACCTCTTCAAGGAGAACTACAAACCACTGCTCAGTGAAATCAAAGAGGACACAAACAAATGGAAGAATACCATGCTCATGGATAGGAAGAATCAATATCGTGAAAATGGCCATACTGCCCAAGTATTTATAGATTCAATGCCATCCCCATCAAGCTACCAATGACTTTCTTCACAGAATTGGAAAAAACTGCTTTAAAGTTCATATGGAACCAAAAAAGAGCCCGCATTGCCAAGACAATCCTAAGTCAAAAGGACAAAGCTGGAGGCGTCACGCTACCTGACTTCAAACTATACTACAAGGCTACAGTAACCAAAACAGCATGGTACTGGTACCACAACAGAGATATAGACCAATGGAACAGAACAGAGTCCTCAGAAATATACCACACATCTACAGCCATCTGATCTTTGACAAACCTGAGAGAAACAAGAAATGGGGAAAGGATTCCCTATTTAATAAATGGTGCTGGGAAAATTGGCTAGCCATAAGTAGAAAGCTGAAACTGGATCCTTTCCTTACCCCTTATACGAAGATTAATTCAAGATGGATTAGAGACTTAAATGTTAGACCTAATACCATAAAAACCCTAGAAGAAAATCTAGGTAGTACCATTCAGGACATAGGCATGGGCAAGGACTTCATGTCTAAAACACCAAAAGCAACGGCAGCAAAAGCCAAAATTGACAATGGGATCTAATTAAACTAAAGAGCTTTTGCACAGCAAAAGAAACTACCATCAGAGTGAACAGGCACCTACAGAATGGGAGAAAATTTTTGCAACTACTCATCTGACAAAGGGCTAATATCCAGAATCTACAAAGAACTCAAACAAATATACAAGAAAAAAACAAACAACCCCATCAAAAAGTGGGGAAAGGATATGAACAGACATTTCTCAAAAGAAGACATTCATACAGCCAACAGACATGAAAAAATGCTCATCATCACTCGCCATCAGAGAAATGCAAATCAAAACCACAATGAGATACCATCTCACACCAGTTAGAATGGCAATCATTAAGAAGTCAGGAAACAACAGGTGTTGGAGAGGATGTGGAGAAATAGGAACACTTTTACACTGTTGGTGGGATTGTAAACTAGTTCAACCATTATGGAAAACAGTATGGCGATTCCTCAAGGATCTAGAACTAGATGTACCATATGACCCAGCCATCCCACTACTGGGTATACCCAAAGGATTATAAATTACTACAAAGACACATGCACACGTATGTTTATTGCGGCACTATTCACAATAGCAAAGACTTGGAATCAACCCAAATGTCCATCTGTGACAGACTGGATTAAGAAAATGTGGCACATATACACCATGGAATACTATGCAGCCATAAAAAGGATGAGTTTGCGTCCTTTGTAGGGACATGGATGCAGCTGGAAACCATCATTCTTAGCAAACTATCACAAGAACAGAAAACCAAACACCGCATGTTCTCACTCATAGGTGGGAACTGAACAATGAGATCACTTGGACTCGGGAAGGGGAACATCACACACTGGGGCCTATCATGGGGAGGGGGGAGGAGGGAGGGATTGCATTGGGAGTTATACATGATATAATGATGAATTGATGGGTGCTGACGATTTGATGGTGCAGCACATCAACAATGGCATAAGTATACATATGTAACAAACCTGCACATTATGCACATACCCTAGAACTTAAAGTAAAATTAAAAAAAAAAAAGATAATATGATTTAAAATTTTTATTTTATTCTCCTTTATTCATTTTCTGATGTTTTCCTTTCTTTTGTGGATTAACGTTTTTTCGGATCTATATCATTTTCATGCTTCTGAATAGCTTACTTTTTTAACAATGTATTTGCTGACAGATCGTAGTGATGAATTTCTCATTTTTGTTTGTCTGAAAAAGTTTTATTTTTCTCCTCACTTTTTGAGAACCTTCACTGAGTAAATAATTCTGGTTGCTGTTTCTTTTTTCTTTCATTATATTAAATATTTTATTTCACTCTTTTATTGCTTGCATGATTTCAGATGAGAAATCCATTGATTTGCTTTATGTGTCATCTATTGCAGGCAATTATTTTTTTGCTTTCATCAAGATTTTCTTTTGTGTGTGTGTGTGTTGTGTGTGTGTGTGTGTGTGGTGTGTGTTGAATATGATTTCCCTTTTTTTGCTATTTATTTTTTCTGTTTTATATTCTCTGGCCCCCTGGATCTGTGGTTTTGTGTCTGGAAAATTCTCAGTTATTATTATTATTATTTTCCTTTCTGCTTTTGATATTCCCATTAAGAAAAAATGGTATCTACTGTTATTGTCCATAGTTATTAATGTTCTGAGTTTTTTTTTTGTTTTTGAGATGGAGTCTCGCCCTGTCCCCGGCTAGAGTGCATGGCGCAATCTCGGCTAACTGCCAGTTCTGCCTCCCAGATTCAGGCCATTCTCCTGCCTCAGCCTTCTGAGTAGCTGGGACTACAGGAGTTCGCCACCATGCTGAGCTAATTTTTTGTATTTTTAGTAGAGATGGGGTTTCACCTTGTTAGCCAGGATGGTCTGGATCTCCCGATCTGGTGATCTGCCCACCTCGGCCTCCCAAAGTGCTGGGATTACAGGCGTGAGCCACCGTGCCTGCCCTGAGTTTGTTTTTAGTTATTTTTTCTCTCTTTGAGTTTAAGTTTTGGAAGTTTTTATTGACCTGTTTCCAACTCACTGATTCTATCCTCAGCAGTGTCTATTCTACTAACTAGTTTATCCAATACATTCTCCATTTCTGTAACAGTGTTTATTTTCAATACTTCCTTAAGATTATTTTGTAGAGTTTTAATCTCTCTGCTTATGGTACCCATCTGTTCTTCCAAATTATCTACTTTTTCCATTATATTTTTAACTTATTAATCATTGTTATTTTAAACTGTCTGATAATCCCATCTTTGTAATATTTGAGTTTATTTCTAATGAATCCTTTGTATCTTCAGACTTTGTTTTGTTCTTGTATTTTGGTGTGCCTTGAAATTTTCTGTTTAAAGCCAGACATGTGTCAGGTAATAGGATCTGAGATAAATGCCTTCTAGTGTTTGGATTTATGTTAACCTGGCTAGTAACTGAACTTTTTAGAATGTTTGCTGTAGCTGTAGGTGGCAAAGTCTTCAAAATCCTCTGGTGTCTTTGTTTTTATATACCTTCTTGCTTTGGACTTTCCTAGGTACTTCTCAAACAATCTGTATCTTGCAGTTCTTTCAGCTAGAATCCACTGTTACTATACTGGATCCCTGTTGTGTGATAGTAAGACGTAGAATAGCAGAAGTATTCTATAATATTATGGTTAAGCTCAGTCTCTTAGTGAGCCTGTGACTTTAGGCTGTGACTTTCTAAATATTCCTTGGCTTTTTCTTCCTTTAGATAAAACAGGAAGAATAGGTGGTTCTGGATTGAAAGAAATACCCTTCTCCCAGGTGGCCTAATGCTCTGCTAAAGTTTGGTAGGATTTTATCATGAAAAAATTTATAAATTGTTACCTATGTGACAAACCTGCACATTCTGCACATGTATCCCAGAACTTAAAGCATAATTTTAAAAAAATTCTATGGGTGTATTTCAAAGTGGTCACTCTCCCTCTTTTACCAGAATGAAGATTAGTCTTTCTTGTCTTCTGGCTATGAAAACCTCATCAAATTCCGGAGGCAAAATCTACAATAGTCTGGATGCACCCTAAAGATTACATCCCCAGGAATTTGTCACTCTTAATGGTGGTCCACACTCAGCCTCTTGCAGTTCATTAAAATTACTGATTTTTTTCAATGTGTTCAGCTTTCTCTTGTAAGGACAGGAGTGACAACTTCTAAGTATTTCATATGTCAGAGTTTAGAGCAAAATTTATTTATTTTTACATAGTTCTTAATGAGCTACATTTTTCCTAGGATAAGTTTATTTAGAAAACCTGCATGAGGGTGGGAAAAATATGATAATCTAAACTCCAGATATTTTCCTGATGCAAAGGGTTATGAGTGTGATATTTTCAGAGTCAATAAACTAGAATCAGGGTAGGCAGAATCTTTCTTTTTTTTTCCCCTGAATTTTTGGTAGTCAATTTCCTGTAAATGTTGCGTATTTACATTATATACAGGCTCATCTTCACAGCTTCTCAAGACTTTATGTTAATGTGGACCAGAAAAGCTTCAGTTACTACCATCACACCCAGTCTTTCTGATGTGACAAACAAGTGAACATTGATTTTGTATTTCAGGCTATGCCATGACTTGCCAGATTTTACTAAGGTCTGCATTCCATCTCCTTAAATCCCCTCAATTTTGCTTGCCCATTAATACTTTTGCAGACTTTCTCTTATTTTTGCCTTTGAAATTTGAAGTACCTTTTAGTTACTTTGCAGATATAGTTTGTATTTTTTTCTTCCATACTGTTTGCTTTTCAGTGATTTATGAGAAAAATAGAGAATGCCAAGTTAACTTCATCATTTTCAACTATAAATCTTTCCATACATTTTTCATTGAAACCTGAGAATGTTATGGGAACCTGTGTTAGAATTAAAGGGTTGAAGAGGATGTAGTGATAATTGTGTGTGTGTGTGTGTGTGTTTCTATTTGGGTTTCAGTTGAAGTAATTATAAATGCTCAACATACAGAAGGATAAAATGTTTCTGCTACATCAATAAGTTTCTTTACATCAATAACCTCACTTAAATCGTGAGGCAATGTACAGTAATTTAGTAACTTGAAAAGGTCTATGTATTTCTGGATTCATGTATCCTTCTGACAATTAAACATCAAAGCAGTAAGAGTGAGTAAGTAGAGAAGTAGCACAGAGCAATGCTCAGATGTAAACAGGTAAGGGAAGCAACATATTTGTAAGTTAGTCTCCATTATAGCCTTATATTGATGTTCACAAGAGTCAAAAGTGTAAAATAATCAAATGGGGCATATCCAAGATGCTTAGATTGCTTTTTCTAGGTGTTTTTGTTATAAAGTTGCATTTGATTTCCTGTACCCTTTAAATTCATTATGAATTACTAAGATGTATAAAATATATTTAAAAGTAAATTTTGAAAAATCAAGTAAATGAGTTTTCTGTTGTCCACTTTTAGAGAAAAATAACGAGGTAATACATTTTAGCTTTAAAGAAGAATTTCTTGCATTTAAAGGTAAATTTTCATGAGAGAATTCTGAGAGGTATGTTTGTCAGACTAAAATTATTTAAACAATTGCAAATGTCATACTACCCTTCTTGAGTACCAGACGTTTTTCCTAATGAAATAAATTATTCAAAGTTGTAACTTAGTTTTTCCTATAAAAACCTTCAAGATGAAATAATTTAAGCACAATATTGTTTTCTCTGAGAAACAATTTCGTACTAGGCGATTACAGTTAGTAAAGGGCACAGTAACAATACATTTAAAAATGAAAATGATTACCAACATATTAAATCAATTATCAATGATGTTTGTATAATGTAGAGTTTAAACTTTTTGAATATTTATATGTACATTTGGTAGTTCATTATAATATATATTACATTTATGTTTATGTGATCCCCCTAAATATAATGATTATTTTAGAATGTTCATGTACTTTTCATCTATCAGAAGTTTTTCATACAATTATTACTCTTTATGTGAACTATTTTATTTTGTTCTGTGACATTTTATTTTTCTGCTTTTTCTCCTATCCCCTTGGCTACTTCTTCTAAGTCTCCTTTTCTAGTCCTACTTTCTCTGTAAAATCATAGAATATTAAAGTCATTTAGGGTTTCTTGTCATTTAGCACATTCATTCCATTGTCCTCTGATCCATTCTACCACCCAAATATATACATCAAAATTTGTCTCAATTTTTCTCCAATTTATTCATCTAACTGCATGTTTTTCTTCAGTTTTACCTAGGTTGACTGCTCCAGCTAGCTATTGCTATTTAGCAAACTATTCCAAAGTTTATTGCCGTAAAACACACCAAATTACTATTACTTAAAAACTAGTGAGCTGACTATTCTGTTTTTTTCATCCATCTTATTTGTATGGTTAGGTGGCAGCTATAATGGCTGTAGGGGTCAAGGTGGTATCACTCATACATTTTGCAGTTGGTGCCAGCATTGGCTGTGCCAACTCAGTTCTTCATGTGGTCTCTCATTCTCCAATAGCCTAAGCCAGCTTCTTCACATGGAAGTCTCAGAAGAGCATTCTAAGTGGGCAAGAGCAAAATTGCAATGCCTCAAACTAGCACCATGGCATTATGATGTTCAACCATTTTAGAAGCCATCGATATTCTGATAATTTATATCCCTATTCCTGACCTCTTCCTGACCTTCATACCTGTAGATCCACTGCCTACTCATGATCTCTACTTAAATGTGTAATAGCTCAAACTTCAAATCATTAAAACTTTGTTTTTCTTCTAACTTACACCTCCATTAGTATTCTATATATCAGAAAATGTATCCACTCAGCAAAACTTTATTGTACATATATTATGCCAGATATCATTTTAGATGATGGGTATAATATTGAACAAAATGGACAATGTTCATGATTTTATGGAGTATGTCTGCTACTGATGAAAGTGTCAACAAATAAAAAACAAAATGTCAGGTATAAATGGTAAGAAGGAAAATGAAAAGGGTAAGGAGATAAAGAGTGATGGAAATTGTTAATATTATAGATAGAGAAGTCAAGAACAGGCTCTCTGATTAGGTGACATCTGAATAGATACCTAAATGAAGTAGAGAGTGATCCAGTTATATATAGGTGAGAATTACATAATGGGCACCATCCAGCTATTTAAGTACCAAACAAGTGTCAGTCAAAGACGACTGATTCCCTCACCACTTTTTAAGATGGGAACTAATTCAGTTCACTTTAACTTTAAATATATTCCATATTAATCTACTTATTTTTATGTTTAAATATTTAATCTTTGTGGGTACATAGTGTATATATTTATGGAGTATATGAGATTTTTTGATACAGACATGCAATGTGAAATACATCATGGAGAATGGGATTTCTATCTCCTCAGTCATTTATCCTTGTGTTACAAACAATCAGACCCTTTTAGTCATTTAAAAATGTACATAATTTATTATTGACTATACTCACCTTGTTGTGCTATCAAGCAGTAGGTCTTATTCATTTTTTTAACTACTTGTTGTATTTATTAGCCATCCTCACCTCCCCCCAGTTTCCCACTATCAATTTCAGCCTCTGGTAACCATTTTCCCAGTCCAGTTGCTATCATTTTGTCCCAAGTTATCATCTATCCTGGTGAACTACAATAGTTTAACCGATATCTAGCTCTGTATTCTTTTCACCTTGCAGCCAGAATGATATTTTAAGACTGTAAATCATATTTTGTGACCCCTGTTCTTAAAATTTCATTTTCCATTGCACTTAGAATAAAACCAAGTTTGTGAACTAGGTCCCCAAGGCCTAATGATAGCGTTCTTGATGACCACTGTACCCCATTCTGCTGTATTTTCCCGTTGTCTTCAAGTTTCAGTGATTCTCTTTAAACTTAGCTTCAGAGTTTCAGGGAATTAAATTTGTTTAGAAACATACACATCCTTCTCCATTCTCTATCTAACTACTACCTTGTGCTTCAGATCTCAGCTCGTATTCTTCTTTTCCGCAGGCTCCAGACTAGCATAGTGCACTTTATTTTAGAGTGTGTACCTTTATCACATTTTGTTGAAATTAGCAGTTTAATGGTCTAGTTTTTCTAGTGAACAATAAACTCACTGAAGTTAGGCACCATATTTGTCATGTTATTATAACACTGATATTATTTTATTATGTAAATACTTATTGTCTGCTTGTCTATTTTCTCTAAATAAAAGGTAAGCTCTCTGAGAGCAGGAACCACATCAGATTTTCATCTTTATATGCCTCCACAATTTAAAAAATCCTAGAGCATAGGAGGTGCTCAAAACAACATTTTCAAATTTTTGTTTACATTTTAAATATACATACAGAAAACAGAACATAATGTAAGTATATGGGTTAATAAATAATCGCTGACTTATCACTATAATGTAAACCAGTATCCAGTTAAAACATGAAAGAGTACTAGCACTCTAGAAACTAACTTATGCTTCCTTTTCATCATTACTCATGGCCTAAGGATAACCACTATCATAAGATCTACTAATATAGATGAATTTTGTCTGTTTTACTACATTATATTATTGAAAAATACAGTAGGGTTTTTTTGTTTTGTTTCTGGGTATTTTCACTCAGCATTATGTTAGTAAGATTTATCTATGTTACTTGATACAGTTGCAGTTTTTCTTTATGATTACTATATACTATTTCCTTTTGTAAAATATACCAGTATTTATCCATTATACTATTAATAGAAAACTTCCAGTTTGAGGATCTTACAAACAGTGCTGCCATAAGCATTCTAAATCATGTCTCTTGGTGAACAAAATGTAGGCATTTGTGCTGGTTGTATGCAAAAATGTCGAAGTGAAATTGTTGGGTCATGGGGTAGGTATATGTTCAGCTTTAGTAGATACTACTTAACAGTATTCCAAAGTTGTTGCACCAATTTACACTCCCACCTACAAGGTAAGAGAGTTATAGTTGCTCTATATCCTTGCCAAAATATGGTATTTTCATTTTAGTCATTCTGGTGGATTTATAGGATATTTCATGGTGGTTTCATTTGCATTTTCTTGATAACTAATAATGTTTATCAACTTTTCATGTATTTCTTAGTCATGTACATACTCTCTTTTGTGAATTCTTCTCAAATAGTTTTCCTGATATTTCCATTTGGTTGACATAAATCACATTTCAGAAAAATGTATGATTTATTTTTCTGTGCAGAAGCTCTTTAGTTTAATTAGATCCCATTTGTCTATTTTGGCTTTTGTTCTAATTGCTTTGGGTGTTTTAGTCATGAAGTCTTTGCCCATGCCTGTGTCCTAAATGATATTGCCTAGGTTTTCTTCTAGAGTTTTTATGCTTTGGGGTTTTACGTTTAAGTCTTTAATCCATCTTGAGTGAATTTTTGTATAAGGTGTAAGGAAGGAGTTCAGTTTCACTTTTCTGCATATGGCTAGCCAGTTTTCCCAGCAACATTTATTAAATAGGAAATCCTTTCCCCACTGCTTGTTTTTATCAGGTTGCTGAAGATCAGATAGTTGTAGATGTGTGGTGTTATTTCTGAGGCCTCTGTTCTGTTTCATTGGTCTATATATCTGTTTGGCACCAGTACCAAGCTGTTTTGGTTACTGTAACCTTGTAGTATAGTTTGAAGTCAGGTAGTGTGATGCCTCCAGCTTTGTTCTTTTTGCTTAGGTTGTCTTGGCTATATGGGCTCTTTTTTGGTTCCATATGAAATTTAAAGTAGTTTTTCCTAATTCAATGAATAAATCCAATGGTAGCTTGATGGGAATAGCATTGAATCTATAAATTACTTTGGGCAGTCTGGCCATTTTCATGATACTGGGTCTTCCTATCCTTGAGTGGAAATTATTTTTTTTCCATTTGTCTGTGCCCTCTCTTATTTCCTTGACTAGTGGTTTGTAGTTCTCCTTGAAGAGGTCAGAAACTATCATCAGAGTGAACAGGCAACCTACAGAATGGTAGAAAATTTTTGCAATCTACCCATCTTAAAAAGGTCTAATATCCAGAATCTACAAGGAACTTAAACAAATTTATAAGAAATAAAGAAACAACACCATCAAAAATTGGGCTAAGGATATGAACAGACACTTCTCTAAGAAGACATTTATGTGGCCAACAAACACATGAAAAACCTCATTACTGGTCATTAGAGAAACGCAAATCAAAACCAGAATGAGATACCATCTCACGCAAGTCAGAATGGTGATTATTAAAGAGTCAGCAAGCAACAGATCCTGGCAAGGCTGTGGAGAAATAGGAACTCTTTTACACTGTTGTTGGGCGTGTAAATTAGTTCAGTCATTGTGGAAGACAGTGTGGTGATTTCTCAAGGATCTAGAACCAGAAATAACATTTGACCCAGCAAACTCATTACTGGGTATATACCCAAAGGATTAGAAATCATTCTACTATAAAGACACCTGCACACGTATGTTTATTGCAGCACTATTTACAATAGCAAAGACTTGGAACCAACCAGATGACATCAATTATAGACTGGATAAAGAAGATGTGGCACAAATACACCATGGAATACTATGTAGCCATAAAAAGAAAGAGTTCATGCCCTTTTCTGGGACATGGATAAAGCTGTTAGCCATCATTCTCAACAAAATAACACAGAACAGAAAAACAAACACCGCATATTCACACTCACAGTGGAAGTTAAACAAGGAGAACGCATGGACACAGGGAGGGGAACAACACACACCAGGGCCTGTTGGGGGTTGGAGTGCAAGTGGAGGGAGAGCATTTGGACAAATACCTAGTGCATGAGGGGCTTAAAATCTAGATGATGGGTTGATTGGGGCAGCAAACCACCATGGCACATGTATACCTATGTAACAAACCTGCACATTCTGTATCCCAGAACTTAAATTAAAATTTTTACAAAAGAAAAATGTATGGATTTATTACTGCACTTTTTCTTCTGTCTTGGTGGTCAGTTTTTTTTTTTTTGTCTGCAATAATTAGTAATTTATTATTTAACAAATGAGTGCATGAAAGGTTTATCTTCACTACATGTATATGTAAATGTAAAGCCGTAACAAAACAACATAATCTCCTGAATAAATAGGTCTGTTTTATAACAAAAGTTACTAGAAATAGACTCACTTAGTCATATCCACCAGTGAACCTCCTAGATGATATGTTTGTGTGATAAAAGTGGTGTGAATAATAGCATGTGTACATTCAAGAAATTCTGGTAAGTATGGATCAAGGTCTCTTATATTTTTCATCCACATCTTCACTATATTTTTTGCCCATATATTATTAGTAACATACTAGACTTCTCTCAACCTGAGAAACTCCACAGAATGCATTTCTTTAAGGGCTTGCAAAATGCAGAATAACTGTGTTATTCTTTGAGGTTGACACTGTGTATGTTCTTCAGTTGTATATTAATATGCAGTAAAACACAACATAAACAATACCACAAGTGTTATTTTTAATACTTGTTTATTGATACATAGTAAACAGATTTCTAGCTTTCTTGAATCACTATGGTTAGTGCTCACTTGGTTCATCTATTCCTTCAACAAATATTTATTGAACATATATTATATCCTATACTTGGAAATTCAACAATGAATGAGATAGACACGTTTCTTCTCTTCTCATAATGTACATTTTAGTGTTGAAGAAATATAGACAATAACTTGCTAACAAATCAACAAATTACATGAAAAGTGGCAGAGAATAATATGTGCTATGCATGGAATTTTACATAGGATATGTAAGTGTTTCGGTTATTTAGATTTAGTAGTTAGGGAAGACCTTTTGGAAAAGGTAATATTTAAACTGAGATCTGAAGAGCAAGAAAGGATCCAGCTGAGGAACACTGGAGGCTGAGAAGGGGAGAGTGTAGGTACATTTCAAGCATAAGAAAACAGCTATTGCCAAATGCTTCATTTATTCAAATAATAGTAATAAAACCAGTGCCACTGGATTATGGTAAGTGAGTGTGAAAGTGATATGAGATGAACACATGGACATGGGCAGGAAGAAGATCATATTGGCCCTCCTAAGCCAAAGGAAGGACTTTGGATTTTATTTTAACTTTGATTGCCAGTCCTTAGAAAGCATTAAGCTAGAAGGTGACCAGAAGACAGAACAGAAATGGATGCTCCTGTTGACACACATGAGCTAGTTCTGAAAAGATAAAAAAAAAAAAAAAAAAAAAATGGTGTAGTCCACTTGTGCTTGAGAAAGATGTTAAAGCTTAACACTGTTCACAGAATACAGTTTGAGAGAGCCAATATGACAGAGTCAGAAGAGAGTTTCCCCATACAACTATTTCTGCCTGCACCGTAATCTCTGAAATCTATTTCCCACACTGCTGCAGGAGTAGTGTATTAGTCCATTCTCACCTTGTTACAAAGAACTACCTGAGACTGGATAATTTGTAAAGAAAAGAGGTTTAATTAACTCACGTTCCACAAGTTGTACAGGAAGCATGGCTGTGGGGGCCTCAGGAAGCTTACAATTATAGTGGAATGCAAAGAGGAAGCAACCCTGTCTTATATGGTGGGAGTAGGAGAAAGGCAGAGAAAGGCAGTTGTTACACACTTTTAAACAACCAGATTTCATGAGAATTCACTCGTAATCAAGAGAATAGCAAGGGGTAAGTCCACCCTTATGATCCAATCACCTTGCACCAGGCCCCATCTCCAACACTGAAAGTTACAATTTGACGTGAGATTTGGGTGGAGACACAAATCCAAATCATATCAAGTAGTTTTTGAAATACTAGTCTGAACAGGCAATTTCCAAACTTTAGTCCCTTCTTTGCTTTCATGATTTTTAAGGCTCTTAGTAATCGGACTCAGTATTTCTTTCAAGCATACTTTCTCAATTCCATACCCTCTCTTTACCCCAAGCATACTGACACTCTTGCAATTTCCCAAATTTGCTGTTTTATTGGGTCCTGTTGCCCCTTGGCATGTCATTTCCTCTGCCTGAAATGTTATTTAGTCCTCATGCTTCTAATTCAGCATAGATGAAAACCTCTCTGACCCCTTCTGCTCCCCAGAATGATATTCACCGTACAGGTATTTAACAAGCAGTATGACACTGGCACCAACCAATCAAAATAGATGCGGTGTATAGAGGTCATATTTTTAAAGACGTTAGAATAGGGCATGAAACCTGATAAGAACTGTCTTAATCAGTTCAGGCCTCTATAACAGAATATCATCAGTTAGATGGCTTGAACAACAGAAATTTGTGTATCGTAGCACTGGAGGTTGAGAAGTACAGCATTAAGGCACTAGCAGATCCAGTGTCTCATGAGGGCATGCTTCCTGTTTTGCAACTGGCATCTTGTATCCTCGCGTGGCAGAGAGCAGAGACAAAAAGCAAGCTTTCATGCCTTTTCTTAAAAGGCACTAATCTCATTAACGAGGGCTTCAACTTCATGATCTAATTATCTCCCAAAGGCCCCACTTACTAAGACTATCACACTGGACATTAAGATTTCAATGTATAAAATTTAGGGGGACACAAACATTCAATCCATAGCAAACACTATATCACTATTACTGTTTCTTATGTTTATATGGACAAAATAAAAAATATTTATTATGAAATTGTGAGAATTCTGTTGTATTTTCTATTATTGTAATATAATGTTCAATTTGCAGCTTAAAAAATTGTTAAATTATAAAAATGTGTCATGACTTTTGTGGGGATTGAAATAGCATGACGAGGAGTCACCTGGTCAGAACTGAAGGTCAATATTATTGGCTAGTGAGAGGTAGTGTTGTGTTAGATTATAGGGGGTTTGCTTTGTCAATTGATGAGTTTAGATTTGATCCAGTAGACAACAGGGTACCTTTCCAGTAGCTTGTAATTATAATGACTACAAGTTGCAAGTGATCCTTGAAAATGGTGAGTCTGGCAGTGGTGCAGAAAATGGATTTGAGAGCAAAGAGACTTGAGACTAGGAAATTAGTTTGGAAATTGTTGTGGTATTGTAAATAAGGAGGTTTAGATAAGAGTAGTGGCAGCCAGAGTTGAGACAAAGCGCCAAACTTGAATACTATTAGATACCATGTTTCCTTAGTGGTGAATGAGAAATAATCATGTTAAAAGGGACATAGGGATGGGGTCAAATAGCGTATATAATTATCAGGAATGTATCTATACTGAAGAGTTAACCACTTACAAGCCTCATTTCCCTTGCCCATAGCCAAATAATTGTATTGGTGATGAGGTAAAAATTAAGGGGAAAAAGCTGACATAATCATCTAAACAAAGCTACAAGGGTCATCACTGTGGAAGGGACTATAGTTTTCCATATACATATGTATAGAATAGAGTCCAATCACCTTTGATCACATACAGACATCTACAAGATAGGTACTGTGTCATAAGATTTCTGCAATTGAGAAGGTGAATTTGAGGGTTTGATAAGAACCAGAATATATTCTTCCTGGGTAAGTACTAGAAGCTCCTGAATTTGTCAGAACTGCACTTAGGTTAATAATAAATCCAATCAGGTTTCCAATTTTATATCTGGTTGTTCTAATAAAGCTTAATTAACCACCAGGAAGTAGTATCACCTTTTAAAATACTGGATATTCAGCTAATGTTGTCACCAAATAATTGCATAAAATAGTTTATTTGGACCAGGTTCATAAAGCAGTAAACAGACTTAGTGAACCAATTCTTGAACATTTTTCAAGGCTAAAATATAGATTGACACGTCGTGGACTCACAAAAGTGACAGAATCTCTCAGCTGCCAGTATTTCTCAGATTTGATGTTGCAATTCAATCTCAATTGTCAATTAAAAAAAAAAGCAAGTTGAGGAGTATTTAGCTTCTCCACGAGTTTATCAAATACTGTATGTGTTTGTCTATTCCTGTTTGTTTTGTTTTTAGAAGTTGATGATTTCCTTCCTAGTAAACATTCCTAGTAAACACTCTTGGCCAGTTGGTGGTGATATGATGCCAACATGTAAATGTTGCTTTCCGTCTTCTTTAGAAAACAACTGGGGAATGTAGCAATATAATTATCAACCATTATAACTTGATGAATATTCTATTTCTAAGCAGTCTGTTTTTCCTTTGAGGCCCCTCTGTTTAACAGTGAACATTGGCACTAGCCATGAAACAGTACTCTTTGATATACTTAACATTCTGAATGAAGCTTTTTTTTTTTTTTTTTTTTTTTTTTCATTTTTAAGGCCTGAAAAGACATTTTCATATGGTGGAATTAACAGTCTGAAATGACTGTCTAGATTTAGCATAGGCAGTTCAGTTTTACCCCCATTGTAGGCAATTCTATGCTTCTGGGAAAGATTCCAGCACCACCAATTATGCCAAAATATGTTTTGCTAAGATATAGTGAGGCATGTAGTGCAGAATCCTGTGATGTGTATTAAATTCTTGCCCTCTTTTCTCCTTAGTGCTTCTTCAATAAATCACCTTAAACCTATAAAATGGAAAGGAGATAAAAGACTTTCCAGGTTTGGGATGCTGAAATGGCCTTTTTCCTTATGATACCAAGGAAGTAGACAGTGAAGTATTGTCTTGCTGATGTTTGCTTACTAGTCAAACTAGAAAGCTCAAGAGATTCTTCGTACACAGATATAAACAATCAATATAGGAGCCCATTATATTGGAAATGTTTAGAGTGAAGCAAGGAATGATTATCCCCTCTACACTGAAGCAGACCTTAGGAAAAGAAATGGAATGATATGTGGGCAATAAACATCCATATGGAAAGGAAAACCATCTGAAATTTCAAAGAAAACCCAAATCCATTTTCAGAGGTACTATTTTAAGTCTGTTAATATTCTGAAGAACCTTTTTAAACTGATGGTAAAAACATTAGTAAAGTAGAATGAAAGTGATTTATAATGAGTGGGTGCCTAAAGACTGTCTTTTTATGCAACTGAATTTGTTCCAAGTAGAGGAAAAGAAAAATTCAAGCTAGAATCAATAATAATAATAATAAAAGACCATTGATCTATCCTTTGAAATGGCAAAAGTAATACAAAGTATCACATTTCAGTGTCAAGAATTCCAGGGAACTAATATTATAGAAGTTGAAAATTTACATTAGACTGTGGGAAGAGATATTCTTGATTTTTCTCCTTTATTCATTTTCTGATGTTTTCCTTTCTTTTGTGGATTAACCTTTCTGGTCTATATCATTTTCATGCTCTCTGAATAACTACTTTTAACACTTATTGCTAGACAGATCTGTTAGTAATGAAGTTCCTCATTTTGTTTGTCTGAAATTTTTGTTTTTCTCCCTTGGAATTTCCATTTCTAAATGCTTTAAAATAATCTAAGTAGAAATAAAGTGATAGAAAACAGACAACTGTCTTTGTTTCAGCTTTTAGTTTAGAAGAAGAATTTTTCAATCATGGGAAGAAAGCAAATTGCATAACATGTATAACTCAGGTTTTCTCTTAACTGCAATTCAATGTTGTGCTCAGTACCATGTTTATTATTCTACAATTCTATGACTATTAAGCTACCATGATTTTCAAATTTAGGCAGGAGTTTGTAAAACAAAATTTGCCAGGGAAAAATATGCTAATTAGTGAGGTTTGATGTTTAAATTTGGCTCGTTCTGAAAGCACTAACTTTAGCATTGGTGCCTGCACTAAGAGTTTTCTTTTTTAATTGATTATTTTTTTTTAATCATACTTTAAGTTCTAGGGCACATGTGCACAACATGCAGGTTTGTTACATATGTATACATGTGCCATGTTGGTGTGCTGCACCCATTAACTCGTCATTTACATTAGGTATATCTCCTAATGCTATCCCTCCCCCCACCCCCAACCTGACAATAGGCCCCGGTGTGTGATGTTCCCCTTCCTGTGTCCAAGTGTTCTCATTGTTCAGTTCCCACCTATGAGTGAGAACATGCGGTGTTTGTTTTTTTGTCCTTGCGATAGTTTGCTAAGAATGATGGTTTCCAACTGCATCCATGTCCCTACAAAGGACATGAACTCGTCATTTTTTATGGCTGCATAGTACTCCATGGTGTATATGTGCCACATTTTCTTAATCCAGTCTATCATTGATGGATATTTGGGTTGGTTCCAAGTCTTTGCTATTGTGAATAGTGCAGCAATAAACATATGTATGCATGTGTCTTTATAGCAGCATGATTTATAATCCTTTTGGTATATGCCCAGTAATGGGATGCCTGGGTCAAATGTTATTTCTAGTTCTAGATCCTTGAGGGATCGCCACACTGTCTTCCACAATGGTTGAACTAGTTTACAGTCCCACCAACAGTGTAAAAGTGTTCCTATTTCTCCACATCCTCTCCAGCACCTATTGTTTCCTGACTTTTTAATGATCACCATTCTAATTGGTGTGAGATGGTATCTCATTGTGGTTTTGATTTGCATTTCTCTGATGGCGAGTGATGATGAACATTTTTTCATGTGTCTGTTGGCTGCATAAATGTCTTCTTTTGAGAAGTGTCTGTTCATATCCTTTGCCCACTTTTTGATGGGGTTGTTTGTTTTTTTCTTGTAAATTTGTTTGAGTTCTTTGTAGACTCTGGACATTAGCCCTTTGTCAGATGAGTAGATTGCAAAATTTTTCTCCCGTTCTGTAGGTTGCCTGTTCACTCTGATGGTAGTTTCTTTTGCTGGCCTGAACTTAGAGTTTTATATCACACCATTGGGATTATACTGTATTTATTAACTGACACACATAGCATGTGACATGAAGGAACTTTGAAAATGCAGTACTTTTCCCTTTGCATCATAGTTTTATTCATGAACATTGTTTTTTGTGTATAGTGGATGGGATATGCCCCAGAAGAAAAATAAGTTATTGGTCAAGTGTTTCTATGATGCTCACATTAAGGCATCTCTGACTATAGACACATGACTTGTTAACTCGTCTTATAAGCGTTGTATCAGTGGAGACTAGGAATAAACTCCATGTTCAGGTTTTCTTTAATTGGATTTTCATTAGGTATGTGACCTAAAGGATGCTAGGTGAGAGACTTTGCTTTCCATTGGTAAGGTGACCACTGTACCAATTTTCCTAGGATATTCCCTCGGGTTGTGGAACTTTCAGTGCTAAAACCAGAACATACTGAAGAAAACTGAGATGGCTGATGTGTTAGACTGACATCTGTGATGGTCATTAAAACTTTGATGTACATATCTGTATGATTCTGTATAACTGTATCTGTATGATTCCGTATATCTGTATGATTCTCATCCCTTGAGTGTGAGGAGGAATTGTGAATTGGGTACCACTCTTGTGATTAGGCTACTAATCTATGGGTTGAGACTTATCACGAAGTCGATTATTCCATGTGAGTGTGACCTAATTGGGTGATGCTTTATAAAAAGCACCAAGCCATTCCTAAAAAGAGATTCTCTTGCTGACTTAAGTTTTATAGCATTGGCTTAAAAATTACACAGTTTATAAAGTTAGAAAGAAGAGCTTTGTTTCTTATAAAGGGCTACAGACTGCAAGGTAGCCATTCTGACATGTTGAGAAATGTAGCCTCTGGCAGAGCTGAAAGGCAGGCACTTTGAGGGAGTGAGGAGTAAATCAGGCATTTAAGCTGAATGGCCATATTTAAGAGTATATAGGAGAAACTATGAATATTCATAAAAAGGGGTTGTGCCTATGTGTTATAAGCAAACATGCATGTTACATGTGATCCATGTTCATTTTGGGGTGGAGACTTAAGATGTAAATGTATTACCGTTTGGACCTACACATAAAATGGTGAAGTAGGGATACAGAGGTACTCCAGTGTGTAGCCTCTGTAAACTGGCCAGACTCAATCCATGGCCAGTGATCTTTTATCAGGAAAAGTTACAGAACTCAGTCTCTCGTCTGGTTAAAGCTATAGTTATGGCTTGTGGAATGGGGGGCTCAGTTAGTCAGTGACTGGTGGTGGGTATGCTGCAACTGCTTACACATTGCTTATCTCAAGGCCAGTGATTGTTTAGCTGCTCGAGAGAAATAAATTAAGAAAATCTTATAACAATTAAAACACAGCTGATTCTTAACTGCAGGGTGTGTGACTTAACCTCTGCCTGGTGAGGCCTTAGGTCTTGTATATAATTTGATATCTTACTGCTATAAAGAGTCTGTTCTGTTAGTTTTATGATTTTTATTTTAACATTAATCCTCGTCGATTTTTGTGTCTAAACCACAAAATGGAGGGATTATAATAAGGTGTGTCTGACCTCCCTTCCTGTCATGACCAGAAACACAGCTTCCAAAGTTTCTCTGGGATCCCTTTGGTCAAGAGAGGGTCTAGTCAGTCAGTTTGGGGTGCTTTACGGTTTTATTTTAGTTTTCAATAGCCACAAAGAACTGAACTCTGCCAACAACCAGTGAGTTGAGAAAAGTATCCCGAGCCTCAGATGAGATCACAGCCCCAGTCAACACCTTGATTTCAGCCTGGTGAGACCCTGAGCAGAGGGCCAAGCCAACCTGTTCCTAGCTATCTGACCCATTGACACTGTGTTGTTTCAAGCCACTAAATTTGTGGTAATTTGTTACACAGCAATAAAACACTACAAATGCAATTGGTCATTCTACTTCAGAATGGAATAAAATGTATCGACTTGTCACCCTTTCTTGGACCTAAAATGGGTCATATTTCTTGAACCATAGTACTATTTGTTTTAAGAATCATATATTTGAAGAAAGTATGTCAGAACAGTTGTCATGCATAGGTATTCAGCTGTAGGAAAGGGATATAGAGTGAGCAGAGTGTTGCCAAGAAGGCAGTGGAGTGGAATGATCTCTCAGCACGTGGGAATAAATGGTCTCCAATTTGAGAGGAAGCTAAAATAGAATATATATCAGGAAAGGTAGGGAAATGGAGCATATTTTTATTAAGCATTGTACGGAGCAGGGATTTTCCCTTTTCTTTTGTTTTCTTTTTTAAGGAAAGGTCACCTAGGCTGGAGTTCAGTGGTGCAGTCACACTCACTGCAGCTTTGACCTCCTAGGCTCAAGCTGTCCTCCCACATCAGCCCGCTAAGTAGCTGGGTAGCTGGGACTACAGGCGTATGCCATCACGCCTGGCTAATTTTTGTATTTCTTGTAGAGCCAGGGTTTTTCATGTTGCCCAGGCTGGTCTTGAACTCTTGGGCTCAAGTGAGCCACCTGTCTCTGTCTTCCAAATTGCTGGGATTACAGGCGTGAGCCACCACACTCAGCCCTGAGCAGTGATTTTCAAACTGTGCTTGGTAACCAACCAATGGGTTATGAAATCAATTGAGAAGGTTGCAATTAGCAATAAAAGATATAGTATATAATAGAATAGAAGATAATTAACAGAATGCCTGCAGCTAGTAAGTGCATTGTTTTGTAAAATTTTTGTTTCAGTTTGATATTTATATGTATACTGGTTGATGATGTTAAATGTTTTTTACTGAAGATTTCAGTCACACAATTTTGGAAAACACTGATAGAGTGTAATGGAAAGGCTTCTCAAATTTGCACAGTAGAAAAAGTTGAGAATAATTTTTTAAATTATGTATTACTGATTCCTTGACTCCACCAAAAATTAATTGAAATTTCTGATGATTGGATCTGATTATATTTTTGAAAAGTCCACAGGTGATTTTGATTGCAGTGAAGTTTGAGAACTACTAGAGTAGAGCAGTAATTTTTCTTTTCTTTTTTTTAAGGAAAGATCTTGCTCTGTGCAGAGTCTGCACTCTGACAAAGTGCATAATCTTAAAAAGCCCCAGTTTACATATTTGTCAAATATGGCTTAAAATTGCAACCACTTCATAAGCGTGTTCAGAGAATGAAACTGAGAAGAAAACACATTGCCCAATTTATGGCAGAGTAACAGAGGAGTAAACAGTTTTTTGTCATTAATCTATACAGTGTTTTAAGAATGGTTGCAAGTTGGTGAGAAGACACCATATGACCATACCCACACAGTTTCTTCGTGGAATACAAAATTTTGTCAGAAGCAGGGAACCCCACAAGGCAAAACAAGATGCAACATATCTTGGCATAGCTTTCTCATGGTTCCAGTTCCCTGAGGAAATGTGTGCTTATAGGTTACATTGTCCACACACGATGGGCCCTGCTAGAGCTGAGAAACAACTGGATCTGACACAATAGTAAAGTTTGTTGTATACCCCACTTATTTTATATTTGGGACCTAATTCGCCTGTTGAAAGAATTTACACTGGAAATCTTTATATTTTGCTTTAAAGAGAATGTTTACAAACCTTGTGCTCTCTTAGTTCTTGAACAAAACAAAGAACTAAAATCAGCCATTACCTCATCTGGGGAAATAGTCAGTACCTCCTGTTTTTAGGTACTCTGTGATGCTCATTTCCGAGAGCTTCCTAGGTGGGTGCCAAATAGTCTACTAGGCACTTTGTAGACTTTAACTCACTTAATTCTCCCAACAATCAAAAGAGGGTAGGCATTGCTATTTCTAATGGGTAGATGAAGAAAAGAGTCTCAGAGTGGTTAAGCAACTCGTACAAGGTCACCTAAGTACTAAGTTGTAGAGCTGTGATACTGTGTAGTCAGGGTTCTCTAGAGAAATAAAACCAATAGGAAGCAAATATTTATAGACAAATATTTATTATACGGAGTTGGTTCACATGATTATGAAGCCTATCAAGTCCAAATTTGTAGTGTAGACTGAGACCCAGGAGATCCAAATATTGCAAATCCAGTCCAAAGCCAGGCTTCCTGGAGACGCAGAAGAGCTAATGTGCAGATAAAATCTAAAGGCAGTCTTTTGGAGAATAACCTATTGTTCAAAGAGGCTCTTCTTTTTTGTTCTATCCAGGATAAAGCCCATCCACATTGTGGAGGGCAACTGCTTATTCCAAGTTCACCAATTTAAATGTTAATATCACCCAGAAACACACACCTTTGAGTTAACATATAAAATTAGCCATCACAGATGTAAACCCAGAAAGTCTGACTGAAGATCTCTTAACAATTTGAGTATATAATATGTGAATGTCTGGCATTAGATAAGTATTTCCAATGTGCTATTTAATGCTGACAACAAATTATGAGGTTAATACTATTTTATCCTTATTTTACCAATAAAGACTCAGAGAAGGTAAGAAACTTGTCTATGATCATGCAACAAGTAAATGTTACAGTTGTAATTTCAATACAGATTTTCTAAATCAAAAGCCTGCTCTTTTTCTTTTACCATACTGCCTTCTCATTTTATCATAATGCCTCAATCGTAGCTTGAAGTGATTGGGGTAATTTTCTGTTTAATGAGAAATAATTGTAAACAATGCCAGTTATGTAAACAATTTATAGATTACTTTATTAAAATTTTATTTAAAGTCAATTATCATATATATATATATCATGTATATAACCAATTTCCTTTGAGAAATTGATATTTGTTGCCTACTCTGAAGATCATAATAAAAAGTGAATGAGCATGTATGTGTTAAATATTTTTCTATGGACTTTATATATGCTATGATTGTTATAGATAAAGAAATTGAGATACAGAAATGCAAGTGGCAAAGTTGGGACTCAGACCCAGGTAATTTGATTCTGGAACCTGAACTTTTGTTTTTTTACCTCTACAGCAAACTCCCTCTTCTGATAACACACAGCTCTGCAGAATTACTATTGATATTAAGCATAAAACATTGGAATATAGTATTTTCATCACATCTATGAAAGGTACAGAAAAATAAGCAAGAGAAAAGTAAAAGCAGTTAGGAAGGCTTCAAAATAAAAGTAAGACTCAAAGGGAACAAAAGGGGGATTTTAGGATGGATATGATTTTAAATAAAGATTTCATAATTGTGAAAAAGTGGATGTCTCAGTTCTGGAGACATTTAAAATTAGATAATTTGTTAAAAAAGTACCATAGAGGAAAAAATCCTTAACAGAAGAGATTCAAGGAGAATGCTGTTCACAAATTGAAAGATCTGAATTCCTTTTATAATTTCATTTGGACATTGATATGATTAAAAAATAGTGATTCTTTTATATTGTCTCAGGTTCTGAGACCTGTCAATGGAAGGGTGCGAAACCCTTTTCATTTAATGATATTCTGAAGATTATTATTTTATTGATATTTTAGTTCAGGTCAGAGATTTGGTTAAATATGAGAATGTTTAATTCTAGAAAAGAGAATAAGGAAACACTGAAATTATGAAGTCTACCACAAGCACATTCTGTGTCTCTATGCACTTCTTGACTTTTGTGATTTTCAATGATAGCATTATAGTATCCGTAGTCAACATTGTTCCCCTCTGTTTATAGGTTTTGTGAAGAATAAATGTACCTTGGAACTATGGAGAACTCCCTATCTCTAGTTTGAATATCTCAGTTGATAGATGTATCCTTCATATATATTTACATATTTGTTTTGAATCTATGTACCCTGATCTCTCTCCTCCCCTGATATGCACACATATTTAAAAGATGTATCTGGTGTGGTAAATAGAGAATAATGGTAAAGAAAAGATAACTTTAACTTTTTGGAATAAAGTTGTTGTTGTTGTTGTTTTCTTTTTTTCAGTGTAGGCTGCTTTGCTTGTAAGAAATTGGCTTCAGGTATTTGTATCAACTTCCACCCCCATTGGGCTTTCAAAGACTTTCCTTTCAGTGATTCTTATAAAATGGAAAGAATCAAAATGGTTAAATAACACTGCACCTTAATAAACAATACCACCAACAACATTCCACTGAGGAAAGAAAAATATTGAACTACAAAATAAAACAAGAGGCGTAAATCAGATGCTGTAGGAAGAAAGGGCAGAGAGCCATATTATTAGTGAAAATCCTGGAGTAACAGAACCAGTAGTAGTTGATTTTGTATTCTCTTTCAAGGTTCAGCTCTTAGAAAAATGAGACAGTTACCCTCTTCCACAGTCCTAAACAACATTTGTTGCTGCTCCAATTCTTTAGGACTCATGTAATTTATTAATGCAAGCATGCACTTATGTATCTGCTATTATTTTTGATTTCCTTCATTATTAGCTTCATGGCTTTTTAAACAGGGAGAAAATAGACAAAAGATAGAAAGGAAAGAACTGACAGAAGGAAGGAAGGAAGGAAGGAAGGGAGGGGAGGGAGGGAGGGAGGGAGGGAGGGAGGGAGGGAGGGAGGGAAAAGAAGAACCCAATAAAGAATGTTATTGAAAAATAGTGGAACATAGCAATGCCTTCCCTGAGAAAACTTTTCAACGCCTCCAGAAGTGACAGCAGGATGTTTTGTAATGCTAAGAAGATGCTTTTAATGTATATAGAATGACCTAGGACTCAGATATTTCATGAAGAACCACTAATGTGGCTTCTTGTTTTTAACAAGGTCTGAACATTTTCTGTATTCTTTGCAAGTTGAAGGTTTTTTTAGTGCCTGTCCCTTCCCTTTGGCAAAACAGAGGGGGAATTGACAGTAAAAGGCCTTTCATAGTCTCGATTCACATTCTCACTCTTGCTTTTCACCCTCTCTGGGCACTTCTAAGGAGGAGTTTCTCGTGGTTGGCACTACTGCCTCAGGCATTTGTACCACACTACTGGAGGTTCCCAATTATTCTTATGATCAGACCTTTGCAGCTTGAGGGAAAAGGGACAGTTAATTGGACGTCTTCCATCCTTCCAAATCTAGTGCAAAGTTCTCATATATTATTTAGTAAAGCATGTATAATTGGTCATCCAACACAGTCTCAACTACTTTTTATCTTCCATATTAGGAAATGGATAAATGTATGTATTAACTCTACAAAACACCCTATAGTTATTAACTTAGTTATAGTGGAATTTATTAAAGTCTAAACAATATAATGCCATAGCAAGTATGCACCCCTACTATAAAGATACATTGTTGTCTATGTTCTTGTTCTCTTGTCTATGTACTGTTGACATTTATAATCTGCATCACAGTTAAAATATATGAACAGTATTGGAAGATTTTGTCAGCCACTAGAGAAGTTTGTTTATATTAAGGCACTTGTCTGTGAAAGAAGGAGATACACTAGTAGAAGCAGTGATCCAGTGTCATAAATACAAAAGTAAGAGAAAGTAAACATTAAAAATCAAGTTTCAAAGTAACCAAAGACCATAGCTCACTCCTTCATCTCCTTCTCCACCATTCCTAAATGTATTGTCCAGGAAATCACCCTATGTTATACTTTGAAAAGAGAGAAATTACATTAAGAACTTTCTAAGAAACCCAACACATTTTCAAAAGGAAACTGTTAATTTTAGATAGGATCAGACTGGATCCCAAACACTGCAGTATGCAGCTGGATGAAGGAGAAACATGGTGGTTTCCTTACACACATCCTGCATGAGAAATAAATCCATTAATTAGAGCATTAGATAAATTCTTTTAAAGCCTGTGTGTAGGCCACATATTTTAGTGTTATAAAAATAATGTATGTTTTCCTTGGCCGGGTGCGGTGGCTCACGCCTGTAATCCCAGCACTTTGGGAGGCCGAGACAGGTGGATCATGAAGTCAAGAGATCGGGACCATCCTAGCAAACATGGTGAAACCTCATCTCTACTAAAAATAGAAAAAGTAGCTGGGCATGGTGGCATGCACTGTAGTCCCAGCTACTCGGGAGGCTGAGGCAGGAGAATAGCTTGAAACCGGGAGGCTGAGGTTGCAGTGAGCCGAGATGCACCACAGCACTCCAGCTTGGAGACAGAGCAAGACTCTGTCTCCAAAACAAAAAACAAAAACAAAAACAAAAAAGCATTTTTTTCTCTTTTATCAAAAGGGAGATTGTTTAAATTTAACATAAAATTGGAAGTTTATGCTCAGTTGAAACGCCATCTATTTGTGAGCATGTCCAGTGAGCTCTGAGGAACATAGCAGACACTCGTTTTCATAGTACCCTGGGCTGGGAAAATGAAGGCTTGGAATCTGGGCAAGCTTACAAAAATGAACACCTGAGACTTCAGAAGAACTTTAATCTTCTTGAGATTTCAGGGAGATAAAGATATTAGTAAGTGGCCAGATGCTGGTATTGAATACCAGATTGTCTTTGCTATCCAAGTAATCTGTCTTTATTTGAATAGCTGGCAAATACTTTTCTGACAACTATTAAGACACTTCTGGAAGTGTTTATGAGTGACACATTTGATTCATCAAGAAATTAATGGATGATATCATGATTGCCAAACTATGATTTTACACAGAAAACCACAAGAAGGAGAGAGAATTTTTTCCCTCTGTAAACATTTTATTTTCTGTTCTTCCTTTTTTTTCCCCCCTCCACATGGCTTTCTTTTGTTGTCATAATGCAGAACTCTACATCCCTTGTAAAAAGAGTTGTGAAGGGGGTTGGGGATTAGTTCTCATAAAGAAAAAATGTAGAGAATTCTGCAGGTGACAAAGTACATAATGAAACATGCTAGGATTTATTATATCTCCTTCAAAATCCTTAAACTATATATTGCACACACAATAGCAAGTCTAGACAATCCCCTATGTAGGAAAATACAACTTTTGAACAGTGCATGTATTCTTTGCTGATTAGAAACTTACATGCTTATAGAGTTTTGTAAGAAGAAACAATGTGATTATTAAAATTAGTTCAAAGTGATTGGACTCTACAATATTATATTTTTTGATCTAATGAAAAGAAAGTGTTGGGAAAATTGAAGAGTATAATGGATTATTATTAAATTGGTCGTTTTGTCAATTTTCCTTGTATACCAGTTGTCAGAAGAAGGTGTGGGCTCTTCTTTGCTAACAGTAGTATTGGATGGTTTATTTTTCATTTGTACAAACTTAAGGTTACCTGTGAAATTTTGTTACGTGTATATGATGCACAGTGATCAAGTCAGGGTATTTAGGGTGTCCACAATCCAAGTATGATACAATTTTAAGTAAATTAACCCTATCCTGCTATCAAACTTTGAATTTATTCCTTCTGTCTTACTGTATGTTTGTACCCTTTAACCCACTTCTTTTTATCCTCCCCTCTCCCCTCTTCTTCACTACAAGGAAGCAATATTCCTTGGAGAAATAGTCAATTCCAGGATTAGGTCATGGAAGGTACAAAATAAGCCTGGAACATATTGCTGTGTAAGAAATTAAGAAAATGTTAAAGAAATGTATATGGGAACTTATTCAAATGACATAGGGTCCAACTTGAAGGATCTTCAAATGGCCAATGTTTGAAAAGCTTAAGTAACAAAGTAACCAATGATAGTAATGTGTTATATCTTGTAGAATGAAATACATATCCAGCAAGACTTAACATAAGTTCTGAAGTAATTCACAACAGTTAGCAATAGCGATCAAGAACACCTGTACTTGTTACTCTGGAGTGTTTGTGAAACCTCAAAATTAGAAGCATATTTTGGTATGGTATATGTACATATTTTTCTTGGTAAGACTCTATAACTTTAAAGAGATTTTTAAAGTTGTAACTTCAGGAGTACTAAGAACAGTTGAAAATTTGAGTTTCCTTTGATATTAAAATCCAGTAGTTTTAATTTTATGTATTTACTGTAGTTTCCAGAGGGTTACCTATATGGCTGCAATAAAATACAGTATATAATTTTGTTGTAATAATAGTGTACTTAGTAGTTTTTTTTATGTATTTATTTGAGACGGAGTCTTGCTTTGTCGCCCAAGCTGGAGTGCAGTGGCATGAACTCTGCTCACTGGAACCTCTGCCTCCTGGGTTCAAGCAATTCTCTTGCCTGAGCCTCCCGAGTAGCTGGGATTACAGCCTAGTAAATCTAATATAACTGTGGGAAAACCTGCTCATTCATAGCAATGCCTTTAGTTTATCTTCACATTAGAATAGAAAAAAAGCCTAAGTAAGGAAGGCCAAATGTTGCCTACATCTGAATTATCCCACTCCTCCTTTTGTATTATGACATTATCATGCATACACATAGTTATGTTTAAACAATATTTTAACCTCATCTAATAATTATACCATATATAAATCTAACAATTATGTCACATTGATTGTCATTATTACTGTAGCTTACAGAAAACTTATAACAGTAAGTTAAATGTCTCTCTCTTTATATATAGTATTAAGAGGTACTTGCCTATAAGAGAAATTGAAATCATGCATTTATCTGCAAAATATAACATAGATGGGTAAATCAGAAACCATGAAATTGCTTACCTACAAATCATGTGTGTGTTGGGGTGGACAGCATGGAAGAGATGGGAAAGTAAGTAATAATTATTGTGATGCTCTCTATATACAGGGAATAAAATGAAGTAAACCAGAATGGGGAAAAAAACTCTCTAAAACTACATGCAAATAGAAACAAATGTACCCAAATATATTTCAAATAGATTACATAATCAAACTTAAGGAGGGAAAAAGGGAACTATCCATGCAGCATTTAAAAACAGTACATTGACTATATACCTTCAATTTTGGGGGCAAAAAAAAAAAAGGATTGCAAATGGAACTGTAACTAACTCTTGAACTCCTTTTGATTGATGATACATTAGAAACACATACAGACATAGAGAGATGATGGATATTCTGACAAGTTTTTATATATTGCAGGATCAAGAAAATATGTGAATATGTGCTTTCTTTGGAGGAAGAGCTTGAGTTCTTATGGAAGATAGGGAATATGACTATGGAATGGAGTAGTGCAAACTGTATGGGGGTAAACTGGAACTGGAGATATTAGTATAAACTTATGATTTTCCAGCTCTGTCAGAGGAAAAGTCCTACAAGTAAATACATCCCACTTATATCTCAGATTATGGTTTTTAAATATCAATCCACACTATAGAAGCACAGCTTCTTAGATAAATGTCTAATGCCAGCATTAGCATAGGTAAAGCACAAAATGAGCCTGGAACATCTTTTGCCAAAATGTAAGAAAGTATTCAAAAGGTGGCATGAAGCATATCCAAAATACAGCTTGAAGGGGTCCCCACTGGTCAAATCTTAGACAATTAGGGCATCAAAATAAAAAATAAGAGCAATGTATTATAACCCATTGATTTATTTTTAAAAAGTGGAATCCATGAGTTTATGCTGATCATAAAAATATAAATAATTTAAAAATGCATAAATTAAGAGGGGTGAGAAGATGCTTCCCTACAATATAATGCTGTCGTAAACATGAAAGAAATGGTGGAATTGAAGGTGGGGATAACCATTGAGTGATCATCATCATAAAGATGCAAGAATCATCAATGGATTCAAAACTGAGTGAGGAGAATTGATTAGGAGCAGGATAATGGTATGGCCTCAAAGCATCTTGCACATAGAGGGATTATTGATTGCAAGGTGAAAGCTGGTAAATGCACAATATAAAAATCTGAGAATGGAGAAACTATACAACATAGTAACTATACAATGAAGAAATCTTGCAGCTAATAATACATAAGCACAACTAATTAATATGTAATATAATTGCAACTAATAATAAGTAATTATAATAATTGAAACTAATAATATATAATAATTGTAACTAAAAATATAATTGCAACTAATATGTAATATTGAAGGTTCCTTCTCTCTCTATATATAGTAAATATATAGTATATATCATATGTTACTATATATAAAATATACATTATATATTGTATATTGTATACATACATATATATTATATATACATAATACACATTATGTATTGTGTATTATATTAAATATATAACATATTACTATATATTATATAAACTATATATATATATATATATATAACTAGTTGCAAGATTTCTGTTTTCTATAGTTACTACATTGTAGTTTCTCCATTCTCAGGTTTCTTCATTGTGTAGTTACTAGCTTTTACCTTGCAATTAATAATCCCTCTGTGTGCAAGACACTTTGAGACCATACTATTTTCCTGCTCTTCATCAATCCCGCCCTCAATTTTGAATCCACTGATGATTCCTGCATACATACACACACACACACACATGCACACACACATACATACATACAGAGAGAGAGAGAGAGAGAGAACAAATGCAATTGAAACAAAATTTAAATGAAATTCTGGATTGCATATATGTGGAGTTTTCTTTACCATTTCTGTTACTTTTCTGTAAGTTTAATATTATTTACATTTTTTAAAATATAAAAAACAATGGAAAGTGTATAGAGTACAGAAACAACTCTTTCCCCTCCCATTATATTTGTTAAAAGCAGTCTCTGACATAAGTAACCTATGAATATTTTTAATGAATAAACTTTTGTCACCAATAATATTTTTGTTTATAGCACTTAGGTTTTTATATAAAATTTGCACACATTTATTGTTTCTTACAACACTTCTGTGATAGAGATATATATTTTTCTTCACCTTGCAGTTGACATAAATCTAAGTGCAAAATAATATTATCTTAGATGTCCAGGTATAAAATTAATGGTCCTATTAATTTCACATATTCTCATAATTAATTGTGTTTTCTTGACACTCACTTTTTACAGGGGGGAAATAAATGCAAGTCTCTTTTTTAACTTTTTTTTCATGTATTTGGGTTTGGAATTATCTATGATGTCATCTCATAAATAAGCTGTCACATTTAATTTAAAAACATGAACTGCTGTCTAGAATCCAGCAGGTGTACTTGGCTTTATTCTCTATCTTGTCTATATATGAAATTGTAACCTAACTTTTCATCTTTGGATTTTCTCCAAATAGTTCATTGAAACAGTCATCTATTTAGGCTGGTAGAGTATCAATTTAATATGAGATAGTGATCAATAACAGACATTGGAGAACAAGAATCAGAATTAATAAGGAAAAACTATAAGCAGCAGAGACTGTTGCAAGTAAATAGGTACATAGGAAGAAATTTGTCTCCAAACATTTGACACACATATTTTTTTTTTCGGTCTTTGTGTTTGAAAAGTTCCCATATGACCTGCCAGGGAAAGATTTCTGTACTAACCTTTACCTTTGATCTGCTCTCCTACTTTTCTTGAGACGATTACCAACTGCTTGCATTTCTCTGGATCATAATACAACTCATGAGTAGGAAGAGCTGAGTCCCTTTATTGCCCCTGTACTTGCAATCCTCTATAACCAATTTTTTCTGTCTCCAATCATTCATTCTACCTATAATTTTGAGAAATACATAATCTTTTAAAAAAAAATTCCATAGGTTTTTGGGGAACAGGTGCTATTTGGTTACATGAGTAAGTTCTTTAGTTGTCATTTGTGAGATTTTTGTGCACCCATCAACTGAACAGTATACACCGAACCCAATTTGTAGTCTTTTATCCCTCACCCGCCACCCACACTTTCCCTCGAGTCCCCAAAGTCCACTGTATCATTCTTATGCCATCTCATCCTCATAGCTTAGCTCCCACTTACGAGCGAGAACACACGATGTTTCCTTTTCCATTCCTGAGTTACTTCACTTAGAATAATAGTTTCCAGTTCCATCCAGGTTGCTGTGAATGCCATTAATTCATTAATTTTTATGGCTGAGTGGTACTCGATCATATATATATATGTATATATATATGTATATATGTGTGTATATATATGTATATATGTGTGTATATATATGTATATATGTGTATATATATATACGTATATATATGTGTGTGTGTATATATATATATATGCCACAATTTATCCACTCGTCGATGGGCATTTAAGCTGGTTCCATATTTTTGCAGTTGTGAATTGTGCTGCTATAAACATGAGTGTGCAAGTATCTTTTTTGTATAATGACTTATTTTCCTTTGGGTAGATACCCAGTAGTGGAATTGCTGGATCAAATGATAGTTATATGTTTAGTTATTTAAGGAAACACCACACTGCTTTCCATCGTGCTTGTACTAGTTTATATTCCCAACAGCAGTGCAGTGTCATCCATCCACGTCAACATCCGTTATTTTTTAATTTTTTGATTATGGCCATTCTTGCAGGAGTAAGGTGGCATTGCATTGTGGTTCTGATTTGCATTTACCTGATCATTAGTGATGTCAAGCATTTTTTCATATGTTTGTTGGCCATTTGTGTATCTTCTTTGGAAAATTGTCTATTCATGTCCTTAGCCCACTTTTTGATGGGATTGTTTGTTCTTTTCTTGATAATTTGCTTGAGTTCCTTGTAGATTCTGGATATCAGTCTCTTGTCAGATGTAGAGGTTATGACGCTATTCTCCCACTCTGTGGGTTCTCCTTTTACTCTACTGGCTGTTTCTTTTTCTGTGCAGTAGATCTTTGGTTTAATAAAGTCCTACATATTTATCTTTGTTATTGTTGCATTTCCTTTTGGGTTCTTGGTTATGAAATTATTGCCTAAGCCAATGTCTAGAAGGGTTGTATCAATGTTATATTCTAGAATTTTTATAGTTTCAGATCTTTGATTTAAGTCTTGGATCCACCTTGATTTGATTTTTGTGTAAAGTGAGAGATGAACATCCAGTTGATTCTCCTACATGTGGCTAGCCAATTATCCCAGCATCATTTGTTGAATAGGGTGTCCTTTTCCCACTTCCTGTTTTTGTTTGCTTTGTCAAAGATCAGTCGGCTGTATTTGGGTGTATTTCTGGGTTCTCTCTTCTGTTCCATTGGTCTGTGTGCCTATTTTTATACCAATACCATGCAACTTTGGTGACTATGGCCTTCTAGTATAGTTTGAAGCCAGGTAATGTGATGCCTCCACATTTGTTTTTTTTGCTTGATCTTGCTTTGGCTTTCTGGGCTCTTTTTTGGTTCCATATGAATTTTACAATTGTGTTTTCTAGTTCTGGGAAGAATGATGATGGTGCTTTGATGGGAACTGCACTGAATTTGTAGATTGCTTTTGACAGTATGGTCATTTTCAAAATATTGATTCTACCCATCCATGATCATGGGACGTGTTTCCATTTGTTTGTGTCATCTATGATTTCCTTCAGCAGTGTATTTTAGTTTTCCTGGTAGAGCTCTTTCACCTTTTTGGTTAGGTACATTCCTAAGTATTTTGTTTATTTATTTTTGGAGCTATCATAAAAGAGGTAGAGTTCTTGATTTGATTCTCAGCTTGGTTGCTGCTGGTGTATAGCAGAACTACTGATTTGTATACATTATTTATATACTGATTTGTATACATTATTTTTGTATCCAGAAGCTTTGCTGAATTTATTTATCAGTTCTAGGAGCTTTTTGGAGGAGTCTTTAGGGTTTTCTAGGTACACGATCATATCATCAGAAAACAGTGACAGTTTGACTTCTCCTTCACTGATTGGGATGCCCTTAATTCTTTCTCTTGTCTGATTGCTGTGGCTAGAACTTCCAGTACTAGGCTGAAGAGGAGTAGTGAGAGTGGGCATCCTTTTCTTGTTCCAGTTCTCAGAGAGAATGCTCACAACTTTTTCCCATTCAGTATTATGTTGACTTTGGGTTTGCCATAGATGGCTTTTATTACATTGAGTATGTCCCTTGCATGCTGATTTTGCTGAGTGTTTTAATCATACAGAGATGCTGGACTTTGTCCAATGCCTTTTCTGCATCTATTGAGATGATCATGTGATTTTTGTTTTTAATTCTGTTTATGTGGTGTATCATATTATTGACTTGTGTATGTTAAACCATCCCTGCATTTCTGATATGAGGAGTCTTCAAAACCATGCAAATATGTGGAAATTAAATAACCTGTTCCTATATGATCATTGGTTCAACAGTGAAATCAAGATGGAATTTTAAAAATTATTTGACCTGAATGGTAATAGTGACAAAACCTATCAAAACCTCTGGGATACAGCAAAGACGGTGCTAGGAGGAAAGTTTGTAGCCTTAAATGTCTACATAAAAAAATTTGAAAGGACACAAATAGACAATCTAAGGTCCTCAAGGAACTAGAGAAACAAGAACAAACCAAACCCAAACCCAGCAGAGGAAAAGAAATACCCAAGATCAGAGCAGAACTAAATAAGATGGAAAAAAAAATGTTTAAAAGGTAATGAAACAAAAAGCTGATTCTTTGAAAAGATAAATAAAATTGATAGACCATTTGCAAGAGTCACCAAAAAAAGAAGAAAGAAGATCCAAATAAGCTCAATTAGAAACAAAATGGCAGCTATTTCAACTGACACCACAGAAATACAAACGATTATTCAAGGATTGTATGAATATCTTTACGTGCATAAACTAGAAAACCTCGAGGAGATGAATAAAATCCTGGAAATATGCAACCCTCCCAGATTAAGTCAGGAAGAATTAGAAACCCTGAAAGGACCAATAACATGCAGCAAGATTGAAATGGTAAGAAAAATTTGCCACACAAAAGAAAAATCCAGGACCAGAGAGATTCACAACTGAATTCTATCAGACATTCAAAGAAGAAATGGTACCAATCCTATTGACACTATTCCTCAAGAAGGAGAAAGAGGAAATCCTCCCTAAATCATTATATGAGTCCAGTGTCACCCTAATACCAAAACCAGGAACGGATGTAACAAAAAAAGAAAACTACAGGCCAATATTCCTGGTGAACACAGATGCAAAATTTATTAACAACATACCAACTTGCCAAATCCAACAGCATATCAAAATGATAATGCACCATGATCAATTGGGATATATATAATATTTAGCACTTATGTAGAGAACTGTTTCGCCTCTGCCAGCTTCATCCCTGATCATCTTTGTTTCTGGCCTGAATCTCTAAGATTGTGTATGACTAAGAATCGCCTTTCTGAATATTCATTGGTTACTTTGACAAGTCTCTCATTTCCTGAAACCTCTGTGATTTCATTCTTTATTCATATTTCTGGAGTTGTGTTTTTTTTTTTTCTACCTCCTTGAGGGAAAAGTGATGCATACTTTTAGATCCCTGAGTTCCATTTCTCTTTTTTTTTTTTTAATTTGTCTTGTGTCTCAATAATACTTATGTTTCTCTAAGGAGTCATTAAGAAATTCTACCACATTTCCATGATTAAAGCATTAATCTCCTCTATCAGGTCTTTTGAGATTGTAGTTGGCTGTAACGCATAAGTCAGATAATATTATCCACTGTGGATTTTTTGGATTCTAGCCACTTTCATTACCCTCCACTTCCTTTTGTTCTTTTATACTCTTCATTTTTCTAATACCTCCATTTCTTCTTTTCTCTTTGCACACTTTCTTTATCATGTCTTAGATATTAGATTGTATCCGGAGTGGAAAGCTTTCTCCTTTTTCCATTTTTTTCCCTTGACAACGTTTTTGGTACTGATTGGGAAGTAGATTAAGCCAAGTGTCAATTCATCTAATTGCTACTTAAATCTTAGGGATTCTTAAGTTTCACTCGATTTCTGCCTGCAACTTTAAGTCTTAGTAATTTTTATTATGTGGCACAGTTTTATTTTCTACAGTAGCTGTCATACAAGGCAGACCACAAGAAACTATAAAGAATGAAATAACACCATGTGGTTTATCATCTCAAACTAGTTCTTATCAAACTATGGACTTGTCAACTCTCATAATCTAGAGCAATTAGAGACATAGGTAAAAGAATTTAAATGAAAACAACATGATGTAACCACAATCCAAAAGTGTTGCTGTGACAGGAAGTGAAGAAACTTCTTCCTTGGCATCTTTACTGCCCAACTAGGCCACCATGTTCTTGGCTTCCCAAAGTTACAGAAAAGACTTACAGATGAAATGTGAAATTACTGAATGTGGCCACTTTCCATAGTGCTTTAGATAGGTGGGAAATTTCAATTGCTATATCCAAATTTCAAGTTGCTTCACACAGCAATGTAGAATTATTCAGCCTGAAGTATCTGTGGCTCAAAAACTTGGCTCTAACTTGCATCTCAACTGGCCAGCCTGTGATATCAGCAGCTGAGAGCCAAGGGTGCCTGCCAATTCTGCCTCTATGTATGCACACTGAAGCTGATTGGACCGACCCAAATTTTTGTGAATGCTATATTGCTGTTGAGTGTGTAGGCTCATTCCAAATGTCCATGGCAGATACTCATATCTACAATTCAGAGGAGTCCTGTTCCTTGAGCATTAAAAAGGCAAAAGCTAATGAATTTAAATGAGGGTGAAAAAACATGGTATTATTCTAATGGTTCAAATGTTTTTTGTGCCTTAATTGAAGCCTCTAGTCAATTACCACTTTGCTTTGATGTCATTATCTTAATATCCTGGGAAGAATTCTTATAAGATATTCCTCAAATGTTCCTGGTAAGGATAAATACCAACAGGGAAAATAAGAGTATTATTACATTAGAAAAAGTTTGTATATTTTTTTTCCTAGTTTTACTCTGGGGTGAGATTTTGATGGCATTACAATAACCAATTTGTTATATTTATTATACAAGAGGTGAACAGATTTAAAAAGCTACCTTGCTATCTACCAAATAACAGAGAAATGTATTTTCATTTTTTCCTGATTACTATCTATGCAGGTAATTATGCTTCTTTACACACAATTAAAGTGAAAGTTGTTTTCAGTCCATTCTTCTCTGTGGTGAAATTATCAAGTTTGTTCTCAACTAATTATTGTCTACAACATAGCACTGTTTTAGATCCCTGTCACATTCCATTTAGCAAACACAAAATAGCTCTGAATTAGAGTCATCACAGCCTAAGACTTTTTTTTTTTTTTTTTTAATTATACTTTAAGTTCTAGGGTACATGTGCATGACGTTTATATCATGTATAACTCCCCAATGCAATCCCTCCCTCCTCCCCCCTCTCCATGATAGGCCCCAGTGTGTGATGTTCCCCTTCCCGAGTCCAAGTGATCTCATTGTTCAGTTCCCACCTATGAGTGAGAACATGCGGTGTTTGGTTTTCTCTTCTTGTGATAGTTTGCTAAGATGATGGTTTCCAGCTGCATCCATGTCCCTACAAAGGACGCAAACTCATCCTTTTTGATGGCTGCATAGTATTCCATGGTGTATATGTGCCACATTTTCTTAATCCAGTCTGTCACAGATGGACATTGGGTTGATTCCAAGTCTTTGCTATTGTGAATAGTGCCGCAATAAACAAACGTGCATGTGTCTTTGTAGTAGAGTAATTTATAATCCTTTGGGTATATACCCAGTAGTGGGATGGCTGGGTCATATGGTACATCTAGTTCTAGCTCCTTGAGGAATCGCCATACTGTTTTCCATAATGGTTGAACTAGTTTACAATCCCACCAACAGTGTAAAAGTGTTGCTATTTCTCCACATCCTCTCCAACACCTGTTGTTTCCTGACTTCTTAATGATTGCCATTCTAACTGGTGTGAGATGGTATCTCATTGTGGTTTTGATTTGCATTTCTCTGATGGCCAGTGATGATGAGCATTTTTTCATGTGTCTGTTGGCTGTATGGATGTCTTCTTTTGAGAAATGTCTGTTCATATCCTTTCCCCACTTTTTGATGGGGTTTTGCTTTTTTCTTGTATATTTGTTTGAGTTCTTGGTAGATTCTGGATATTAGCCCTTTGTCAGATGAGTAGGTTGCAAAAATTTTCTCCCATTCTGTAGGTTGCCTGTTCACTCTGATGGTAGTTTCTTTGGCTGTGCAAAAGCTCTTTAGTTTAATAGATCCCATGTGTCAATTTTTGCTTTTGCTGCCGTTGCTTTTGGTGTTTTAGACATGAAGTCCTTGCCCATGCCTATGTCCTGAATGGTACTACCTAGATTTTCTTCTAGGGTTTTTATGGTATTAGGTCTAACATTTAAGTCTCTAATCCATCTTGAATTAATTTTCGTATAAGGGGTAAGGAAAGGATCCAGTTTCAGCTTTCTACTTATGGCTAGCCAATTTTCCCAGCACCATTTATTAAATAGGGAATCCTTTCCCCATTTCTTGTTTCTCTCAGGTTTGTCAAAGATCAGATGGCTGTAGATGTGTGGTATTATTTCTGAGGACTCTGTTCTGTTCCATTGGTCTATATCTCTGTTTGGTACCAGTACCATGCTGTTTTGGTTACTGTAGCCTTGTAGTATAGTTTGAAGTCAGGTAGCATGACGCCTCCAGCTTTGTCCTTTTGACTTAGGATTGTCTTGGCAATGCGGGCTCTTTTTTGGTTCCATATGAACTTTAAAGCCGTTTTTTCCAATTCTGTGAAGAAACTCATTGGTAGCTTGATGGGGATGGCATGAATCTATAAATCACCTTGGGCAGTATGGCCATTTTCACGATATTGATTCTTCCTATCCATGAGCATGGTATGTTCTTCCATTTGTTTGTGTCCTCTTTGATTTCACTGAGCAGTGGTTTGTAGTTCTCCTTGAAGAGGTCCTTTACATCCCTTGTAAGCTGGATTCCTAGGTATTTGATTCTCTTTGAAGCAATTGTGAATGGAAGTTGATTCCTGATTTGGCTCTCTGCTTGTCTGTTACTGGTGTATAAGAATGCTTGTGATTTTTGCACATTAATTTTGTATCCTGAGACTTTGCTGAAGTTGCTTATCAGCTTAAGCAGATTTTGGGCTGAGACAATGGGGTTTTCTAAATATACAATCATGTCATCTGCAAACAGGGACAATTGACTTCTTCTTTTCCTAACTGGATACCCTTGATTTCTTTCTCTTGCCTGATTGCCCTAGCCAGAAATTCCAACACTATGTTGAATAGGAGTGGTGAGAGAGGGCATCCCTGTCTTGTGCCAGTTTTCAAAGGGAATTTTTCCAGTTTTTGCCCATTCAGTATGATATTAGCTGTGGGTTTGTCATAAATAGCTCTTATTATTTTGAGGTACGTTCCATCAATACAAATTTATTGAGCGTTTTTAGCATAAGGGCTGTTGAATTTTGTCAAAAGCCTTTTCTGCATCTATTGAGATAATCATGTGGTTCTTGTCTTTGGTTCTGTTTATATGCTGGATTACGTTTATTGATTTGCGAACGTTGAACCAGCCTTGCATCCCAGGGATGAAGCCCACTTGATCATGGTGGATAAGCTTTTTGATGTGCTGCTGAATCCGGTTTGCCAGTATTTTATTGAGAATTTTTGCATCGATGTTCATCAGGGATATTGGTCTAAAATTCTCTCTTTTTGTTGTGTCTCTGCCAGGCTTTGGTATCAGGATGATGTTGGCCTCATAAAAAGAGTTAGGGAGGATTCCCTCTTTTTCTATTGATTGAAATAGTTTCAGAAGGAATGGTACCAGCTCCACCTTGTACCTCTGGTAGAATTCAGCTGTGAATCCATCTGGTCCTGGACTTTTTTTGGTGGGTAGGCTATTAATTGTTGCCTCAATTTCAGAGCCTGCTATTGGTCTATTCAGGGATTCAACTTCTTCCTGGTTTAGTCTTGGGAGAGTGTAAGTGTCCAGGAAATTATCCATTTCTTCTAGATTTTCTAGTTGATTTGCGTAGAGGTGTTTATAGTATTCTCTGATGGTAGTTTGTATTTCTGTGGGGTCGGTGGTGATATCCCCTTATCATTTTTTATGCGTCTATTTGATTCCTCTCTCTTTTCTTCTTTATTAGTCTAGCTAGCGGTCTGTCAATTTTGTTGATCTTTTCAAAAAACCAACTCCTGGATTCATTGATTTTTTGGAGGGTTTTTTGTGTCTCTATCTCCTTCAGTTCTGCTCTGATCTTAGTTATTTCTTGCCTTCTGCTAGCTTTTGAATGTGTTTGCTCTTGCCTCTCTAGTTCTTTTAATTGTGATGTTAGAGTGTCAATTTTAGATCTCTCCTGCTTTCTCTGGGGCATTTAGTGCTATAAATTTCCCTCTACACACTGCTTTAAATGTGTCCAGAGATTCTGGTATGTTGTATCTTTGTTCTCATTGGTTTCAAAGAACATCTTTATTTCTGCTTTCATTTCGTTATGTACCCAGTAGTCATTCAGGAGCAGGTTGTTCAGTTTCCATGTAGTTGAGCGGTTTGGATTGAGTTTCTTAGTCCTGAGTTCTAGTTTGATTGCACTGTGGTCTGAGAGACAGTTTGTTATAATTTCTGTTCTTGTACATTTGCTGAGGAGTGCTTTACTTCCAATTATGTGGTCAATTTTGGAATAAGTGCGATGTGGTGCTGAGAAGAATGTATATTCTGTTGATTTGGGGTGGAGAGTTCTATAGATGTCTATTAGGTCCGCTTGGTGCAGAGATGAGTTCAATTCCTGGATATCCTTGTTAACTTTCTGTCTCGTTGATCTGTCTAATGTTGACAGTGGAGTGTTAAGTCTCCCATTATTATTGTATGGGAGTCTAAGTCTCTTTGTAGGTCTCTAAGGACTTGCTTTATGAATCTGGGTGCTCCTGTATTGGGTGCATATATATTTAGGAGAGTTAGCTCTTCCTGTTGAATTGATCCCTTTACCATGATGTAATGGCCTTCTTTGTCTCTTTTGATCTTTGATGGTTTAAAGTCTGTTTTATCAGAGACTAGGATTGCAACCCCTGCTTTTTTTGTTCTCCATTTGCTTGGTAGATCTTCCTCCATCCCTTTATTTTGAGCCTATGTATGTCTCTGCATGTGAGATGGGTCTCCTGAATACAGCAGACTGATGGGTCTTGACTCTTTATCCAGTTTGCCAGTCTGTGTCTTTTAATTGGAGCATTTAGTCCATTGATATTTAAGGTTAATATTGTTATGTGTGAATTTGATCCTGTCATTATGATATTAACTGGTTATTTTGCTCGTTAGTTGATGCAGTTTCTTCCTAGCCTCGATGGTCTTTACATTTTGGCATGTTTTTGCAATGGCTGGTACTGGTTGTTCCTTTCCATGTTTAGGGCTTCCTTCAGGGTCTCTTGTAAGGCAGGCCTGGTGGTGACAAAATCTCTAAGCATTGCTTATCTGTAAAGGATTTTATTTCTCCTTCACTGATGAAGCTTAGTTTGGCTGGATATGAAATTCTGGGTTGAAAATTCTTTTCTTTAAGAACGTTGAATATTGGCCCCCCCTCTCTCTTCTGGCTTGTAGAGTTCTGCCCAGAGGTCTGCTGTTATTCTGATGGGCTTCCCTTTGTGGGTAACCCGACCTTTCTCTCTGGCTGCCCTTAAGATTTTTTCCTTCATTTCAACTTTGGTGAATCTGGCAATTATGTGTCTTGGAGTTGCTCTTCTGGAGGAGTATCTTTGTGGCGTTCTCTGTATTTCCTGAATTTGAATGTTGGCCTGCCCTACTAGGTTGGGGAAGTTCTCCTGGATGATATCCTGAAGAGTGTTTTCCAACTTGGTTCCATTTTCCCCCCACTTTCAGGCACCCCAATCAGACGTAGATTTGGTCTTTTTACATAATCCCATACTTCTGCAGGCTTTGTTCATTTCTTTTTCTTCTTTTTTCTTTTGGTTTTCTCTTCTCGCTTCATTTCATTCATTTGATCCTCAATCGCTGATACTCTTTCTTCCAGTTGATCGAGTCGGTTACTGAAGCTTGTGCATTTGTCACGTATTTCTCGTGTCATGGTTTTCATCTCTGTCATTTCGTTTATGATCTTCTCTGCATTAATTAATCTAGCTGTCAATTCTTCCACCTTTTTTTCAAGATTTTTAGTTTCTTTGCGCTGGGTACGTAATTCCTCCTTTAGCTCTGAGAGGTTTGATGGAGTGAAGCCTTCTTCTCTCATCTCGTCAAAGTCATTCTCTGACCAGCTTTGATCCGTTGCTGGCGATGGGCTGCGCTCCTTTGCAGGGGGAGATGCGCTCTTATTTTTTGAATTTCCAGCTTTTCTGCCCTGCTTCTTCCCATCTTTGTGGTTTTATCTGTCTCTGGACTTTGATGACGATGGTGACGTACGGATGGGGTTTTGGTATAGGTGTCCTTCCTGTTTGATAGTTTTCCGTCTGACAGTCAGAAGGACTGTCTGTTGGTCTGTTGGAGATTGCTTGAGGTCCACTCCAGACCCTGTTTGCCTGGTATCAGCAGCAGAGGTTGCCGAAGATAGAATATTGCTGAACAGCGAGTGTACCTGTCTGATTCTTTCTTTGGAAGTTTCCTCTCAGGGGTGACGCCACCCTGTGAGGTGTGGGGTGTCAGACTGCCCCTAGTGGGGGATGTCTCCCAGCTAGGCTACTCAGGGGTCAGGGACCCACCTGAGCAGGCAGTCTGTCCGTTCTCGGATCTCAACCTCCGCGTTAGGAGATCCACGGCTCTCCCCAAAGCTGTCAGACAGAGTCCTTGGCGTCTGCACCGCCCCCGCTCTTTCCCCTAATGGGCTGCAGCTGTGCGCTGTCCGCAGAGGTAGAGTCTACAGAGACAGGCAGGCTTCCTTGAGCTGCTGTGAGCTCCACCCAGTTCGAGCTTCCCAGCGGCTTTGTTTACCTACTTAAGCCTCAGCAATGGCGGGCGCCCCTCCCCCAGCCTTGCTGCTGCCTTGCGGATAGATGCCGCAGACGGCTGTGTTAGCAGTGAGGGAGGCTCCGTGGCGTGGGACCCTCCCGGCCAGGTGTGGGATATATTCTCCTGGTGTGCCTGTTTCCTTAAAGCGCAGTATTGGGGTGGGAGTTACCCGATTTTCCAGGTGTTGTGTGTCTCAGTTCCCCTGGCTAGGAAAAAGGGATTCCTTTCCCCCTTGCGCTTCCAGGTGAGGCGATGCCTCGCCCTGCTTCAGCTCACGCTGGTCAGGCTGCAGCAGCTGACCAGCACCGATTGTCCGGCACTCCCTAGCGAGATGACCCCAGTACCTCAGTTGAAAACGCAGAAATCACCGGTCTTCTGTGTCGCTCGCGCTGGGAGTTGGAGACTGGAGCTGCTCCTATTCGGCCATCTTGCTCCGCCTGCTCCGAGCCTACACTCTTTTTTTTTTTTTTTTTTTTTTTTGTTGAGACGGAGTCTCGCTGTGTCGCCCAGGCTGGAGTGCAGTGGCCGGATCTCAGCTCACTGCAAGCTCCGCCTCCCGGGTTTTACGCCATTCTCTCGCCTCAGCCTCCCGAGTAGCTGGGACTACAGGCGCCCGCCATCTCGCCCGGCTAATTTTTTGTATTTTTTTAGTAGAGACGGGGTTTCACCGTGTTAGCCAGGATGGTCTCGATCTCCTGACCTCGTGATCCGCCCGTCTCGGCCTCCCAAAGTGCTGGGATTACAGGCTTGAGCCACCGCGCCCGCCGAGCCTACACTCTTAACTCCTACACTTTCCTCTTCTTCTCTAGATAAAGTGGCTTAAAGCCGTCTCTGGCTGCGAGGCACCCACGCTGACCTTAACCCCTTGGCGTCCGCCACTCTGGCGTCCTATCTCTGGATCTTCTGGCCGCTCGGTTTAAAAGATGCAGCCGCCGGGACAAGGGCCTCACGCAGGCTGGGACGGCGCCCGCCGCCCGGAGCGCCCTGAGTCCCGCTCCCCCGCCGCGAAGTGACCCGCGGCCCTGTGAGCCGCCACCAGCAGCGCGCGACGCGACGGTGACCTGCGAGTGCCCCGCCAGGCTGGAGAAGCAGCCTAAGACTTTTATAGTATTAATTTATACGAGAAAAAATCTTTAGATGGATGTTATCCAAGCTGAAAATGAATTCTTTTGAAAGAATCCAGTTGATTTTTGGTTTTTCTTCATGTGGTTCTAAAATATTTTGCCCTTTTACAATCTCTGTTTTTGGGTTTCTATTTTTTTTAATTTAAGGTTGCTTAGTTTGTTCTAGTCTAACACAGCCTTTTTTCACCAAGCAGTGAGGTTGAACAATTGATGATTACTCTGTGTATGCACTGCATAGTTTTTCAAGCTTATAGCTGCAAGACGCTTATTTTGGGGAATAAGAGAAGCTTCTGCTGATATTGCACGTTACAAATAGGTGCATAGTTAAAAAACAGTTTCTAATTATGGAGAATTAGTGAACTCTCTCTGAAGAAAAGCTTTATACTCTTATTATGTCCATAAGGCAGGGGACCCATTATATAAGATTATTTGTCTTTCAGAATGAGCCAGTCCCACTGAAGTTCCCTTAAGAGATACATTTCCATGATGCACCATGAATAAGCTTTTGATGGTAAAAATTTAGCATCCACACTCTTTTTTAGTATTGGCTCACACTGCAACACTTGATGCCCTATACTCTTGGGAAACTGTGATTGCTTTATTTAGTGGTCCATAGTGCCTTGTTTCTGGTAGTTGCTGAAAAATGTTTGCTAAAATTAATCATGTATATTCAATTTGCTCTGTGAGAGATGAACTATTAATGTTTGTTTATTTATTTATTTAGCATTATTGGGCTATGAACCTGTAAAGGATGTAGAGTGATGTGACCTTCCTAACTTCCTTATAGCTCCTATACCACATGGTGGCCAACTTGTTTTCCCATTCCATTCTCATTTCCTAAGCTTTTTAAAAAGTCTGTTTGATATATTCCATTCTCCTATTTTCTACTACCACTATAAATGGTCTTTTGCTTCCTCTTACTCTTTTTTCCTTTATCCAAGACTAAGCTTACCAGCAAACTTTGCTCCTACAACTGTAGAGTATCTCTCATTGTCATTTATTTTTAACATTTGAGTTAATGTTTTACTACAAAGATAATTCATGCACATGGTAAAGAGTTCAAGCAGAAACAACATCCTTATGTTTCCTTCCACCTTGTTTGATACTAAAAGGCAAATGCTGCTTACAGTCACTTATCCCAGAGATAGTTCATCATAAATGGCCATTTACGCACATATGTGTCATTTTTATTGAGGAGAAATTCACGACATTAAATTAATTATTTTAAAGTGAACAATTTTTGTTTGCTGCAACAGCGAATATAATGAAATAAAATATTCAGTGGCATATAGTACACTCACAATGCTATTAGACTGTTAACTAATCTTCCAAAGAAAATGTCATATTCATTGAAGAGTTATTACTTATTATCCTCTCCCCCCAACCCCGGCAACTATCAATCTGCCTTCTGTTATGGTTTTACCTATTCTGGATAATTTATATAAATCAAATCATAAAAAGTATGCTCATTTGTGTCTGGATTCTTTCAAATAGCATACTGTTTTTGAGTTTCATCCATGTTGTGGTATGTGCCAGTAATTCATTCCTTTTTATGACAAAATATTTCATTGCATAAATATGCTACAAGTTGTTTATCCATTCACCCATTGATGGATGGATTGTTTTTACCTCTTTGCTTTTGTGCAGAGTTCTCTTGAACATTTACGTATAAGCATTTCTTTCAGTATTTGTTTTCAGTTCTTAGAGATATACATTCAAAAGGAGAGCAGTTGGGTCATATGATAACTCAATGTTTAACTTTTTGAAGAATCACCATAAAATAAAGCACACCGTATTTGTCCATTTTCATACTGCCATGAAGAAATACCTAAGACTGGGTAATTATAAAGAAAAAAGAGTTTAATGGACTAACAGCTCCACATGGTTTGGGAGGCCTCATAATCACGGCAGAAGGCAAAGGAGGGGAAAAGGTATGACTTGCATGGTGGCAGGCAAGGGAGCATGTGCAGGGGAACTGCCCTTTATAAAATCATCAGATCTCATGAAACGTGTTCACTATCATAGGAAGAGCATGAGAAAAACCTGTCCCCATGATTCAGTTACCTCCCACCGCATCCCTTTTACAACACGTGTGAATTATGGGAGCTACAATAAAGATGGGATTTTTTGTGGGGATACAGCCGTATCACACACAAAATTGCTTCACAGCATGTGAAACATTTTACATTCCCATCATCTTATACAAAGACTAACATTTCTCTAATTCTCGTAAATACTTGTGATTTTCCAGATTAGAAAAATCAAAATTGTTAAAATGTCCATGTTGCAAAAGCAATTTACAGATTCCTTGCAACCCCTATCAAAATACCAATGACATTCATCACAGAAATAGAAAAAATAACCTCAAAATTTATGTAGAACCACATAAGACCTAGAGTAGTGAAAGGAATCCTAAGCAAATAGAACAAACCTGGACACATGACACTAACTGACTTCAAATTATACTGAATTTCTTACTGTTGTCTGATTGCTCTGGCTAGGACTTACAGTAATACATTGAATAGAAATGGTGAGAGTGCGCATCACTCTCTTGTTGCAGTTATCAAAGGGAATGCTTTCAATGTTTTCCTGCTCAGTATTATCTTGGCTGTGGGTTTGTCATAGACGGCTTTTATTATATTAATGTATGTCCCTTGTATGCCGATTTTGCTGACTGTTTTAATCACAAAGAGATACTGGACTTTATCAAAGCTTTTTCTGCATCTGTTGGGATGATGAGGTGATTTTTGTTTTTATTTCTGTTTACAGGGTGTATCACATTTATCGACGGGCATATGTTTAACCATCTTTGCTTGTGTGGTATGAAACCCACTCAATCATGAGGATTGTTGTCTTGATATGCTGTTATATTTGGCTAGTTGGTATTTTGTTAAGAAATTTTGCATCTGTGTTCACCAGGAATATTGGCCTGGTGAAAATAGAAAAATAGTAGTTTTCTATTTTTTTTGTTACGTCCATTCCTACTTTTGGTATTAGGGTGATACTGGATTCATAGAATGATTTAGGGAGGATTTCCTCTTTCTCTTTCTTGAGGAAGTGTCAATAGGATTAGTGCCATTTCTTCTTTGAATATCTGGATACAAAAATAATGTACACAGATTAGTAATTCCGCTATACACTGGCAGCAACCAAGCTGAGAATCAAATCAAGAACTCTACCTCTTTTATGATAGCTCCAAAAAGTAAATAAATAAAATACTTAGGAATGTACCTAACCAAAGAGGTGAAGGAGCTCTACCAGGAAAACTAAAAACACTGCTGAAGGAAATCATAGATGACACAAACACACACGTGGAAACATGTCCCATGATCATGGATGGGTAGAATCAAATTTTGAAAATGACCATACTGTCAAAAGCAATCTAGAAATTCAGTGCAGTTCCCATCAAAACACCATCATCATTCTTCCCAGAACTAGAAAAAAGAATCGTAAAATTCATATGGAACCAAAAAAGAACCCAGAAAGCAAAAGCAAGATCAAGCAAAAAGGACAAATGTGGAGGCATCACATTACCTGGCTTCAAACTATACTAGCAGGAAAAGAACAAACAATCCCATCAGAAAGTGGGCTAAGGACCTGAATAGACAATTCGCCAAAGAAGATATACAAATGGCCAACAAACATATGAAAAAAATGCTTGACATCACTAATGATCAGGTAAATGCAAATCAGAACCACAATGCAATACCACCTTCCTCCTGCAAGAATGGTCATAATCAAATAATTAAAAAAAAATAGATATTGACATGGATGGATGTGGTGAAAAGGGCATACTTCTACACTGCACTGCTGTTGGGAATGTAAACTAGTACAACCACGATGGAAAGCAGTGTGGAGATTCCTTAAACAACTAAACATGTAACTACCATTTGATCCAGCAATCCCACTACTGGGTATCTACCCAAAGGAAAATAAGTCATTATACAAAAAAGATACTTGCATACCCATGTTTATAGCAGCACAATTCGCAACTGCAAAAATATGGAACTAGCTCATTTGCCCATCCATCAACAAGTGGATAAAGAAATTATGGCGTAGATGATAGATAGATAGATAGATAGATAGATAGATAGATAGATAGATAATAGATACGATCAAGTACTACTCAGCCATAAAAATTAATGAATTAATGGCATTCACAGCAACTTGGATCGAATTGGAAACTATTATTCTAAGTGAAGTAACTCAGGAATGGAAAATGAAACATCGTATGTTCTCACTCATAATTGGGAGCTAAGCTATGAAGATGAAAAGGCATAAGAATGATACAATGGACTTTGGGGACTTGAGGGAAAGGGTGGGAGGGGGGTGAGGGATAAAAGACTACAAATTGGGTTTAGTGTATACTGTTCGGGTGTTGGGTACACCAAAATCTCACAGATCACCACTAAAGAACTTACTCATGTAACCAAATAGCACCTGTTCCCCAAAACCCTATGGAAAAAAAAATAAAAACCAAATTGTAGTACAAAATGATAGTAACTAAAACATCATGTTACTGCCATTGAAAACAGACCTATAATCCAACTAAGAAAACAGAGAATACAGAAATAAATTCACACATTTAGAATCAAATCATTCTTGACAAAGATGCCAAAACCACATATTCAGGAAGGAATAGACTTTTCAATAAATTGTCATAGGAACCTGGATATATATTTGCCAGAGAATGAAACTAGATGCCTATCTCTCACCACATGCAAAAATCAAAGAAATACTTGATTAAGTACTTAACTGTAAGACCTGAAACTATGAAACTAGTAGGAGAATACATAGGGGAAGTACATGGGGACATTGGTCTGGGAAAAGATTGCTTGAGTAAGGCTGCAAAAGCATAGGCAACCAAACTTAAAATGGACAAATGGGATCACATCAAGCTAATAAGCTTTTGCATAGCCACCGAAACAATTAACAAATGAAGAGATAATCTACAGAATAAGAAAAATACTTGCTGACTGTTCAACTTACAAAGGAATAATGACCAGAATATAGGAGAAACTCAGTATCAAAACAAAAACAAAACAAAAAAAACAACAAAATCAAAACATAGCAAAAAACAAATAATCCTGGTATCAAATTAACAAAATATCTGAATAAACATTTATCAAAAGAAAATATACAAATTGCTAACAGGGTCTGAAAAATGTTGAAAATCACAAATCATCAGAGAAATGTACAATGAAATTTCATGTCACCCCAGTTAAAATGTCTTTTATCAAAAAGAAACAAAAATAACAAATGGTGGTGAGGATATGGAGAAAAGGCAGTCCTTTTACACTGTAGATGGTGATGTAAAGTAATACAGACACCAGGAGTATATATGTAAAAGAAAGGAAATAAGCATATTGAATAGTTACCTATGCTCCCATGTTTTTTACAGCAATATTCACAATAGCCAAGATATAGAATCTACCTGTGTCTATCAACAGATGATGGATTAAAAAAATGTGCTACCCCATGAAATAGTCAGCCATAAAAATAATACAATCATGTCATTTGCAACAACACAGATTGAACTGGAGGACATAAGTGAAATAAGTTAGGCACAGAAAGAAAAATATCACATTTTCTCACTTATATATAGGAGCTAAGGAAAAATTGAACTCGTGGAGGTAGAGAGTAGAATGATCATTGCTAGAGTTTGTGAAGGGTAGCAAGGAGGTGGGGGGATAAAGTGGGGAATGGTTAACGAGTAAACAAATACAGTTAGATAGGTTAAATAGGATCCACGGTTTGGACAATAGGGTGACTGTAGTTAACAATAATTTGGTGTATATTTCAAAATAACTAGAGGAGTGGAATTGGAGTATTCCTACCACAGAAATATATTTTTGAGGTAAAGAATATCCCAATCACCCTGATTTGATCATTAGACATTATGTGTTTGTATCAAAATGTCATATGTGTCCCACAAATATGTAAAACTATTATGTATCTATACAAATTAAAAATGTAAAAAGTATTATTATTATAGCCATTCTTATAGATACAAAGTGACTAATTGTGGTTTGGCTTTATAGTCCTCTAATGTCTAGTGATGTTACACATCTTTCCATGTGCTTATTGCCCATTTATCTATCATTTTTGGAAAAATTTCTATTCAAGTGCTTTTCTAATTTTTTAATTGGGTTGTTTGGTTTTTCTTGCTGAGTTGCAAAAGTTCTTTATATATTCTGGATACTGGAACATTATCAGACATAAAATTTGGAAATATTTCCTTTCATTCTGTATATTATGATTTTACTTTCTTGATAACATCTTCTGATGCACAAATGTATTTAATTTTGATGGGTTCAAATTTATCTATTTTTCCTTGTTTTTCATACTTTTGGTGTTATATCTGAGTCCAATGCAAAATTCAAAATCATAAATATTTATCCCTATGGTTTCTTCTAAGAGTTTTATAAAATCATAGCTGTAATATTTATGTTATTGATTCGTTTTGAGGTATTTTGTGTATATTGTGTGATATAGGTATCCAAATTTATGTTTTTGTGTAGATATAAAATTTTCTCAGTGTCATCTGTTGAAGAGAAAATTCTTTCCTCACTGGATGGTCTTGGTACCCTTGATGAAAGTCAATTGACCATAGATTTATGGGTTTACTTCTGGTGATTCAGTTCTATCGCATTGTACTATATGTGTATCCTTATAGAACTGCACAATACTTGATTATTGTAACTCTACAGTAAGTTTTGGAATAAGGAAGTATAAATTTTCCAACTTTGTTCTTCTTTGCAATATTGATTTGACTGTTTGGGGCTCTTGAAATTCCATATGAATTTGAGAATCATCTTTTTCATTTCTGCTAAAATGGTCATTAAGATTTTGATATAGATTGCATTGAATTTGTAGATCCTGTATGGTAGTATTTACACCTTGACAATACCACATCTGTCATTTTATGATACATAATACTTTTCTATTTATTTATAGTTCATTAATTTTATTTAGCAATCTTTTGAAATTTTTAATAATGAGTCTTTGAACATCTTGATTAAATTTATTGCTAGCTATTTATTCTGCTTCATGCTATTGTAACAGAATTTTCTTAATTTTCATTTGGAATGTTTATTTTTAGTATATAGAAACACAAATGTTTTTCATGTGTTGATTTTGTACCCTGTAACTTTGCATAGTGTGTTTACTAGGGCCAGTAGATTTTTGGTGGATTTTTTTTGTTTTTATTTAATACATGAAAACATGCCACCTGTGAATAGAGATAGTTATACTTCATCTTATCCTATTTGGATATATTTTATTTTCTTTCCTTGCCTAATTAGCTCTAGCTAAATTTTACAGTACTATGGTGAATAGAAGTAGTAAAAATGGATATTCTTGTCTTTCTTTAGTCTTAGGAAGAAAGCATTCATCTTTAACCTTTGAGTATACTGTCAGCTATGGGTTTTTCATAAATGTCTTTTGTCACGTTGAGCCAGTTTAGTTTTTTTTCTTTTTACTAGTTTAATGAGTGTTTTTGTCATGAAAGCATGTTGGATTTTGTCAAATACTCTTTAGGTGTCAACTGAGATGTCATGTGTTTCTTCCTTCATTTTATTAATGTAGTGTATCACATGCACTGATTTTATTACGATTTGTACAGTGCTTAATTAAAATGTTCTCCATTTCCTTTTCCCTTCCTGCCTGAGATAAATCCTGATTAGTCAAGTGAAAGGAAAATATATTTTGGGACCCAAAAATCACTAAGCTAAAATTAAAAAGGTCAATCTGGGAAGTATTTAGTGCAATCATGCCTCCTATTCTATTCAAAGTCATCCCTCTGCTCACTGAGAAAAATGCCTATCTGATTGCCTCCTTTGGAAAGGCTAATCAGAAACTTAAAAGAATACAACCATCTGTCTCTTATCTATCCATGACCTGGAACCCCCGCCCCAACTTCCTGTCTTTCTGAAACAAATCAATTTACATCTTACATATATTGATTGATGTCTCATATATCCCTAAAATGTATAAAACCAAGCTGTGTCCCAACCACCTTGGGCACATATCATCAGGACCTCCTGAGGCTGTGTCATGGGTGCATATTTTTAACTTTGGCAAAATAAACTTTCTAAAGTGACTGAGACCTGTCTCAGATATTTGGGGTTCACATTTGGTAACCATGGAAGGATTCTGAGTGGAGGTGCCCCCGAACTTTGGCTAATATCCTATCAGTGCTTGATACCAGCTTGAGCTATATTATGGATCCAACCAATAGGGCAGTATGCTGAGGCCTGGACACACTCCCTGCAGAGAATACCTGATCTCCCCAAATTTGGTAAAGATCTAAAGTTTATTTTGCTCTATAACTACTTTTTATGGAGTTTTACCTGCTTCCAGTAAGAAAAGCAAGTTTTTCTGCTTCCATGATGATAGAAGGCAGGGAACTCCTTCCTGGAATTTGAACTTCCTTCCAACAGGGAAGGTGAATTTGAGATTTTTCCTGCTTCTAGAATGGTAGAGAACACTCTTCAGCCTGAGACCCATCCCCATGTAAGTAGCTACAATAACGTTTTGTCTTGGCTAAAGTTACGATTAACAATCAGTCGATCTTAATTTCTTCTTACCAGTAGAGTGCCCAGTAATCATATTTTTGGGTTTGTTGTTGTTTGTTCCAGTCTTTCTCTGTCATATTTGACCAAATCTGAATGACTTGGTCAAATTAGAATGAGAATTCCAAATTATTCCCCCCATGGTTACCAAATGTGAACCACCAATATCTGAGACAGATCTCAGTCAATTTAGGAAGTTTACTTTGCCAAAGTTAAGGATATTCACCCATGACAAAGCCTCAGAAAGTCCTGATGACATGTGCACATGGTGGTCAGGACACAGCTCAGTCCCAACCAAGCTGTGAGACATGAGACATCAATCAATATATGTAAGATGTAAATTGATTTTGTTCAGAAAGGCAGGACAACTTGAACAAGGCCTCTCTAAATTGGCTAAAATTCCTTGAGCTGCAAAAGTGGGAAAAACAACAGCAACAAACAACAACAACAAAAAGCATGTGCTTGGTTTCTGTGTTTCCTTCCCATCTTAAAAAAATGTTATTTGGTTAATTTTTCTTCCACCCTATACCTCTGTGTTAGTCTGTTCTCACGCTGCTACGAAGAAATACCCAAAACTGGGTAATTTATGAAGAAAATAGTTTTTATTGACTCACAGTTTCACATGGCTGGGGAGGCCTCAGAAAACTTACAATCATGGCAGAAGGCACCTCTTCACAAAGGTGGCAGGAGACAGAATGAGTGCCAGCATAAGAAATGCCAAATGCATATAAAACCATCAGATCTTGTGAGAACTCACTCACTATTATAAGAACAACATGAAGGAAACTGCCTCCATGATTCAATTACTTCCCACTGGGTCCCTCCCATGACACATGGAAATTGTGGGAACTACAATTCAAGATGAGATCTGGGTGGGTGCTTTTACACTTCAAAACAGAATCATGCCTTACTAACAGTCCCCCAAAGTTTTAACTTATTCCAACATTAACACAAAAATCCAAGTCCAAAGTCTCATCTGAGACAAGGCAAGTCCCTTTTACCTATGAGCCTATAAAATCAAAGGCAAGTTAGTTACTTCCTACATACAATGGGGTCACAGATATTGGGTAAATATACCCATTTCAAATGGGAGAAATTGACCAAAACAAAGAGGCTATAGCCCCATGCAAGTATGAAATCCAATAGGCAGTCACTAAACCTTAAAGTTCCTAAATGATCTCCTTTGACTCCATGTCTCACATCCAGGTCATGTTGATGCAAGAGGTGGGCTCCCATGGCCTTGAGCAGCTCTACCCCTGTGGCTTTGCAGGGTAAAGCCCCCTTCCTGGCTGCTTTCGCAGGCTGGCATTAAGTGTCTGTGGTTTTCCAGGCACTTGATGCCATCTGTCGGTTGATCTACCATTCTGGAGTCTAGAAAACAGTGGCCCTCTTTTCACAGATCCACTAGGCAGTGCCTCAGTGGGGACTCTGTGTGGGGGCTCCAACTCCAAACTTCCCTTCTACACTGCCCTAGCACAGGTTCTCCCTATGGGCTCCACCCCTGCAGCAAACTTCTGCCTGGACATCCAAGCATTCTCATACATCCTCTGAAATCTAGGCAGAGGTTCTCAAACCTCAATTCTTGACCTCTGTGTACCCACATGCTCAACACCACATGGAAAACATGAAGGCCTGGGACTTGCACCCTCTGAAGTACTGTCCCAAGCTGTACCTTAGCCTCTTTTAGCCACTACTGGAGCTGAAGCAGCTGGCCACCATGCCTAAGGCTGCACAGAGCAGGAGGGCCCTGGACACAGTCCAGGAAACAATTTTTCCCTTTAGGTCACTGTGCCTGCAATGGGAGGGACTGCTGTGAAAGTCTCTGACATGCCCTGGAGATATTTTTCCCATTGTCTTGGTGATTAACTTTTGGCTTCTTGTTGCTTACGAAAATTTATGCAGCAGGCTTGAACTCCTCACCAGAAAATGGGTTGTTTTTCTTTTCTATTGCATTGTCAGGCTTCAAATTTTCAAAACTTTTATGCTCTGCTTCCTCTGAATGCTTTGCCCTTTAGAAATTTCTTCTACCAGATATCCTAAATCATCTCTCCCATTCTAAGTTCCACAGATCTCTAAAGCAGTGGCAAAATGCCAGAAGTCTTTTGGCTAAATCATAGCAAGAGTCACCTTTGCTCCAGTTCCCAAGAAGTTCCTTATCTCTTTTGGAGACCACCTCAGCCTGCACTTCATTGTTTACATCACTATCAGCATTTTGGTCAAAACCATTCAACAAGTCTTTAAGAAGTCACAAACTTTCCCACATCTTTCTGTCTTCTTCTGAGCCCTCCAAAGTGTTCCAGCCTATGTCTGTTACCCAGTTCCAAAGTTGTTTTCACTTTTTTTGTTATCTCTACAGTAGCACCCCACAACCTCAATACAAATTTACTGCATTAGTCTATTCTCACGCTGCTATGAAGAAATACCTGGGACTGGGTAATGTATAAACAAAAGATGTTTAATTGACTCATGATTCCACATGGCTGGGGAGGCCTCAGGAAACTTATAATCATGGCAGAAGGCACCTCTTCACAGGGAAGCAGGAGAGAGAATGTGTGCCAGTGGTGGAAATGCCAGACACTTATAAAACCATCAGATCTCATGATAAATCACTCATGTTCATGAGAACAGCATGGGGAACACCAAGAGGTTTTCTCCTACCAGGTCCCTCTCACAATACATGGGGATTGTGGAAACTACAATTCAAGATGAGATAAGGACCTAGGAAAACCATATCAACCTCCTTCCCCCTTTGCCAACTTCAGTATCAAGAAAAATCTAGAGATAAGTCTTCTAATAACTCAAACCCCTTAAATAACTTAGAGCAAAGGCACCACTCACCCCCTTCGGGTGTTCCGTTTTCTTTGTGGATTTTCAAGTGTCATGGGCAGATTCTCTTTAGGTCTAAAGCTCTGCTTTCCTGTATGGCATTACCTGACCTCTTTGTCTTTGGGAGTACCAGAAATTACCTTGTACTGTGAGAAGATTTGACTTTAGTGTGTGTAATGGAGGATGAGAGCTACAAAGTTAGCAGTGGCTGAGTATAGTTTACAAGAAGTAGTCTTGGTTGTTGCTTTATTTTTCTCTCTCTCTCCTAGGGAGTTAAGAATCTTACTTCTAGTTCAAAGATACATTCTCAAGGGTCTTCTCTATTGATTTTTCTCCCCAAATTAGTCTCAATTTGGTTTGCATGTGCACATTTGTGTGAGGAACTGTACTGTTGTTTTAATAGGTAAATGAGAGACTGAGTTTCCACAGCTCCAAAAAGAAAAAGCATTTTGTTTCTCCTAGCTAAAAGGCACCCGTGGGTGACCAGGGGCCTCATAGGAGTGTCTAGTGGGTTGATCCCCAGTGACATGCAGTGGCCCTACAGGGAACCCCCAGGAAAATTAGTTTTTAAAAGGCTCATCCAGGAAGCACATATGAGAGCTCGTCAATCCACAATTTGTGCCCTACTGAAGGTGCTAGACCTCCAGAGAGAGAAACTGAGACACATATGAGGGCAGCAATGACTCATTGATAACACACTGTGGAGTTCTGGTCACAACCAGCACACACTTTGACCCACTCCACAAAAACCTTAAGCCACAGATCAGTTTCTGCTTTTAAGAAAAAACCGAAACAGTAACAACAACAACAACAACAATAAAAAGCAGAAAAAGTGGGAAATAATCTAAGAATGAGAAGAAAACAAAGATAATGACCCCCTTTCTGGCACTGTGTTAGCTTTTTGGCACTACAACTTGCTAGAGTTTGTGTTAAACAAAAATCCTAAGGTTGAACAACAAACCATAAAGTTCCTAAGTTCTCTTTTTTTCTATTTTCTTTTATCCCTGCTTTAAAGCTGATGTTACTTTTCCACTAAGATACAATCCACTGTTTGCATCCAATCATTTCTTTTTGTTACTGTTTTTGCAAACCAACCAGTTTGTATTAGTATCTTATGTCTAGAGTTCTGAGGTAAAAGCTATAGGATCTTTGGCTGTATGAGTGTGTATATGTGTGTTTGTGTGTATGTACATGCGTTTTGGTGCATTTTGGCCACACGGTGCCAAATTGTCTTAAGGAGTACTCCTAAATTAATAAACCCAAATGCTTTTTAAGTGCACATGACTTAAGTAAAAGTTTTAATAAGCTAGCTTTAAAATTATTGATAAAATAATATTAGAAGTCTCTTAAGAATTGCCAGCAGACATTTTTCTTTACATTTATTGATCAAGCAACTTCATACTTATCCCTACCAAATACTATAAGGTGTCAAAATCTTGAATTATTTTGTAAAATAACTGTTACTTCTAGTCACGTGGCTTTAGGAAGTCTAGCCCCCAGGCAGGAAGGGGGTTTGTTTTGGCAAATGACTGTTATTATCTTTGTTTCAAAGCTAAACTGTTAACTAACTTCCTCTTAAAGTTAGTTAGACCTACACCCGTGAATGAACAAAACACCTTGAAGGTTAGAAGTAAGATGGAGTGGGTTAGGTGAGATCTTTTTCGCTGTCTCACCAAAACCTTGTTTTGGCAGTTTTACAAGTTTAAATGATGGGCTGGGCGCGGTGGCTCAAGCCTGTAATCCCAGCACTTTGGGAGGCCGAGATGGGCGGATCACGAGGTCAGGAGATCGAGACCATCCTGGCAAACACAGTGAAACCCTGTCTCTACTAAAAAATACAAAAAAAAAAAAACTAGCCGGGCAAGGTGGCGGCGCCTGTAGTCCCAGCTACTCCAGAGGCTGAGGCAGGAGAATGGCGTAAACCCGGGAGGTGGAGCCTGCAGTGAGCTGAGATCCGGCCACTGCACTCCAGACTGGGCGACAGAGCAAGACTCCGTCTCAAAAAAAAAAAAAAAAAAAAGATCAAGTTTAAATGATGACTATATCAGTTTTCATAAATAATCTTGATAAACCACTAAAATAAAACAATTAGGTAAATGTAATGGAATAAATACTTGTAGATAAACAAGTCATAATTTAGAATCTAAAGTTATATTAAATCAAATAATGAATATTTCATTAATTTAGTATTTTCCAATAAAAATATTGTAGAAAAATATTCTAAAACATATGTGTCCTTTTCAAAAGGTGAATAATATTTGTCTAATTCTAAGCTTAGGTAAAGGTTATGTATGAAACAAGGTAAAAGGAACCAGGAAATAGAAGAAATGTAAAGAAAGTTGTAGAAATAAGGAAGTATTTTTAGTAGGAAAGTCTAAAGAAAAAAAGGTATGTTCAGGAGAAACCAGAAAGTCTAAGCATGCTCTGAATGATCTGTGTAAGTCATAATGAGAGGATTTATGGAAACTACTTTAATAGGACTAAGTTGTCTATAGTTAAAGTAAATTATCATGGTCTTTCTAGACATTGGGTTTTTATTTTAGAAAAAAAAATACACTAAGCAATTGGTTTAAACTATAAAATTTTCTTAAGGTATTGCTTGATTCTAAATAATTACAAGACGTTATAATTTTTTACACAAAGTTTAACTTTTATTGCATCTTGCTGTTTTCAGCTTTCTCTCCCCTTTGAAAGGCCTAAGATAATAACCTTATTATTCAACTCATTTCAGCTCCTGCAAGTTTTTCTTCCTCTGAGTTTTATCTGTTGTGGCCTGACACTTAAAAAAAAAGTTTTATCTTAGATGTCTAAAGCAAATGTATCTTTCCAACATAATGTCCCCCTAAGGAACAGCAGTCATACTGCAGAAGGCCTTTTATTTTGCCTTTGTGTAACTGACCTAATAAATAGATATTATGCTTTATCGAAATAATTCCTATGCCATCATTACTAACTTTAGTTTGCTTAGAAAAAATTGAGATTGAAGCTTTTTTTCAATTAAGATTATTACAGCTGTTTAACTTTCTATGTGTACTTTTAAAGTCCTTGTACAAGTAAAAACGGACACAAAGTCCTGATAAATCTTGACACTGATAGCAGTTAAAGTCTCATCTTCAGACCCAGTAGGAGATGCCAATCAAAAGAAATTACATTTGTGAGACAAGGGGCCAAAACTTAAAGGTATTCAACTCCTCAAGGCTCAGGGACTATTGCAGAAGAAGTAGGTGCATGAGATTGTAAGGGCAGATTTCAAGAGATAAAATAAGTTTGATTTCTCTGTAAATTAGCCATGTCAAAGATACACTGATGCAACATAGCATATGGGTGCCTGTGTCACACTAACAAGGTTTTCTTGAGGCATTAAACCACTCTGTAACAGAGGGTTTTAAAGGTTATAAAAGACTTATAGAAAGGCTTATGGAAAGGTTACAAAAGGCTTAAAAGATGTAGTATCTTATGGTCAAGATGATTAAAAATTTATAGATTGTTTATAAAATTGTGAAAAACAAATTTAGTTGAACTCATGCTATTTGGATTAGAATTGTTCTTTGAAAAATTAAGTCTCCTCTCTCAAAGAATAAAGGTGTTCACCTTTTGTTTTGAAATTTCTGAGTTATTACTTTGATTAAATAAATGACTTATTTTACAATCACCTGTGACTCTATTTGTTGATATCAATCATTTTAAACCTTTGAAATCTGACAAATTTTCCAAAATCAAATTATCAATTATGTCTTTTTCTGACCTAATTAATCTTTTAGGTTCCCTAACGTCCAAAAATGACATATTTGGTGTATTTGGTATAAAAATCAGACAGGAAGCATTGTCAAATATGAAATTGCATTTTGCTTCCTTTAGGCTGTATTTGTATAAATATGTTTGTTTCAAAATTATGGAAAATTCCTGATATGACATAATGTAGGTTATCAGTAATACTTATTATTGTTATATTAAATTATTGCATGCCAAAGAGATAACAAATTTCCTTGTCAATTGCGACTTTGACTGTGGCTGCCTTAAAACATTTTGTCAACCACATACAATTTCTGTTTTGTTTTGGTCCTCTTTAGAAGGTGATTTTATAATAAGCTAGAAAAGTTTAACAGGTGTTCTTGAATACAGGGCTCTGATAATTTTGAAGATTGTAACATTAAAATACAGGAAAAAACTATCAGGATTCACATGGAGAGCTGGAATGTTCATGAACATCAAGCAGAATGGAAGTTACCTACATGAACTGAACTAACAGAAGACTGAAGTAATCTTTTTGACTTTTTTACTAATCCTTTGTTTTAATTTTCAGAGTCAAAACAACTTTTCCATTGAGCTATTTACAACTTGTGACAATTGAGTAAATTATATTCTTGTGCACAAAATTTGGAGCGTATTTGTTTCTCTCTACCTGATTTATCCAGAATTTGCAAACTATTTGTGAGTATTCTTAACTTATGGCAATATAGTTATTTGTGAAAGAGCAGTAAGAATGTTTACTTTTACAACAGGAAACCATTGGAGGAACTGGTTATTTTATCACGTCTTTCTTTGACTGTAATGGTGTGCTTTTCTTTAAGGAATCACACTTGACTTAAGGAGCCAATAAAAGCTTCTTGGGAAACTGCCCTCATACCTTGTCTACAGAGTTTCCATATGGGGTTCCTGACCTATTTTGAGTAAAGAATTTCACTTTCTGACAGGTCCAGGATCCCCAAGTTATCTTGGGACCTCAAGGGGAGGTGAATTTACCCAACTCACTGGTATTTGATGTTCCAAAGTTATGGCTGTGCTCAGCTTTAAAAAAGTCTTATCTGAGATTCCTTCTATAGAACAAAGTTTCATCAAAGTCAATTTTAAAAGCCTATGTGAAAACTAATTATTTTTGCTGCACTTCATACAAATAATCAGGCTAAGTTAATAAAGTAAATTGACCCTACTATGATTTGTCTTTAGTAAAAATCAGAAACTGGAGAGAGAAAAATTATGTTTCAAAAATATAGTACACCTGTTGGTAGATTCTAACCTTGCCTAATGTTTTTCAATTTTTATTATTTTCTACAGTTTGATTGACTTCTAAAATTTTGTCTGGCTACTAGTCTCCAAAATAAAGTTTTCAATTTTTTCCTTTTTCTTTTCCTGTTTTTCTAATTTGAAATTATTAAAAACTAAGCTTTGCTTTCCTAATGCCCTGTGAACTGAAGCTGACTACTTAAATTTCGGAAGAGAAAAACAGCCACTGTTTATAAATATAAGCCACTTTCATACCTACCTACTAATATATGGACTTCAGAATAACATGGCCTATATTAATTTTCCAGGATTTTTGTTGTTATTCTACCTTCTCCCCATATTTTCTTTTTGTAGGAAGTGAGACTTCACAACCTGCTAAAAAATGAGCTTTCCTAATAACGTGGGACCTACCCATCTAGGAATAAACCATCCTAGCTGTGAGAGATTAGACAAAACATGAGAACAGAGACTAATTTTATTCTAAAATGTTTTCACCAAAACATTCTAAAATAAAAAGGGAGAAAATGTGAAAGAAAAATAAATCTTGGGACCCCATAATCACTAAGTTAAAGAAAAAAGTCAAGCTGGGAACTGTTAGGGCAAACCTGCCTCCCATTCTGTCAAAGTCATCCCTCTGCTAACTGAGATAAATGAATATCTGATTGCCTCCTTTGGAAAGGCTAATTAGAAATTCAAAAGAATAAAGCCATTTGTCTCGCATCTACCTATGACCCATGCCCTTCCTGCCCACTTCAAGTTGTTCGACTTTTCGGGATCAAACCAATGTACATCTTACATATATTGATTAATGTCTCATGTCTCACTAAAATATATAAAAACAAACTGTGTCCCAACTACCTTGGGCACATGTCGTTAGGATCTCCTGAGGCTGTGTCATGTGTGCACATACTTAACTTTGTCAAAAGAAACTTCCTAAATTGACTGAGACTTGTCTCAGATACCTGGGGTTCACAATCATTATGTACAATTATTTAAGATGCGACTAAATTGTCTTGCTAGTATTTCGTTGAGATTTTTTACATGTATGTTTATTTTATTTTTTAAAATTTTCCATAAATTATTGGTTACTGAGTAAGTTGTTCTTTTTTTTTTTTTTTTTTTGAGATGGAGTCTCACTCTGTCGCCCACGCTGGAGTGCAGTGGCATGATCTTGGCTCACTGAAACCTCCACCTCCCAGGTTCAAGTGATTCTCCTGCCTCAGCCTCCTGAGTAGCTGGGACTACAGGCACCCACCACTATGCCCAGCAAATTTTTTGTATTTTTAGTAGAGACGGGGTTTCAAAATGTTGGCCAGGATGGTCTTGATCTCCTGACCTTGTGATCTGCCCACCTCAACCTCCCAAAGTGTTGGGATTACAGGCGTGAGCCATTGCACCCAGCCATGGGTAAGTTCTTTAGTGATGATTTATTAGATTTTGGTGCACCCATCACCCAAGCACTATATACTGCACCCTATTTATAGTCTCTTATCCCTCACTCCCCTCCTACCCTTCTCAGATCCCCAAAGTCCATTGTATCATTCTTATGCCTTTGTGTCCTCATAGCTTAGTGCTCATATAACAGTGACAACATACCATGTTTGTTTCTCCATTCCTGATTTACTTCACTTAGAATAATTGTCTCCAATCTCATTCAAGTCACTGCAAATGCCATTAATTCATTCCTTGTAAGACTGAGCAGTATTCCATCATATAATATATGTGTGTGGTGTATATATATATATACACACACACACACACACATATATATATATATACACACCACAGTTTCTTTATTCACTCATTTAATGATGGGCATTTGGGTTGGTTCCATGATTGTGAAATTGCAATTTGTGCTGCTGTAAACATGCATGTGCAAGCATCTTTTGTGTATGATGACTTATTTTCCTCTGGGTGGATACTCAGTAGTGAGATTGCTGGAACAAATGGTAGTTCTGCTTTAGTTCTTTAAGGAATCTCCACATTGTTTTCCACAGAGGCTTTGATATTAAAGGAGTACTGACCTCATAAAAAAGTTAGGAAATGTTTACTCTTCTTATATTATTTGCAAGAGTTTGAGAAAGATCTGCATTAATTTGTCATTACATATTTGATAACATTAAACAGTAGAGTCATCTGTTCCTAGATTTTTATTGTCTAGATTTATTTATTTATTTATTTTTATTATTATTATACTTTAAGTTCTAGGGTACATGTGCATAACGTGCAGGTTTGTTACATATGTATACTTGAGCCATGTTGGTGTGCTGCACCCATCAACTCGTCAGCACCCATCAACTCGTCATTTACATCAGGATAACTCCCAGTGCAATCCCTCCCCCCTCCCCCCTCCCCATGATAGGCCCCGGTGTGTGATGTTCCCCTTCCCGAGTCCAAGTGATCTCATTGTTCAGTTCCCACCTATGAGTGAGAACATGCGGTGTTTGGTTTTCTGTTCTTGCGATAGTTTGCTGAGAATGATGGTTTCCAGCTGCATCCATGTCCCTACAAAGGACACAAACTCATCCTTTTTTATAGCTGCTTAGTATTCCATGGTGTATATGTGCCACATTTTCTTAATCCGTCTGTCACTGATGGACATTTGGGTTGATTCCAAGTCTTGCTATTGTGAATAGTGCCACAATAAACATACGTGTGCATGTGTCTTTAGAGCAGCATGATTTAAATCTTTGGGTATATACCCAGTAATGGGATGGCTGGGTCATATGGTACTTCTAGTTCTAGATCCTTGAGGAATTGCCATACTGTTTTCCATAATGTTTGAACTAGTTTACAATCCCACCAACAGTGTAAAAGTGTCCCTATTTCTCCACATCCTCTCCAGCACCTGTTGTTTCTTGACTTTTTAATGATTGACATTCTAACTGGTATGAGATGGTATCTCATTGTGGTTTTGCTTTGCATTTCTCTGATGGCGAGTGATGATCAGCATTTTTTCATGTGTCTGTTGGCTGTATGCATGTCTTCTTTTGAGAAATGTCTATTCATATCCTTTGCCCACTTTTTGATGGGGTTGTTTGTTTTTTTCTTGTAAATTTGTTTGAGTTCTTTGTAGGTTCTGGATATTAGCCCTTTGTCAGATGAGTAGATTGCAAAAATTTTCTCCCATTCTGTAGGTTGCCTGTTCACTCTGATGGTAATTTCTTTTGCTGTGCAAAAGCTCTTTAGTTAATTAGATCCCATTTGTCAATTTTGGCTTTTGTTGCCGTTGCTTTTGGTGTTTAGACATGAAGTCCTTGCCCATGCCTATGTCTGAATGGTATTACCTAGGTTTGTTCTAGGGTTTTTATGGTATTAGGTCTAACATTTAAGTCTCTAATCCATCTTGAATTAATCTTCGTATAAGGAGTAAGGAAAGGATCCAGTTTCAGCTTTCTACTTATGGCTAGCCAATTTTCCCAGCACCATTATTAAATAGGGAATCCTTTCCCCATTTCTGTTTCTCTCAGGTTGTCAAAGATCACATGGCTGTAGATGTGTGGTATTATTCTGAGGACTCTCTTCTATTCCTTGGTCTATATCTCTGTTTTGGTACCAGTCCCATGCTGTTTTGGTTACTGTAGCCTTGTAGTCTAGTTTGAAGTCAGGTAGCGTGAGCCTCCAGCTTTGTCCTTTTGACTTAGGATTGTCTTGGCAATGCGGGCTCTTTTTTGGTTCCATATGAACTTTAAAGCCAAATTGTCCCTGTTTGCAGATGACATGATTGTATATTTAGAAAACCCCATCATCTCAGCCCAAAATCTCCTTAAGCTGATAAGAAACTTCAGCAAAGTCTCAGGATACAAAATTAATGTGCAAAAATCACAAGCATTCTTATACACCAGTAACAGACAAACAGAAAGCCAAATCATGAATGAACTTCCATTCACAATTGCTTCAAAGAGAATTATTTGTCTAGATTTAAAAAAAAAACTACTGATTCCATTTCTTTACTTGTATGCCTGTGCAGATATTCTGTTCTTCTTGAGAAAGCTTGGTAATTTGTATATTTCTATGAGTTGTCTCTGTCATCTAAGTTATCTAAATTTTTGGCACACATTGTCATTGTATTCTGTCATAATCCTTTTTATTTCTCTACAGTTGGTAGTAATGACCATATTTAGTTTTTTTTTTTTTTTTTTTTTTTTTGCTTATTTGCATCTTATTCTGTGTTACTTAGTATAGCCAAGAATTTGTCAACTTCATGGTATTTTAAAAGAACCAACTTTTAAAAATTAATTATTTCTTTGTTTGTCTATAGTCTATTTCACTTATATTCAATCTAATCTTTACTACTTTTTATTTCTAGATTAGGGTTTCATTTTCTCTTTGTTTTAGGATGTAATGTGACGTTCTTGATTTAATGTGTTACTTTTTTTTAAAGTGTAAGCATTTGCTGCTATAAATTTCCCTCTGAACACTGTTTTCACTGAACCCTGTATATTTTGAGGTGTTGAATTTCATTTTCATTCCTCTAAATTCTCTTATTCATTGTGATTTTGTCTTTGACCTATTGACTGTAAAAGGTGCTGCTGCTTAATTTCTACATATCTGTGAATTTTCCAGTTTTTCTTCTGTTTTTGATTTCTACCTTTTTTCCATGGGGATGTAGACAATTTGTACAATTTCAAACTTTTTACATATATTAAGACTGTATTAGTGTTCTATCATGTGGTATATTCTGGAGAATGATCCATATATACTTGAGAAAAATGTTTTCTGGTGTTGTTGATTGGAATGTTTATATATGTCAGTTATTCTACTTCATTCATAGAGTTGTTCAACTTCTTTATTTCTTTCTTTACCTTCTGCCTAAATGTTCTATTATTGAAAGTAGGGTATTGAAGTATCCAACTCTCATTTTAGTAGTATTTACACTTTTGATTCTTTCCACATTTACTTCATACATATTGGGGCTTGGTATATCACTTGTATGTTTATAATTATTATATCTTCTGAATAAATTATCATTTTTAGTATATAATATTCTTTATTGTGTCTTTAACCATTTTTACTTATAGTATATTTTTTCTGATATCCATATAGACACTCAGTATCTCTTCTGGTTTCTATTTGCATTATTTTTTTTCCTTTCACTTGCAAGTTGCCTGTGACTTGGATCTAAGTTCCATAGAGTTAGATCATGCTTTAAAAAAAATCTATTTTGCTTGTCTCTGTCTTTCAACTGGCAAATTTAGTTCATTAATTAGAAAGTAATTTCTGATGAGGAAGAACTGCCACTTTGCTACTCATTTAATATATGTAATTTTCATTGTTAAATTTTTTCTCTTTGGTGTTTGAGTTTTGCTCATATACTATTTTGATTCCTTTCTCTTTTTCATTCTTGAACACTTTTCAGTCATTTTCTTAATGTTTACCAAAGGAACTAAAATTAACATTCTAACTTTATAACATATAAATGTTGTAACTTTACAACATTCTAGCTTAACTTGTCAGAAACTTAGCTTTCATAATGAAATGGGAAAAATTCCCTTGTCCCCCTCACAGGGTGTGTGATGGAGAAGTTGGTCCCTTCTACAGTGCCCTGCTGCTCAAACTTCTAGGGGAGCATACAGATGGGCAGATTGTGGAGATCTGACCCCATGGCAGTGTCTAGGGGTGGATGTTTACAGCTCTTGAAGCTCCAGTGGTGTGTGCTACCATGTGCTCTTTTAGTTTGGCCATCTATAGGCGGCTTGTGTTAATCCCCTCAATTAGATCCTCTACCCTGTCACAAGGACAGAGGGTTTTCTGTATCCGGGGTTCTTGCCTTGGTGTACTGGAACAATCAGATCACACCTGGGCTTGGAGAATGAGTGCAAGGTTTTATTGAATGGAAGTATCTCTCAGCACATGGGGGAAGTCGAAGGTGATGGAGTGGGAAGGTTTTTCTCTGGAGTCAGGTCATTCAGCAGCCCAAGTTCTCCTCCCACTGACCCAGCCAACCTCCATGTTGTTCTACAAGTTGGTGGCCAGCCAACATGCCAGTGCCGGTTGTGTGTTCCTCTTGACATCCAGCCACTTGTGTGCTCCTCCACTGATGTGCTCCTTTCAACGTCCAGCCGCCTCTGTGTCTGCCTGCTAGGATGTCAGGGGTTTTAATAGACACAGAATGGGGGCATGGCAGGCCAGGGTGGTCTTGGGAAATGCAACATTTGGGCAGGAAAATGAAAATTCCTGTCTTCACCTAGATCCATGGGCGTAGGCCTAGGGCAGATCCTTAGCCAGCGACCATGCCCTCCTCTACCTAACACTTCTTTTTCTCCCCTCCGTATCATTTAAAGGGACCATGCTCTTCCCTTCCCAGCATTTTCCTTCTGTATCAATAGCATATGATAATCTACTCCTGTGAACCTGTGATCCCCTACTTATGCTATTATTATCATAAATTATACCTTTATATGTTGTTTACATTGTAACATAGATTTATAATTATTTTTATGCATTTGTCTTAAAATCATATAAGAGATAATAAGTGGAGTTACAAATCAAAATATAATAACACTGTATTTTACTGGCTTTTGTATATACCAGTGTGGTGACCTTTACCAGAGTTTTTTTTATTTTTTCATATGTCTTCAGGTTATTGTCAGGTATCCTTTTATTTCAGCCTGATGTTCTCCCTTTACCGTTTCTTCTCAGTAAGGTCTGCCAGCAACAAATGCCTTCTTTTTATCTGGGAATTTCTTACTTTATTTTTTATTATTAAACAACACTTTTGTCAAATATAGACATTTTGATTAAAAGTTTCTTTGTTCTTTCAGCCTTTTAAATGTGTCATGCCACAGCCTTCAATTTGTTAATAATTCTTAGTAAGAAATTAGCTCTTAATTTTATTGAGAATCCCTTGTATATGACTAGTTGCTTCTAATTTGCTGTTTTTGTAGATTCTCTTGATCTTTTGGTTTGGCAATTTTAATATTAATGTGTCATAATCTGGGTCTTTTTGAGTTTACACTTCTTGGAATTCGTGAAACTTGTTGGACATGTATATTAATATTTTTCATCAAATTTGCAAATATTTTGGCAATTATTTCTTCAGATAGTCTTTCAGAGAAAGAATTCCTAGAGATCTGTCAAGATGGCTGAATAGGAAAAGCTTCAGTCTGCAGCTCCCAAGAGACCAACGCAGAAGGTGTGGGATTTCTGCATTTCTAACTGAAGTACCCAGTTCATCTCATTGGGACTGGTTAGGTAGTGGGTGTAGCCCATGGAGGGCAAGCAGAAGCAGGGTGGGGCATTGCCTCACCTGGAAAGTACAACGAGTCAGGGACCTTCCTCCCCCAGCCAAGGGAAGCTGTGAGGGACTGTGCTATCCTGCGCAGATACTACACTTTTCACAGTTTTTTGCAATCCATAGACCAGACATTCCTCGAGTGCCTACACCACCAGGGTCCCCTGGGTTTCAAGCACAAAACTGGGTGGCTGTTTGGACAGACACCCAGCTAGTTGCAGGAGTTTTTTTTTTCATACCACAGTGGTGTCTGGAACCCCACTGAGACAGAACCTTTCACTCTCCTGTAAAGGGAGCTGAAGCCAGGGAGCAAGTGGTCTCACTCAGCACGTCCCACTCCATGGAGCCCAGCAAACTAAGAACCACTGGCTTGAAATTCTCGCTGCCAGCACAGCAGTCTGAAGTTACTGGGGATGAGATTGAGCTTGGTGGGGGGAGGGCTGTCTGCCATTACTGAGGCTGAGTAGGTGTTTTTTCCCTGACAGTGCTAAGGATCCTGGAAATTCAGACTGGGCAGAATTCACCACAGCATGGCAAAGCTGCTGTGGCCAGACTGCCTCTCTAGATTCCTCCTTATATTGTAGGGCATCTCTGAAAAAAGGCAGCATCCCTTGCCAGGGACTTATAGATAAAACACCCATCTTCCTGGGAGAGAAGCTGAGTTGGCTCTTGGCAGAGTGTCAGCAGACTTAAAAGTTCCTGCCTGCCATCTCTGAAGAGAGCAGTGGATCCTGACAAGGATGATTATCCTGGCATAGCACTTGAGCTCTGCTAAGGGACAGACTGCCTCCTCAAGTGGGTCCTTGACCCCCATGCCTCCTGATTGGGAGAGACCTCCCAGCAGGGATTGACAGACACCTCATACAGGAGAGCTCCAGCTGGCATCAGGCTGGTGCCCCTCTGGGATGAAGCTTCCAGGGGAAGGAGCAGACAGTAATCTCTGCTGTTCTGCAGCATCTACTGGTGATGACTGGACAAACAGGGTCTGGACTGGACCTCCAGAAAACTGCAGCAGACCTGCAGAAGAGGAGTCTGACTGTTAGAAGAAAAACTAGCAAACAGAAAGCAATAACATCAACATCAACAAAAGGGACCCCCACACAAAAACCCCATGCAACGGTCATCAGCCTCAAAGACCAAAGGTAGATAAATCCTCGAAAACAAAGTAAAACAACAGCAAAAATGCTAAAAATTACAAAAACCAGAATGCTTCTGCAAATGAGTGCAACTCCTCTCCAGCAAGGGCACAAAACTGGATAAATACTTAGTTGATGAATTAACAGAAGTAGGTTTCAGAAAGTGGGTAGTAACAAACTCCTCTGAAATAAAGCAGAATGTTCCAACCTAATGCAAGGAAGCTAAGAATCTTGATAAAAGGTTACGGAAACTGTTAACTAGAATACCCAATTTAGAGAAGAACATAAATGACCTGATGGAGCTAAAAAACACAGCATAAAAACTTTGTGAAGCATGCAGAAGTATCAACAGCAGAATCAATCAAGCGGAAAAAAAGTTTATCAGAGATTAAAGAACAACTTACTGAAATAAGATATAAAGACAAGATTAGAGAAAAAAGAATGAAAGACAATGAACAAAGCCTCCAAGAAATATGGGACTATGTGAAAAGACCAAACCTACGACTGATTGGGGTCCCTGAAAGTGAAAAAGAGAGTGGAACTAAGTTGGAAAACACTCTTCAGGATATTATCCAGGAGAACTTTCCCAACCTAGCAAGACAGGCCAACATTCAAATTCAGGAAATACAGAGAATCTCACTAAGATAATCTTTGTGAAGAGCCATACCAAAACACATAATTGTCAGATTCTCTAAGGTTGAAACAAAGGAAAAAGTGTTAAGGGTAGCCAGAGAGAAAGGTCAGGTTACCTATAAAGGGAAGCCATCAGAATAACAGTGGATCCCTCTGCAGAAACCCTACAAGCAAGAAGAGAGTGAGGGCCAATATTCAACACTCTTAAAGAAATGAATTTTTAAGCCAGAATTTTATATCCAGCCAAACTGAACTTCATAAGCAAATGATAAATAAAATTCTTTCGAGACAAGCAAAAGCTGAGGTATTTTGTCACCACCAGGCCTGCCTTACAAGACTTCCTGAAGGAAACATGAAATATGGAAAGGAAATCCAGTACCAGCCACTGCAAAAACATACCAAATTATAAAGACCATCAACACAATGAAGAAACTGCATCAACTAACAGGCAAAATAACCAGCTAGCATCATAATGACAGGATCAAATTAACACATAACAATATCAACCTTAAATGTAAATGGGCTAAATGCCCCACTTGAAAGACATAGACTGGCAAATTGGATAAAGAGTCATGACCCATTGGTGTGCTGTATTCAGGAGACCCATCTCATGTGCAAAGACACATAGGTTCAAAATAAAGAGATGTAAGAATATTTACCAAGCAAATGAAAAGCAAAACAAGCAGGGATTGCAATCCCAGTCTCTGATAAAACGGCTTTAAATGAACAATGATCAAAAAACACAAAGAAGGGCATTACATAAAGGTAAAGGGATCAATGCAATAAGAAGAGCTAACTACCCTAAATATATTACACCCAAAACATTAGCATCCAGATTCATAAAACAAGTTCTTAGACACCTACAAAGAGACTTAGACTCCCACACAATAATAGTGGGAGACTTTAACACCCCACTGTCAATATTATACAAATTGACAAGACAGGATTAACTAAAATATTCAGGACTTGAACTCAGCTTTGGACCAAGAGGACCTAATAGACATCTACCGAACTCTCCACCCCAAATCAACAGAATGTAGATTCTCCCCATCAAGCTACCATTGACTTTCTTCAAAGAATTGGAAAAAACTACTTTAAATTTCATACAGAACCAAAAAAGAGCCTGAATAGCTAAGACAATACTAAGCAAACAGAACAAAGCTGGAGGCATCATGCAAGCTAACTTCAAACTGTACTACAAGGCTACAATAACTAAAACAGTATGGTACTGGTACCAAAACAGATATATAGACCAATGGAACAGAACAGAGGCCTCAGAAATAACACCACACGTCTACAACCATCTGATCTTTGAAAAACCTGACAAAAACAAGCAATGAGGAAAGGATTTTCTGTTTAATAAAGGGTGCTGGAAAAACTGGCTAGCCATATGCAGAAAGCTGAAACTGGATCCCTTCCTTACATCTTATACAAAACTTAACTGAAGATGGAATAAAGAGTTAAACGTAAGGCCCAAAACCATAAAAACCCTAGAAGAAAACTTAGGCAATACCATTCAGGACATAGGCATGGGCAAAGACTTCATGACTTAAACACCAAAAGCAATGACAACAAAAGCCAAAATTGACAAATGGGATCTAATTAAACTAAAGAGCTTCTGCACAGCAAAAGAAACTATTATCAGAGTGAACAGGCAACCTACAGAGTGGGAGAAAATTTTTGCAATTTATCCATCTGACTTAGGGCTAATATCCAGAACCTAAACAGAATGTAAACAAAATTAAAAGAAATAAACAAACAACCCCATCAAAAAGTGGGTGAAAGATATGAACAGACACTTCTCAAAAGAAGACATTTATGCAACCAACAAACATAGGAAAAAAAGCTTATCATCACTGGTCACTAGAGAAATGCAAATCAAAACCACAATGAGCTACCATCTCATGCCAGTTGGAATGGTGATCATTAAAAACTCTGGAAACAGCAGATGCTGGAGAGGATGTGGATAAATAGGAATGCTTTCACACTGTTGGTGGGAGCATAAATTAGTTCAAACATTGTGGAAGACAGTCTGGAGATTCCTCAAGGATGGAGAACTAGAAATACTATTTGACCCAGGAATTTCATTACTGAGTATATACCCAAAGGATTTTAAATCATTCTACTATAAGGACACATGCACATGTATGTTTATTGCAGCACTTCTCACAATAGCAAAGACTTGGAATGAACCCAAATGCCCATCAATGATAGACTGGATAAAGAAAATGTGGCACATATACACCATGGAATACTATGCAGCCATGGAAAAGAATGAGTGCATGTCCTTTGCAGGGACATGGATGACGATAGAAACCATCATTCTCAGCAAGCTAACGCAAGAAGAAAAAAACAAACACCGCATGTTCTCACTCATAGGTGAGAGTTGAACAGTGAGAATACATGGACACAGGGAAGGGGGGGAACATCACACACTGGGGCCTGTTGGGAGGTGCAGGGTAGGGGAGCAATAGCATTTGGAGATATGCCTAATGTAGATGATGGGTCAATGAGTACAGCAAACCACCATGGCATGTGTATACCTATGTAACAAACCTGCACATTCTGTACATGTACCCCAGAACTTAAGGTATAATAATAATAATAATAAACAATATCTTATAGACTGTTCATCACAGACAAACTTTCCTTAAACTCATCAGTATTTAAAACTTCTGCTTCTTAGGAATTTCTTCCTGTATGAAACTATGTCTTCTCAAACTTCCATTTGGCAATTCTTTGAAGAAATAATAGCTGGTACCTACAATTGCCAAATTCTTCTTGTTTCTAAATTCTGCTTTGCAGTTTAATAAAAACAGTCATATTCTCTCCTGCAAAAAACACCAAAAAAAAAAAAAAAAAAGACAAGAGTATTACATAATGGTAAAGGGATCAATGCAGCTAGAAGACTGACTATCCTAAACATATATGCACCCAATACAGGAGCACTCAGATTCATAAAGCAAGTCCTTAGAGACCTACAAAGAGACTTAGACACCCACACAATAATAGTGGGAGAATTTAACACTCCACTATCAATAGTAGACAGATCAACAGGACAGAAAATTAACAAGGATGTTCAGGGATTGAACTCAGCTCTGCACCAAGCAGACCTAATAGACATCCACACAACTCTCCACACCAAATCAACAGAATATACATTCTTCTGAGCACCACATCACACTAATACAGAAATCGGCCACATAATTGGAAGTAAAGCACTCCTCAGCATATGCAAAAGAATGAAATTATAACAAACAGTCTCTCAGACCACAGTGCAATCAAATAAAAACCTAGGATTAAGAAACTCACTCAAAACTGCAAAATTACATGGAAAATGAACAACCTGCTCCTGAATGACTACTGGGTAAATAACAAAATTAAGGCAGAAATAAATAAGTTCTTTGAAACCAATAAGAACAAAGACACACTGTGCCAGAATCTCTGGGACACAGCTAAAGCAGTGTTTAGAGGGAAATTTATAGCATTCAATGCCCACAGGAGAAAGTGGGAAAGATCTAAAATGAACACTCTAACATGACAACTAAAAGAACTAGAGAAGCAAGAGCAAACAAATTCAAAAGCTAGCAGAAGACAAGAAATGACGAAGATCAAAGCAGAACTGTAGGAGAGAGAGACACGAAAAACCCTTCAAAAATTAATAAATCCAGGAGCTGTTTTTTTTTTAAAGATTAATAAAATAGGTGGACCGCTAGCCAGACTAATAAAGAAGAAAAGAGCACAGAATCAAATAGACACAATAGAAAATGATGAAGGGGATATCACCACTGATCTCACAGAAATACAAACTACCATTAGAGAATACTGTTAACACTTCGCAAATAAACTATAAAATCTAGAAGAAATGGATAAATTCCTGGGCACATAAACCCTCCCAAAACCAAACCGGGAAGAAGTTGAATCCCTGAATAGACTAATAACAAGTTCTGAAATTGATGCAGCACCTAGTAGCCTACCAACCAAATAAAGATGGATTCACAGCTGAATTCTACCAGAGGTACAAAGAGGAGCTGGTACCATTGCTTCTGAAACTATTCCAAACAATAGAAAAAGAGGTACTCCTCCCTAACTCATTTTATGAGCCCAGCATCATTCCCATATCAAATCCTGGCAGAGGCACAACAAAAAAAGAAAATTTCCAGCCAATATCCCTGATGAACATCGATGCTAAAAGCCCTAATAAAATACAGGCAAACTGAATCCAGCAGCACATCAAAAAGCTTATCCATGACCATCAGGTCGACTTTATACCTGGGATGCAAGCCTGCTTCAACATACACAAACTAATAAATGTAATGCATCACATAAACAGAAACAATGACAAAAAACACATGATTATCTCAATAGATGCAGAAAAGGCCTTCAATAAAATTCAATACCCCTTCATGCAAAAAACTCTCAATACACTAGGTATTGATGGAACACATCTCAAAATAATAAGAGCTGTTTATGACAAACCTACAGCCAGTATCATACTGAATGGGCAAAAACTGGAAGCATTCCCTTTGAAAACCAGCACAAGAAATGATATCCTCTCTCACCACTTCTATTCAACATAGTATTGGAAATTCTGGCCAGGGCAATCAGGCAAGAGAAAGAAATAAAGGTATTCAAATAGGAAGAGAGAAAGTCAAATTTTCTCTGTTTGCAGATGACATGGTGGTTTATTTAGAAAACCCCATCATCTCAGCCAAAACTGTTTAAGCTGATAAGCATCTTCAGCAAAGTCTCAGGATACAAAATAAATGTGCAAAAATTACAAGCGTTTCTTTAAACCAATAATAGACAAACAGCCAAATCACAAGTGAACTCCCACTCACAAATGCAACAAAGAGAATAAAATACCTAAGAATACAGCTTACAAGGGACGTGAATGACCTCTTCAAGGAGAACTACAAACCACTGCTCAAGGAAATAAGAGAAGACACAAAGAAATGGGAAAATGTGGAAGACAGTGTGGCGACTCCTCAAGGATCTAGAACCAGAAATACCATTTGACCCAGCAATCCCATTACTGGGTATATACCAAAAGGATTATAAATCATTCTACAATAAAGACATGCACACATATGGTTATTGCAGCACTGTTCACCATAGCAAAGACTTGGACCAACCCAAATGCTCATCATTGATAGACTGGATACAGAAAATGTGGCACTTATACACCATGGAATACTATGTAGCCATAAAAACGGATGAGTTCATGTCCTTTGCAGGGACATGGATGACGCTAGAAACCATCATTCTCAGCAAACGAACACAGGAACAGAAAACCAAACACTGTATGTTCTCACTCTTAAGTGGGAGTTGAACAATGAGAACACATGGACACAGGGAGTGGAACATTACACACCAGGGCCTCTCTGGGAGTGGGAGGCTAGAGGAGAGATAGCATTAGGAGAAATACCTAATGTAGATTACAGGTTGGTGGGTGCAGCAAACAACCATTGCACATGTATACCTATGTAACAAACCTGCACATTCTGCACATGTTTCCCAGAACTTAAAGTGTAATAATAAAAAAAAATCTTAGTCTAGTATATTTAATTTATAGTCTTCTTTGTGGATTATTTCTGTCAGTTTTGTTTTCCAGGTTAATAAATCATACTTTCCATACTTTACATACCATACTTGTATGCCTTGTATTTTTGCTTATAAGCTGCATATATTAAATATTAGAATGTAGTACCTCTAGAAATCAGATTATGCCCCCTTCCCAGGGTTTATTGTCATTGATTGTTGAGGGCTGTGACCCTCCAGTTGTTTAGTAGCTTTTACTAAGTAGGTTTGCAAAATTTTATTATTTTTTAGATGTGATCACTGAAGTCTTTTTTTATATATCTCACTGGTCAGCCAGTGATCTGTCAGAGATATGTGTGAGAGCCTGGAACTAACAGAGAGAAAAAGCTCTCTTAGTCTTTCCAAATTGACTTTTATCTGGGTACACCATCAATGCTTAGCCAGTTCACATGTAACCCTGCGTTAACCTCTACCTCCTGTTAGTTCAGTCCTTAAAGATCAACCAGAAATATGAGCTTAGATTCCTCTCACATCTTTTCTGAGCATATATCTGTCCCTAGGTATATGAATTGCACTCCACATTCCCTAGTATATATGGTAGCCTTTCTAAACCTTATTGCCCCAAGAATCTTTCTTCTTAGCCTTTTTCTTTACAGAGTTTTTAGTCTGTCTAATGCTTGCTTTTCTTCCATCAGTTGTCCAAGTCATCTATAAGTAGCATATGTCTTTAAATGCTTTCATCAGACACTTAGCGAGCACTCTAGCCTGAGGTGGTGTGTGAAACTAAGATCAGATTTTGCACTCATTCTTCAAGGACTCTCCAGACAAGTCAAAATGCACATCCACAGTATTTTGAGAAAAAGATCCATATTATCTCATGGCACCAGTAAGTCACACAGGAACAGAAGCCTGCTGAGGTAGGGAATAGAGAGTGGTAGGTAGGTAAATAAGCAAAATTACCACACTTTCTTACCACAATTTAGCTACTTCTTTCTTCATTAAGCACTCCCCTGTTTGCTGTATCTGTTTAGATCCCAGAGTTATAAAAACGATTATTTTGTCAGTTGTTGCCAGCTATATATTTTTTTCAGTGGAGTGACCATTTATTGATGTTTCCTGTTCTGTCATGTTGATGATGCCATCTCTCTATACCTCTTCTTACATATACATTATTAGTTACATAAAAAGCATTTTAATCCATTACAATTAATGAAATAGTAAAATATTACAATCGATTTTAAATACCTTGTTCTACAACACTAACCTTGGTCTCTTTCATCACCATACTGCCCTTTCCTAAAAGATGCCATTGTCATTATTACAAGTGTTTCATAGACACTTAAAATACATAAATATGTTGGCTTTACATAAATAGTATCATATTGCAGGCAGTACTCTACAAGTTGCTTTTTTATTTAATAATATGATTTGAAAAGCTACTCCTAGTGTCACTTATAAATCTGGTTCGTCATACCTAGCCTTCAATTAGATTACTAATTGAAAAACAACTTAAATCTTTTCACTACATGTTTTTGAAATACTGGGGGGAGGAAAGATAATGAGACCTAGGATTGGCCACTAGGAATGAAGAGATTGATGTTAGGAAGAGAAGGTTGAAAAGATCCAAGACAGAAAGTTCTTAAATAATCCGCTTTTCCTGCTGGAAAAAGAGTGACACCAAGTAATCCTCTTAATTGGTGCTTTTTTATTTTGAGTTTAGTTTTCTAAATGTTCTCCTAACTAGAATAAATCTACTTTTTCTGAATCAACATAGTACTATTTTTATTTCTCATTTATATAAATGAATGAATCACATGCAAAATATATTGAAAAAACCTCTACATGTAAAAAAGTAAAAAGACAAACCACGAATACAAAAATGGCACAAGATTGAAAAGGCACTCCAATAAAAGAAGATATCCAAATTTTCAATGAGCACAGAAAAAATATAATTTGTATCATTAGTCAAAAATCCAGTACAATGTGATATTACAACTCACTAAATTAAAAAAAAACAACTCATAGATTTATACTAATAAGTGGATAAAGAAATACAGTCATGCATTGCATAGCAACATTTTGGTCATTGACAGACCACATATAAGATGATGGTATCATAAGATTATAATGAAGTGAAAATATTCCTGTTGCTTAGTACTTACTGTAATATACCTTTTATCATTATTTTGGAGTGTACTTCTTCTACTTATATTAGAAAAATGAAGTTAACTCTGAGACTCCCTCAGGCAGGTTCTTCATGAAGTATTCCTGAAGGCATTGTTATCATTGGAGATAACAGCTCCATGTGTCCTATTGTCCGTGAAGACCTTCCAGTGGAAAATGATGTGGAGATGAAAGTTGGTGATATTGATGATCCTGACCCTCTGTAGGCCTAAGCTAATGGTTGTGGTTGTATCTTAATTCTTAGCAAAAAGGTGTAAAAGTAGAAAGATATATACTTTTTGTACATCTATAAATGTGTGTGTTTTTTAAGCTAAGTGCTATTACAATATCCAATAATTAAAAAATAAAATTTTATAAAGTAAAAAATAGTTAAGCTAAGGTTAACTTATTATTGAAGAATTTTTTTTGTGTTTACTGTAACTTAAGTGTATAGTGTTTATAAAGTCTACAGTAGTGCACAGTAATGTACTAGGCCTTCAATTTCATCCACTAACTCACTGAGTCACCCAGAGCAACTTCCAATCCTGCAAGCTTCGTTGATGGTAAGCACCATATACAGGTATACTGTTTTTTATCTTTTATGTCATATTTCTACTGTAACTTTTCTAGGTTTTCATATGTTTAGATACACAAATGCTGACCATTGTGTTACAATTGCCTACAGTATTCAATAATGTAACATGCCATACAGGTTTGCATCCTGGGAGCAATAGGTTGTACCACCTGGCCTAGGTGTGTAGTAGGCTATACCATCCAGGTTTGTATAAATACATTCTATGATGTTTACACCACAAAATTGCTTAAGGGCACGTTTCTCAAAATTTATCCCTGTTAAGTGATGCATAACTGTACATAAATAAAGGAGAAACGAAATGTATTCTGTATAGTAAATTGTTAACTAAATATACATTAATTTGTGTATAATAACTATATGTAATTATACCACTCCTTTCTCAACCTATAAGCTTTGACTCAAATGGTATTTTTATACTTAATTTTGAATTTACAATCGAAAGCAGTGGCCAGCTACTGTGTTCTGAAAATATAAAGGATATGAACAGATAATATTAGTAAGAATGAATATGTATATGAATTTAAAATGTACATTTCTGTTCCTTAGATGTAATTATTTAGGATCATTTGCAGAATCCAGTAAGAATTGACTGTACTTTCTTTTAAAGGCTTCTTAGTTAATGAGAAGATAATTTTTTTTCTTGCTTATAAATATAATAACATGAGATTCACTATTTAGCTAAAACATTTTTAACAATTTTATGTTAGGTTCAGGGGTACATATAAAGGATGGTTATATAGATGAATTGCCTGTCACAAGGATTTGGTATACACATTATTTCATCATATGTATATTGCTAGTAGTATGCTTATCATATGCTTATTACCAGTAGTATGCTTATTGCTAGTATAGTATTTACTAATAAGCATAGTATTTGATAGGTACTATACTAGCAATAAGCATACTACTGGTAATAAGCATACTACTCAACAGGTTTTTCAATCCTCTCCCTTCTCCGACCCTCCACCTTCAAGAAGGCCACAGTATCTGATTCTCCCTTCTTTGTGTACATGTGTACTCAATGTTTAGCTTCCACTTATAAGTGAGAAGATGTAGTATTTGATTTTCTGTTCCTGAATTAGTTTGCTTAGGATCTTGACCACCAGGACCATCCATGATGCTGCAAAGGATATGATCTGTTCTTTTCTATGGCTGCATAGTATTCCATGGTGTATATGTATCACTTTTTTTTTTTCAATCTCCTGTTGATGGTCACTTATGTTGGTTCCATGATTTTGCCTTTGTGAATAATTCTGTGATGAACATACGCATGCATGTGTCCTAATGGTAGAAAGACTTATATTCTTTTGGATAAATACCCAATAATGGGATTGCTGGGTCATATGGTACTTCAGTTTTAAGTTATTTTAGAAATCATCAGGCTGCTTTCCACAATGGTCGAATGAATTTACATTCCTACCAGCAGTGTATAAGCATTCCCATTCTCTGCAATGTTGCCATCATCTGTTATTTTATCACATTTTAATAATCGCAAATCTGACTGGTGTTAGATAATATCTAATTGTGGTTTTGATTTTCACTTCTCTAATGATTAGTAATCTTGAGCATTTTTTCCCTATGCTTCTTGTCCACATATACATCTTCTTTTCAAAAATGTCTGTTGATGTCCTTTGCCCATTTTGTAATGTGGTATTTTTTTTTGCGTGTTGATTGGTTTAAGTTCCTCAGGGATTCTGGATAGTAGACTTTAATAAGATGTAAAGTTTGTAAATATTTTCTTCCATTTAGTAGGCTGTCTCTCTGCTCTGTTGATAGTTTCTTTTACTGTGCAGAAGCTCTATAGTTTAGTTAGGTCCCACTTGTCAAATTTTGCTTTTGTTGCAATTGTTTTTCAAGTCTTTGTCATACAATTTTTGCCAGGGCCTATATCCAGAATGGTATTTCCTAGATTTTCTGCTAGGGTTTCTGTAGTTTTAAATTTTAAATTTAAGTCTTTCATTAATATTGATGTGATTTTTAGATATAATCAAAGGAAGGATCCTGGTTTCAAGCTTTGGCATTTTGGCAGCCATTTATTCCAGTACTATTTATTAAATAGAGAGGCCCTTCCCCATTGCTTGTTGTTGTCAACTTTGTCTAAGACCAGGTGGTTGTAGGTGTGTGGCATTGTTTTTGGGTTCTCTATTTTGTTCCATTGGTCTCTAAATGTCTGTTTTTGTAGTAATACCATATTGTTTTGATAACTATAACCTTGAATTACAGTTTGATATTGGGTAGTGTGATGTCTCTGGGTTTTGTTTGTTTGTTTGTTTTGCTGAAGATTGTTTTGACTACTTAGGTTTTTTTTGTTGTTGTTCCATATGAATTTTACAATAGTTTTTCTTATTCCATGAAAATGTCTCATTGGCATTTTGATAAAAATAGCATTGTAGCCAATTGCTTTGGGCTGTATGGCCATTTTAATGATATTAATTCTTTTTATTCATGAACACAAAATGTTTTTCTATTTATTTGTGTAACCTCTGAATTCTTTCAGCAGTATTTTGTAATTTTTGTTGTAGAGATCTTTCATCTCCCTGGTTAGCTGTATCTCTAGATATTTTATTCTTTTTTTGGCTATTATGAATTGGATAACATTCTTTTTTTTTTTTTTTATTTTTTGGAAATGGAGTTTTGCTCTTGTTGCCCAGGCTGGAGTGCAATGGTGCAATCTCAGCTAACTGCAGCCTCTGCCTCCCAGGTTCTAGCAATTCTCCTGCCTCAGCCTCCCAAGTAACTGGGATTACAGGAGCCTGTCACCATGCCTGGCTAAATTTTTATATTTTTAGTAGAAACAGGGTTTCACCATATTGGCCAGGCTGATCTTGAACTCCTGCCTCAGGTGATCTGCCTGCCTTGGGCTCCCAAACTGCTGGGATTACAGGTATGAGCCACCACATCTGGCCTGGATAATGTTCTTGATTTGGATATCAGCTTGGATGTTATTGGCTTATGGAAATGCTAGTGATTTTTGTATGTTGATTTTGTATCCAGAAGCATTGCTGAAGTTGTTTATAATTTCTAGGAGCCTTTGGATAGACACTATTGAGTTTCCTAGATATAGAATCATATGTCTAAAAAGGGAAATAATTTGACTTCCCCTCTTCCGAAGTTGATGCCTTTTATTTTTTCTCTTGCAGTGAGAGTGGTCATCATCGTCTTGTTCCAACTCTTAAAGAGAATATTTCCAGCCTGTTCAATGTGACATTGACTGTGGGTTTGCTATAGAAGTCTCCTATTATTTTGAGGTATGTTCCTTGAATACATAGTTGGTTGAGGGTTTTTAACATGAATGGATATGGAATTTTATCAAAAGCTTTTTGTGCATCTATTGAGAGAATCATGTGTATTTTGTTTTTAGTTCTGTTTAAATTTGGTTCTACTAGTATTTTGTTACAAATTTTTGCCTTTATGTTCATCAGAGATATTGACTTGATGTTTTCCTTTCTCACTGTGTCTCTGCCAGGTTTTGTTATCAGAATGATGCTGGCTTTGTAGAATGAGTAAGGGAGGAGTCCCTTCTCCTTAATCTTTTGGAATAGTTTCAGAAGGATTGGTACCAGCTCTTTGTTATACATCTGGTAGAATTGGGCTGTGAATCTGTCTGGTCCTCGGCTTTTTTCTGGTTGATAGGTTTTTATCACTCACTCAATTTTGGAACCCATTGGCCTTTTCGGGGTTTCCTTTTCTTTCTGATTCAATCTTAGGAGTTTGTATGTTTCCAGGAATTTATCCATTTCTTCTAGATTTCCTATTTTATCTCGATGGAGGTGTTCATAATTGTCATTCAGGGTATTTTGTGTTTCTGTAGGGTTGGTGGTAATGACTCCTTTGCCTTTTCTGATTGCTTTTATTTGAATCTTCTCTCTTTTTCTTTATTAGTCTAGCTAGTGGTCTATCCATCTTATTTATTCTTTACAATAGTAAACTTTTGGTTTCATTGATCTTTTGCAGTTTTTGATGTCTCAATTTCATTCAGTTTGGCTCTGATTATGGTTATTTATTTCCATCTGGTAGCTTTATGGTTGATATTCTCTTGTTTTTCTAATTCCGCTAGGTCTAATGTTAGGTTGTTAATTTTAGATCTTTCTAACTTTTTGATGCAGGGATTTAGAACTATAAACATTCCTATTACTGCTTTAGCAGTGTCCCAGAAATTCAGACATATTGTTTGTTTTGTTTCATTAGTTTTAACAATTTCTTGATTTTTTTCCCCTTAATTTCATTGATTACCCAAAAGTCATTCAGTCACTGATTATGTCATTTCCATGTAATTGTATAGTTTTGAGAGATATTCTTGGTATTGATCTCTATTTTTATTGCACTGTTGTCTGAGAGTGGTGTTACATCAGAACAATTGTTCTCAGCTGAGGACAATTTTTATTTTCCTCACAGGGAACATCTGGCAAATTGTCATTATTTTATTTCTATGTTTTGTGGGAGGGTGCTACAGGCATGTAGTGAGTGTAGGCCAGGAATGCTGCTAAATACCCTAAAATGAACAGAAAATTTCACCCCAACAAAGAATTACCTAGTTGAAAAAGATCATAATGCTGAAGTTGTAATACTCTGCCTCAGAATCAGAGGGTAAAATTCTAGGTATATATTTCCTGCATCATTCTATAACTTTTCTGTGTACGTGGAAATCCATGCCTTTGTATGCTATTTTTTCGTTCTGTACTTTTTTTATGCCATGATTTCTCTAGAAGAAGAATAATAAGAAAGAATAAGAATACAGCTGCAAAGGGAATAAATTGAGAGAGTAGCTACTTAAACTGATTCAGAGGAGGCTTAGACACTTTATTTAAAAATGTATAGCTAGCAATATCAATGATATGGTGCAGCATAAAATAGAAGCGTTCATTCTCACACAAAGAAGAGCAATTAGACAGCTATCCACCAAAAAATAATAGCCTTGGGAGGGATGAAGGATTCAATTAAGGATCAGCAACAACACAATGGATCAATAAAATAGAGAGTACTTCGCAGAAAGTATCACTGGGGAGATCAGCATATGTGAGAAATATGGAGATGGCCAGTATGGGTACTATCAGTATCAATTATGTGGCATGTGCCAAGAGCAGCTTTCTCTGCTGAGGTAACCAGCAGCCATTACCACTATGGAACCCACAGAGAAGTAGACACAGTATTATGCCCCCTAAGCAGGAGACATTATTGTGCTACCCCAGAACCAAGGCTACCACCAATGAATGGTGCACACCCTAATGCATGTCCCAACAACATGCATTACCCAGACCATGGGACCGCAGCTGCTCTACGCGTGTGCACTCCAGAATCCAAGTCCATAAGTACACCACACATTCCTATGGCTCAGAAACTGATGCTAGTGCCATCGTGAAATAGCATTGTCCCAGGCCTTAGAGTCATGGTTATTCTGTGTTCTCCCATGCTATAGTCCCTGTCTCTGCTGCTGCTCTGTGAAACATGTGCCTTGGACAGCTATGCCAGCTGCAGAGTGACTTAGCATGTGTCCCTGACCCCATTATTGATGTATAAGTTCCTACATTTTAGACACTGGCTCTGAAACCACTCTGTAACTACTTGCACCACAGACATCAGAGGCACTACTACAGCAGGTATCTTCTTACTCTGGTTCCCAGAGCAGCAGTAGCTCTGCACCAACTTGTACTCCAGACCCTGGCTCCATGTCCACAATGCAAGCACCCATGCATCACATACTGTTAAAAACGTGGAAATGGGGTGTCACTGCTTCCTCAGACCCCAAAGCCACATCCTTCTATGTATGCCCACACTTCATACCTTAGCTCTGTTACTATTCCACAGGCATTGCACATCAGACACTGGTGCCATCATCACTGAAGTACACCTGCAAGCCAGATTTGGGGGCAAAAGGGATCCCCTCAGTCACAACATTCCCTGTGGGAGAAAATGTTATTAGGAAAATTTCAGAAGCCATTACCATTGAAGACGTTGTCAGCCCTTGTTGCTGCTGCAGACACCCATAGGCTTGGCTGCTGAGGACTCCCACAATCTTCTTTGATGCCAGTCTCAGATAACAGACCTCCTTGGTGACTATGCTATTGTGGTTTCACCAGAGCCATGGCCACCACACCTCATCCAACCAGTTCCCTTGCACCCACCTATAGGGGAAGATCTTTCCCACTGAAGTCAGTCCACGAAGTCAAGAAGAAGTAACAGATGAATCAAAAGCACAGATATCAATCAAGGCAACACAAAACATGAAAATCAAGGAAACATGACACCACCACAGGAACACAATAATTTTCCAGTAACTGACCACAGGGACAAGGAGATCTATGAACTGTCTGACAAAGAATTCAGAATAATTGCTTTAAGGAAGTGCAGCAAGTTCTAAAAAACAAAAACAGAAACAAAAACACAGATGTACAAGTGAACAAAATCAGAAACATAATGCACACAAAAATTGAGAAGTTCAATATCTAGAAATAATTTTTAAAAGAGTGAAATTCTGTAGTTGAAGAATACAATATAAGAAATGAAAAATGCGAAAAAGCATCAATAGCAGAATTGACTAAGGAGAGGGAAGAATCTATGAACTCTTAACACATGTAATTGTAAAATATCTAGGCAAAGAATAAAAAAGAAAAAAATAAAAATAAAGAAGGCCTAGGGGTTTTATGGGGCACCATCAAAAGAGCTAACTTTGCATTATAGGGGTTCCAGAAGGAGAATAGATAAATAAAGGCAAAGATTTAAATAATATTGGCTGAAAACTCCCCAAATCTGGAAGAAGATACAAACATGTATGTACATCAAGCTCAAAGGAATGCAATAAGATTCAAACCAAATGAAAGTACACCACAATGTATTATAACCAAACTTTAAAAAAAGAAAAAATACAGTCTTCAAAGAGTATTGAAAAAAATAAGAGAAAAGTGGTTCTTCATGTACAAGGAAATGACTATAAGACTATCTGGACTTCTCAGCAGAAACTTTGCAGGTCAGGAGATAGGAAAAACATGCTGAAACAAAAAACTGCTAAACAAGATTACTTTCTCAGCAAAGCTATTGTTCAGAAATGAAGGAGAGAAAAAGACTTCCAGACAAACAAGAGCTGATGCAGTTCATCATTACTAGACCTGCCTTACAAGAAATGCTAAAGGAAATTTTCCAAGCTGTAATGAAAGGATGCTAATTGGTAACATGAAATCTTATAAAAGTATAAAAGTCACTGGTGAAAGTGAATAAATATTCAAATACAGTTAAATAGTCAAAACTAGAATATTCTAATACTTTAATGGTGGTATGTAAATCACTTACATGTCTAGTGTAAAGTTAAAAGACAAAACAAATTAAATAACTATAGCTACCATAATTTGTTAATAAATATGCAATATAAAAATATATGCGTTGTACCATCAAAAGCATAAAATTAGGAAAAGTAAGAGTCTAGAATGTTTATATGCCACTGGAATTAAAATGTTATCAGCTTCAATGACTGTTATAATATTGTATATGTAAACTTCACAGTAACCATAAAGCAAAAACCTATGGTAGATGCAAAAAGGATAACAAAAATGAAATTAAAACACACTATTACAGAAATACGGAAGCAGAAAGAGAAAAAGAAGGAATAAAATGTCAACAAAACAGCCAAACACAATTATCAAAAAAGCAATAATTAGTCCTTATCTAACAAAACTTACATTGAATTCACATAGATTACATTCTCCAATAAAAATGCAGAGTGGCTAAATGGATTAACAAGGTGACCTGTCTATAAACTGCCTACAAGAGACTCACACCAGATTTAGAGACATACATGTGAAAGCATAGAAAAAAAGATATTCTATTCAAATAGAAACAAAAAGGGAGCAGAAATAGCTATACTTACATCAGATAAAATAGAATTTATGTCAAAAACTGTACAAAAAGGCAAAAGTTATAATGATAAAATGATCAATTCATCAACAGGAAATAAAATTGTAAATATGTATACACCCAACATCACAGCACCTAAATATATATTAAAAAATTTATTGATCTGAAGGGAGAGACAGACAACAATACAAAAATAATCACCTTCAATGCCTAGTTTTCAACAATGTATAGATAATCCAGAAAAAGAATCAATAAAAAACTATTGGATTTGAACTACACTGTAGTCCAAATGGTCCTAACAGACATACACAGAACATTCCATTCAATAGCCATAGAATACACATTCTCAAGCTTACCTGAAACTTTCTCCAATATAAATCAAATATTAGGCAAAAGACAAGCTTTAATAAACTTAAGAAGACTGAAATTATATCAAGTATCTTTTCTGACCACAATGGCATGAAACTAGAAATCAATAATAAGAGGAATTTTTAAAAATCTAAAAATATGTGGCAATTAAACAACACACTCCTGAACAACCAATGGATCAAAGATGAAATTAAAAAAATAAACATATATTGACATGAAGTGATGGAAATACAATATATCAAAACTTATGGGATGCAGCAAAACCAGTTATAAGAGGGAAGTTTATAGTAATAAACACCTACATGAAGAAAACAGAAATATCTCAAATAAAAACCTAGCTATAATGGTTAAAGAAGCATAAAATATTAGAACAAACTAAGCTCAAAGTTAGTATAAGAAATAAAATAACAAAGAATCAGAGCAGAAAAAATAAAATGAAGACTAGAAAAAAAATAGAAAAGTTCAAAAAATTAAGAGTTGGTTTTTAAAGATAAACAAAATAGAAAAACCTTAGCTTTCTATTTAAACATAAACAAAATAGAAAAACCTTCTTTAGCTAGACTAAGAAAGAAAAAGAGAAAATTAAAATAAATAAAATTAGAAACAAAAAGTGGTAAATTATAACTGATACTACAGGAATAAGAAGGATGATAGACTTCCAAAAACAATTGTACGCAGCAAATTGCATAACCTAGAAGAAATGGATGAATTCCTAGAAACATACCACCTACCAAGACTGAATCTTTCAAAAATGGAAAATGTGAACAGATTCTAAATGAGAAAGGACACTGAATTAAAAATGAACTAATCTCCCATCAAAGAAAAGCTCAGGAGCTGATGGCTTACTTTTGAATTCTACCAAGCATTTAAAAAACAATAGCAAAGACATGAAATGCTGGAGGCCATTATCCTAAAAGAATTAATGCAGGAACAGAAAGCTAAATACAACGTGTTTTTACTTATAAGTGAGGGCTAAACATTGAGCACACAAGGACTCAAAGAAGGAAACAACAGACACTGAGGCCTAGTTGAGGGTGGAGGTGTTATGCCCAGACCGTTTGTTCCCCGAAAAAGACCACCAGAGTCCAGAGTCAAAGCCAAGCGGCAAGGATCTTTAATGCAAGTTCGAACTTGGTCCCTCCGTTCCACAACATACAGGAGGGCCCTGAACAATGCGTGCGCTTGCCTTTTATAGCCTAATGTAAACAGGACTTGTAAAGTTGCAGAGGAACGAGGGAATTCTCTAGGTTACAGCATTACAATTGGTTAACATTTTAAGTTTATACATTTAGCAGTTTTTATTGGTTCCCGCGCTCTCACAAACGGCTGTGTTCTTATCGGGGATTTTCCAGGTGGTGTCCTTCTAAAGTTGAGATATATGGTAGTCTTTGAATTGAAAGATATATGGTAGGGAGACATATGGTGGGATGAGCCCAGGAAGTTGAGGGATATATGGAGGGGAGACATATGGTGGGATATGTTTATACTGGGCTCAGGAAGTTGAGAGATATATGGCAAGCACTAGTAATTAGAACAGAAAAAGAACAAGACAGGGACTTTCACATTGCTTGTCTATACAACATCTGAAATCTATAGATAACATTATCGGTTAGGTCCAGCGTCAACTTTTAACTAGGCTCAAGGCGCCGCCCGGGCTGTCTGCCTGTAGGGTCAACTTCTAACTAGGCTCAAGGCGCCGCCCGGGCTGCCTGCCTGTAGATTTCATTTGGTCTCTTTCAGAGGTTGGAAGGAGGGTGAGGATTGAACTACCTATCAGGTATTATGCTGTTCACCTGGGTACAAATTTATCTGTATATCAAACCTCCACAATATGCAATTTACCAATGTAAGAAACCTGCACAAGGGGTACCCCTTGAACCTAAAGTTAAAGTTCAAAAGAAAAAAAAATATGCCAACCCTATCAAACTCTTTTGAAAAACTATAGAGGCAGTAACACTTCCAAACTCATCTTATGAGGACAGCATTATCCTGATACCAAAGCCAAACAAAAACACTACAAAAAAGAAAATTACAGGGTCATTATCCCTGATGAATATAGATTCAAAAGTCCTAAACATCATACTAGCAAAGCAAATTCAATGACACATTAAAAGGATCATTCACCACTAACAAATGATATATATCCCTGGAATCCAAAGATGGTTCAGCATACACAAATTCATAAATGTAATACACCACATTACATGGTTCCCTCATTTTTTTTTTTTTTTTTTTTTTGAGACAGAGTCTCACTCTGTCACCCAGGCTGGAGTGCAGTGACACGATCTTGGCTCACTGCAATCTCCACCTCCGGGTTCAAGCAATTCTCCTGTCTCAGCCTCCCGAATAGCTGGGACTACAGGCGCCCACCACCATGCCTTGCTAATTTCTTTCTTTTCTTTTTCTTTTTCTTTTTTTTTTGTTAGTAGAGACAGGATTTCACCATATTGGTCAGGCTTGTCTCAAACTCCTGACCTCAGGTGATCCACCCGTCTTGGCCTCCCAAAGTGCTGGGGTTACAGGCATGAGCCACCGTGGCTGGCCAGTTCCCTTAACTTTTTAAAAATAAAATATACTTGAGGTGATGTTTCTTTAAATACAAATGTCGAACTTATTGTATAATTATTAATGGCAAACTTAATACTTGCTAGTCCTTAGTTACTGGGAAAACAGTGACAAGGCAACCCTCATGAAGCTAATAGGAAATATATACATATTAGGCAAATAATAAAACTTGTTACAAATTCAATGTAAGGGGGTTGTATAATGATGTAATATTAAACAAAATTTGCACTTGATAAAGGGGGAAGAGCTGAAGTTTCATACTTTTAAAGGTAAATGTAAAACATGGGGGAAATTCATAATAAATTCAACAAATATGGAATATTAAACCCATATGTACAGTATGATCAAATTTTTGTTATATGTTTCTATGATTATGATCTAAATTTAGAGTTGATATGTGTATACACATATATATGTGTATACATAAACATATATGTTTATATATATAAACGTGTGTGTGTGCATGTAAGGAGAGAGAGCAAGAGAGAGGAAATGAGAAGGATAAAGCAAGAGGAGGAGGGAGAGGAAGGAGAGATAAAAGGAGGGACTGAGAATGAATGAATGGAAATTCACCAAAATAATAATAGTTATCTCTGAATATGGTACAGTTTTTATCTCTGGATATGGTCACAGAAAGATTTTCTTTTCTCCTTTTCATATATATATGTGTGTGTGGTGTGTGTGTGTGTGTATTCTTATGTTTTCCAAATTTCCAACAAAGAAGATGCATTACATTTACTTAGTAAAACAATTTGGCAGTTTCATATGAAGTTATATATTAACTTACCATACAATCCAATAATTTCACTTCTAGGCATTTACCCAAGAGATATTAAAGCATACTATCCACTCAAATACCTGTATACAAATGTTCCTAGCAGTTTTATTGATAATCATCCCCAAATGGAAACAATTCAAATGTATATTAGCAGGTGAATGGATAAACATACTATAGTATATCCACACAATGCAATCATAAATGCTTTACTCTCAGCCATTAAAGACACAGAACTTGTTGAATTAAATATCTTGTAAATTCTGGATATTAGGTCTTTGTTCGATGCATTGTTTGCAAATATTTTCTCACTTTCTATAAGTTGTTTTCTCTCTTAATAATTTCTGTTGCTGTGCAGTAGCTCTTTAATTTGATTAGGTCCACTCGTTAATTTTTTATTTTGGTGTAATTGATTAAACAAATCAACAAGCATAAAGCAAGTAATTCAATTTAAATATCGACAAAGGACATGAACAGACGCTTCTCAAAAGAAGATGTGTAAGCATCCAAAATATGAAAAAAATGCTCCATATCACTAATACTCAGAGAAATGCAAATCAAAATGAGAATGAGACACCATTTCACACCTGTCAGAATGGCGTTTGTTAAAAAGTCAAAATTTAACAGATGCTGGTGAGGCTGTGGAGGAAAGGGAATGCTTATACACTGTTGGTGAGAATGTAAATTAGTTCAGCCATTGTGAAAAACAGTTTAGAGATCTGTCAAAGAACATAAAAGTACATTTTGACCCAGCAATTCCATTGCTAGGGTATACCCAAAGGAAAATAAATTATTTGGCCAAAAAGACATGTGCATTCGTAGGTTCGTTGCAGCACTGTTCACAATAACAAAGTCAAGGAATCAACCTAAGTGCACATCAAAGGTGAATTGGATAAATAAAATATGGTATATGTATACCATGGAATACTATACACCCATATAAAAGAATAAAATTACGTCCTTTGCAGCCACATAGATGCAGCTGGAAGCCATTATCCTAAGAAAATTATTGTGGTAACAGAAAACCAAATATTGCATATTCTCGCTTGTAAGTGGGAGCTAAACATTGAATACCCATGGACATGAAGATGGAAACAATAGCTACTAGAGGGAAAAAGACTACTAGAGGGGGAAGCAAGAGAAGGGACATGGGCTGAATAACTACCTATTGGGTACTATGCTCAATACTTGGGTGAGAGGACCATCCACCACAAACTTCAGCGTCAAGCAATGTAACAAACCTGCGCACGTAGTCCCTGACTCCAATTTTTTTTTAAAAAAAGAAATAAATAGCATTTAAACTTAAAAAATGCAACGGATATATACAACAACATCGGTGAATTTCAGAGACATGTTTGGAAAAGAAAAAGTACATATTCCCCTCCCTGTGCCATGTGTTCTTGTTCAATTCCCACTTATGAGTGAGAACATACTGTGTTTGGTTTTCTATTCTTGTGATAGTTTGCTGAGAATGATGGTTTTCAGCTTCATCCATGTCCCTGCATAGGACACGAACTCATCCTTTTTATGACTGCATATTACACCACACACCAGGGCCTGTCGGGGGTGGGGGGCTAGGGGAGGGATAGCATTAGGGGAAATACCTAGGTAGGTGACGGGTTGATGGGTGCAGCAAAACACCATAGCACGTGTTATACCCATGTGACAAATGTGCACATTCTGCACATATACCCCAGAACTTAAAAGTATAATGATAATAAAAATGCATATTATCTGATAACACACATGTGAAGTCAAAGAACGTGTAAAACTCATCTATGATGATGTTAGAAATCAGAACCACAGTTGTTTGTCCAAGAATATGACAGAGTGACTGAGAAGGAGCATGATGGAACATTTTGCCATAATGGAAATGTTGTATATTATGATTGTAGTGGTGGTTACATGAATGTATATAACTATCAAAACTCATTTACCTGAACATTTAAAATCTGTGCATTTTATTGTTGATACTTTCTACCTGAATAATATTCATCTAAATATATCTATATTAACACCAAGAATAATGCCTGGCACATGGTAGGTGCTCAATGGATATTTGAGAAATGAATATTTTAGTAAATTTTCTATCAGCACCACTTTTACCATAACTCATAGCTTTTGGTATGAGTGCCTTTGTTGTTGATGTCCCAAGAAAATGTGAGTTCAGGTTTCAATTCCCTTTTATTGAATGAGCCATGCAAAATAATCTTTCTGTCCTTAATTTTCCATTGGATTATTTTAGGACATGTTCACATTGTCTTTGGGGAAAGATTCATGTGAACTTGAGAAGAATGTGCATTCTGCTACTATTCTATGTGATATTATTTATGTGTCTGTTAGGTCCACTTGTTTTATAGTGTTATTCAAGTCTTCTGTTTCCATATGGATCATCTGTCTGGATTTTTTTTTTTACATTTTTGAAATGGAGTATTGAAATCTCCTCCTATTATTGTATTGCTATTTCTCTTGTCAGTTCCATCAATGTTTGCTTTATATATTTATGTTCTCTGATGCTTGGTGCATATTTATTTATAATTGTCAACTATTTCTGGTGAACTGATCCATTTTTTATTATTTAATGTTCTTCTTTGTCTATTGTTAACGTCTTGGACTTGCAATATATTTTTTCAGATGTTAATATAGCCACCCTCATTCTCTTTTGGTTTTTATTTGCATGTAATATCTTTTCTCATTCCTTTATTTTCAGCCTATGTGTCTTCTTAAATCCAAAGTAAATCTCTTGTAGACAGTATACAGTTAAATCTTATTTTTAAAAAATCTGTTCAGCCATCCTATATCTTTTGATTGGGAAGTTACTTTAGTATATCTTGTAAGGCAGGTTTAGTTGTGGTGAGCACACTTAACTTTTTTTTGGTCAGGGAAATTCTCTTCCTTCATTTCTGAGGGATAGTTCTGCCAAGTACAGTATTCTTGATATGCAGGGTTGTTTTTTTCACTTTTTATATCATCCCACTCTCTTCTGGACTATAAGGTTTCTGCAGAAAATCCTTCTTATCAACTTATAGAGGTATATGATAAGTCACTTTTCTCTTGCTTCTTTCAAAACTCTTTTTATGTCTTTAATTTTGGGCAATTTGATTATATCTGGGTATAAATTTCACTGTATTCTTTTTATTTCAATCTTCTGGCTTCCTGGATTTGTATGTCCATTTTCTTCCCCAGATTTGGGAAGTTATCAACCATTATTTGTTTGAATAAAATTTCTGGTCCTTTCTCCTTCTGGGACTCCATATTGTATATATTAGTCCACTTTACAGTGTCCCACACATCCTTTAAGCTTTCTTTACTCATTTTTAAATTTTCATTTCTCTGACTTATTTCCAATAAACTGTCTTTGAGTTTGCTAATTTTTTCTTGTGCTTAATCTAGTCTGTTCTTGCACACCTCTAGTGAAATATTCAGTTTAGTTCAGTTAGGCTTCATGATTTCTGTTTGGTACCTTTACAATGTTTTTTTAAAATCTCTTCATTTATGTTCTCATGCCATGTCTTACTGCTTTAAATTTGTGCACTCATTTTTTACCTGACTTCAGTGAGCATCTTGTCATTGATGTCTAATTGTATTTCATTGTGGTCTAAGAGGAGCTATTGTATAATATCTCATATTTTAACTGTTTAAATATGTGTTTCATTGTCCAGAATCTTCTCTCTCCTGGTGAATGTTTCATGTGAGGTTGATAAGAATGTGTATTCTGATGTTGGATGAAGTAGCTTAGATATTTACATTTTGTTCTGTTGATTGATAGAGTCTTTGAGTTTGTGCTGTTTCCAATTTTCTGCTGGTTTGGCTTGTACATTTCTGAAAGATGGGTGTTAAAATTTCCAACAATAATAGTAGATTCATCCGTTTTTCCTTGAAGTCCTATTAGATTTTGTCTTGTGTATTTTGATGCTCTGTTTTAGACTCACACATGTTAAAGACTGTTACATCTCTTTGGAGCACTGATCTCTTTACCATTATGTAATGTCTCATTTTATTAATTTATTTTATTTTTAAATTATGTTGGTGCATATTAGATGTATATATTTATGGGATACATGAGATGTTTTGTTCCAGGCATACAATGCATAATTATCACATCATGGAATATTGGGTATCCACCCCAAGTATTTATCCTTTGTGTTACAAGCAATTCCATTATACTCTTTTAGTTATTTTTAAATGTACAATTAAATAATTATTGACAAGAATCCCCTTTTAGTGCTCTCAAATACTAGGGCTTATTTACCATTTCACCCAGCAATTGCATTACTGGGTATATACCCATATTGGGCATCTACTCATGTCTTTATGGTAATTCTACCATGAAGACACATGCACACATATGTCCGTCACAATATTATTCACTGTGACAAAGACATAGAATCAAACTAAATGCCCATCCACAGCAGACTGGATTTAAAAATGTGGTGTATAAACTAAGCCGTCATAAAAACACAAGATTATGTCCTTCGTAGCAACATGGATGGAGCTGGAGGCCATTACTCCAATTAAACTCACACAGGAACAGAAAAGAAAATACTGCATGCTCTCATTTATACATGGAAGCTAAAATATGAGAACACATGGACACAAAAAGGGGTAAACAGACCCCAGGGATAACTTGAGAGTAAAGGATTGGGAGAAAGGAGAGGATCAAAAAACTACCTACTGGGTACTATGCTTATTACCTGGGTGAAGATACATTGTGTACACCAAACCCTTGAGACATGCAGTTTATGTATATAACAAATCTGCATGTATAACCCAGAACCTAAAATAAAAGTTTTAAAAAAATGTAATGTCCCTGTTTTTCCCTGATAACTTTCCTTACTCTAAAGTCTGCTCTTCCTGAAATTAACATAGCTACTCCCAATTTATTTTATTTAGTGTTGGCATAGCATATCTTTCTCCATTCACTTTCTTTGACTCTATATGTATCTTTATATTTAAAGTGGTCTCCTTATACACAACTCATATTTAGCTCCTGATTTATGTTATATTTTGACAATCTCTGTGTATGAATTGGTGCATTTAGACCATTGACATCCAATGTGATTACTAGTATAGTTGTATTAATATCTGTACTAAGTTTGGGGGAAAAGGTGTGGCAAATTCTCCTATGCTAGTTTAAACCAACCATTTTTTCTTTCTAGCCCCCAGGAGACTAGAATATGTCAAGCCCCATATTTGTTACTGTTTTTTCTATTTGTTGCCCTTGTTCTTAGTTCCTATTTTTCTCACTAAGTCTTTTATGGGTTTAGCTGAAAAATTAATATGATCCTATTTTCTCTTCTTTAATAGCATATTAGCTGTACTTCTTTAAACATAGTGTTTTCCATTTGTGAACAGTTTTATAATGGTCATTTTCAATTATGTCAGGTATATCATATATTCTCATTTCATTATGACTGGTTTTTTGAAATTTATCTTTTTCCTTTGTTTGGAACATATTTTCTTGTTTCCCCATTTCTTTGATTCTCTGTGTTGCTGTTAACACATTAGACAAAAGAGTCACCTCTCTCAGTCTTCAAGCACTGGCCTTGCACAGGAGAAAACTCTTATCAATTAGTCTGTTCAGACATTCTGGAGGTCTCTCAAACCTTTATGCTAGGCCACACTACTTTCTTTGTTCCTAGCATCTAGAGTATTTTAGGTCCCCTTAGTGCTTCAAGACAAGCAAGAATGAAGCCAGTTTCTCAGGAAGCCTTCAGAGAAGGTGCATCATTAGACACACTGCTGCAATCTTTCTATATCCAGGAAGAAGCTGAGAATTGGGAAATTGTGCCTTTTATCTCTATGTTGATCTGAGGGAAGGGGATTGCAGCAGTTTTATTCTAGTTCAAACTGCCCTGTTTGTTCTCATCGGCCTCAGATGACTAGAGTATAATGGGTCACATTAGCACACACACACACACAAAGGAATAAACCAGTTATTTTGGCAGTCTTCAGAAAATTTAGGGCATTTGAGTGCATGGTCAATCTTTTTTCTCCCCCTGGTTGAAGCTGGAATCTTGGGTGATTTTATTACCCACTCCCTCTGTGCAAAGTTTAAGGGAAGAGTTGTGGTGAATACTTAATATGCCAACTCAAACTACTAATTTTTTCTTTGTAGTCCCCAAGGTATTTGAATATGTCAGGCCTCATAAACTCTCAGAGATAGGTGGGATAGAAGCCAGCCTCTCATATAGCACTTGGAAAAGTTGAAACATAACATATGCAATACAACTCTTCCCTCCTCAGGGAGATGCGGAGAGTTGGTACTTTTCACACTCTGATTCTATGCTGAGCCAAGTAGAAGAGCTGTGGCAAGTGCCCACACACTCGTTCAAACACTTCTTCATTCTCTGTAGCCCCCGGAAGACACACATATGTCTGGCTCCATCAGCTTTCCAAAACAGGTGAGAGAGAAGCCAGATCCTCAGGTAGCGCCTGGAAGTGTTAGTATGGTAGATGTATATGGTCTATCTCTTTCACTCTCATGGAGAAGCTGGGAGCTGAGTGTTCCATTCTGAACATATGTTACTGTACCAGGTAGTGGGGATTGTGGCTAGAGGATGTATTTATTTTTCCAACTGGTTTCAATGTGGATAGTTTCATACCCATGAAGATGAAGCTGCAGGAACCTATCATCTAGTTCCTGGATTTCTCACAAAGGGAAATAATTTGTGTGTTGCTTTTCAATTGGTGTGTCCATGTGGGAGAGTCCAAGTGTTCCTATTCAGTTATCTTGCTTATATCGCCTGTCTGCTATTTGTTTTCTGTGTGTCATAACTCTTTTTTACTTCATTTCCTCCATTACTGCCTTGTCTTTAAGTCATTTTTTGATTCTCTTCTAATTTCTTTTTATGTATGTAGTTTTAGATATTTTCTTAATAGTTACTATGGAAGTTACAGTTAGCATCCTAAGTATATAACAATCTAATTTATTTGATATTAACTTAGTTTAAATAACCTACAAAACTCTGATCTTATAGAGCCCTACCACCCTTTTAAGTTGTTGTCATAAATTACATTTTTGTACATTGTTTTCCTATTATATATATTTATAATAATATTTTAACATATTACTTTTTAAAATCACATATAAGATAAAAAGTTACAAACCAGAAATATAATAATAATGGCTTTTATATTTTCTTACATATTTACTTTTACCAAATTTCTTCATTTATCTGTATTCTTTTGATTTACTGTCCAGTGTTTCTTTCAGTCTTAAGAACTCAAATATATAATTCTTGTAAGGCAGGTACTCAAGTAACAAACTTTCTCAGCTTTTGTTTATAGGGAATGTTCTAATATCTCTTATTTTTGACAAACTACTGTGCAAGATACAGAATTTTTAATTGACAGGTTTTTTTTCCTTACATCACTTTGAATATGTCATTCCATTGCCTCCTGGCTTCCATATTTTCTGATGAGAAATGTGCTGTTAATATTTCTGACAATTCTTTGTACATAAGGAGTCAATTCTGGTGCTCAGGATTCTCTCCTTCTTCTTGACTTATGACAATTTGATTATAGTGTGCCTTTGTGTTGATCACTTTGAATTTATCCTATTTGAAGTTAATTGAACTTCTTGGATGTGTAGATGCACGTCTTTAATAAAATTTAAAATGTTTTTGACTTTTAGGTTCTCAAACCTGTTTTATTCCCATTTCTTTATCTCTTCTGTTTCTGAGACTTCCATGTGTATGTTGGTATTTTTGATGGTGTCCCACAAAAGCCTTAGGCTATGTTCACTTCTCTTCCTTCTTTTTACTTTCTGCTTATCAGAGTGCATAATTTCCATTTTTTACCTTCAAGTTCACAGTTATTTTCTACTACCTACTTAAATTTCTTGAATCCTTCAGTGATATTTACATTGGAGTTACTGTACTTTACATCTTCAGAATTTTACTTTGATACCTTTTTATAGTCTCTATTTCTATTAATATTCTTATTTGTTCATACATAATTTTCCTGCTTTTCTTTACTTATTTGTCCACAGTTTCCTTAAGGTCTTTGAGCATATTTTAGAAAGTTAATTTATAATCTTTGTGTAGTTAATTGAATATCTAGGTTCCCCAAAGAACAGCTTAAGTCATTTTTCTTTTTTACCTCTGGATGGGATTTATTTTTCTGTTTGTATGTCTTGAAATTTTCTACTTTAACCTCGACATTCTGAAGAGTATTTTGGAACTTAAATCTCCTTTCCTCAGGGTTTGCTATTGTTGATTGTTGAGGCCTGCAGTTATCCATTTTTGTAGCAACCTTTTAAAACTTTTTGTGATGACTATTTTTTGTGTATATTAACTAAATTCTGTGTTTTCACAGATTGATCATTGTGTCAGTGATCAATCACTGACCTAAAAGATTTTCTTAAGTGACTTAATACTCATATTTTCATTCTGAGCCTTCTCAGCCTTCTCTTTTCCAGGATTTTGGATTTGTCATCTGCTTGCCCCATCATACTATTTTAGAACATACATTTCCATAACTACACTTCCCTGGTAGTTATGGAAATGTATGTTCTAAAATATTTTGACAGATACCTCTGCAACCTGGAAATTTACTCGAACCCTGAGATTGGGGCAAAACAAATGTGAGTCTCTGTGTGATCCCTCAGGGAACCACCAGACAGGTTGAAACACATGAACACAGTATTTTAAGAACAAGTTCCTTATTATTAGCCTATTGTCTCCAGCAAGCCACATCTAAAATGTAGGCCATCATATTCATAGCCACTGGCACCATGCTGAAGAATGGGGGTTATAAGATGGTTATAAAAAATGTCACAGTGTTGTCTTACTAAAACTCAGTTATCCTTTTCTTTATTAAGCAGATTCCTATTTGTTGTGTTTTGAATTAGATTTCAGAGTTCTGAAAGTGTCCAGTCTTTGACAGCTCATTGTTAATTTGCTCTCCTATTTTTTAAATATGTTCTCTTTATCCTTTGAATTCTGAAATTTTACCATAACTATGTAAGTAAAAATGCACACTATTTTTAATGAATTGCTTTAAAATCTTAGTGGATCCTTTCAAATGAAATAGTACAAATATTCATTTAGCAAATATAGTAAACACTTATCTTGTTCTAGACTAGACACTATAAGAATGATGGAAATGCAATGGGGAACTGGATAGAAAAGACCTCTATTCTCTTGGAAATTATATTTCATTGTGTTAGACAACAAGTATGCAAAATTTTTAACCTACATATCCTGATAAATTTATAAAGAAGATACACAGTAAGCTATGATAAAGAATAGCCAAAGAATTAAATACTTATTGTTGTGTGTGTAAATATCCCTAAGAAGTTGGTATATAATATTGGTCTGAAGAATACCTAGGAGGAAGATTTGTGAAAAGCTGGGATATGAGTTGGGGAGAGTAGTCTAGGCAAAAGGAAGAGTAAGACCAAAGGCCAAGAGACAGTAAGCATCTTGAGATTTTCTGGGAAATAACAAGTGGTCATTGTAATGGATATATTGTAAGGAAAGGAAGAGTGGGATAATGGGAGACTTGGAGCAGATTATTATTTTTCCTACATGCAATAAAAAGCAATGGATGACTAAAACAAGGATAAAGTGCTCTCATTTACACTTTAACGGTCCACTATGATTACTAGTTGGAAATAAGATAAGGTATTCATTGATAAACTGAATGTGAGAGATGAGTAGAACATATGACTAGTATATATCCATAGTAATGGCAGATTGCTAGTCATCATTTAAGTTATTTCCTTTTATTCTATCTTTACGGAAGTCTAATTAGATATGTGTTGGAATAAGAGGTCTCCTCTTATATGAACCCTGTCCATTTGTACTGCATTCCTGGAGAATACCTCTGTTATGTCTTTTAGATAACTTTATACATCCTTAGCTGAGTCTATTCTGTTATTCATCTACATGTATTGAAGTGTTTTTATAATTTCAGTGTCTATAATTTTATAATTTCTATAATTATATATATGAAATTTTATAATTTCAGTAACTTCATATAGCTGATTTTTTACCATTAATTTTTATGCTTTTTAATAGTATCCTGTTTAAATGGATAAAATATACTAAAATTTTTCTATGGATATAAAATGGACTTACTGTAAGCTTTCTTCCATTTCCTGTATTAACTTTATTTCCTGGAGGTTAATTCTTTAGTTTTCTATTGAGGTCACTACTTCTCTTTCATAGTGTTCATTTTCCTCGACTGCTGGTTGATTTATTGTTTTCTGGTTATATTCATTAACCTCTATATATCTCTCAGCGAATTCTGGTTGTAATAACTGGACACTTCCTCTGATCATTGCAAAGAAATGCCTGCAAATAAAAATCTGTATTTTTTATATTATTGTGAGAGAAAAATTGTTGAGATTTAGCTTTTCTTTTAGAATTTTAAAAACTCAGACTCTTGAAAATGTGTAGGATTTTATTTATATAATATATGAATATAGATACAGTTAATATAGGATATAAATGGAACTATAGATAAGCCTGGAAGTAAAGAACCTCAAGATGTCAGAACAACAGGGCTGAAGGGTCCCAGGTGCCTGAGTTCCTCACCTGAAAGACAGTTGAGCAGAACATCCAAACCAGCCAGCACCCACTGCATCAGACTTTGTGTGAGTGGAAAATCAACTTTGATTGTGGTAAGCCTCTGTGATTTGGGGGTAGTTTAATATAAGTTGGCTTATCCTGACAAATGCAGAAGCATGATTAATTATTTTCTATTTTTATGCTTTGAGCCCTTAATGCTTCTCTTATACCTAACAAATTGTGGTTTCTGACTATTCTAGTGTTGAAGTCCTCACATACCAAACACGTATGAGAAAACCTAATGCCGGTCCTAATGAGTCCTAAGGAGTCCTAATGCCGGTGCAATATAGCACCAGTCACATATATGACATTTATATTGCACCAGCATTAGGGCTCCTTATGTTTATGGGGTTTTCTCATACATGTTTGGTATCTTGTCACTAACATGTATTTGTTTGATTTGTTGTTGGTAGGTGCATCATTCCCTCAGATTTGAAGCCCTCTATTCTGCTGCCACAAACCTTTTAGCCAAATTATCTTCCTTTATATTTCTTAGGTATGAATCAAGCATCAGTCCCCTGTGTTTCCCTAAGTGACAGATAATTCGTATTGGGTACCCTGGTGACGTTAAAGACTCTTCCATTGACATTAAAGTGAGAATAGAGCATCCCCTATACAAGATCAGCTCTTCAAAACACTTTAGAAGGCACTATTCACATATGGTGAGACACAGTGTGCCAGAGTCATCTCCCTACTCACACCTTTTCACACTGATAAAACTCTGATTTCAGGTTTTGAAAAGTATCTAAGCACATTCTATGAAAAGGCAGAATCTCTAACAGAAAATAAATAGATGGAATAAATAGAAAAATAGAAAATAAATAAAATAATAGAAATAATAAATAGAAAATAAATAAAAAATAAACAGAAAGATAAATAAAAAATAAATAAATAGAAAATAAATAAAAAATAAATAAATAGAAAATAATTTATTAGGTATATATTATAAACATCTAAACACTTAAAGTGATCTTAAGTAAATATAAGAGGGCAAGGGCAAGTTTGGATAAATTTTATAACATAACATGAAAAAAGTTAATATTTTAGTCTATGAAGAGCATTTACAAATTAAAGCAAAAATCAACACCAAGACTTTAAAAATTGGTGCATTAGAATGAGAGAAAAAAGTCAGAAACTAGAGAGCACACAGAGTATGATCCCATTATACAAAGTTCAAGAAGAGGCAAAAGAAGTTGATAGTGATATAAGATCAATGATTGCTGGGGCTGGGGTGAAGGAAATAAGTGCGAAGGGATATGAGGGAATTTTATAGGGTGGTAGACATATTCTATATTTTAAGTGTTGTGATGATCATATGCGTAAATACGTTTATCAAAACTCATAGAACTGTAAACTGAAATAAGGCAATTCCTTAAACATAAAGCAAACCTCAATAAAGTTTACTAAACAACCAAACTATATACACTTACCACTTACAAAAAAAATATACAAGTGACATCTGTTAAAACAAAACACATCAAAAATTACCAGAAGTCAAAGTAACATAAAAATATAAATTGATAAAAACTTTGAGGTTTCATCTGCATTAATTAGATTATGAAATCTAAACATAATGGTAATACCATTATGGTTAAGAGTAAATAAAACCATCTCTCTCATGCACTGTTATTGAAAATGTAAGTTGATGCATACTTAAAGATGGCAATTTGAAAATGTGTATCAAAAGTCTTATATATATTCATCAGTTTTGACTCAGCTCTAATAATTATAGAAATTTTGATTAAGGATTAATATGAGAAACATTTAAGTGATATGATAATTTAAAATATGAAGAAAAATAAATGAGCACATATGGAATCAACACATAGCCTTAACAAATCTCAACATTTCACCACACTTGCTACAAACTTTTTAATATGGGAAAAATAAAACATGGTTTTCATTCAGTATTTGTGCCTTTATAATTTCATTCCCTTCCTTCTTTCCTCACATGTTAGCCACTGTCTGGAATTTACTGTTTACCATTTCAATTTGTTTTTGCTTGTGTGAGGCTTTGCATGTTTCTCTGCTTTATATAAATGATGTAATAATGTAAAAGTTATTTTGCACATTATAGTTTTACTCAATATTATTTACATGCAGTCATTTTAATATATGTAGTGCTATTTCATTTATTATAATTTCTGCATACTTTTCAAAAGTATGAACATGCTACAAGTAATTTATTCTCTTTTAGATAGACTTTGTATAGATGCCAAATTCTATAAATAATGATGCAACAAACATTCTTACACATTAATATTAATTTACTAAGGACTGCTTGTAATTTACTTTGTCACCGTTTCTGACAAAATACCACAAACTGGGTGGTGTATTATCTTACCATTAGTCTATCAAGAGCATTTACAAATTAAAGCAAACTCATTTCAAAATTATTTCAAATTTTTTTACTTTTCAAAATTTGGAGTCTAAAAGTCCAAAATAAAGGTATTGGTAGACTTGATCCCTTTTGAGGGCTGTGAGAGAAAGATCCATTCGGTCCTCTGTTTTTGGATTGTAGATGGCCATTTTTTCCCCTTTGTCTCATGACATTGTCTTCTGTTTATGCCTATCTCTCTCCAATTTTCCCTTCTTGTAACAATACCAGTCATATTGGACTACAGCCTACCCTAATGACCTCATATTATCTAATTGCATCTGCAGTGACCCTATTTCTGCATGAGGTCACATGCTGATGTACTGAACATTAGGACTTTAACCTGTAAATTGGTGGGAGACACAATTCAACACATAATGGTATATCTCCCTGTGTACGTGAATTTTTCAAGTTTCCCTAGTTCAGTGCTTCTCAGTCAGAGATTATTTTGTTCCCCCTCCCTCTCGAGGACATTTGGCAATATCTAGGGCTATTTAGGGTTGTCACAATTGGTGGTGGCAAGTGCTAATGGCATCAAGTGCGTAGTGTTCAGGGATTCTGCTAAATATACCTGTGTAAAAAACGTCCCCACAACAAGCACTTTTCTAGCCGAAAATCTCAATAGTGCTTAGGGTGAAAAACCTTGATCTAAATTATATTCCTAGAACTGTAATTGTTAAGTATACCATCTGAAGTAAATTTACTTGCTGATTTGCTTTCTAATATGTTGTTATAATTTATATACCCACAAGCAGTGTATGAGTCTGTTTCTTTTTGTTTTTTTTTTCCATCAACTTTTATTTTAAGTTCCAGTGTAACATGTGCAGGAAGGGCAGGTTTGTTACATAGGTATACATGTACCATGGTGGTTTGCTGCACAGATTAACCCATTACTTAGATAGTAAGCCCGGCACTCACTAGCCATCCTTCCTGATGCTCTCTCTGCCCCCACTCAGTGTGTGTTGTTCCCCATCTTGGGTCCATGTGTTCTCATCGTTCAGCTCCCACTTTTAAGTGAGAACAGGCAGTGTTTGTTTTTCTGTTCCTCCGTAGTTTGCTGAGGATAATGGTTTTCAACTCCATCCATATCTCTGCAAGGGACATGATCTCATTCCTTTTAATGGCTGTGAAATATGTACCACGTTTTCTTTAACCAGTCTATCATTGATGGGAATTTAAGTTGCTTCCATGTCATTGCGATTGTGAATAGTGCTGCAATTGACGTATGCATGCACATATCTTTATATCAGAATGATTTATACACTTTTGGGTATAATAGTAATGGGATTGCTGGGTCAAATGGTATTTCTGCTTCTAGATCTTTGAGGAATCACCACACTGTCTTCCACAATGGTTGAACTAAATTACATTCCCACCAACAGTGTAAAAGTGTTCCTTCTTCTCTGCAACCTTGCCAGCATCTGCTGTTTCTTCACTTTTTAATAGATGCCATTTTCATTGTGGCTTTGACATGCATTTCTTGAATAATCAGTGATGTTGAGCTTTTTTTTTTTTCATATGTTTTTTCATATGTTTGTTGGCTGCATGAATTTCTTCTTTTTTTTTTTTTGAGACGGAGTCTCGCTCTGTCGCCCGGGCTGGAGTGCAGTGGCTGGATCTCAGCTCACTGCAAGCTCCGCCTCCCGGGTTTATGCCATTCTCCTGCCTCAGCCTCCCGAGTAGCTGGGACTACAGGTGCCCACCACCTCGCCCGGCTAGTTTTTTGTATTTTTTAGTAGAGACGGGGTTTCATCGTGTTAGCCAGGATGGTCTCGATCTCCTGACCTCGTGATCCGCCTGTCTCGGCCTCCCAAAGTGCTGGGATTACAGGCTTGAGCCACCGCGCCCGGCCCGAATTTCTTCTTTTGAGAAGTGTCTGTTCCTGTCCTTTGCGCCCTTTTTAATGGGGCTGTTTGTTTTTTTCTTGTACATGTGCTTAAGTTTATTGTAGACTCTGGATATTAGACCATTGCCAGATGCATAGGTTGCAAACATTTTCTTTCACTCTGCTGGGTGTCTGTACACTCTGATGATAGTTTATTTTGCTGTGCAGAAACTCTTTAGTTTAATTAGATCCCATTTGTCAATTTTTGCTTTTGTTGCAGTTGTTTTTGGTGCTTTCATCATGAAATCTTTGCCCATGCTATGTCCTGAATGGTAGTGCCTAGATTTTCTTTTAGGGTCTTTATAGATTTGGGTTTTACATTTCAGTCTTTAATCCATCTTAAGTTAATTTTTGTATAAGGTGTAAGAAAAAGGTCCAATTTTAATTTTCTGCTTATGGCTAGTCAGTTCACCTAACACCAATTATTAACTCAATGTGTCTGTTTTTGTAGCATTATTGGGCTGTTTTGTTACCATAGCCTTGTAGTATAGTTTGAACTCTGATGGCATGATGCCTCCAGCTTTGTTCTTTTTGCTTAGGATTTTCTTGGCTATATGTGCTCTTTTTTGGTTCCATATGAATTTTAAAATAGTTTTCATTCTAATTCTGTGAAGGATGTCAATGGTAGTTTAATGGGAATGACATTGAATTTATAAATTACTTTGGGCAGTATGGCCATTTCCATAATACAACAAAAATAGAAAACTTCAGGACAATATCCCTGATGAACATACATGCGAACAACTTCAATAAAATCCTGGCAAACCGCATCTAGCAGCACATCAAAAAGCTTATCTGCCACAATGCAGTTGGCTTCATCCCCGGGATGCAAGGTTTGTTCAACATGTGCAAATCAATAAATGTCATTTATCACATAAACATAACTAAAGACAAAAACCACATCTCAATAGATGCAGAAAATGCCTTCGATAAAATTCAATATCTCTTCATGTTAAAAATTCTCAATAAACTAGGTATTGAGGGAACATACCTCAAAATAATAAGATCCATATATGACAAACCCACAGTCAATATCATACTGAACAGGCAAAAGCTGGAAGCATTTCCCTTGAAAACTAGTACAAGACAAGGTTGCCCTCTCTCACCACTCCTATTTAGCATAGTACTGTCAGTTCCGGCCAGAGTCTGTTTTTTTTATGTTTGTCAACACTTGCGATGATGTCCATAACATTTGCCAAATTATTTAAGATGAGATCTCATTATTTTTAACATATATTTCCTTGACTAATAGTTAGAAATAGCATCTTTCCATATGTTTGTAAGACATTCAGGAATATTTTTTAATTAATTATTATTCATATTCATGTTGCATGTTATTCTAGGGTTGTCTATCTTTAGGAATTAGATATAGATTTTTATACTAAGATCTTATAAATCATATGAATTTAGAGATAATTTCTCAAAGTTTCTGGCATGATTTTTAACTTTTTTTCTTATTTTATTATTTATTAAAATTTCAACTTTTATTTTAGACTCCGGAGGTACATGTGTAGGTTCGTTAACTGGTATATTGTGTGATGCTGAGGTTTAGAGTACAATGAATCCCATTACCCGGGTACTGAGCATCATACCCAATAGTTAGTTTGCAGCTCCTGCCTCACTCCATCTCTCCTGCTCTAGTAGTCCCCAGTGTCTATTGTTGATATCTTTATGTCTGTGTGTACCCGCGTTTCTGCAAGGGAAATGTAAAGAAAATTATTTCGTTCTTTTTTATGGCTATGTAGTATTCCATGGTACATTTACCACATTGTCTTTCTCCAGTTCACTGGGGCTTTTTTGTTTTGTTTTCTTATCTAAAATTTTATTTCAATAGTTTTAGGGGTACAAGTGGTTTTCTTTTCACATGGATATACTGTAGAGTGGTGAAGTCTGAAATTTTAGTGCACTCATCACTTGAGTAGTGTACATGGTATCCAATATGGAGTTTTTTATCCTTCAGCTTCCTTCCACCCTCCACTTTCCTGAGTCTCCAGTGTCCATTATTATACCACTTTGTATGCCTTTATGCACTCATAGCTTAGCTCTTACTTATAAGTGAGAAGATAGGAAATTTGGTTTTGTTATTTCTGAATTATATAACTTAGAATAATGGCTTCTGGTTCTACCCAAGTTGCTGCAACAAACATACTTTCATTGTTTTTTATGGCTGAATAAAAACACATAACCCATAGTATTCCATGGGTTATGTGTGTGTAATATATACTTATATGTATATATTACAATATGTATATGTTACACATACACATATATATTACAGACATATACATGTATATGTATATATTACACACATATACACCAGATATTCTTTATCCATCATCAGCTGATGGGCACTTAGGATTGGCTCCATATCTTTGCAATTGTGAATTATGCTGCAGTAAACATATGCAAGCAGATGTTGTTTTGATATAATAACTACTTTTCCTTTAGATAGCTACCCAGTGGTGAGATTGCTGAATTGAATAGTAGATCTACTTGTAGTTCTTTGAGAAAACTCCATACTTTCTTCCATAGAGGATATACACTGCTGTATCCAACCAGCAGTGTGTAAGTGTTCCCTTTTCACCACTTCCGTGTCAACATCTACTGTTTTTTGACTTTTTAATAATGATCATTCTGGTTGGGGTAAGGTGGTATCTCATTGTGGTTTTAATTGGCATCTCCCTGATGATTAGTGATGTTGAGCATTTCTCATACGTTTTTTGGCCATTTGTGTATCTTCTGAGAATGTCTATTCATGTCACTTGCCCACATTTAAATGGGATAATTTATTTCGTTCTTGCTGACCTGTTTGAATTCCTTGTAGAATCTGGACCTTAATTCTTTGTTGGATGCATAGATTGCAACTAATTTCTCTCATTCTGTGGGCTGACTACTCTGATGATTATTTCTTTTACTGTGCAGAAACTTTTTGGTTTAAGCCTCATTTGTTAATTTATGTTTTTGTCTCATTTGCTTTTGAGGTCTTAGTCATAAATTATTTGCCTAGGTCATTGTCCAGAAGAGTTTTTCCTAGGTTTTCTTCCAGAACTTTTATAATTTCAGTTCTTAGATTTAAGTCTTTAATCCAGTTTGAGTTGATTGTTATATGAGGTAAGCGGTAGGTATCTAACTTCATTTTTCTACACATGGCTGTCTATTTTCCCCAGCACCATTTATTAAATCCGGTGTCCTTTCCCGAGTTCATGTGTCTGCATGCTTTGTTGAAGATCAGATGGTTTTAAGTATTTGGCTTTATTTCATCGTACTCTATTCTGTTCCATTGGTTTATGATCTACTTTTATGCTAGTATACTGGTTTAGTTCCCATAGCCTTATAGTATAATTTGAGTCAGGTAATGTGATGCCTCCAGATTTATTCTTTTACTTAGGATCACTTTGGCTGTATGGGTTTTTTTGTTGTTGTTATTCCATATGAATTTTAGGATTCTTTTCTCCAATTTTGTGAAAAATGATGTTAGTATTTTGATAGGAATTTTATCAAATCTGTAAATAGCGTTGAGTAGTATGGTCATTTTCACAATATGGCTTCTCCCAATCTGTGAGAATGGTATGTATTTCCATTTGTTTGTGTCCTGTGGTTTCTTTCTTTAATTTTTAAATTATTTTAAAGTGTTTTTGTGGGTGCATAGTAGGTGTATGTATTTATGGGGTTACATAAGATGTTTTGATACAGGTATGCAATGTGAAATAAGCATATGATAAAGAATGGGGGTGTCTATTCCCTCAAGCATTTATCCTTTGCGTCATTATTTTTGCCATGAATCTCCAAGTAGTTCTTTGAGCTTCTTGTGTTTGAATGTATTAATGTCTAGCAAGTCAGGGAAGTTTTATTTGATTATTTGCTCAAATAAGTTTTCAAAACTTTTTGCCTTTTCTTCTCCCTCAGGACCACCAATGATTTTTAGGCTTGGCCATTTTGTAATACCGTATTTCTTGGAGACATTTTTCATTTCTTTTAATTCTGTTTTCTTTATTTTTTTCTGATTGGGTTAACTCAAAAGCCTTGTCTTTGAGAACTGAAATTATTTCTTATAGCGGTACTAGTCTATTGTTAAACTGTTCACTGCATTTTGTAATTCTCTAAGTGTGTCCTTCATTTCCAGAAATTGTGATTGAATTTTCATTAAAATATGTATCACCTTAGAAAATGTTTTATTCATATCCTAAATTCTTAATTCATGTTCACTTTCACTTCTCTTGTGTTTTTTTGAGTAACTTAATAAACAACCCTTTGAATTCTTTATCTGGGATTTAAAATATTTCATTTTGGTTTGAATCAATTGCTGGAGAGCTATAGTGTGATTGATCATCTGGTGGTGTTCTCAGACTCTTGTTTTTTTCATATTGCTTGAATTATTTTTCTGGTTTATTTTCATTTAGGAAGACTATTTCTTCCAATTATTTTTTATTTTATATCTGATTCTACTTTTATTTATTTTTTTTTTTTTTACTTTTTGAGGACGTGTGTTTAATGTGTAATGTTCATTGTAATTTAACTTGGCTCTGGGCGCTTTGAGTGGTGACGAATTTATTTGAGTGTCTTGATTATAGAGGGTCTTTGTATGATGACTTTCTCGGGTACTGGTTGCAGTAGCAATGTGCTTAGTGTGTGAACAGTTTTACTGTTTTCTGTGGCTCTGGAATAGCAGTGGTCTTCTGAAGTTTATCCCATTTTCTAGTCATATGTATTTATTTATTTATTTATTTATTTATTTTCTCTCTCAGTATTTTATTTACTGGGTTAAACAGTTCAGCTTCAGGCCAGTAGGAAATATCTATGGGTAAAAACCATCTGTGGCCAAAGCGTGTGGGTAAATACTCTACCCCATGGTGGGCAGAGGTTCCAGCATTGATAGAGGTGGTTGAGGAAGCTCTCAGTGAAACACACCAAGGTCTTTTCAGGGGGACAGGAGGAAGCCACCTCAGCATCTCTACCAGACCAGCAGGAAATCAGTCCACCTACCAGTCACACTCCTGACCCAGTGCTTCAGCTATTCAGGCAGGCAACCTCTTCATCTGCAGGAATGCTGATGTCCATGTAGAGAGGGACTGTGACTCTACACTTCATGCAATACCGAACCTGAAAGGCCCTTCTTCTGTGGGGATGCAGTCACTCTGAAGTGCTCCGGAAAGGCTTTCTAAGGCTTCCCTCATGCTGACCTCTCAAGGGAGAAGCCCCACCTTGTCTGCACTGGTGAGTGAGGGGGAGAAGTTCCTTTCTCCAAGACCCTTCTTGAGCACCAGGGTGGCCTGGTTGTTGGGCTAGAGCCTCAGCCTTTCCATTCTGAACCTGTGCCTGTGCTGAAAGAGACTTCTCACAAGCAGAAAGTTCTGGTACTTATGGCCTACACTCTGGATTCTTTTGTCCCACAGGGTGCTCCCTTGATGTAAGGTACTCCCCCTTCCCCTAGGTATAGAAGTTCCTGAGGGCCAGACTATTGTGAATTCTGCTGCTCCTCTGGGTCTAGTTGCCCAGTAAGGCTGCCACACATCATGCTGGTGCTGGAGAACATCTGCAAGGGATTCAGTTATGTGACTAGTTCTCTAGTCTCCCAGAAGCAGGTACCAGCACCAACTCTGATGGAAGTGGCAAGGGAGTGATGTATACTCTGTGACATTTCCTTGGTTATAAGGTTTGTTGACTTTCTAAAATGCCAGCTGTAGTAGTACTGCATCTGTCAAGTGGACTGACTCAAAACCTCCTGGTTAGCCAGGGTGATGCAGGCAACGGTAATAACTGAAGTCACACAAAATATTTCTTTTTTCTGGGCACTGTGTTATTGTGCCTGCAGATGTTGTAATGGACTGTGCCTGTTTTCCTCCAGCTGAGAAGTGGCACTTGCAAATGAGTGCGTGTTGTGGTGATAGTGGTAAGTTTTGTGCTTGCCTTAGGTTATTCAGGGAAGGTATTCTGGTTTTCAGGCAGTGGACAGGGCCATGGAAATTCCAAAAATCCCTGACTTTTCTGTTAAGCTACCAAGCAGGGTGAAGGCGTAAGCTAGATGTGGGCTGAATCAGGCAAGTACATGTTCTGGCTATCCACATGTGGGCACGAATAGCCGCCCCAATGAGAATCGAAGGTCAGTTCTCTCAATGCTGGGGTAATGTTCCAGGTAGGATTGTAGATGATTCTGCTGCACAGAAAAGTCTGCATAGGCAGCAGAGGGTAGTAGGTGGCAGTAAGTCCCACCTAACTCCCACTGAATTTGGCTAGGCAGGTCTCAAACTTACTAGGAACAGCTAGCTGGGTTCCAGCCAGGTTGCACTCAGAACTCCAAACTTCCACAGGCTGTAAGCTTTCCCCCACTGAGACAGAAACCATCCCTTTCAGGCCATGCCCCTCCAGGTCTACCAGTGAAGCACAGGTGCCCAGCTCCTGTGCCTGTGATTATAACACACTTCTCATTCAGTTATTGGTTCTGGCCGAGGGAGGTTGTCACCACTGAAGATTGTATTGCAAATATCAATAAGAAACTTCTCTCAACCTGTGACCACTGCGTGTTAGTGGCTAATCTCTGTGAGGTCCCTGGTGAGGTAGGATCAGAAATGCCTTTCCTACATCTCCACTGGAGTCTGGAAGTGCATGTAAAGCACATCCCGATGCCACTGTTTTACATATTTTTCCCGCTGCCCACTAACTCAGCTCCAGTGCCAGGTAGAGTTAAGGCATTCCACAATGGCCTGGATTGCAGGTTCCCCAGCGTGAGTTTATAACACAGAGGGAAACCCTCTCCCTGTCACACTCTGGGGACTCACAGTTTTCCACCATGGGTCATGGTGTAGCCTGTCACCTCTTCCAAAGGGTCTGTGTTTTTCTTTCAGTTTTCCTAAGTATTCGTGTTCCTTCTTGGAAAAAAAAAGTTCACAGAATTAATTTCTACACACTATTTTTCTTTCCAAGTGCAAGAAACTGCTAACAATAATTCCAATCTACCATCTTGAAAAAACAAAACTAAAATCAAAACAATACAAAAGTTATCCAGTTCACTGTTGATGGGCACCTAGGTTGACTCCATATCTTTGCTATTGTGATTAGTGCTGCAATGTACATATGAGTGCACGTGTCATAGAATTATTTATTTTTCTTTGGGTATATACGCATTACTAGAATTGTTAGGTCTAATGGTAGTTCCTTTTTAAGTTCTTTGAGAAATCTCCAACTTCTTTACACAGTGGCTGAACTAAATTACATTTCCATCAACAGTATAATGAGCATTCTCTTTTCTGCACAACCTCGCCAGAATCTGTTGTCTTTTGAAATTTTAATAATTGCCATTCTGACTGGTATGCAATTGTACATCATTGTGGTTTTGATTTGCATTTCTCTAGAGATTAGTAATGTGGAGCAATTTGTTCATATGTTTATTGGCCACTCAAGTTTTCTTTTGAGACATATCTCTTTATTTCATTTTCCCGCTTTTTAATGGGGTTGTTTTTTGCTTATCAAATTAAGTTCCTTATAGATTCTGGATAGTAGACCACTGTCATATGTATAGTTTCTGAATAATTTCCCCCATTCTGCATGACTCTGTTAAATATTTTGCTGTGCAAAATCTCTTTAGTATATTAGTTCCCACTTGTGAATTTTGTTTTTATTACAATTGCTTCTGAGGACTTAACATTCTTTCCCACTCTTACGTCCAGAATTTTCTTCTACGTTTTCTTCCAGGATTTTATAGTTTGAGGTCTTACATTAAATACCTAATACAAAAATTTTCTCCCATTCTGTAGTTGCCTGTTCATTCTGATGGTAGTTTCTTTTGCTGTGCAGAAGCTCTTTAGTTTAATTAGATCCCATTTGTCAATTTTGGCTTTTGCTGCCATTGCTTTTGGTGTTTTAGACATGAAGTCCTTGCCCATGCCTATGTCCTTAATGGTATTACCTAGGTTTTCTTCTAGGGTTTTTATAGTTTTAGGTCTACATTTAAGTCTCTAATCCATCTTGAATTAATTTTCGTATAAGGGGTAAGGAAAGGATCCAGTTTCAGCTTTCTACTTATGGCTAGCCAATTTTCCCAGCACCATTTATTAAATAGGGAGTCCTGCCCCATTTCTTGTTTCTCTCAGGTTTATCAAAGATCAGATGGCTATAGATGTGTGGTATTATTTCTGAGGGCTCTGTTCTGTTCCATTGGTCTATATCTCTGTTGTGGTACCAGTACCATGCTGTTTTGGTTACTGTAGCCTTGTAGTACAGTTTGAAGTCAGGTAGCGTGATGCCTCCAGCTTTGTTCTTTTGACTTAGGATTGTGTTGGCAATGCGGGCTCTTTTTTGGTTCCATATGAACTTTAAAGCAGTTTTTTCCAATTCTGTGAAGAAACTCATTGGTAGCTTGATGGGGATGGCATTGAATCTATAAATGACCTTGGGCAGTATAGCCATTTTCACGATATTGATTCTTCCTATCCATGAGCATGTTATGTTCTTCCATTTGTTTGTGTCCTCTTTGATTTCACTGAGCAGTGGTTTGTAGTTCTCCTTGAAGAGGTCCTTTACATCCCTTGTAATTGGATTCCTAGGTATTTTATTCTCTTTGAAGCAATTGTGAATGGACGTTCATTGATGATTTGGCTCTCTGTTTGTCTGTTACTGGTGTATAAGAATGCTTGTGATTTTTGCACATTGATTTTGTGTCCTGAATCTACTCATCTGACAAAGGGCTAATATCCAGAACCTACAAAGGACTCAAACAAATTTACAAGAAAAAACAAACAACCCCCAAAAAGTGGGCAAAGGATATGAATAGACATTTCTCAAAAGAAGACATGCATACAGCCAACAGGCACATGAAAAATGCTCATCATCACTGGCCATCAGAGAAATGCAAATCAAAACCACAATGAGATACCCCCTCACACCAGTTAGAATGGCAATCATTAAAAAGTCAGGAAACAACAGTGCTGGAGAGGATGTGGAGAATAGAAACACTTTTACACTGTTGGTGGGGTTATAAACTGGTTCAACCATTGTGGAAAACAGTATGGTGATTCCTCAAGGATCTAGAACTAGAAATACCATATGAGCCAGCCATCCTATTACTGGGCATATACCCAAAGGATTATAAATCATGCTGCTATAAAGACACATGCACAGGTATGTTCATTGCAGCACTATTCACGATAGCAAAAACTTGGAATCAACCCAAATGTCCATCAGTGACAGACTGGATTAAGAAAATGTGGCACATATACACCATGAATACTATGCAGCCATAAAAAACAATGTGTTCCTGTCCTTTGTAGGGACATGGATGAAGCTGGAAACCATCATTCTCAGCAAACTAACACAGGAACAGAAAACCAAATACCACATGTTCTCACTCATAAGTGGGAGTTGAACATTGAGAACACTTGGACATAGGGAGGCGAACATCACACACTGGAGGCTGTCAGGGGTTGGGGGACATGGAGAGGGAGAGCATTAGAACAAATACTTAATGCATGCAGGGCTTAAAACCTTAATGACGGGTGGATAGGTACAGCAAACTACCATGGCACATGTATACCTATGTAACAAGCCTGCACAGGTATCCCAGAACTTAAAGTAAATTTTAAAAAAATGCTCAACATCCTTAATCATCAGAGAAATGCAAATTAAAACCATGATGAGATACCATCTTATACCAGTCAGAATGGTTATTGTAAAAAAGTAAAAAAAAAAAAAAAAAAAAAAAAACAGAAGTTGGGAAGAATATGCAGAAGAGGGAATGCTTATACACTGTTGGTGAGAATGTAAATTACTACAACTTCTATGGAAAACAGTATGGATATTTGTCAAAGAACTAAAAATAGAACTACCATTCAATTCAGCAATTCAATTACTGGGTATCCACTCATGGAAAAGAGGACATTATATCAAAAAGACAGCTTCACTAGGATGTTTATTACAGCACTCTTCACAATAACATAGTCATGGACTCAACCTAAGGATCCATCAACACATGACTGGATTAAAAATGTCAGGTGTGTATACACACACACACACACACCATGGAACACTACTCAACTGTAAAAAAGAATGAAATTATGTCTTTTTCAGCAACAGCATTGAAACTGGGGGCCATTATCTTAAATGAAATAATTTAGAAAGAGGATGTCAAAAACTGCATGTTCTCACAAGTGACAGCTGAACAATGAGTACACATGGACATAACAGAGTGGAATAATAGTCATTAGAGACACCAAAAGATGGGACAGTGGTGGTGGCGGTGATAGATAAAATATTACCCATTTGGAACAATGGATCACATTCAGATGATGTACACTGAAACGTCAGAATTCACTACTAGGCAACATATCCATGTAATACAACTGCACTTTTACCCTCAAATCTAAAAAAAAAAAATTGAGTAAAACATCAAATTATGAAAATAAATATGATTAGTTATGTAAATATTGTGGTTGTATATACCAATTGTGAATATACATATACTGTTTATGAGTTCATATTTATGTAGAAAATTATAAAAATGGGAACAGGAAGAACACACCACCTTAAGTTTCATGATTACTTCTAAAGGAAGTGATTTGAATCAGTAACACAAAAGAGCATTAGTCCACCTGTAATGATTTATGTATCTTTAGATGGACCTGAAACAAAAATAGTGAAACATGTGTTTAATATGGGTGATATAAAATTGGATACTTTATGTATGATTATCTAGTTTATGTATTTTTGATATATCTTATGATTATTTTAAAAATTCAATTAAGCCAAAGATTTTCATTATTAGAAGCAAACTCTTCCTTCTCTTGGGAATCTGGGCTCCTACCAATTATACACTATCTGTGTGTCTTTGAGAAGGTAGAAAATATTTACTTTATCTTTGCAGGTCCCAAAATGCCTAGTACAGTGTCTCACACAGAATAAATATTTCAAACTTTTATAGTCACTGGTGATTTTTTCTCATGCTTGTGACTGGAATGATTGATTATAGGTACAGAATGGAACAAAATAATACGAATGTATTGTGTGAAGGTATTGACTGTATGTTTATAAATGTTAAATTCATCTTTAGTTAGAAACAAACAAAACTCAGGTGGCCAAACTTTCCTGAGTATAGGAAAGTGTATGTGGCCTGAAATGATTGACACCTGACTTTAAACATAAATAGAAGCATTTGTATTGGCTTGTAAACAAAGGCTCACTACTCCAGAATAGACAAGAAGATAAGGAAGGTACTCCAGGTCAGTACTTCTAAGAGACAATACAGTAATAAGCTAAAGAAATAAAAGTGTTGCTGGAGGACTGCTAATTTACCTGACATGTTATAATTTTTAATATTAATAAAAGTCATCTGTCACCTGCACAGAGAAAGTATGTTCCATCCTGTGTGCATTTGAATATGTACATATTTGATTTTAATAGCCTGCAATGTGGTAACTGGATAATAAAAGTTATGAGGTTATCTTCATTTCAAATCACTGATTTAACAAAATATAAAAGGCAATTCAAAATACATAATATTCAGCTCTTGGAAAGCTATGTTTTGTATGAAATGCAGACTTTATTTTTCAATTACTTAAACTCAAAAAAATGCAGTGGGTTCTGCACATAGAAAATTCTGCTTTTATTTATGCACGAGTAAGTGAATGCATCTATAAAAGCATATGCACATATGAGATTAGATTCTTAACGTATTCAATCTTTCTGTGGGCTACTCCCATGGTTTTTCTGATATTCAAATGTTCAGTTCTTAAAGAACATGAAGTGAAAATGTTTATTGCATTGCATATGTACAGTACAGTATACCTATTGTGTATATGTATATTACATAATACTGTTTATGTGAAAGTGGGGGTACTCATTACAATGTTAATATAGTAATCAAATATTTTTATTTTATGCATCAATCATTAAAAGAGTGCCCTATACAAATGCACTTAGTGAAAACATTCCACTGACAAGAACACAGACAATCTGAAAAAGATATGCGCACTGGGGCATGCTTTGAGAAGCCACTAAGATTGAGCTATTTGAGTCAAATCTTCTGAACGTTTGATAACTTCCTGCACAAACCTACCTGGCACTATGCTGAAGAAATTAGTACTACATTGCTTAGACCAGAGTCAATGAACTTTTTTCTTGAGGGAATATGAAGTTGGGTCATGGAGATACTGAGTCATTGGGGAGTCCCACTTTACTTACGGGAATGCAGACTAAGAGATCTTAATTAATTTACCAAAGAATTTATAGGCAGTAAGAGTGGAGATAATAAATAGTGGAAGAAACCATCATTCATAGAAATTAAATCTTTATGGAATGGTTTAGAAATTTTCTCCTGTGGGATACAGAAGCAGATGTATATAGACTTAACGTGGTTAACTCAAAGTTGCACTATCTTCCTGGATTGAATATATATATGAGGCCTAGAGAACAACCTTCCAAGGATTTTGTAATCCATTTGGAAAATAAATAATAAATCTTATAGAAACATAGAATCTTTAGCCTTTAAGTAATTTATAAATTATAGAGAGAAATTAAGACCTTGGGATGTTAACTTCTTTCTTTCATTCATGTTTTAGCTTTCGAAGAGAGAAGTGAATTTTAAGTTGATAGTCAAGCTTTCAGATTTGTTAAAGACCTATTTCTTTTAAAACTGTGCCTTAAGATGAACTCTCATAAAGGAAGTGCATATGAGAAAAGAAGCATATCATTTTAGACAAGATACTGTCTGGCTTGGCAGAAAGAATTTTAAAATGAAATTTATGAGTTAAGAAGATGGTAGTGATGGAAGGTGAAAATTCACTTAATACCTTCACATGAACAAAAACTTTCCCCTATATTGCCCTAATGCTTTTTATATCTTTTATTCTAACGCAGTAATTTATAATTGATTAAATTAATTGGTGTGACTGTTTGTAATGTCAGTCTGTTTTGTCCATTTGTTATCAGTCGTTTGTTCTCTTTCTTTCACTGAGTTTATTAGGATTATATCGGTTCTCTTAGAATAATTCATCCACTCTCAGGACCACTCTTAGTTCTAAGGTACTATAAAACCACTATAGACATGTGCTGATTACTTGCAATTACATATCCCATATTGGAAAATCTAAAACAGGGAATGAGGAGAAATCACTTATATTAAACTTTGAGAAGTGATTATGTTCTCCTACTTGAACATAGATATGTTTGATGTTCTATGAATTCACACAAATTAAAATAAAATAACGGAACACCAACATTTGCTGCACTTAAGCTGAAAAACATTATTTCTTCAATCTTTAACTTATGTTCAATCTCCTTTTATGTTCCTTCTTCAATATCAGTAACAAGTGGTAGGAAAAGATAACTAGTTTGTTATTATTCCATAGTAATCACATTCCTAATTGACAATATTTAGCAGCGTCTTTAATATGCTTTGGAGGCAAGAGCCCATATGTATAATTTACTTATACTGAAACACATATGTTTTGTTTATCTGATATTTAAATGTAATTGGGCATACTGTATTTTATCTGGCAACTCTAAATAATAGACTTCTTATCTCTTGCATTCAAGATTTTAAAAAGGTATGACATGACATTTGATCTCACATCTCTTTTCAGATCTTTTCATTGTGTTTTACTGAGTAGATTTCTTTTTGGTCATTTATTGGTAATGTTAATATCCTCTTATATTTAAACAATACTTAACAAAGTTATTCTGTATTTGTTATTTCATTTGACACTCATAAAACCCTGTGAAGTTGGTCAGTATATGCACTTTACAAATAATAAAACTGAACTCGTAGAAGTTTTCTGACTTGCCTGAGGTCACATGTTCTGTTAGTAGCAAATATCAGACTTGGGGAACCCTTCAGAGCACACTTTATAAAATATATTACAGTTTTCTAACTATTCTAGAATAGAAAGCATCGACAAAACTGATCCTTTTACTTGAGCAATTTTCAGATATATTTAAGTATGTAACATATCATACATATTTTCTTCACATAAATTGAAACATTTTCCCTTTTCTTTTCGCGTTTCCAATACTAAAGTACTACTTATCAATTCCAGTAGGAACATATAATTATAAATTTATCTTTCCTGAAATATTATTTTAATTATAGAGAAAATTCCACTTGACTAATAATATTAATCTGTCTTTATAGGAGGTGAATGAATAGGAGGTTAGGTATAGGTTACTTCTCATAAATACATAATATGAAAAGTCTTCAGATTCTATGACAGAGGCATTCATTCAATCAATCAATAACTATCCATATAGTTAACAAGCACTTGTTGACAACTCCATATAAGAATTACATTATGACATGTCTTTAAGATAAAAATGAGCATAAGGCACACCTTTTTAGGCTTTGGAAAATAAAACAGCATCAAAAGGAAAAGAAGAACAAGTTATGCACAGTACCTGCTTTCCTGGAGCTTGCTGACTACAAAGCATAGAGTGTGGAAATTAAGTGTTAGGCTTTTCAAAGACAGAGTCCTTCCAACAATGATAGGCTTTGTTGCTTGACTTGAAAATTCAAGGGTAGGCAGAGAGAAAGGAGAGGAGCAGTACAAGTAAAAGTGCTGAGATGGGAATGAATTGTTCTTATTCAGGTGACCTGTGAATGTCAAACCAAGAGAATTAGATTTTATCTTGTAAGTATTTGAATAGGGTACAATATGGTGAAAGCAATGTTTTATAAAAATCATTCTGTTAGCTACATTAGGTCTGTATCAATAACACACCATAATTTTGATGCATACTGTCTTTGAAGAAGCCACATTTTTGTTTCCTGTGAATCTGCCATCAAATTCATTGACTGAAATAAAACAATTGAGCTGTTAGTAAAGGGAGAAAGTAATCAGGCATCTTGCATCTCAGATTCTCAGATGATATATGCCAACCGATGTTGGAGGTGTGGTGTGAAAAAGGCACAATGACAAGAAAAGCCCAGGAAAGATGTGTACTGGGGACAGTATTTTTGATTGGAGTCATTTTTTAGGATATCAGAGACCCAGTCAATGGAAGCATAAATTTTTTTTTCAGTACAATACATCAATCCTAGATGAATGACTAAAATTGCACGAGAAGTTGGGCACATCTAACTTATTTCCTAATACAGATCTAAAAAAGGTATTTTCCTACTGCTAAGCAAAACGAGTGTGCAACCAAGTAATGTCCAGTAGTAGGACTATATAATAGTAGTTTTATTTGGGAATGAATCAAGAAGAAAACAGCATCACAACAATACCAAAACAACATGAAACCTACGAAAAAAATCTTCACTTTTCTAAGAACTTAAAGGATAAAAAATGAGTTTTGTAAATAACTTCTTAAATTTAAGAACCAGAAAAAAAGCAGGAGAATGTTACAGTCTCCACCAAAATGAAATACATTCAAGGCCCCTGAATAGGGAGTAGAAACCTAAATGGAAAGAAAAATCTGAGATGAATAGACAACTGATTAAGATGAAAATAGGAAGGAATTTAAGAAAACCAAAAGAGTACTAAGATGTGTATTGAAGGCCTTAAAAGTTATAATTGTGTAGAAAATTAAATCAATGATATTGAGACTTAATTTGAGAAGCTCGAGAATTCAGTCTTTAATAATAAATAAATACATATGATATTAGTGGCATGTTAATATGGAAGAAAAAGAATGAGATGCAGTACAAGAAAAATGGGAATGTTTCATCAAGATTATAATCATGAAAAAAAAGCTTTCCTAATTAAAAATTTAAAAGAGCTGGGAAATTAGAAAAGATAGAAATATAGGAATGTGCATTCAACATCTAACCTCTGAATTTTGCAAAAAGAAACCAACAATAAAAGAAAAAAATTACAACAGAATAAGGTGATGACCCCAAATTTATACTATAAACAAGGAAGTGTATTTCCTTAATGTAATACAACTTTAATAAAATTCAAAGAGGGCGCAGGGAGTTAAACTACAATTCTATTACCTCAGAGAATGAGAAAACTTGTGAGGGCGTGTAGGTGGAGAATATTTTTAGGGATACAGTTAAATTCCTCTAGCTTGACAAAGAGCTGAGATGGTGCATGAACCATTTCAGAATGGTACACATCAATGGCTTTGGTTTAAGAAAATTAAGGAAATTCTTGTGTTGCGTATTCAATTTTTTCTCTGAAACAAATAAAAAGGTATGTGTTGAAAGTCATAAGGTAATTAAAAGGTTGGAATTTGAGAAAAAAAAAATACTTTGAATGAGTCATTATAAGGAAGGGAAAGTCCAAGATAAGTTTGCTGTCTATGGGTTTATAATGGTTCTAACCTTCATAGTTATCCAATTTTCTCTATTCCTGATAAGCAGCCTGGAGGTAGGCGCTGAGAGTTCAGGAGTTGAATTGAAAATAATCTCGATGGAATATGAAAATAAACAAGAATGGATGGTCAACAGATGGGAGGAATGCAGAGGATTTGAGTGACCTGGATTAAAGGAACAGGTATATTGAAAGTGACTGAATGATAAAATATATGAGTAGAGCATTGTGATCACACAATGGAACATCTGAGTTTAAAATTTTAGAAGCAATGCCATTATTGAAGCCTGCTAGGTGCACAGTCTATCCATTGGGTTTGGAGAGTGTATGGCTAAAATAGTGTAGTGAAGTTGTTTGAAGATGAAGATTTCGAGGAAACCATGCAAAACCTGGCTTAGAGATAAAGATTATGAAACATGGTGGCCAGGCGCGGTGGCTCATGCCCGTAATCCCAGCACTTTGGGAGGCCGAGGTGGGTGGATCACCTGAGGTCAGGAGTTCAAGACCAGCCTGGCCAACATGGCAAAACCCCATCTCTACTGAAAATACAAAAATTAACAGGGAGTGGTGGCACGTGCCTGTAGTCCCAGCTACTTGGGAGGCTGAGGCAGGAGAATTGCTTGAACCCAGGAGGTGGAGGTTGCAGTGAGCCAAGATTGAGCCACTGCACTCCAGCCTAGGTGACAGAGCCAGACTCCGTCTCAAAACAAACAAACAAAAAACAAAATGGCAAAGGCTTCAATAATTGTGGATAGGCCGGGCGCGGTGGCTCAAGCCTGTAATCCCAGCACTTTGGGAGGCCGAGACGGGCGGATCACGAGGTCAGGAGATCGAGACCATCCTGGCTAACATGGTGAAACCCCGTCTCTACTAAAAATACAAAAAACTAGCCGGGCGAGGTGGCGGGCGCCTGTAGTCCCAGCTACTCGGGAGGCTGAGGCAGGAGAATGGCGTGAACCCGGGAGGCGGAGCTTGCAGTGAGCCGAGATTGCGCCACTGCACTCCAGTCTGGGCGACAGAGCGAGACTCTGCTCAAAAAAAAAAAAAACAAAAAAACAAAAAAACAAAAAAACAAAACAAAACAAAAAAAAAAAAAAAAAAAATTGTGGATAAATTATCAGAAGCTGTGTATGTGACAGTAAAGTGGCTATTTGTCGGTTTATACAGCCAGCCATATGGCATAAACCTCAAAGAGCAGAAATTTTATGTGTTGGTGGAAAACTATGGATTTGGAAGTGTTAAGATGGAACTGGACAGTACAGCATTGGAGTTAAGAATGTGGAATCTAATGCCAAATTGCATATTATCAAATGGTGGCTCACTCCATAACTGTGTAACCTTGGAAAATTTACATATATTCACTGTGCCTCTGTTTCTTCACTTCTAAAATGGGGATAATAATGTACTCACCTTACCCTGTTGTTGTATTTATTTATTTAATTAATGTAAAGTATACAATATTAGGTAAAATAGGACTAGCTACATGTAATGCAAAACCTAATTTAAAGAAACATAATCCGATTAGTGTTTAGTTTGTTATTCTTATCTTTTCTATAACTTTTATTTTAGGTTCAGAGGTATATGTGATGGTTTGTTATATAGATAAAGTGCATGTTATGGGGTTAGACTGTTTCACCACACAGGTAATAAGCATAGTACCCAACTGGTAGGTTGTTTTTTATACATCCATCCTCTGAAACATTTATCCTTTCAGTTACAAACAATCCAATTACACTCTTTAAGTATTTTAAAATGTACAATTAAGTTATTTTTAACTATAGTCACTCTGATAGGTAGTTTTTTGACCCTCTGCCTCCTCCCACTCTCTGCCTTCAAATCAGCCCCAATGTCTTGTTTTTCCCCACTTTGTGTCCATGTTTACTCATTGTTTGACTCTCACTTATAAGTAAGGACATGAAATATTTGGTTTTCTCTTCTTGCATTAGTTTACTTAGGATAACAGTCTTCAGTTCCATTCATGTGTCTGAAAAGGACATAATCTCATTCTTTTTATGCCTGTGTAGTATTCCCTAGTGTATATGTCTCATATTTTCTTTATCCAGTCTATCACTGATGAACATGTAGGTGGATTTCATGTCTTTGCTATTGTGAATACTGCTGCATGACCATACACATGAACGTGTTTTTATAGGAAAATGACTTACATTCCTTTCGGTACATACTCAGTGATGGGATTACAGAGTCACATAGTAATTCTGTTTTAATTTCTTTGTGAAATTGCCACACTGCTTTTCACGATGGCTGAACTAATTTAAATTACTCTGGCTGTGTATAGGCATTCCCTTTTCTCCACAACCTTGCCAGCATTTGTAATTTTTGACTTAAAATAATAGCCATTCTTATTATATGGACTGTATATCATTATGGTTTTGATTTGCATTTCTCGAATGATCAGTGATTTTGTGCATTTTTTCATATGCTTGTGGGCTGCATGTATGTCTTCTTTTGAAAAGTGTCTGTTAATGTGCTTTGTCCACTTTTTAGTGGGGCTGTTGGGTTTTTAATTATAAATTTGCTTAAGTCCCTGAAAATTTCTGAATATTAGACTTTTGTTGGATGCATAATTTGCAATGTTTTATCTCATTCTGTAGGTTGTCTATTTACTCTGTTGATCATTACTTTGTGCAGAAGCTCTTTAGTTTAATTAGTTGACACTTGTCAAGTTTTGTTTTTGTTGCAATTGCTTTTGTCATCTTCATCATAAAATGTTTACCAGGGCCTGTGTCCACAATGATATTTCCTAGGTTATCTTCTAGGATTGTTATAGTTTTAGGTTTTACATTTAATCGTGAATTCTTTTTTGAATATGGTGTAAGAAAGGAGTCCAGGTTCAATCTTCTGTATATGGCTAGCCAGTTATATCAGCATTATTTTTGAGTAGCTAGTCATTCCCCCATTGCTTATTTTTGTAGACTTTGTTGAAGATTAGATGGTTGTAGTTGCCTGGAATTATTTCTGGGACCTCTATTCTTTTCAATTGGTCTATGTGTCTGTTTTTGTACCAATACCATGCTGTTTGGGTTACTGTATCGTTATAGTAAAGTTTGAAGTTGGGTATTGTGATTACTCCAGTTCTGTTCATTTTGCTTAGGATTGTCTTGGCTATTTGGGTTCTTTTTGGTTCCATATACATTTAAAAAAATTTTTTTTCTAATTCTGTGAAAAATGTCATTGGTAGTTTGATAGGAATATCTTTGAGTCTGTAAATTGCTTTGGGCAGCAAGGCTATTTTAACAATATAGATTATTCCTATTCGGGAGCATTGAATGTTTTTCCATTTGTTGGTGTCATCTCGGATTTCTTGGAGCAGTGTTTTTTAGTTCTCATTGGAGATATCTTTCACCTCCCTGGTTAGCTGTATTCCTAGGTATTTTATTCTTTTGGTGACTATTGTGGATGGGATTGCGTTGTTGATTTGGCTCTCAGCTTGGATATTGTTGGTGTATAGGAAAGCTACTGATTTTCGTACATTGATTTTGTACCCTGAAACTTTGCTGTAGTTGTTTACCAGTTTGATGAGCTTTTAGACAGAGACTCTGAGTTTTTATACATATAGAATCATACTATCTGCAAACAGGGATGGTTTCAATTCCTCCCTTCCTATTTGGATATCTTTTATTTCTTTCCCTTGCCTGACTGCTGTGGTTAGGCCTTCCAGAATTATGTTAAAGAGGAGTTGTCAGAGAAACACCTTGTCTTGTTCTGGTTTTCAAGGAAAAATCTTCCAGGATTTATCCATTCAGTATGATGTTGGTTGTGAGTTTGTCACAGATGAGTCTTATTATTTTGAAGTATGTTCCTCCAGTGCCTAGTCTGCTGCGAGTTTTTAATGTGAGTAAATGTGGAATTTTATTAAAAGGCCTTTCTACATCTATTGAGAAAATGATGTGCTTTTTGTTTTTTGTTTGTTCATGTGATGAATCACATTTATTGATTTGGGTGTGTTGAACTAACCTCGCGTCACAGGGATAAAACCTACTTGATTGTGGTGTATTAGCTTTTTTTATATGCTGCTAGTATTTTACATTCAATGTGCTAGTATTTTGTTGAGGATATTTGCATCTATATTCATCAAGGATATTGGCCTTAAGTTTTCTTTTTTTGTTGTTTCAGCCATGTTTTGGTTTCAGGATGATGCTGGCTTCATAGAATAAGTTAGGGAGGAGTTTCTCTTCCTTAATATTTTGGAGTAGTTTTAATATGAATGGTGTCAACTCTTCTTTATACATCTAGTAGAATTTGGGTGTTAGTTCGTCTGGTCCTGAGCTTCTTTTAGTTGGCGGGTACTTATTACCAGTTCAGTTTCAGAACTCATTATTGGGTTGTTCAGGGATTCAATTTCTTTCACATTCAGGCTGGAAGAGTTGTTTGTATACAGGAATTTATCCATTTCTTCTGGGTTTCTAGTTTGTGTGCATAGAGGTGCTCACAGGAGTCTCTCAGTTTTTTGTACTTATCTGGGGACAGTTGTACTGTCCCCTTTGTCACTTTTGATTGTGTTTAATTGGGTCTTCTCATTTTTTTAGTAGTCTAGCCAGCAGTCTATCTATTTTACTAATTTTTTCAAAGAACCAATTCATGGATTCGTTGATCTTTTGTATGATTTTTCACATCTCAATTGCATTCAGTTTAGCTCTGATTTTGGTTATTTTTTTTTTTCTTCTGGTAGCTTTAGGGTTGATTTACTCTTGTTTCTATAGTTCTTCTAGTTGTGATATTAGGTTGTTAATTTGATATTTTTCTAACTTTTTGATGTGGGTCTATAGCGCTATAAATTTCCTTCTTAAAACTGCCTTACACTATTCACAATAGCAAAGACTTGGAATCAACCCAAATGTCCATCTGTGACAGACTGGATTAAGAAATGTGGCACATATACACCATGGAATACTATGCAGCCATCAAAAAGGATGAGTTTGCGTCCTTTGTAGGACATGGATGCAGCTGGAAACCATCATTCTTAGCAAACTATCACAAGAAGAGAAAACCAAACACCGCATGTTCTCACTCATAGGTGGGAACTGAACAATGAGATCACTTGGACTCGGGAAGGGGAACATCACACACTGGGGCCTATCATGGGGAGGGGGGAGGAGGAGGGATTGCATTGGGGAGTTATACATGATATAAACGTCATGCACATGTACCCTAGAACTTAAAGTATAATAAAAAAAAAAAAAAACTGCCTTAGCTGTGTCCCAGAGATGCTGGTATGTTGTATCACTTTTCTCATTAGTCTCAAGGAATTTCTTCATTTTTACCTTAATTTCATTATTTACCCAAAAGTTATTTAGGAGCAGGTTGATTAATTTCTGTCTAATTTTATAATCTTGAGTGATTTTTAGTACCGATTTCTATTTTTGTTGCACTGTGGTCTGAGAGTGTGGTTGGTATATTTCAGATTGAATTTGCTGAGAATTGTTTTATGTCCATTGTAGGCTGATTTTAGAGTCTGTGTTATGTGGTGATAAGAAGGGGTAGAGAGTTCTGTAGATATCTATCAAGCCCTTTTGATACAGTGCTGACTTCAGATCTTGACTCTCTTCTTTTCTGCCTCAATAATCTGTCTAATATTGTCAGTGGAGTATTTAAGTCTCCCACTATTATTGTGTGGTTATCAAAGTGTCTTCTTAGGTCTCTAAGAACCTGTTTTATGAATCTGAGTGCTCCTGTGTTGGGTGCATATATATTTAGGATAGTTAGGACTTCTTGTTTAATTGAACCTTTTACTACTATGTAATGCCTTTCTTTGTATTGTTTGATCTTTGTTGGCTAAAAGTCTGTTGTGCCTAAAATTTGGATAGCACCCCCTGCTTTTTCTGTTTTCCATTTGCTTGGTAGGTTTTTATCTCTCTCTTTATTTTGAGCCTATGAGTGTTATTGAATGTGAGCTGGTTCCTTGAAGACAGTTGAGTCTTGCTTCTTTATGTAGCTTGCCACTCTGAGCCTTTTAATTGGTACAATCAGTCTGTTTCTATTCAAGGTTGATATTCATATGTGCTGGTTTGATCCTGTCATCATGTTGCTGGCTGGTTAGTATGCAGACTTGTTTGAGTGGTTGTTTTATAGTGTCAATGGTCTGCTTACTTAAGTATGTTTTAGTAGTGGTTAGAAACTGTCTTTACTTTCCATATTTAGCATTTCCTTCAGGGCCTCTTGTAAGGTAGGTCTGGTGGTAACAAATTCCCTCAGCATTTGCTTGTCTGAAAAGGCCTTATTTCTTGTTCACTTATGAAGTTTAGTTCTGCTGGATATGAAAATATTGGTTGAAAATTATTTTCTTTAAGAATGCTGAGGCCAGATGTAGTGGCTCATACCTGTAATCCCAGCACTTTGGGAGGCCAAGCTGGACAGTTCACCTGAAATCAGGAGTTGGAGACCAGCCTGGCCAACATGGTGAAACCCCATCTCTACTAAAAATACAAAGAAAAATTAGCTGGGCCTGGTGGCACATGCCTGTAATCCCAGCTGCTCAGGAGGCAGAGGTTGCAGTGAGCCGAGATTGCGCCACTGCACTCCAGCCTGGGCAGCAGAGCGAGACTCTGTTTCAAAAACAAAAAAGAAAGAAAGACAGAAAAGAATACTGAATATAGGCCCTTAATCTCTTCTGGCCCGTAGGATTTCTGCTGAATGGTCCACTGTTAGCCTGATGGGGTCCCCTTTGTAGGTGATCTGCTCCTTCCATCTACCTTTAACATTTTTTGTTTCATTTCCACGTTGAAGAGTCTGATAATTATGTGTCTTGGGGAAGGTCTTCTTGTGTAGTATCTCACTGGGGTTACGCATTTCCGGAATTTGAATGTTAGAATCTCTGGTGAGGTTAAGGACATTTTTATGAATGATATCCTGAAATATGTTTTCCAAGTTGCTTGCTTTCTTGCAGTTATTATTTTTATGCTTTTTCCTTTTTTTGGTCTGAGTTAGTTAAGAGAGTCAGTATTGGATGTCTGAGATTTATTCCTCAGCTGGTTCTATTCTGCTGTTAATACTTAACGATTGCATTGTGAAATTCTTGTAGTGTGTTGCTTAGTTCTATCAGAGGAGCTTGGTTCTTTCTCTTAATGAGCATGTTGTCTATCTATCGCCTCCTGTATTGTTTTACTGTAATTCCTAGATTCCTTGGATTGGGTTTTGACTTTGTGCTGAATCTCAGATATTTCATTCCTATCCATATTCTAAATTTGATTTATGTTATTTCAGCCATTTCAGCTCACAGAAAATGCTTGCTGGAGAAGTCATACAGTCATTTGGAGGAAAGAAGACATTCTGGCTTTTGAGCTGCCATAGTTCTTCTGTTGGTGTTTTGTCATCTGTGTGGGCTGATGTTCCTTTAACTTTAATGTAATTTGAGTACAGTCAGTAGACTTCTTTTCTGAATGTTTTCAGAGGTCTGAGGCTTTGTGTAAGGTCTTTATTTGTAGACGAGTTCTTGTTCTTGGTTTCACAAGGGAGTATACTAGCAAAGTATTTTTTGGTGTTGAAGTCTGGGCTATTACCCAGTAGATGGCATTTAAGTGTCACGGTCAGTAGGTAGGCTCTTGCTCAGCCACATGACTCCTCTGTATTTCCTCAAGATTGCAACCAGGCACCCTCTCAGTGGTCTGAAAATGTGGGCTCCTCTCCTGCTCTAGTACTGGCTATAGATCTTGGCTTGGCACTCATAGGCTGCACACCACAGCTCTGGGGTGAGTTCAGGCTTTATGCTCCCTCCACAGCTTGGGGGCAGCAGAGGAAGGGATCATGGCAGTGGTTGTGGCAAAGGGCCTTTTACTTGTCACTTGGGGCTCCACCCCAGAGAGATGCAGAGCCACTATCAGTCAGTGCAATTATCTCAGACTGGGGTGGTTCTGTTGTGTACCCAAGCCGCAGAGGCCCTACCTGGTGGTGAGCAGGGAGGATGAGGATATGATGAGGGAGACAGCCTGGCCTCTTTTCCTTAGGGCAACTGCAGCTTGCTAGAGGTGTGGTTAAAACCCTCAGGGTCTTTGCTCCTTCCCCAGTTCAAGGGCAGCAAGGGTAGAACAACTGGAAGAGCAGTGGCAGGGAGACTTTTGGTTGCTTCTGGGAACTCCACCTCAAAGAAATGCGGATCCACTGCTAACGGGAATGTTCAGCCATAGTATGGGGTATTGCACTCTCTGGCTCAAGTCTGGGGCTCTCTTTGGTGAAGAGCAGGGAGTTGAGGGCTCACAGAGAGGAAAGACTGGGCGCCTCTCTGTGTGGTGACTGTGGTGTGCTAGAAGTATGTGTGAAGCCTCCAAGCTCTTTGTTTCTTTCCGAGACTGAGGGCAGCAGGGATAGCTCCACTGCTGTGACAGTGGCAGAGGGGCTTTCAGTTGCCTCTGGGAGCCACTGCCAGTGGGTATGCTCAAGTAGGGGTGGGGCAGCTGTTCGAACATTATAAGCCAAGGGCCTTGCTTGGTGAAGATTGGGGGATGAAGAGTTACAGGGAAGAGAAACTGGACTCCTCTTTGTATGGTGGCTGCAGTGTGCTGGAGGTGCCAGCACAATGACCAGGTCCTTTGTTATTTTCCCTAGCCCAAGGACAATTAGGATGGTACCACTGCAGCTGCAATGGCTGAGGGGCTGTGGTTTGTCTCTAAGATTTCCTCCTCAGAGAAACACAAAGCCACCTCCAACTGAAGTGTTCAGGCAGGGGCAGGGTAGTTGAGCTGGAGTCCCAGGTTGGGAGACCCTGCCCTGTGAGAAGAAGCAGGAACAGAAATCTTCATGGAAAACAGTCTGGTCACCTTTCTGTGGAACAGTTACACTGTACTTGGGATCTACACAAGTCCCTAATCACAGCACACCTTCTGGAGTCTCAGGGTAACAGTGGCGAGGGCTGCAGGGCGATAAAAAGTGGTGGCCTACTGATAAGGTTTGGATCTGTGTTTGCACCCAACTCTCATGTTGAAATGTAGTCTCTAGTGCTGGAGGTGGAACCTGGTGAAAGGTGATTGGATCAGGGGTGCGTTTTGTTGTTGTTGGTTCTTTTGAAACAGGTTCTTACTCTGTGCCCCAGGCTAGAGTGCAGTGGCACAATCTCAGCTCACTGCAACCTCCACCTCCTGGGCTCAAGCAATCATCCTGCCTCAGCTTCCCAAATAGCTGAAACGACAGGCACATGCCATCATATCCAGCTATTTTTTTTTTTTTCTTGTAAAGACGAGATTTTGCTATGTTGCCCAGGCTGATCTCAAACTCCTGGGCTCAAACAGTTCACTAACCTTGGCCTCCTAAAGTGTTGGGATTTCAAGCGTGAGCTACTATGCCCAACTGATAGACATGGTTTCTATTGGTTGAGCACCATTTCCCTCTTGCTGTTCTTATGACTCTGGGGGTGGTGTTCTCAATCTCCATCTGTTTTTGGGGTCCACCACCTGTCTTTTAAAGTGCCTCTAGTCTTCAGAGTTGCCAGATGGCTTTTTCCTTCCAAACCTCCTGTGGAAAAGGCAATGCAACTAGGCTTAAGCTGTCAAGAAAGAAGAACAAACAGCAAAACTTCATTTCAATTGAATTCTTTTTGTTTCTAAAGAGCTGTCCAGGAAGTCCAAACCACTTTTTTTTTTTTTTTTTTCACATCTCATGACCAGAACTCTTGCATAAGTATCTATCTGCAAGGTGGGCTGGGAAATGCAGTTCTTAGTTGGGAACTTAGTTCTTTGTACATTGAGGTTCAGTCCATAAGGGGGAAGGAGAGAGTGCTATGAAGTAGGTATCATTTGCTGGCACACATCCTTATGCATATATATATATATATATTTTGTAAAACAAAAGATGTGTGTAAAGGCACACATCCTTACACATAAATATTGTGTAAAGATATGTGCCAGCACATAGTTGTGGCACACAGTACTCAACACATGAATATTCAGCAAATGTTCTCTGTTAGTACCATTATCCTCAACTCCTGACCCTGAGGTTCATAGTGTATGATAAAATGAATACCCTCGCTTTGATAAGGTTATAGGCAAAACTTGCCCTTGGAGAAGAGCCTGTTTCAGTTAAGGTAAAGATATAGAAAAAGTAATTCAGTGAATATATTTAAAACAGAGATGACTATCAACTTTACACAGTGTAAAGTTCTGGAAGGGAAGGAAGGATTATGAATTTTGATGAGAAATGAAATCGTGGAGCAAGAGAGAAGGATATTATATGAGCTATTTATGAGAGGATAAATAGCTAGAATGCCTTACGTTTAGAGTGTGTACTAGTTTTTTATTGCTGTGTAACAAAATACCACAAACTTAGCAGCTTAAAACCACGTATGTCTCTTATCTTAATTTCTGTAGGCCTGAGGTTTTAGAATGGGTGGATTTTGTTCTCAAGGTCTCACCAGGCTAAAACCAAAGCATCAGCTGGGGCTGCGGTTCTTATCTTGACTCAGAGTCCTCTCTCAAGCTCACTATTGGCAGAATTCTGTTCTTTGTGGTACAAGGACTGAGGCTCTGCTTTCTTTCTAGCTGTCAGCAGGGACTACTCTAGGCTTCTACAGCACCCTTATGGTTCCTTGTCATGTGGCCTTCATAAACAGATAGCAAAATGGATGTTTGTTTTATTCCCAGAAGACAAGAGTACATGCTCTTTTGTCATCAACTGGAGTCTTGCTTTCCCATCACTAGCTGTAGAACACTCCATCTTTAAGGTGCTGATGTTATTAGGTTAGGCCCACTTGGATAATCTCCCCATCTTAAAATCAACTGATTTGTGTCCTTAATAACATCTACAAAATCTCTTCACAATAGTTCTTAGATTAGTGTTTTACTGAACAACAAGGAGAAGGTGTGTGTATGCCAGATGCTGGGAATTTTTAGGGCCATCTTACGATTCTGTCTACCACAGAGACCACAGAAGGTGACCAAGAAAAGTAGAATGTGCAGCATAATGTGTTTAGATGGCCACAGAATTGCCAAAAGAGTGGAGTAACTTTTGCTTTGAATTGGCATGGACATTTAGAATTTTTAGGATTCATCTGTAGTACAGATTGATTTTGTATTTTCTTGGAATGTGAGGTATTTTAACTAAAATATTCCTCCAAACACATCTCTTCACATGCTTTGACCTTTGAAAGCAGTAATACTACTCTTTTGGCAATAATATTTGTTAACAATGATTACTACACTTTGAATGTACTTTGTTAAAAACATTTTAAAAAATAGCTTTTAGTAAAACAAAAGCAAAATTGCTTAACATACAGTACCATTTCACTAAAGCAACATGGTATTACTATAACTACAGACACATAAGTCAATGGAACAGAATAAATAACTCAGAAAGAAACCTACATGTTTACCACCAACTGATTTTTGACAAAACTACCACAATCATACACTGAAGAAAAGACACCCTATTCAATAAATGATGCTGAAAAATAGTATATCCATATGCAGAAGAATGAAACTGGACTGCTATCTCTTATTATTTGCAAATGTCAACTCAAGATAGATTAAAAACTTAAATGTAAGGCTTAAAACTATAAAACTAGTAAAAGAAAACATAGGAAAATTGCTTTAGGAATTTTGTCAAGGCAAGTATTTTGACTAAGAATGAAAAGCACAGGAAACAAAAGAAAATTAAAAAATGGAAGTATATTAAACTAAAAAGCCTCTACACAGCCAAGGAAACAATCAATAAATTAAAGAGAAAATCTTTTGAAAGGGAGATCATATTTATGTACTGTTGATCTAACTAGCGAGTAATATCCTGAATATGCAAGAATCTCAACCCAAAAGTGAATAATCTAATAATCCCATTAAAAGTGAAGAAAGTGGATAAATCAAAATTTCTCAAAAATATACAAAAGGCCAACAAGTATATTGAAAAAAATGCTCAACTTGACTAATCAAATACAAATTAAAACCACAGTGAGATATTAACTTACCCCAGTTAGGATGGCTATTACTACATAGACAAAAATTAAGAGACATTGGTGAAGATGCAGAGAAAAGGGGCATCTTACATACTATTACTGGGAATGTAAATTAGTACAGCCACAGTGAAAAACAGTATGCAGATTTCTCAAAAATCTAGAAATAGAACTACCATACTGTACAGCAACCCACTAATGGGTATTTATCTAAAGAAAAGAAAATCAGTGTATAAAAGGGATACCTATACCTACACAATTATTACCACACTATTTACAATAGTAAGGACATGAAACCTAAGTGTCCATCACCAGATTAATCAATAAATAAAATGTGGTATATACAGACAATAAAGTACTATATGGCCATAAAAAATGAAATTCTGTCATTAGCAGCAACATGGATGTAACTGGAGGTCAGTATGTTAAGTAAAATAAGCCAGACACAGAAAGTTAAATGTTTTATATTATCACTCACAGGAGCTAAAAACTTTGATCTAATGGAAGTAGAGAGTAAAGTGATAAATACCAGAGGCTAGGAAAGGTGTCTGTGTGGTGGTGGGGGGAGTGGGGAAGAGAGGTTAATGGGCAACTTATAGTTAGATAGAAGAAATAAGTTCCAATATTTGATAGCAGAGTAGGGTGCCTATAGTTAACAACAATGTATTGTATATTTCAAAATAGCTAGAAGACTTGAAATGTTCTCAACACATGGAGATGATAAACACTCAAGGTAATGGGTACCTTTAATACCCTGAATTGATCATTACACGTTCTGTGCATGCAGCAACATATCACATGTACTCCATAAATACATAAAATATAATGTATCAATTAAAAATAGTTGTGTTTTTGGCATTTTATAAATACATTAAATGATGTTTTATTTAATTAAACAAAACAAATAACTTCCTGTTTGTAACAAGCCTCTTCTTACCATTTTTTAAATCAAATACTTGTAAATGTTCATGTTTACCATGCTTAAATATTTGTATGTACAATTTAGTCTTAATTATGTTAATGCATTTTGATGGTATACATTTTTTAAAGATAAAAATAATTGCCACCCAAATATAAACATTGTTAACATTTTGGTGCATTATCCTAAAATCTTGTAATGCAATTAACATAATTTGTGTTTTTTCTTATTTTTAAATACACTTCTATTTAATGTACTTTTCTTTCTTTTCTGCACTAATAATCGACATTTATAATGTGAATGAATCTAAAAATATCTGTACATAAGGGCATATGTCTTACGTAAGTGCGTTATGAAATATGTCATATGACCATAAATATATTAAACACAATATAATACATAAACAGAAATGAAGTTTAAAAAGAAAGACAAAAGAAACCTAGAGCAAAATTTGGAAGGAAACAACTTGAAATAGTCACAGTTGTTATCTTTGTGGGTGAAGACTGAATGATTTATTTCTTTCTGCTTTTCTCTATGTTCCAAAGTTTTTATAATGAACGTGGTGTTACATTTACATCACAGCAGCATTTCTTTCTTTCTTTTAAGAGAGAGACAATGTTGTTATTTTCCTGAAATATAATAAAATCTTAAGAATTAAAACTTAAATTTTCTCTGACAGAAAAGTTAACTAACATTTCACATTATTCTACATTTTAATTGCTCCCTTATTTTGCACATCTCAGGTTTTTAGTTAATGTACATAAATAAGGTAGTTTGGTCAATTGTTCAATGCTTCTTTTATTACTTGTAAATGTTTGTTTTCCTGAAGTTGCTTAGTAACATCAGAGAATGAAAATCCAGACTGCATTATCTTGTCATACATCTACATACATTGCTATTATACTGTGAATTACGTGGACTAATGACTCATGATTGTTTTTCTTCATCAACCAACTGATCCATTTTCTGATCATAAATAAGCTGTTACATGCAGAGCTCAGAATTTTTAATCCATCTGAGACCTTCTGGGTGTCATATGATTGAGTTGCTCAGGCATATGCAGTGATATCCTGCTAAAGCAGCTCTCTAACAGTGGAAAAGGAACTCTAATTTGTAGCATTTTCTAATATAAATAATTCCACCGTGAAGACAATTTCGTTATGAATGATGTAAAAACCAACTTGCAAAATTTCTGAAAGTTTAAAAATCAGACCTCATGAGCCAATATGAGCCAGCGCCAAAACACATCTATTGAATTGAGAACTTGGTATCTGCGTAACTCGACAGTGCTCTTGGTGCATGCTATGAAAAGAAAAGTTTGATTCCATGTTATTTTGAGCATAACCATTTATCTGTTACTGCAGCCCATGCTAAGTGGAACTACTACAAGTATTATAACAACTAATGAAGATAATACTTAAAGTAGTAGACTAAGACTGCACAACTAGTAATTGTCTGGTTTTACAGCCTCTATTTTTTTCTGTAGATTTGTTAACAAAGTCAAGAAATCAGGATGCACACACTTGCTAGCAACATGAGGAAATAAAACTGGGTTTTTGTTTTGTTTTGTAGACAGCACTAAAATTATGACATTACAAGCAACCTTTAGTAAACTAACATTCTAGACTGTAGTAAACTTATTTGCATTCATATTCCATTTCCAAAATGGTCATATTTGAGATAAAAATTGAAAAAAATATATTTTAGGGTACGCAATATGCATATGGTATATTTTCTTTTTTAAGTGTTGAAACATAAATAAATTTGGGAATATGGGCACTTACATGGAAATGAAAATATTGTTTTGTTTTTGAGGTTGCTGCTGTCTGAATCAATGTTGACATTCAGAGAGAAAACATATATATAAGTCTTATTGATAACTGCTACCTGAGAAACAAGAAGAGGTATTTGAGCATAAGGATAAGCCTAATCACATCTGATTGAACTTTCTAATCTTAAGAATAAAAATGATTGAATGATAATTCTGGTTTTACTTGGAAATAAAGAAAGTGGGAAAGAGCACTTCTCCAGATCTTACAGCTCTATAAAGTGCTGGACCAACAGCAAGTTCATAACTTTTCTGGAACCCATCATATTACTGACATCTCAAAATGAGAAAATGACTAGAATCTTGGGAGAGACAGACACTTACTGGGAGAGATGAGACTTGAGCCCTGGATTGTAGGGGTAAGATTCAACTGGTCATCAATAAGAGGAGTTCATCCAGGGTTATTGGCAAATTGGTGAAGGTCAGTAAACTGCATATTCTGGTAGAGGGTTAAGTCCCTGGTGGTTGCATGTACATAGGAAGTCTACATCCTTTTTCTTGCTTTTTCTTCTAAGATCCCACTTTGTGATCACAGAGAGCTTGGAAAAGTCTTGAGAAAATCGCCCTCATGTTCATAAATGAAGGATGGGAACAGTAGATACAGTAGGATGGACAAAAATCTTCATCTGGTCTCCTCTTCCTTATTTACTCCAGCAAACAATAACTTAAATTTGTGGTAGGAGGGACAACAAACACTGTCATGTTTAGAGTACTCATGAAATCTGATTACAGCTGTAGGAAGGGGACAGGTCAGTTGGACATTAAAGTGGGACGGAAATAAATTCAATGTTCAGAGCTATGCAAGAAGAGAATCAGCACTGACAGTGGTCTCCATGGGTTCTAAGGACAAAGTACCAGCCTAAAACTGAGGGATACTCAAAACAACAGAGAACAATGCAAAGGAAAGACTTAAGGCTAAGGGTAGAGCAGACATTGGAAAATAAAATCCACTGCCAAACAAACTCTTATTATAAATGTAGGCTATCACTAAACAATCAAATGGAAATATTATTTAAAAACTCTGATAAAGAATAATTTTATTTCACATCAAGCTAAAAAGCTTCTGAATAACAAAGTAAACAATAAACAATGTGAAGAGATAACCCACAGAATGGAAGAAAACATTTGCACACTACCTATCTGATAAGGGATTAGTAACCAGAATATAAAATGAACTCACACAACTTATTAAAAAGCAAATAATCTTATTTAAAATGTGCAAATATCTTAATAAACATTTCTGAAAAGAAGATATACAAATGGTTGACAGATCTATAAAATGCTCAACATCTCTATTCATCAGAGAAAGACAAATTGAAACTACCGTGTAATATTACCTCACCCAAATTAAAATGGCTTTTATTGAAAAGACTGGGAATAACAGATGCTAGGGAGAATGTGGAGTAAAGAGAATCCTCTTACGCTGTTGAGGGGAATGTGAATCAATATAGCCACCATGGAAAACGATATGGAGGTTTCTCAAAAACCTAAAGCTAGAACTACCATGAGATCTAGCAGTTCCACTACTGGCTACATATTCAAAAGAAAGAAAGCCATTTTATAAAAGTGACATCTGCACTCTGATGCTTCTTGCAGCACTATTCACAACAGCTGAGATATGGAAGCAATATAAGTTTCCATCAGCAGATGAATGGGTAAGGAAAACATGGTACATACACACATTGGAATATTATTCAGTCATAAAAATGGAATAAAATCCTGTCATTTACAACAAAATAGATGGAACTGGTGGACATTATGTTAAGGGAAATAAGCCAGGCACAGAAATAAAAAGGTTGTATAATATGTTCTCACTCATATGTAGGAGCTTAAAGAAACTGAACTCATGAAGACAGAGGGTGGAATGATGGTTGTTAGAGGTTGGGAAGGGTAGCACGGATGGGGGGATAAAGCTGGAATGGTTAATCAGTACAGAAATACAGTAAGATGTAATAAATAAGATCCAATACTTGGTAGCACAATAAGGGCACTATAGTTAATAATCTGTTACATATTTTAAAATAACTAGGAGAGGAATTGGAATGTTCCCAACACAAAGGAATGATAAGGGCTTGAAGTGATGGATACCCTAATTACGTACCCAATAAATATGTATAAATACTATGTATCCTTAATAATAAAAATAAAAATGTAAAAAAATTAATTAAAAAACAATGATTTCTAGAAATGCATTAGTAAGCTCAATACAGCTAAGGAAAGAATTAGTGAACTTGAGTATAGGTCTATAGAAGTAATCAACACTGAAACACAGAGGAGAAAATATTTTAAAAATGAAAACCAGATTATCCAATAACTGTGAAACAATAAACAACTGTCTGATATAAGGGCAATTGGTGTCCTAGAAGGAGGGGCGAGAAAGAGGAGAGAGAGAGATAGAGAAAAAGAAATAAAAGAAGCGTTTGAAGAATTATGTAATGGGTGATAGTTTTTGTAAATGACAAACACCAAACCACATATCCAAGAAATTCAGAAAATACCAAGCAGTATAAATAGCAACACACACACATACACACACACACACCCACCCACCCCCCCTAGACATATCATACTCTAACTGCTTAAAAACTATAGAGACAATTGTCAAAGCAGCCAGACAAAAAAGAAATATCACATATAGGAGCAAACAAACATTACATAGAGGTATAAAGATCAAACAAACAAAAATTTGGGGAATATATCTGCAGTAGATTTACTCTATAAAAAATGTTAATAGAAGTTCCTCAGGCAGAAAAGATACCATACCGAAATTTCATTGTACAAAAAGAAATAAAGTGAACTGGAAATGGAAAAAATAATGGTAAAATAATATTTTTCTAACTTTAACTGCTCTAAAATATAACTGCCTAAAGCAAAAACAGTAGCATGTATTATGTTTTAAATTATATATGTGAAAATAGAAGTATAATAATAATAGTATTCAGGTGGGAAAGAAGATTGGGAATATAATGTTTTAAGGTTCTTTTATTTTACAGGAAGTGTTAAAATATTATTTGGAGGTAGACTGAATAATTGAAAATAATCTGCAGTGCAATCATGAATAGAATTTTAAGAGGAGGTATAGTTGATTAATAGAGAGATAAAATGTAATCCTGATAATTATCAGCTAACCTAAGACAGGAAAATAAAAAACAGCAAACACATGGAATATATAGGAAAACCTAAAATGGTGAAATTTAACAATCTCAATCACTATAAATGTGAATGCTCTAAGACCATGAGTTAAAAGATGTAAAATGTCAAATTTAATACAATAACCATGACTCAACAATATGCTCTCTACAACAAAGAGAAAGACGCAAAATATTATAAGTTAAATGATAAAGATATTGTAAACACTAACAGAAAGATAAAATAACTGTATTAACATCATGTAAGTTAGACTTAACAGGAATAAATATTTGCTGGAATAAAGAGGAACATTATCTTATAATAAAGGGACAATTCTCAAAGTAAATGTAATGATCCTGAATGTGTGTCCAGCTAACAGAAGAGCTTCAAAACACATAGGTCAAAGGTTAACTGAACTCAAAGGTGAAACAAACAAATTCATGAATAGAGTTGACAGTTTAATACTCCTTCCTCAAAAACTGATAGAAAAGCAGGCAGAAAATCAGTAAGAATACAGATGACTCGAACAGCAACACTATCCACCAACTTTACCTAATAGATACTTAGAAAGCAATCCATGCAACAATGGCAGAATAACATTCTTCTTTAGTGGACAGGAAACAGTCACCAACATAAAGGTAAAAATTATTTTACCTTTAAAAAATTATAAATAAATATTTGATATTATGCATTTTCATTTTAATTCAGTTCAAAATATTTGTTTAACTTTGTCCTTGAAACTTCCATTTTGATAGATGTGTTATTTGGAAGAATATTTTCTTAAATTCAAAATTTTTGTCAATTTTCCTGACATCTTCATACTATTGATTTCTCTACAGTTCTGTTATGATACAAAATTATACATTTAAGGACTCACATTTTCTTGAAAAAATGTTTTCTCATCCAGAAAATTTATAACGTAAGTTATAAAATTTATAATTTAAGAAAATGAGTCCTTCACGAGTCCTTAAATGTATAATTTTGAATCATAGCACAACTGTACAGCAATAAATACTATAAAGATATCAGGAAAATTTACAATTATTTCCAATTTAAGAAAACATTCTTCCAAATAACACATGCGTCAAAATGGAAGTTTCAAGAGCAAAGTTAAATAAATATGTTGGACTGAATTAAAATGAAAATACAATATATCAAGTTTTCAGGGTACATTTAAAGCAATCCTTAAAGGGAAATTAACAGGATAAAATGTTTACATTAGAAAAGTAGAAAGACATAAAATCAGATTTCTAAACTTCCATCACAAGAAACAAGGAAAAAAAAGAGTCAATTATATAAAAGGAAAGCAGAAGAAAGAACATAAGAAAAATAAGCAACAAAATAAACAATGAAATTAAAAACACAAAAACAGAAAATCAGTGAAGTCAAATGTAGCCCTTTGAAACGATTAATAAAACTCATAAACCTCTAATCAGACTGAGCAAGAAAAAATAAGTAGATACATATTACCAATGTCAGGTATGTAAGAAGAGACTTCACTACTAACTATTAATTTATAAAATATTAAGGGAACACTACTCTCTGACCTTAAATTTGACAGCTTGAATTAAATTGATTAATTCCTTGAAAAACAAACTATCAAAATCTCACTCAAGAAGAAATAATATGAATATACATATGAAATTGAATCTGGTTGAAGATATTCCACAAACAAAAGTCCAGGTCCATGTAGTTTCACTTTCAAATTCTACCAAACAAGTACCAGATAATGTCTTACAGGAAAAGAAAAGGGAATACTTCTCAACTAATTTTAGCAGACAAAGACAATAGAAAAATAGAAAACTACAAATCAATATCTCATATTAAACTAGTCAGAAAATCCTCAGCAACATATTAGTAAATTAAATTCAGCAATATATAAGAGGATAAAATATCCGACTAAGTCAGATTAATCTAAAGGATGAGAAGTTGGTTCAACATTTGAAAATTAATACCATTTACTAGATTAACAAATTGAAGAAAATAATGTGATCATCTCATTAGATGCAGAGAAAGCATAAATTTAATATGCATTAATAATAATTGAAAAAAAAACTCTCAAAAGCTAGGATAGAAGGGGACTTTTTTTTAACATGATAAGAGGTATCTGCCAACTACTCAAAGCCTACAGCTAACTTCATACTTGCTGTTGAAAGACAGAATGTTGTACCCTTATGGCAGGAAATAGGAAAGTTTCTTCTATCTTATTACTCCTATTCAATACATACTGGATATTTTTGCCAGTGAAATAGGCAACAAAAAGTAATAAAGGCACACCAATGGGAAAGGCAGGAGGTAAACTGTATTCACAGATGACATAATTGTCTTCATAGAAAATTCCCAAGAATCAGCAAAGATGTTCCTAGAACTACAGAGTTCGGTCTTTTCAGAATACAATATCAATACAGAAAATAAATGTTAAATTATATGTACTTGTAACGAACTTTAAATAAAAATGCCATTTGCAATAGCATGAAAATTAAAATACTGGGATAGAAATGTAGCAAAATGTGTGCATGATCTATATGCTGGGAGCCACAAAACACTGATGAAGGAAATCATTAGAAACCAAAATTATTGTGGACCTATTTCAGATGCATGAATGTAAGACTCAATATTATTAATATGTCACTTCTTCATGATATAGTGCTAAATTCAATGCAATAAAAATCAAAATCCCAGCATGTTTTCATGCATATCAAAAATCTGATTCTAAAATGTATATAGAAAGGTAAAGAAATTAGAAGAGCCAAAACAATTTTGAAAAGGAGCAGAGTTAGAGGACTTGCATTACCTGATTGCAAGTTTTTCTCCAAAACTACAGTAATCAAGAAAATCTGCTATGGGCAAAAGGATAGAAATATGGAAGAGACTAACATCAGCATAAAGATTTCAGAAGTAGATTCACACAAATATAAACAACTTACTTTTGATGAAAGC